>NW_023425345.1:80309714-80948325 GCF_014108415.1 Molossus molossus
TAATTATATAGTTATATATCTTAATAGCTAATCCCTTTTAAATATTTATAACATGCCAGACACTGATCTAATATCTTGATACATCAATATCTAATATATTCATTTCATTCTTACATGAATGTGTGAGTTACAATTTAACAGATGAGGAAGCTAAGGCCCAGAGAAGTAAAAAAAAACAAACAAACTTGCTAGTAAATTATAGAGCTAGAATGAATACCCAGCCAGAGCCAAATTTTAATCTTATACTAACTCTTGTCAAAATGATGATGAAATTCCATAAATTATTTAAATACCCGTACATTTCTCTGAAAAATTATCACAATGCATATAGTCAGATGTTGATTGGCAGACAGAATCATCATTGAATGATTTGAGATGTTTATCAACTGATTTATATGAGTCAGAATTCTTTTTTTTTTTCTAAGGCATTTAAGACTTTGGAATATATAATGTTAAAAAGTAGAAATCTGAGCAAGAGACATGATTCAAATGTACCGAAGAGGCAAGGGTTGCTTAGAGATCATATTTTAGGACTCTGTCAGAATGAGGAGACGTTCCAAAAGTTCCAAACATTTCAAGCCAACAGATTAAATTTCGATCTCTGCTCACTAAATATTTGAACATTACCTTTTTAACAAGACTATTTTTAAGTTGGGTTGCTGAATAAAATAAGACTTTTATACATTTTAACTAGAACTTTTTTTTCCTTCGAAGGTTTTAAATATCTCTCATTCTCTCACCAACAGGTCATTTCACAGATGAATTCTAGGATACACAAGAAACCATGAATAATAATCACTATTATTATTGTCATTTTACATTTATAGAGCACCTTTCTCAAAGTGTGTGTGTGTGTGTGTGTGACATGGACAGCACAGTGTGGAGTTAGTGCCTAAAGGAAAAGTATGTTAGCTATGTGTTTCAAAGAAGGCTTCATAATTTATAAGGCAAGGAGGAAAAAAAACAATTCAACAGTAGAATCCCTGTTAAGTACAGAAATATAATTTAAAGAGAAACCTCGAGGGACTCTTTTGACATGGTAGCTATGGGGATGGCTGACTTGGAGTCTCCTGTGACAATAATGAGAGAGAGGCTAAGGTGCTGGAGAGAAGAATACAGGAGTCAGAGAGATTGCAAAACTGCTGAAGGCCATGAGGACAGTATGAACACTGCTACCCCCCTGGTGAGAATGGCCCGATGACACTGGGAACAGGCATAACCCTTCTGTTTGAAGTAGCTGCAGTATTATTCCTGTTTTTCTCCTGCAAATAATCAGTCTATTGTGACTACGTATAACTGTTGAGGGGAGGATGTTGGGAATCCATTTGGAAAAGGTTAAGGAAATGGGCTTCTTTTTTTCCTCGTTGGGGAGAGAATAAAGTAAAAACAGTAAGAGGACAGATATCAGTGAGATTCAAATTTAGCACGAGCAGAAAATTAGGGCAAACTGACCTGAACAAAGATAAACTCTAATGATTCTCAGGAGAGAGCATGAGGAAAAGAAGGGATTTGGGATTGTCTCATTATAGGTGAGACAGACATTTTTTTATGAAAGAGTGTGTGTTCTATTTACGCTTGAAGGGAAAGAGTGATTTTATGAAACTGGTAGACTTGGAAAGGTCTGGGCAAAGTTATTCATGATAACATTCTTCTTCTTTATCTGCAACTTTATATTTGATGAAGAATATTGTACCCAAACAGACCAGCTTGGCAAAGTTCATTTTGAACGGATCATTTGTGTGCTTGATGGTTTAAAAAATCCAATTGCAAGTTTAAAGTACCTATCTGAACAAATAAACTTTGGAAGTGTCAGGCAAACGATCTGGCCTCTCTTCCTCTCCCTGAGCTCACCTAGTACCTTTCTCTTCATTGCTCATTTTTTTCCCTACGCTGGTTGCCACCCTTATCGTTGCATTGGTCCACTATACCTTCTACCTGTAAAACTCAAATCCTACCTCCTTAGAGACACCTCCCTAACCAGCCAATCTAAAGTAGAGCAAATGTCTGCCCACCCAGCCATTTGGGATCTAGCATAAGAGCCTGTGTTATCACCACCTGAAATTACCTTGATTTTTTTCATGTTAACTTGCTTATTGTTTGACTCCCAATACTAGTGTCTAGGTGTCTTTATGGCATAGAACCCTGAGCTAAGATGTTTAGGGCTGTATTTCCAGCACCTGAAATTGTGAAGATAAAATAAACTTTTGTCGAAAGAATAAATAAATTAGGGTATATATTAATAAAGAGAATAATTATACATTTTAAAATATGGACATAGAAAGTAACTTATATATAAAGGAAAACACAAATTGTATGTGTAATCATTATATCATGTTCCTACCACAACTTGCTTCAAAATTTCTTCAGAACTATTCAAAAGTTAGTGATAGGTCCTGCATATTTGACGTGTTTTCTAAATCAGAGAAACCTAGTGTAGTACTATTTAATATCTGTCTGTGGTAGGCAGAATGACTCCCTGAAAATGTCCGTGTCCTGATCACTGGAACCTATCAGTATATTACCTTTCATGTCAGAAGGGACTTTTGCCCATGTAATTAAGTTTACGGACTTTAAAATAGGGAGATTACTCTGGAATACCTGGATGGACCCCACTTAATCACATGAGCCTTAAAAGCAGATGATTTTCTTTAGCTGGAGTCAGATGTAGTGGGAGAAGGCAGGAAAGGTGCTGTAGAGGGGAAGGCAGAGAAACTCTGAGTAAGGATTCAGTACATCGCTGGTTCTGAGACCAGAGAGAGACCTCTAGGATAAAGGTAACCCCTAACTAGCAGTCAGTGTGGAAACAGGGAACTTTTCCCTACAAGTGTGAAGAACTGAATTCTGCCAACGACCTCAATGAGCTTTGAAGTGCCTCCAAGAATCGCCTCAAAAAGGAACGCAGTCCTGCCAACATCTTCATTGGGTTCTAGGAGGCCAGGCCCGGAAGAACCAGCTGAACCCAGATTTCTTACCCGTGGAAACTGTGAGATAACGCATAGATGTTCAGGCTGCTACGTTTGTGATAATTTGCCATGGCAACACAAAATTAATATACTGTCTAATAATGTAAGAATAACAAGTAGCCTGGAAATCTTACTATGTGTTAGGAACTTTGCTAAGGATTTTATGAGCATTTCGTTTAATTTTTATAATTCATGAGGTAGTATACTTAAGCCATTTGAGAAGTTTATTTAACCTAAACCTCTTGCCTTTGAAAATTGCCCTCTCTTTATTTATACATAAAAAGGGGCCTTTGGCAATAATGTTAATATTTTGTAATTCCGTTGCTCTGGCCTAACGTGGGCCAATGGTGAACGCTTGACTTAAGATGGGTCAAATAGATTCTGTTCCCTTGATTTGGAATGACAATTGAGAGATGTTACTTTCTTGAACATAGGATGTATAAAATCAGAAATTGTGGGATGGCCTATACATGGAAAGGAAGGATACAATAAAGAGAATGTACAGCCCTGGCTGGTTTAGCTCAGCGGTTAGTGTTGGCCTGCGGTCCAGAGAGACCCGGTTCGGTTCCCACTAAGGGCATGTACCTTGATTGCAGTTTGTCCCTGGCCCTGGTTGGGTCATATGGTTGGCAACCACTCGATGTGTCTCTTTTACGTCGATGTTTCTCTCTCTCTCTCTCTCTCTCCATCTCTCCCTCTCTCCCTCCCACTCTATCTGAACAAAATATCAAAAAGTGTCCTCAGGTGAGGATAAAAAAAAAAGAGGATGTATAGAGAAAAACATTTGCCAGAGATTATTGGGCCAGAAGTGTGTGTGTGTGAGAGAGAGTGTGGGGGGAGAGATTGAGATTTAAAATGTACTTTCATAGATAGATTCTAGATGGCTTTTCTGTTTGTCTCTATTGCCTGTGGAGGCCCAGCTGTATTTCTGGACCACCACTTCATTATGGTAAATTTCTCCATTCAGCTTAGACGAGCTTGAGTGGAGTTTTGCTACTCCCAACTAAGAGAATGTTAATTAAGGCAGGTAGTATTAATATATTTTCATTTTAAAAACATTCTCACCTGAGGATATGTTTTATTATTATTTTTTAGAGAAGAAAGGAGGGAGGGACAGAGAGAGAGAGAGAGAGAGAGAGAGAGAGAGAGAGAGAGATTTTGATGTGAGAGAGAAACACCGATCTGTTGCCTCCTGTATGCACCTGACCGAGGATCGAACCTGCAACCCTAGTATGTGCCCTGACCAGGAATAAAACCCACAGACTTTTGGCCAGGGCTATATTTTTATTTAAAGAGATGTGGTGTTTATTAGGGTAGGCTAAACTGATGTTCAGAAACAAGGCACTCCGGTAAAATAAAATAAATGGCCTTAGTCAGCAGAAGACTCATCTCCTTGTGGTGGTTCAAGGAACCAGGCTTCTTTGATTTTGTTGTTTCATCATCTCTTAGAGTCTTTGTTATCATCTGAATTCAGTCTGGATTAAAAAGGAATAATGGAGGAGGAATACTGGCTTCTTAGAATCCTTAGCCCCAAAGTAGCATCTGTTGCTTTCCGTTCATGGTCTATTGGAAAGAGCTGGCCAGATGGCTGCAATTAACTGCAAGAAAGGATGGAAGATATAGTCTAGCCAGGAACCTAGAAGAAATGACAGTAGTTATGATGATAAGCTAGCAGCCTCTGACAACAGATGTTCATTAACTTGTACAATATCATGCAGCTGATATTGTCAGAGGTGGGGATTAAAACAGACCTACTAAATGCTGACTCAGGAAATCTACATCTTAAACACTTTACTACATTTTTGTTTTACCAGATGGCTTACATATGTTTAATTAGTTGATTAAAATTTCACTAAACCTGTTAGCTATCCAGCTCACATATTCTGTCCTTGTTGATTTACTTTTAATTTAGGTAATATCAGAGAAAAGAAACTCAGTATACTCAGAGAGGATCAGTGACAAATTACACAAGAATAGATGAGACCTTAATTATGTTATTCACTAAAGCTCTGAAATAGAACCACCTGCTAGACTACTTAATGATAAACGATAGCAAAAAAAAAAAAAAAATTGAAGTAATTTGTTTCACTCTATTAGTATAAAACTATTAAGTGGTAGTAGGTAATCAACTTAATTTGAAGCTAATTGGCCTAAAATACTAAAAGATTAAATACATTCTAACTTTAGTGATTTTATCTTGTTATTTTTCAGGGTTCTTTGGTGAGGTATTAGTGGAATAGCCAGGGTCAAGGTCTGGCACTAAACCTGTAGGTATGGGGCTTGGGTTCAGCATGTAGTGAGAATAGGCATGGAATGTGGATGATTTGGGGTGGGATGGATTCCATAATCTACAAGTCATCTGCATTTATAGTTCAGGTAAAATAATTGGCAAAGAGGTTCCAAGATGAAAAATGGAGTGTGAAAAAAAGAATCATGGGTAATCTAGACAGGTGTTCTGGAGTTTGTTCTCCTTGCTCATGCCAGTGATAGTGCATATCTTTTCCAACTCTGTGCTGGTATCTTGAATTTGGACATGATAGTAATATTTACAGAAATTGGTATATACTATAAGTATGATGCTTCCCCCTTCCCCAGTAGCTGACAGTGAAACTTTTATTTTTAATCCTCACCTGAGGACATTTTTCTGTTTATCTTCTGATAGAGTAGGGGGAGTGGGGAAAGAAAGAAACATAGTTGTGAAAGAGAAACATCTACTTGTTGCCTCCCACAAGACCCCAACCAGGGCCAGGGACAAACTGCAACTGAGGTACGTGCCCTTGACTGGAATTGAACCTATGACTCATTGGTCCTGAGCCAATGCTCTAACCACTGAGAAAAACTGGCCAGGGCAACCATTTACCTTCTGTATTAGTCAGGGTTCTCCAGAGAAACAGAGCCAATATGATCACTTATACGTGTGTGTGTGTGTGTGTACGTGTGTGTGTGTATAAAATCTCATATATATGATTATTATGAGGGACTGGCTAATGTGACTATGAAGACTGAGAAGTCTGACAGTCTGCTATTTGCAAGCTAGAGGTTTCAGAAAGCTGGTAGTAAAATTTAAGTCCAAACTTAAATGCCCAAGAATTGGGAGTGCCGATGTCTACTGGCAGGAGACGATGAATGTCCCAGCTCAAGCAGAGAGCAAATTTATTCTTTCTTCATCTTTTTGTTTTACCCAGCCTCTCCATGAATTGGATGATATCTATCTGAACTGGTAAGGGTAATTTTCTTTACTCGGTCCACCAATTCAAATGCTAATCTCTTCTAGAAAACACCTTCACAGAGCATATTCAGAAATAATGTTTTACTGGTTATCTGGGCATCCTTTAGCCCAGTCAAGTTGACACATGAAATCAACCATCAGACTTGCACATCACTGGTGGTATGTGTAATCCAAGTAGAATAGCAGCGATAATCTGAGAAGATTTCCTAGGATTCAGAGACAGACTGGATGTTATTAGAGTGGGGCCCTAACAAAAGCAAATAAATCTTAGTAAGTGGGCTACGAGAAGAAATGACAATCATTATGACATTAGAAATTCTGATATAACAACTGGGTAAGGTTGACTTGAGAACCTCATTGCCAGAATGGAACACCATGGTGTGTGAGGAAGAGTAGAGAGTAATACATATGGGCAGACTCTACAGGGGTCTCAGGGCTTGTGTTATTTCATTATCCCTATGGAATGATGAGATGATAGTAAATTCTGCCTTATGTACTATTTAGAACAGGTATGGAGAAAGTAAATTCACCTGCAGAGATCAAAAGTCACATACTGAGATTACATCTGTACAAATTTAGATCTCTATTTTTTCAGTGCCACCATAAAAACCTGTTTTTCCTCTCTTCAGTCACCAGCAGCAGCTGTGACTCACCATTCAGAAGTAGAAACTAAGAAGCCAAAAGAAATGACATAAACGCCAGGGAGACTCGGATGAAAAGCTTGTCTGCTTCTAGGGAATAAATGAGTCTTAAGTTGGAAGTACAACTCATATAGGAGAAAAAGTGCAGGAAGAACATGAGCCTTCCAAGTGTATGTGGGAGGTAAGGGGGAGGTCATGATGGCTAGTACTAATGACTAGTACCTTTGGACATCCCATCACTTAAAGGGCTAGGCATCATGAGTCCTCTGCCTAGAATGAGAAGCTTGGCTGGTTTGTACAACTACATGGTGGCATGGACAGAAAGCCTTGACCTAAGTACAGAGTCAGCTGGGAAGTCTCCCATGAGTGACTTCTCATAATTATTTTGGGAACCCATGCACAATATACAGATATAGCCATGAGTCAGATAAAAGGGGTCAACACTGTCTCTTTTGGTCTATCTTTCCATGTCCTTCATAGGTAATTGACTCATCTACCTACCTCTCAATGTAGCAAATCCTGAGTGAAACCTGAATCACCTCACAGGCACACTAGTACTTGTAAGCTACAATTAAATACGTCTTGCTTATTTTTTTTTTAATTTTATTAATTTATTTTTGTTACAGATGTTTCTCCTTTTTTCCCTATTGACACCTCCTCCCCACCCCCCCCATACACGACTTTGTTGTCCATGTCCATCGGTTATACGTACATGCATAAAAGTTCTGTGGTTTATCTCTTCTATCCCCCACCCCCACTCTTCTGAGAGTTGTTAGTCTGTACCCTCCTTTCACATCTCTGGGTCTATTCAATTCCTGAGACTGTTATGTTCATTATATTCCACAAATAAGTGAGATCATGTGATATTTGTCTTTCTCTGCTTCACTTGTTTTGTTGAGGATAATACTTTCCAGGTCCCTCCATGTCATCTCAAAGGATAAGAGATCTTTCTTCCTTACAGCTGCATAGTACTCCATTGTGTATATGTACCACAGCTTTTTTTTATTCATTCGTCTACTGATGGACACTTGGACTGTTTCCAGATCTTAGCTATTGTAAATAGTGCTGCTATAAAAATGGGGGTACGTATATTCTTTCTGATTGGTGTTTCAAGCTTCTTAGGGTATATTCCTAGAAGAGCGATCAATGGATGCAATGGCAGTTCAATTTTTACTTTTTAAGGTAACACCATAGTGTTTTCCACAGTGGCTGCACCAGTCTGCATCCCCACCAGCAGTGTCCTAGAGTCCCCTTTTCTCCACACCCTCGCCAACACTTGTTGTTTGATGATTTGTTGATGGCGGCCATTCTGACAAGTGTGAGATAGTACCTCATTGTTGTTTTAATGTCTTGCTTCTTTAGCACAGGTTGGTGGAGGAATAATGCATAGGAATAAAGATCGATTTGATACTCATATTTTTGGTGATAAGAATAGAACCAGCTGTGACGACACTCTTTGGGATGTGGAAAACTTAAATAAAATCATATTCACATGGGTACTTAGGAAAGCTGTACCAAAGGAAAGGGTTTCTATGCAATTAATTATCTACTTTGTGTGCTAGCTTATTGACAGCATTTATTGGGAACTAGTCTGTGGTCCAATAAAAGTGATCAGCTTTTCTACCGGCTGCATCTTTTCAAAAAAAGAGAGCCTGATGGCCGGTAACCTGAAGTGGTAGGAAAATACTCCTCATCAGCCTAATGAATGCATCTCAGCATCAGGATGCATATTTCCTCTTATACTGGAAGAACCATAATCAAAAGCTGGAACTGTTTTCAGAAAATCCTACCCTAGCGTTAGGTCAGAAACCTTTTGAATTATGACCCAGGAGTCTTAGTGAGATGTTGCTAAGACACAGAAGTATCAGGTCAGAGTACTTGAGCACTTTAGGCCAAACAAAAGCAAGTAAATGACTGTGGAAGAAGGTGTAAATGCTTTCAAGAGGGCATTTTGGTGAGTTAGAGATCTGAAGGAGAGCTATAGCCAATGTCTTAATCACTTCCTGGAATGCTAGGGGGAAATGTCTTTACAACCTGAAAATCTAAACAATCTGGAAATGAGTTCAAATAATTTTTGAACTCATCAGTTTCAGGCTCAAGCTTTTTCAAGTAAATTGCTCTATCGAAGTGTAATTAAAGTATGATTACTCCCCCTCTCCCACCACGATTTTTTGGCCATTAAAGCTGATCAAGTAGGGAGAAGCAAGAACTGAAGGCAAGCCCTGGTCAGTTTGGCTCAGCGGTTAGAGCGTCGGCCTGCGGTCCGGAGAGACCCGGGTTCGGTTCCCGCAAAGGGCACGTACTTCGGCTGCAGTTTGTCCCCGGCCCTGGTTGGTTGTGCGGGTGGCAGCCACTCGATGTGTCCCTTCACGTCGATGTTTCTCTCTCTCTCTCCCTTCCTCTCTCTCCCTCCCACTCTATCTGTACAAAAAATGGAAAAATATCCTCGGGTGAGGATTAAAAAATAAATAAAAAAGAACCGAAGGCAAGCTGAGAGCAGCCATGTGCCCTAGAAGGGCACATCGAAATGACACTGGCCAAGTCCAAACCTACTAGTTAGAGCCAATGAGAATATATCAAAACCAGCATAAGTTTCAAGAGTAGTATTACATGCCTTTAGGATCCCAGGGGATATACTCGAGGTATACACCTTGATCACCTATCATGCACCCAGGCAGTGAAGCAGGGTGGTGGCAGGGAGGAAGCTGGTCTCAGAGAACTATTAGTTCTTTGAAAAACCTGGACAACTTCTCCAGATTTAGACTGGCTTTATTTTGTTTTCCTTTCTTTTCTTTCTATTCTCCTTCCATCTTTCTAAGGAGGTGTTATCCCCTAGATATAAGGGGATTTAATTGGTATCTCCTGTCTCTCTTCCTCATTCCCTGTCTCCCCCACCTCTTCCCCCTTCCTCTGCCTCCCCCAACTCTTTCTGCCTTACTCTCCCCTTCTCCTCTTCGACTGGTAAGTTTCAGGAACCTATCTATATTTACATAATGATACCATTTAATTGGAATTTCCTTAACAGATTATAACAGCATTTAGTAGGTGATATTGCCACACTTATATGCCCAGACTTAGAGTTTGGAAGTGTAGAAACAAATGATTGCAATCAATCCCCAAATCATTTAAAATTGTTTTTTCCCTTTATTGATCTTAGAGAGGAAGGGAGAGGGAGAGAGACAGAAACATTGACGAGAAAGAACATCGATTGGCTGCCTCCTGCATGCTCCCCACTAAGGATTTGGCCCACAACCTGGGCATGTGTCCTGACTGAGCATGGAACGGGCCACCTCTTGCTGTATGGGTCGATGCTCAATCACTGAGCCACACCAGCCAGACCCTAAATCATTTTTTAACTGCTGCCTCAATACTGTCAGCAGCAGGAAGACATCCTGTAACTGCATGCTCTTTGTTTCCACAGTCTGTGTACTAAGTGAGAAAGAAGCAGAACAGATATGCTAGTCATTCTCTCCTATTTCTTGCTCATGAGTTGTACCTAGATTATTCCCTATATCAAAGTCTAAAAACTTATTTTGGAGCTTCCCTAATGTGTTCAGAATGGAAGAAAAATCTATGAAAGAAACTCTAGACCAGAAGAAATGACTTCTCTTTTCATGGGAAAATAAAAGAGTTGAATGAACTTGGGGAGTTTTAGGAGAACTCTGGGGATATTGCATTGCCTGAAACCAAGATGTTGCAGAAGGATATTGAAAATTTGCAATTCAGCAATAGAATCTAGCTATCTTGCAGCTTATGTATTATATATATTTGCTATTGATGGTGGTGCAGGAAAAAGAATCAGACAAAATAGAGTTCTGTTAAAGTGAATGAAAAAATTGGAAAAAAATAAAGTGAATGAACACAGCATACTCTGAATTCAACATGGACTGTACTTTGGAACCAGTGACCAATGCTGGACTTAAGCAATTTTTAGCAGATACCCAGTGGATAGAGAGGGCAAGCAAGCAAAAACCCCTACTACCACTGCCAACAAAACTGCCTTATGCAAATTATTAATCTCTTTAATTTTATTCTATTAGGAGATATAGATATCCTTGAAGTATATTACTTTGTTTAAATAACATAATGTTTTAAATAAGGTACTTATAGTTGTTCCACTAGGCGCCAAATTATATTTTGCAGTAAGCCTTTATTATTGTATCTGCCGATGCTTAAATTCTAATTTGCACTATCTTTTGTTTTCTATGAAAGACTTTCTTCCCTACGATACATTTGTGAAATACTTTCTGCTCTTTACTTATTAACCAAAGAAACCATTTCTCCCCGCCGACTGCATTCTCTGTCACAAAGGGGCAAAGGCAACCTCTTATTTTTGCTCTTTTGTGAAGTAACAGATTCCTTTGGAGCCCGCAGTGGAGAGCAGGTCTGGTGCAGGCATCTCAGCATTCCCCGGGCACTGCTGTCAGGGTGCCCGGAGAGCACTGTCCCTGCTCCGGCACAGCAGGGCGAGAGGGCCAAGCAAACACAAGTTTTAATCAACTAAGATACTAATACAAATCTACATAACAAGGGTACAAAATAAAATGTCCCAGCACCAAGCCAGGGGGCCTGCATGAATAATAAAGCTGGAAAAAAGATTTATTTTTCCTTTTTACTAAGAAAACAAAAACAAACAAACACCCAGCCTAACTATGATGATAGATGGCAACTGATAGTCAGTGAAAGAGGTAGAACATCTGCTGTGGAATGGGCCGGTGTGGCCTCCTTAGTGGGAAAAGTGACAAGATGATTCCCCAGAGGACAATTTGCCAGCATTGCTAGGTACCACATTTTTCAAAATAAGGCAAATAACCAGAAGTCTATATTTTTATGTGAAGTGGTTATAGAGACACTAACTATAATAATTAGTGACATTAAAAACGCTGATATTTCCACAACTGTGTAGACCGAGCATAACCATCTAGGGTGCATTTCTGGTAAACAGTTGGGGTGCATATGAGGAATACACAGCACTGATTGTGGAGACACATCTCATTTCCTCTTATTTCTTATAGTGGAATCTTCAATCTAACCATTTCTGCCTTTTATTTTCAGATGTTTAGGTCATGTACTTTAATATGATGATTATGTGGCTAGTTTTTCTTTTTTTCATTTTATAACAATTTTAGTTAACCTACAAAATCCAAAATATTATCAGTTTAAAATACAATCCACATCAGAATCATGGATAGGATATGTTATATAATTATCTTCATAATAAACTTCAGAGTCGAGCATCACACAGCTGTGGCACATGCAATTAGAAAGTTAAGTTTGATCAGATATACTAGATCTGTAGTTTAATTTCACAGGTCTTACAGTTGTAAGAGAAGTTTCAAATAATCAAGTTGTCCGAACATACTTTAAAAATCTTCAATTACTTAATCAAATACCAGATTTTTATTTAATTTTAAATAAATATTGTATATATTTAAGATATACAAAGTAATTTTATATATGTAGATATATGTAGATATGTATTTAGAAATGATTACTACAGACAAGCTAATTAACATATATTCTCCTCACAGTTATCATTTTTGGGGTGTAATAAATCCCCTGAAATCTCTCTTAGCAGATTTCCAGTATGAGGTTCAGTGTTATTAATGATAGTTATCATGCTTTACATTTGATATCTAGACTTATTCTCCTGCTACTTTGTATCCTTTGACCAATATGTCTCCACTATCCCTTGTAATTACCATTCTACTCTCTGCTTCTATGTGCATAATTTTTTTTAGATTTCAACATATAAGATCATGAGATTTATTTTTTCTTTCTGTGTCCAGCTTATTTCACTTAGGATAATGTCTTCCAGTTTCATCCACGTTGTTGACAGATGAGAGGATCACCTTTTTCAAGACTTAATAATATTCCACTATGAATTACAATTTTTTATTCACTCATCCATTATCAGATGCTTAGGTTGTTTCTATATCTTGGATATTGTGAATAATGCTACAATGAACATGAGGATGCAAATAATTCTGTGAGGCACCAATTTTATTTTCTTTGTGTATACTCAGAAGAAAGATTGCTGGATACTATGATGGTTCTATTTTTAGTTTGTTGAGGAACCTCTATACTATATACTATATTTTTATAAGGTTTGTACCAATTTAATTCCCACCAACAGTGCTTAAATGTTCCTTTTTCTCCACTATTATTCCCAACACTTGTCTTTTTAAAAATTAATAGCCATTCTGATTATGAGGTGATATTTCATTGTGGTTTTGATTTCTGTTTCCCAATAAGCATTCTTTCCATATACCTTCTGGTCATTTGTATGTCTTCTTTGGAGAAATATCTATTCAGGTTCTTTGCCCATTTTTAATTTTTATTTATTTTTTCTCTTGAGTTGTATGTGTTCTATATATATTTTGGAAATTGACTCATCAGATATATTGTTCACAAATATGTTCTTCCATTTAGTAGGTTTCCTTTCTACTCTGTTGATGATCCTGTGCAGAAGCCTTTTACTTTGACATAGTCCCACTTATTTATTTTTGCTCTTGTTACCCGTTCTTTTTTGTCATACCAATTGTGTGTGTGTGTGTGTGTGTCTGTGTGTGTAGATCTTTTACCTCCTTTATTAAAATTATCCCCAAGTATTTTATTCTTTTTGATACTGTCATAAATAGAATTTTTTAAAAATTTCATTTTTTGGATAGATGACTGTTTGTGTAAAGAAATGAAAGTTATTTTTATATGTTGATTTGTCCTGCAACTTTAGTGAATTTGTTTACTCATTCTAACAGCTTTTTTTGTGGAGTTATTAGAATTTTCTACATTTAGGATCATTGTTATCTGCAAACCAAAAATAAATTACTTCCCATTTTCTGATTTTTCCTTTATCTAGTCCCTCTTCTTCTCATTTCTGTTTTCAAGTCTTTTCTTTGTCTTTAGATTTTAGAAATTTGCAAAGGATTATTTATTTAAATGCTTTCTTAATCCTCCCCTCTTTTTTTGTTACACTGTTAAGACAAAATTTAGATCTCATTATAGTCCCACAGGTCCCCGAGGTTCTGTATGTATGTATGTATGTATGTATCTGTGTGTATTTCATATTGTTTTATTTGTTGTTTATATTAGATAATTTCAGTTTTATCTACAACATCACTTATTCTTTTTTCTCTAAATTCTATTGTTGGTTCCATAAATTGAGTTTTATTTGTGATTGTATTTTCAGTTCTATAATTGCTTGCTTATTTTTATATTTTCTATAAAATATACTTTTATAGTATATTTTATACTAAAGTATAGCTGATAATTTTTATTTTATTGAGAATTTCTATTTTTTAATTTGTTTTTAGGTATGTTTGTATTTGCTCATTGAAACATTTGTATGATGGCTCTTTAAATCTTTGTCAGATAAGTCTATAAACTGTCATATTGATCTTGGTATTTTTTTGATTTGCCTGTTGTTTGTTCAAGCAAAATTTTTGTGGGTATTTTTTTTTGTGTGTGTGTGTGCATGACAAGTGATTTTCAAATGGAATCTGGATGCTTTTTAAGTTATGAGTATCTGGCTCCTGTTTAAACCTTCCTATTTAGCTGCCTTTCTCTGACCTAACTGCAGCAGGCAAGGGGGTCATCACCTCCTTACTGCAGGTAGGGCTGGAGGTAAGGTTCCCCCCACAGCCTCTGTCCACTCAAGGGAGAATATCTGCTGTTACAGCTGGGTGAGAACTGAAGCTCTAGCTCACGCTGGGTCTCCACTGGAATCACCCTGTCTGGAAAAACAGAAATTTCTCTTTACTGTTCCACTGATGGCTTTCACTGATGCCATGTGGAAGAAGGCTTGTTAGCACCTAAAAGGGATGAAAGTCCTGGCTTCCTACCTGGGCTTCTCTGGTACCACCCTGGTAGTGGCAGTGGGGTGTTGGGAGGGTGGGGACTGGGATGACTTACTACATCCTGACTTGGTAGAAAGTGTAGACTGCACTCAGCTTTACCAGGGATCAGTGGAGATGCAGCTATAGTTTTGTTTTGTTTTTTTCTTTCCCTTTTCCTGTAGTGGTTGGCTGGAGTTATTGTTAAAACTTTTCTGTCTTGCTAGGCTGCCTCTTTCCCTGTCTTATCTTTAGAGCATGCAGGCTTTCCTTGGGCGCGCGCGCGCGTGTGTGTGTGTGTGTGTGTGTGTGTGTGTCTAAGCATCTTTGTCATATGATGCCCAATGTCTTAAAAATCAAGTTTTTTCCTATATTTTGCCTGTTTTTTTATGTTTTTAGGCAGGAGAGTAAATTCAGTCTCTGACATTTCAAATTGGCCAAAGGAATAAATTCCCACTCATTTTTTCCAAAATAATATCTTTCTACATAAATATTCTTTCTGTGGGTTTCTGGTTCCCGCAGTATCATGTTTGTGATCTTAAAGGAAAAAAAAAAAATCTCGGGGAACTATCTACCATGTCATTCTCTGGGTTCCTAGTTCCCTAACTAGTCTGCCTTCTCTTCTCTACCTTTCCAAGTCTCTTTGTATTGTTTTATATACAATGTTTGTTGTTGTTGTTGTATTTTGCACAGGATTAGGGGAATATAGTTTTACTCCTTCTTCCCGGAAGCAGAAGTCTAGCTTTTTTTTTCTTTTAAGTAAATTTACATAAATAAAAACATCTATATTTACCAACATGGTTAATATTTCTAATATTCTTCAATATATTGTTTAGGTGCAGACATTGTGCATTTCTTTTCATTGGGTGCTGGGTAGTTTTTATATTCCTATAAGTACTATTGAACTTTGTTTTGGGGCATAGTTTAGTTGCTTGGAAAACTGTTTGATACTTTTAGGTCTTGCTTCTAAGATTTATTAGGTAGAACCTGAGCAGTGTTTAGTCTATGACTAATTACATATTCCCCACTACTGTGCCAAGATCTTTCTGAGTATTCTCCCCAATGACTTATGAATTAGAGGTCATTCTGGCTGAGGGACAGGCACTATTCCTGTCCCTGTGTGTACTGTTTCCTTTAATCCTTTTGAGTGATTCTTTCCTGGCTTTGGGTAACTTCTTCACACATATGGGCTGCTCAGTACTCTGTTGAGGGGGGCCTCTGCAGATCTCTGGATCCTTATTTTATACAGATCTCTCCTCACCAGTACTTGGCTCTGTGAATTCTAGCCATTTTGGTCGACCTGGCTCTCGACTCCATTTTCACAGTTCATGGAGACTCCTGGGTTCCATCAAGATTACCTTTCTGTGGCCCCTGGAAAGTCTCTGAAGGTATATAAAGGTGCCTTCCCAAGCCTCACTTTATCTGTTGCTCAATTCTTAGAGATTATTGTCCTTTGTTTCTTGATATACAATGTCTTTACAACCACTGTTTCCTACATTTTGCTTGTTTTTCATGTGGTTTTAGGCAGGAGGGTAAATGTAGTTCCTGATATTCCAAAATTGGTCAGAAGCATGAATTCCACCTTACTTTAAACACACACACACACACACACACACACACACACACACACACACCCCATATGAAGGTTTTTTCTTCTCAACTTGACTCTATACATTTTGTGGGGAGTGACTATGTCTAATAAATTGTCTTTTATGTAGTAGATATAGATCAGTAGATATTTATTGTTGAAACTGAATATCAGAATATTTATTGATCAGTTGAATCAGTAATACTGAAATAATGCTATATCATAATGTTGTAGTCCACTTTTCTATTAGTTCTTTTATCACTATCCTTCCCTCTAGTTAAGCTGGTTTTATATTATTTGATTACTAACATGTTTTGAGAATTTATTGTGCTCAAAGTATAAAATATGATGCACAATTTTGAGTGTAAGGAAATAATTATATTGATGGATCTTCAGAGCAGTTATATATCTGTCATCCTTTATAAATCTTTAAGAATTCACGCTCTGTGCCTTTTAAAGTTTATTTTTTGGTTTCATGTGAAAAATAATGCAGCCTTATCATATAGACTTTTATCACACAGTTATTAGAGTTTAAGTTTGAGATTTGTCCCTATTATATTTCTAGATATAATTATTTGCTTCTGTTTTTTTATTTCCTTCTTTCCTTCCTCCCTACCCTTCCCTTCTCTCTTTACCCCACTTTCTCACTTTTAGGGTCACTTCCAATGCTAATATTCTGTAATTCTCAGAAATAGGAGAAATGTGTAAAATTAATAGTTCACTTAGTATAATTCCTAAAAAAGAACTTAAAATTGGTTAACTTCCAGGAAATAAGTACTGGAAAAATTCTTTTTCTCCTAAATTGAGCTAGTTTTAATTTGTAACATAAATTAGAGTATGTACATTTTAATTATTTTACAGCTTTAAAACACATTCTCACCACACCCTTAATGAGATGGGGAGTTTACCAATTCCCTTTTATATGTGAAATAATCTAAGCCTGAGGAAGTTCCAACAAAGTAGGAGCCACCTGAAGAGCTCATCCTCTGAATACTTTAACTCCCTGCTAAATACTACTACTTTTTTATAGGCAAATTGTTATAAAACCAAAGCTACATCTGGCCTCTTTTTGAAAGATAAATAAATGAGGGAGGGATAGAATTAATGAACTGGTTATGAGGAAAGACAAGGAAGAAAGAAGAACAGAGAAAAATTACAGAACTACGGATTTTTTCTCTTGACTGAAGAGAATTTCTGAAAGGAGACATATATTTATGAGGGATAGAGTCACAGTGGAAAAGCTATTCACTGGTGGGCATTCTATGTTATTATCCAAATGAGTGCTTTAGACAGTGAAAGGGGAGATGATTAATATTCATTCTGGTACAATAGACAGAAATTATAGCTCAGTTATCTCGAGATGTATAGTCACCATTGGTAACAACCAGGAGGTTTAGTTTAATGAATGAGAGAGAGAGATTTTGCTGACTATGGGGCTTCTTTCATAATCTTTCAAAGGAGATTCCTGTTGGTAAGACATATAGCTGTAAGTAATTCTGGGAAGTCAAGAAAGGAGTTTCTTTCTTCCTTTTTTAAAAATAAATAATTATGGAGCACTTGTCATTGGAATGTTAGTGGAAAGCAAAGATTAGCAATTGGTTGCCACAATGTGGTCCAGTCATATGAGAACCAAAGAATGATTAA
The DNA here is from genome assembly GCF_014108415.1 of Molossus molossus. Classification (NCBI taxonomy): domain Eukaryota; kingdom Metazoa; phylum Chordata; class Mammalia; order Chiroptera; family Molossidae; genus Molossus; species Molossus molossus. The sequence continues at coordinate 80,327,612 of NW_023425345.1, forward strand.
GGATTTTGAAAATTATAAGGGCATTGGTGACATATGAGGAACTGATCACATTTTTTTTTTTTTTTTGGTAAATCCTTTATGAGAAAAGCTATGTATATATATTTTGTTCCTGATTTTTATTGCTGGACCTCCTGTGTCAATTACATTAATTGAAAATTTTTCAGATTTTTTTTCTCTCTTATGTTTCATATATACAATCTTTTTTAGGGGAAAAGAAAATCTTATGAATATTATAGCAGTTAATGACTTAATGTCAAAAGAATTAATAGCAAATCCAATATTGTTATAAGAATAAAACAATACATAATTAGTCAATGCTATAACCATCATTTTTCCTCTCTTAGAAGGTAATTAATAGGTTAGAAGTAAGTCATGTTCAAATACATGGTATCTAGTATTTTCCAGTGTCCTCTAGCCTTATGTCATTATTCATAAGAAATCTTTCACTCCATTTCAAATATTTGTTTTTAAATTTTATAGAGCGCCATGTCACTGTGGCATTTTTTTTCAAAATGAAGAGTACAATGGAGGTATTTATTTTATATATTTTAAAAACATATACACAACTGTTATTAGACCAAGTTAAAGAACCACTTTAACATTCCATTTTGTTATATGGATGTAGACATACTTAATGGTATTATTCTGTATCAAAGAGACAAAGAGACTTGAATCATGTTTGCAAAAAAAGAATGAATTAGAAAGTTGGATGACTCAATCAAAATCGATAGCCAATCTAAAAATTTTTAAATTGAAACCTCTACCTTTTCTTAATAGGGAATTGATTAGATAATTATAAGAACTCTTCATTTAATTTAGACCTATTTATACAATGTTGAAGAATCTGTACATTTCACTTAAAACTAGAAAACCTCTCAAGAGCTATTGTGTAAATAGAGGTAGGTTTGTTTAGAGAAAAACAAACAAAAACAAAAAACAAACAAACAAGATTTAGAAAAAAAAATCTGGAAAGAAAGCACTTTAGGTGAATTATATTTAAAGCAGGATTATATTTCTCTCATTTTCTAGTATCTAATTTTCTGTTTCAAAAATACAATTTTTAGGACTCCACAACTACTATAAAACTGCATTAGTTTCCATAGCAGTTATCTATTTCTGTGTAAAAATTGATGCCAAACTTAGTGCTTTGAAACAACAGTGATTTATTATTTTTTATGTATATTTATTATTTCTCTGTGTTATGTGGGATGAATAAGAATTTTCTCTCTTGGTTTCCCCTGAGCACAATAACGAGCCTGCATTCAGGTGAGGGTCAGCTGGACCAGACTGTACAGGTTGGCCAGACTCAAATGTCTCTTAGTTGGTGCTACCTATAGCCAGGGGCATCTTAGTTCTCCTCCAAAAGGCCTCTTATCCTCCAGTAAGCTAAATGTGGTATCTTCACACAGTGGTGGTTTCAGGATTCCAAAAAGAGCCAAAACAGAAGCTACAAAGTCCCTTGACTTGGATTCATAGAATATCGCTTTTGCTGCATTATATTGGGCAAAGCAGGTCTCAAGCCTAGCCGTAATTCAAACTTGTGAAAAAAGACCCTACCTCTTGATGTAAGGAGCTACATAGAATTTGTGGCCATATTTAATTTACACTTTTAAAACTTCGAATACGGCAAATACCGCTAGATATAACTCACAACTTAAAGCTCTTGGAGGTGCTCAGTAATTGTTAAAGGTCTCAGGCTTCCCGAGATGAAAAAGTTAGAGAATATCTACTCTAGATCATATGACACAAGGTACACAGATGTTCCCTTTAGCACCAGCTGTATTCATTGCTATAAGATATTTCTGGGTAGGTATAGAACATATATTTTCATAAAATGTGAAGGTATTTCTTGTGTGTGTGTGTGTGGGGGGGGGGGATGTGTTCCAAAGAGAAAGTCAGGTAGAATGGGCCTCGCTCTGTAACACAATATTAGGGTTGTGGAGTAGAATGGTTTTGCATAAAACATACTGTTTTCCATTTGAATTTCTCACAGCTCAGCAGTTCCTAGACTCATGTCTGGATCCTAAAGGTAATGAAAGAAACATTTAGAAATTAGAACCCGAGTTTTGGAGTCAAATGTAGAGGTTAAAATCAGCACTACCACTTACTGAGTAATCTTGAACACCTTATTCAACGTTTTTAGTGTTAGTTTTAAACTTTAAAATAATAAACATTAAATGAGCTGGTTTAGCATAGTGCCTAGCACTTGTGAGTGTTAAATTAGCGATATGTGTTATTAAGCATTGCTTTAGAGCTTCTTGTGCAACATATATAGATAGTATATATATATATCTGGTAGGTTTGATACTGTCCACCGGGAAAAGTAGCTGTATCTAGGGGTGACTGGTTCCCAGTGGAGCCAGCTTTGATAATCACTGGACTTGAAGGCATACTGAAGAAATACTTGTGCCAAGAACAGATTAAGAGTGCCCGGTGGGAACATTACTACCTGAAAGATTTACAGTGTAACCAGAGAAATTCTGGGCAGTAACTTCCTGAATTTGCTTGAGAAATGGCCTCAGCTACCTCTTGGGGATTCACCATAATTTCACATGAAGACTAAGTTTGAAGGAACTGGGGGATTGCACCTTGACCTATGGTGACAGCAAATAAGGAACAGAGCTTATTGCTGGTAATAAATCCCCATATTGATTCTGAGACTTGTGTGGCTTGGGGTGATCATTAAATAATTGGTACATTTGCACTTACCAAAAAAACAAAAATCATCTTTCCAATTGAACTTCAGGGAGGAGTTGTCTTATAGGTTAAAGGTAAGTTGAAATGCAGTATCAAACAGAGAAGATTTGAACATAAAGAATGAGGTAATATAAGTGTTTAAACACATCACAACTTTGTACTTATGTGATTGAGACTCACAGAGGCCTCCTTTTCAGTGATACTGACATGTTGAAAGTTTTTCTTGTTTCCTTAACTTTAAGGCAATGGTTCTCATCTTCATTCAATGAAGCTAATGTAGAAAAACATACTATTGTCACAGAATAATCATGTTAAATATAATTGATTCTCCTGGGTGATGGTCTGTAGAGAGAAACTGTAGAGGTAGATTACTTCTGAACGTACTATCTAAAAGTAAACCTTGGAAAAAGAAATACATATCAGTAGTGAAAGATAATGTTTCTTTGTGATTTGTTTTTTGTTTTACTGAGTCATCCCTTTGGAATATATTCTATATATTCTTTTTTTGCCTTGACATGATGATTGTCTATAGATGCATATGCCAATATAATCCAGAAGGTCAAAATAATTAGTGACATTATTATTAACAAAAATAAAATTAGCTCAGAAGCGTACCTTTTTGAAAATAATATTAAAGTGGAATTTAGCAGAATTTTTTCAAAGTGAATACAAATTGTGATCATTTAAATTTTGAACAATAGCAACAAATTATGTCTTAATTTTCATATTGAGGTAAGACCTTGTCAAATGAGATATTTTATATTTTAATTTCAGAACAATTCTTTCAGAAAAAAAAGTGAATCCCATTTTATTTTTTATTTATTTATTTATTTATTTTATCCTCACCCGAGGACATTTTTCCACTTTTTTGTTCAGGTAGAGTGGGAGGGAGAGAGAGGAACAGAGAGAGAGAGAGAGAAACATCGATGTGAAAGGAACACATCGAGTGGCTGCCACCCGCACAAACAAACAGGGCCGGGGACAAACCGCAACCAAGGTACATGCCCTTAGCGGGAACCGAACCCGGGTCTCTCAGGACCGCAGGCCGACGCTCCAACCGCTGAGCCAAACCAGCTAGGGCAGTGAATCCCATTTTAAAGGTAAAAAAGGAGATGCAGAGAATCTAAATAACTTGCCTAAGTTTACATGTTGTGTGACCATTTGTTTATACGTTTTAATTTTGTATATAGGTAATTAGTTTTACACTTTTATCACTAATAGTTCATGTAAATAATGCTGGAAATATCTGTTGTAATGGTATATCTCAGTCTCTGTATTTTCTCAGGCCTTGGGTTTTACTGTAGTATTTTTCAACATTCTACTGATGTTTTATCTTCTTTCAAAGAAGAACTTCTGGGTGGTTTAATTAATGGTTGATGCCCTTGTCTCTCTCTCTTGAATTTTTCCATAGAGTTAAAATTTAATTTTTTAAATTCCAAAATCAAGATTTAAAACACACCCGTAATATGTTATCATTTCACTATAACATTGATGACTGCACAAGTTGGTCACAACTTTGCGTCACAGTGCACAATATCTTTTATTAGAGGATTTTCTACTCGATTAAAATCTTTTTGTCAGTCATATAATTATCTCATCTCCATTTTTTTTTTTTTGTTTGATTGTTTTGTTTTGTTTTTGTTTTTGTTTTAATCCTCTCCTGAGGACATTTTTCCATTTTTTGTTCAGATAGAGTGGGAGGGAGAGAAAGGAAGAGAGAGAGAGAGAGAAACATCGACGTGAAGGGACACATCGAGTGGCTGCCACCCGCACGACCAACCAGGGCCGAGGACAAACTGCAACCGAGGTACGTGCCCTTAGCTGGAATCAAACCCGGGTCTCTCGGGACCGCAGGCCGACACTCTAACCGCTGAGCTAAACCGGCCAGGGCCATTTTTTTTTTAATTTTAAAAGTGAGTATAATGATTAACTAAGACCCTTAGAGGGATTTTAAAAACACATTTAAAAGAAGTTGAGAATTCTGACCCACACATACATGTTCTACAAATACTTTTAGCATCATTGATAGAGGTTGGTAAATAAACCTATCATTGGAAACAACTGTAACAGTAAGGTGGACTTGATTTGATTTAGATATTAAGAACTGGGGGGTAAATTATACATCACCAATAATTACTATATAACATGATGTTCTGTTCTCTAGTATCCCAATATCTGTGTTGTTATTTTAACAGTATGTTAAAGGCCCAAAAGTATTGTGTTGATATCTCTTCTTTTTCTCATAGTAAAGTTTACAGTTTCAGAAAGATCAGAAACTGCCCCTCTAAAAATCTCTCACTAATTCATACATTCATTCATTTATTCATTAATGCTCTCATTTATTTCTTTATTCAAGAAATGTTTATTTAGTTCCTCTATACATCAACAACTGGACTGGGCTCTAAATCAATGTTAGATTTCATATCTGAATAAGAAATTCTTTTGCTGCATAATGCTCAGGTTAAATTTAAAATACAACCTGAGGGGGTGATTTTAAAGATTGTCCTAAACTTATTAGCATTTGAATGAAAAATAACTCATGTAAAATCCATTTTCTTTGTTCCTTAGCATAACAGGAAACCCTTTTCTTTAAAAATATAAATATCTCAAATTGTTTCAACATGCTAACCTTTTTCTGAAATCTTTGATTAAAGGCAAGGAGAAATATCCTATAGGAAGATAAGGCTTTAATCAATTTAAAATGGAATCTATAATTTATAATTCTTGTTAATAAATATTCTCAGTGTGGTCCTTTATATAAAAGTGCAAAAGATTCTGCATCAAAATAGGTAGAAAATTGTACTTCACAGTACTTCATTCCATAGGGTTACTTATATCAGCCCAATACAAGTTGAAGTTAACCAGTAATTTTGAGGATTCAGATAAAATTATAATCACATAGACTTGGTTGGTGCCAGATGTCTAAGCATTCAAAGTGTTCTTATTCAGGAAAGAAAAAATGATAATGATGTGATTTTTAGCACATGTAGATCAAGACCATTCTAAGTTAATGTTTTTGAAGCTAAACCTTTCTGGATGACCAAAAGTGGTGGGAAATAATGTCAGCAGCAAAGTGAAGCAGTTTACCTAGATTATAATAAATCAACATTTTAGCAATTGTTCTTGATTTTTATAGTAAACCATAATAATAGTTTCTAAACAGTGTCATTTATTTGTCTAAATGGCAAAGTCCTTGAAACCAGCATAAAAAGATCATAGCTTCTTGGGGTATTGAGTTTTCAGAGTTTAACATTTATATCAATATAACAAATTGAACTGAATCTGTTTACTACTTAAGAAGAATGATGGTTTTGGAGAATGTCAGATTTGTTTTGGAGCAGGAATACCCCTGTGATTTTCTCTGCCTTAGAGGGCTTTAATGAACCAGAATAAAAACCATAAAACCTGAAGTAGTCAGGCAACCACATTTACTAAAGTAAAAACATCAAATACAATGCTGTATGTTGAGATAAAGCTACCGATATCTTTTCATATTAATAATGAAAAACTGGAAAAACAGTATATTTTTTTATTTTTTAAAAAATCTTTATTGTTGAATGTAGAATGTATTACAGATGTTCCACATTTTTCCCCCATTGACCCCCTCCTCCCCACTCCCGCCCCCCTCCTGCCTTTTCCCACACTATTGTCTGTGTCCATTGGTTATGCATATAAGTTCTTTGGTTTATTTCTTCCCACCCCCCCAACCCTTTTCCTTTTGAGGTTTGTCAGTCTAGCAATGAATTTGTACTTCTTCTTTTTTTTTTTTTTTTATCCTCACCCGAGGACATTTTTCCATTTTTTGTTCAGATAGAGCGAGAGGGAGAGAGAGAAACATCGACGTGAAGGGACACATCGAGTGGCTGCCACCCGCACGACCAACCAGGGCCGGGGACAAACTGCAACCGAGGTACGTGCCCGAACCCGGGTCTCTCTGTACCGCAGGCCGACGCTCCAACCGCTGAGCCAAACTGGCCAGGGCGAATTTGTACTTCTTAATCCCTTCACCTTTTTCACCCATTCCCCCAAACCCCCTCCCATCTGGCAACCAACAAAATGTTCTCTGTATCTATGAGAATGTTTCTGTTCTGCCTGTTCATTTTGTTTGTAGATTCCATTGTTGATAGATATGTATTCATTGCCATTTTGTTTGTTCATCTATTTTATCTTTTTTTTCAAAAAGACCCTTCATCATTTCATATAATAACGGTTTGGTGGTGATGAACTCCTTTAACTTTTTCTTGTCTGGGAAACTCTTTATATGGCCGTCGATTCTAAATGACAGCTTTGCAGGATAGAGTAATCTTGGTTGTAGGTTCTTGGTTTTCATCACTCTGAATATTTCTTGCCACTCCCTACTGGCCTGCAAAGATTCTTTTGAGAAATCAGCTGACAGCCTTATGGGAACTCCCTTGTAGGTAACTAGCTGCCTTTCTCTTGTTGCTTTTAAGATTCTCTCTTTGTCTTGAACCTTTTGCATTTTGATGATGATGTGTCTTGGTGTGTGCCTCTTGGGGTTCATCTTGTTTGGGACTCTCTGTGCTTCCTGGACTTGTATGTCTGTTTCCTTCACCAAGTTAGGAAAGTTTTCTGCCATTATTGTTTCAAACAGGTTTTCGATTTCTTGTTCTCTCTCTTCTCCTTCTGGCCCCCCAAGATGCGAATGTTGGCATGCTTGAAGTTGTCCCAGAGGCTCCTTACACTATCCTCATTTTTTTGGATTCTTTTTTCTTTTTGCTGTTCTGATTGAGCGTTTTTTGCTTCCTTATATTCCAAATCAATGGTTTGCTCCTTGGATTTATGTACTCTTTATTTCAGTTAATGCCTCCTTCAATTCTGACTGTGCATCCATCATTTCTGACTGGTCCTTTTTTATGCTCTTGAGGCCCTCCCTAAGTTCACTGAGGTTCTCACTAAGTTCATTGAGCATCCTTGTAAGCAGTATTTTGAACTCAGCATCTGTTAGGTTGCTTATCTCCCTTTCACTTAGTTCTTTTCTTGGGGTTTTGTTCTGTTCTTTCATTTGGGACCTGTTTTTTTGTCTCCTCATTTTGGCTGCCTCCCTGTGTTTGTTTCTGTGTATTACTTAACGAGCGGTATGGGGCTATCTGAGACCAGATGCTACTCGTTTGAAAAATTTTAGGAAAAACCTGAAGCAGGATCCAGGACAGGCCAATCCTATGGTTAAGCAAGTGGCAACAGCTTGGGTGGGCTTGAAAGTTGGGTGAGGTGGGGTGGGGCCTCAGGGAGTCAGCAGGGCGGGGCTACCAGTGTGAGCCAGGTTGCTGGAGTCCCAGATATGGCTTCTGTCTGCCGCCCCCAGGAAGGGCTCACCAAAGGAACAAAGGCCTCTGACAGCACGTTTGTCCAGGAGAAAGCCCCCTCTCCAGCCCTCACTCCAGTGCCAAACAGCTCAGTTCTTCCCTGTATGTCTCTGGCGCCCCTCGAGCTGCCTCCCCTCCAAGCTTAGAGGGAGAGAGTCCAATAAGTCCGTGCGCGGGCCCTTTAAGGAGTTTCTGGGGTTCCAGCTGCTTAGGCTTCCCTGAGCCTTAGTTCCTGCTGGTTTTTCCAGCCAGAAGTTATGGGGACTCTCTTCCTGGCACTGGAACCCTGAGCGGGGCACCTGGTGTGGGACGGGGACCCCTCAGTCCTCAGGAAGGACCTTCCCAGCCACGGGAGCCTCCTGATTTTTATCCGCCACACATGGGTGTGGGACCAGCCCATCTGCCGCCGCCTCCGCCCCTCCTACCAGTCTGGATGTGGCTGCTGCTTTAATTCCGTAGTTGTAGGACATCCATTCAGCTTGATCTCAAGCGGTTTTGAATGATGGTTGTTCTGCAGTTTAGTTGTAACTTTGATGTGGTTGTGGGAGGACGCGATACCACGTCTACCTACGCTGCCATCTTGACCGGAAGTAGTATATATTTTTTAAATCCACATTTTGCCTATAAATATTTTTATTTGTGTATACCATTTTTCTTCTTAAAGATATATTAGTAAATTTTTAGCCTTAATTAAAATGTAATTTAGTTAGATTTAAATGAGTAAAGACTTCTTTTAATAAATATTTCCTGACAACTAATTATGTGTAGGGCACAGTGTTATATTCTGTGGAGATATATAGGTATGTGAAGCTTGGATCTTGCCTTAAGGAGAGTTTTACTTTTTTGGTAAATTAACCAATATCACCTCATTTCTCTGAAAATAGGCTGATTGATGGCTGGGATGCACTAATTGCCCATGGTGATTCTTGAATATCCATGCACTTTTACTCTCATTAATTGAGTTACACACTTACTAAAAATCAGTTATGTGTGTTCCCAATGAGCTGTATTTGCTCCAGTAATCTGGTAATTTAATTTAGAACTACACTGTGTCTCGGGTCCTCAAGATTGCTCCCAAGTCGGGTAATTTGCTGGAAGGACTCAGTAACACTTATTATCATGTTGTAGACCAACGAGACAGACTAGACTCAGACTCCGAACTGAGTTTTATTAGCCACGTGGCGACTGTCCCATCTTCTGCAGAGGAGAGAACAGCCCCGAGCTCAGGGGGTGGGTTGCTTATACAGTTATCTTAGCCCCTGGTAAGAAATTGGGCTAAGGGTCTGCGAGCAATCAAGCATGTACAAAAGCGGATGTCTGCAGTTAGCCATTATGTCTGAGGGGTGAGCAGTTCTATTTGCACAATGTAGTGGTCAGCTCCGGCTGATGCCTATCTCCTTCCCTCCTACCTAGTTCCTGTAATGCTCTTAGGGTCCAGGGCAAGGTCTACCAAGTGGGAAATTTTTAACTACAAGTTTTCACAGTACTTTAGCTGTATGTTCTTTATGTTTTATTGCCTTATTGTCTGTCCTTCAAAATCACAGCTAAGATTTTATACAGGGAGAGGATACAAAAAAATATATCAGCAAACAGAAAAGGTGTATGACACAAAACTGGGAGGAGACCTGGCACAGATTTCTAAGACTCCTCTCCCAGCGGGCTCACACAGGCTGCACCTCATTCCTGCGGCAGCTGGTTGGGACGTCCCGTGTAAAGTGCTGTCATCCATGGAATTCCACACTGAGCCAAGGAGGTCAAGGCTTTTGAGAGTCAGTCACACAAGCATCCTCTGCCTCTAAATAAAATGCTAAAACTTCAAAATCTCAGGAGAGCAGGTATTCACAGTTTGCACAGTTTAGGCATAGTGAGCCGCTCTGAGAGACACCTTATTATCAGGGTAGGGAATTGTTTGCCTGTCAAGTTGCCTACATCAGCCAAGGGCCAACTTTACAAGCAGGACTTTCTAAAGATAATAGTCTCAGATGGGCTACTTAAGGACTTTCTGCATATACGTGTATCAATGACATAAAAATATGGTTGCAGAAAAAGAGAGAATGAGAGAAAGGTATTTCTACGAAAACTAAGTTTAATATTTTGAAGAGAGTTAATAAAGGCCAATTAAACATAATGACAGCAGTTGATTTAGATATGTATTAGACCATTATTTATGAACTATACTTTGAACACCAAGATTCTAGAAAAGACTAAAAGAAAAAAATATTCAAGGACTTTACCTTGACATTTATATACTGGTTTCTTTAAATTGCTGCTCAATATTAAAGGTCTAAAATTGACATCAGTAGACAAAGCATTATAAGCTTGGGTTAGGGGATACTGCTATGCAGAACTCTAATAAATAGACCTACACTAAAATATTCATGACTGTACAATTATGTGTTTTAATTTAATATACAACATTTATGATGTGACTGTCTAAATGTTAACAGTTTCCCATTTTTATAGACCTTTAAAATTATTTGACTGATTACTGGACAGTTTGTTGAATAGCATGGCTTTGAGGGAATAACGTAGGACTAAAGGCCCATGGAGAGAACAAAAAGAGCTTGAGGATGGAGGGATTACTGTAACCAGAACTGTTCCTTTGTAAAGGAGATGGCATTTGAAACTTAGAGGTCTTGAAAGATGAGTAGATTTTGATAAGCAGTGACAGAAGTAATGGGAAATGACAGAACCTTTTCCTAGAGAATTAAGATTTATTAAAGAATGTAGTTAAGTCTCAGAAGGTAGATGGATTGATTCCAGATTGTAGAACATTGAGTGACAGAGTAAAACCCTGCATTAGTAACAAAAATAATGGACTCACTATCTTCCTACATCCCCTATTCAGAACCCTCTGATGGCTTCTCTTAACACTTTGGATGAAATCTCAAATCTTGACAAGGCCCGTAACGTATGCCCTACCTGATCTGGATGCAGGCTACTTCTCTGATAGACACACTGGTCTTCTTTATATTCTTGAATATGTCAGACAATACCACTGCAAGTTTTTTGTGTTTGTCATTATCTCTGCCTGGCAGAGTCTTTCCCAAGATATTCTCTTGGCTTTCTCTCTCCCTGTTTAACTTTTACTTTGCTCAGGTGTTACCTGGTCTAATCATCATCCTGAATACCCCTACCTAAAATAACACTTACTCATTGCAGTCTATCCTCTTACTCTATTTGAGCTCTTCTGCATAGCACATATATGTAGTAACCTGGCTTTTTTTTTTTTTTTGTATTTGTGTATTTTTTTTTTTTTTGTCTGTAACTACCACTCAAATGTAAGTTGAGTTCACTACAGTATCTCTAAAGCCTATAACTGGGAATGAAACATTATAGGCAATCAATAAATATTGGGTGAATAAATGGTATTATAATTTATTATGCACTAAATTTTTTCTTATGTCAGAGCTGATTTAATGTGATGCGATAAAAAAAAGTCTAAATAAATAAGTGGTTTTAGTGATGTAAGTTTTTTTCCTGGAGCTTGAATAATTCTTGATGTATAATAGGCAGTCAATAAACATTAGATAAATGAAGAGGTATTGTAATTTATTATGCATTGAATTTTCTGTTCCCATGTCATGGCTAATTTTATGCAATAAATTGTGGCCATCTGTTTATAAGAGTTGTACTATCTCCAATAAATTTTTCAGGTTTCATATCTCAGGTTTCATATCTCAGGTCACTGAACGATTTCTTAGAATATTGAATATTTGATAAAATGGTTCAAGAGAAAGAAGTGAATGACACTGGCTGTACTTAAAATGAAAAATGTAGAATCAGAGCAGAGAGAGGTTATGTTGAAGAAGCCAAAGTTTTGATCTACCATTGTGCAGGGCAAATAATTATGTGTTTGTGTTTATGTATGGTAAGTCATATACTGAGAATATCTGCAGCTCAGTATCCATGAACAAACACTTTACATCACTGTTGTACATGAACATATGCGTCAGCCATTCCTGTGGTCAGCCTTTAGACTTCTACTTATTAGCATTGTGAAAGCCCATAATTGCTAGGTTGAAGAGAGAAATCAAACATGTTAAAAATTCTACCTTTGGCCTTTCACTTTCAGGTAGGATGGTCGGCAAACACGTGCCTTCGGATGTAAAGATGAATGCCCTTTGACTGTAATTTGGGGCTCAATTATGTGATTTGCTTTGGCCAATAAATTGAGGCTGAAGTAAACTGTGCAGTTAAACATCCAGGCCTCTGGAGGCTTTAGATAATTCCAGTTGCCCTCTTTCACCTCTGCTATTGCCATAATAGGACATGCTCAGTACACCCACTGATCTCTCCAGAGAAGGAGAGACTCATGGAGCAAAGACAACCCATAGATGCATGAATGAATAAGCAGCGATCATCCAAGTGTAGTATAGATCAGCTGAATGGCACAGATGTGAAAAATACATGTTTACAATTTTAAGCCACTGAGTTATGGGGTGTTTTGTTATGCAGCAAAACCCTTTTGATACAAGCAAGACACCACTAAATTTCCTCTTTGTGTTGAAATCTTTTTTTCATATTTATTGTACTTCTGTATGCCTACTTCTTCATCAATCATTTAGACAACTTCCTCTTCAAGTTTAATTTTCCATTCATACCCCTACCACGTTAAATTTAGGTATTTTTTACATTTAATGCCTTAATTTCCCTTTTGCTTCTTTCTTATGCTGTTTTATAAGATGCTAACAGGAACATAATAATAAAGTATTCTACTCTGAAAAAATAAATAAGAAATTGCTAAATAAAACCAAAATTACGCCTTATTTTTAATGGTATTTCAAAAGATTTTAATCTGCTGTTATTGATTACATTGTGTCACCTAAAATTTTGTGTTGACATTCTAATAGGAGAGAGTTCTGGAACAAATCCTTTCCTACACATTCAGAAGGTCCGTGGCCTTGCCAACACCTTAGTTTCAGGCTTGGCTTTCAGAACTATGAGACATTACATGTCCATTGGTCTAAGACACCAGACTGTGGTACTCTGTTACGGCAGCTCTAGCAAAGTAACACATTTGCTGCTCTGCACATTAATTTTTAGGAAAGATGTATGAACCCTTCCAAGCCTATTTCATCAGCTACTGCTCCCCTCACACATGCTCTTTTATGAGTGTCTTCAGCAGAAGTGTTAAGTAGCATTTCAAGTTCAGCAAAGATGGACTGAAATCATCGGTCCTTTTCCTAAGGCTTCCTATCACATATTTGCTTGTGGTGTATTAATTCCTTGTAATTCTTAGGTGATGTTTGACAAAACCATGATTCTAAATTCAAGATTAAAGAGCAGTGAAGGGTGAAGCATTCTGCCCAAACTCTGTCAATACTAAGTATGTGTCATTCTTCTACATTTCATAAAAACAGCATTATTCCCATTCAACACCTTTACGATATAAATTACAAAGTTCAAAATTATTCACTTTTTTTTTCTCATAGCACTCTCAGAAAAAGAAATCCTCTTTTACTTGAGCAAAAGTTTCCACCATCATTTCCCACTGATACCTTGGTGTTCATGGCCCATTAGGAAAGAGAAAATAGATGTGACTCTTGGCCTCTTCCACAAAGGAGGAATTTTATTAGCTTTACCACTGCTTGGCTGAAATGAACTTGAGAGAGAATGGGATAATGTCCCCTGCAGGGCATTGTATATAACTTCTTTTTCATCATCAGCCATGAAGCCTACACTGATAGATTATCTATCCAGAATTTATACTATCCTTTGTGTTTCATAGAATCCAACCTAGGTATGACTAACAACGGACAATCATTGTAAGTAATTACGGAACAGAAATTATTTAACACTAATATATTCTTTTTATGCAAATAGTATTTAGAGATGATTATAAATGACAGTGCTTGATATTCAATTGTCTATGAGGCTGTGATTTTTAAGGGCTTAGGAGGCTTCTCACACATTCTCTATACCCTGCAGCCCCACTGCAGGGCAGGCATCTGATAATATCTTTCAAAGCTTGTTGGAAGGTCTTGAATAGTATTTTGAAGGTTTCACATGTAGTATTTAGAAAGAACAATGTCTGGAGGCAAGGTGAAAAGCAGTTTAAAGCATTTATAATAAGTTAGTAGCCTAGTCTTATGGAAAGATAAATGTATTCCAAGTTGAGAATACATGGGCTCCAGTTCTGACACTGAAGTAGACTTTGAACATCTCAGCCTCTGAAACTTTATCTTTCTTATCTGTACCAGGAGAGGATGGGATAAGATCATTTCTATCTGCAGTTACAGCTTGAGACTAAATGAAGCCTGTAGTTAAATCTGAGGCATGACTGAATATATCTAGTGAAGAGCGTCATGTAGGCCTATTAAGAATATATCTGAAATAAGCCAGTCAAAGAAAGACAAATACCATATGATCTCACTAATATGTGACAAATAATGGACAAAATAAACTGATGGAAAAAATAAACCAGAAACTGGTACCCTAGGGGAGTGGGGTGGAGTGACTGGATAAAGAAGGTGAAGGGATTAGCTAACAAACATATATGCATACCCTTTGGGCAGCAACAATAGTTTGGTGAAGGCCAAGAGTGGGGGAGGCAGGGTGGGTGGAGGTGGGCAAAAGATATAGGGGAACACCTGCAATAATGTCAACATTACATTTTTAATGATAATAAAAAAAGAATATATCTTATGAGCTGATTAAAAGGGAAGAGATGGGGTCTTTATGGAGAATGTTTGAATACAAGACCTTGGGAGAAAGAAACTTGAGCAGTGTGCTATCTGCTTCTTAGCTCAGTTAAATGAACTGGTTTTCAATGCTCCATGAGGGGTACAACAGAAAAACTTAAAGGTGGGGTTGCCTTCAGAAGATATTGCGGTACTTCCTTCATCCTAAGAAGCCATTCTTCATCACACACACACTCAATATCAAGTTTTCACAGAAAACACCATAAAAGGATGCACTACATTAAACTTAGATAGCAATGTAATAGACATCTTGATTTCAGAAGCCATAAAATATGAAGGAAATTTGTGACTCAGAAAGAAATAAGGCATTTGAGATGGAGCACACGTCTTGTTATAGCACCATCTACAGTCATACATTTTCAAATATTCATTATCTCTACTCTCACTCGAATATGAATTCCATAATAACAAATTACTTTTGTTATCTTGTTTATTGTTTTACCTTACTATCTTGTTTATTTGATGTCCAGTGTTTAGAATAGTGCTTAACACACAAAATACATTCAACACATATTTGTTAATTTTATGTCATATATTTGGAGAGAACATAGTACCTATTTTTACATAGAAACTGTATAGCACCTGAACAGCATGATGGAAAACCAGTGATGCTTTGGCAGCCCAGGGCTTAGCGTTGGAAATAAGCAAGAAGACTATGTCATTGTGGATGGTCTCCATAGCATACCAACAATGTGTGGTTTCCATATCAAACAGTTTTATAGAGAAAGCAACAGCAGCACTGTTTATGAGCCTATATAAGTCACCACTATATATAACCACACACCACAGTAGGAAACTGGAATTCCTTCTGTATGTAAGTAAGTAGAGCACACCAGTGACATTTGAGTTATGACTGTGAATGCAATCTCCCCGGGGGAAATCTAGGTTAAAATTCTACCATTTTATTTATTCAACAAACATTTTTGAACACTTATATGAGATAGTTTGCTAAGTACTGAGAATGCAAAGTGAACAAGTAATAATTTCTGTTCATTCTACCCTACTTCCCTCTGCCAAAAGCTTGCAGTTTTATTGGAGGGAGAACAAATATTTTTTTAAATGACATTTAAAATAAGTATGACAGATATACTACAATGTTTTGTAGAACCATAGAAAGATGGGGGCTTTATCTCGTGTCTTTCAGGAAACAAAAGGCAAAGAAAAACTGGCCCTCTTGTTTCTCAAAGGATATGTATACTCTATTACTTTCCGAAAGTGAACCCTAAGTCAATTTTCTATAAGAAGAGTGACTAGTGAAACTGGCAACCTCCAGGGAAAGCCAATATTTATGTTATGTGTGACTGCAAACAAATTCAGCATTTATTTTTAACTGAGAAGAGAAATACAATGACACGATTTCTTTCTTTCTTTTTTTTAAAATCTATAACTGCAGAGGCAAACATTCTTCAACAGGGGGCCTATGTTCCTAATCATCCTGAGCAAACTAAAATAATATGGTATTTAAAGAATTCTATAAATGTGCAATTTCCAGGAACTATAAATGTATGAGGAAAAGAGAAATATGAGAGGACAAGGTGCATGTAATGTCAATCATTTCCACTAATAATTACCTCTTTTTGATAGGAAAAAAAATTAGCTATTGGCTTCAAGGAACTACTAAATTTGAAAAGAAAAAATACATAATTTTTTGTTTCTAAATGTAGTAGAAATAGCAATGATCTGTGTGTAGTCTTTTCTTAGTTGATAGGAATGAAAGGTAGTTCCAGGTTCTAAAAGCATGTATTTCCATCTGCACTGAGTTAGGGAGAGAAGTGTCAAAACAAATAAATCAAGATTAGCTAAAATATTGAGCAATAGAGACGTGATGGATGAAGGATCATTGACTAAACTCTGGAAAAGTTCTGTGTGATGACGGCACTTGTTATAGAAAGCCACTGAATGATCCACAATCTCTTTTAGTAAGTATTCTTACCTGGAAAAACCTGAAACAAGCCAAGAGTCATATTGAAGAAGAATGAAATAAAGGGAATTTTCTGTTTTATATACTCCACCTATGCCTATCATTGTATTTCTCTTATATATTAGAGTATAATGTTAAATAGCAAATTTCTTTTGAAAAGGTGTGATAGCCAATAATACAATTAATTGTTTCTAGAATTTCCATAATTTTTAATATCAAATAATCACTCATTTTACTCTCAAAAGTGGGAGGGGAGAATTGGGTAGGTAACAGAAAATTGCTCTATACCACATTTTTATTTCTCTCTAAAGTGAAAACTTTTGGTGCACATATGTTAAGTGTTGTGACTACATATAAATAATATTTTGTGCATCCTATCTTCCTACCAAATATGTAAGCAAGCAGGGTTTATCTCACTTGCAAGCTGACCCGTACTGTTGCATTTACTCTTTCATCTATGATTGAACACACTCAAACCTCTCTATTTGTAAACTGGTTGAAGGGTAGGTTACATAATTTGTGGAGTCCAGAGCAAAATTAAAATGCAAGATTCTGTGTATGAAAAGGAGGAAAAGTCATTAAAAGTAACAAAACATAAAGCCTTTTTTTGTCTCCCACTGTCTCTCTCTTGACTTGACATTGCCTCTTCTATTTGTTATTTAATTTCATTATAAGTAAAAACATTGAAATTTTAATTATTAGCATGAATGTTAGTTACTTTCATATTTGCATTACCTAATGCCAATTTATAATACAAATATAAGAATGTTTAACTTGTAGGCATAACCACCAAAACTATACAATTTATATTTCAGACATATGGCAATGCTGCACAAAACTAACTCAGCTGTTTATATTTCACATCTTCATATGCACATATTCTACCAACACACTACCTTCAGCTCCCTGATGAGTAGAGAAATGAAAAGCAACTGTAGATGCCCTGGTTATTCCCTTTTTTCAATGTCCTCATTTGCTGTGCAAGTCCTGAGCTAAAACAGGGAAGTAACGCAAACATGCAAGGATACGGTAGGATTCCCTTATTGTTTGTGTTTCTTATAACAGCATTTTCTTCTGTGTGCAGTTGAAGCAAGTTCTGGTTCTAATAGAAAGTATAACCTCTCGGCTGGCTTGCTCTGCTTATTCAGTCATAGTTGTAACGCACTTACGTTGTGACCTTGAGCTCACATTGAGTCTGGTGGACTGCCTACAAATTGTGTGCCCACACGAATTCTGTGCTCATGGAGTGCTGCAAATGCTGTATGCTAATGGGGTGGCAAGAAACAGTGATAGACATGCATATTGTGCATATCTTTTCTGCTAACATGCATGCTCCATTGTCCCCTCAGTCTTCACTAGCAAAGCATAAGTTTAAAAAATTACTAGGCATTGGAAGAAAGCAACAACAAAGCCTTAAACCAAACTGGGATGCAGCATTTCTCAATCTGTGGGTCACAACCCCTTTCACAGGGGTCCCCTAAGACCATCAGAAAACACATATTTCTGATGGAAATTCATAACAGTAGCAAAATTACGGTTATGAAGTAGCAACAAAACTAATCTTATGGTTGGGGGTCACCACAATATGAGGAACTGTATTAAAGGGTCGTGGCATTAGGAAGGTTGAGAACCACTGCTTCAGACAATGGGACTCTGTGTGATTGCCCAGGTCACACACTATGAGGGTAGTCCTGAGTGGTTGTGTGCAGTGTTGTTGTTTTTTAATGAAATTTATAGGGGTGACACTGATTAATAACAATTGCTTTAAGTGTACAATTCTATGATACATCATCTGTATGTTGCATTGTGTGTTTACCACCCAGAATCGAATCCTTCCATCACCATATATTTACCCCCTTTACCCTTGACTTCCTTTCCCCCAGCCCCCTTACCCTCTGGTAAGTACCATACTTTTGGCTGTGTCTATGTTTGCCTTGTTTATTTGTTGCTTTCAGTTTTATACCCTACATATGAGTGAAATCTTATTGTTCTTGGCATTTTCTGTCTGACTTATTTCTCTTAGCATGATATTCTCAAGATCCATTCATGTTGTCGCAAATGGCAATAGTTTTTATGGCTGAGTAGTATTCCATTGTATGTATGTACCATATCTTCTTTATCCAATCATATAGCAAATGACATTTCAATTGCTTTCATGTCTTGGCCACTATGAATAATACTAAAATAAACATAGGAGTACATATATCTTTATGAATAAATGTTTTCAAAATTTGGCTGTAGATACCCAAAAGAGGGGTTACTGGGTCATATGGTAAATAAGCTCTTAATTTTTTGAAGAGCCTTCATATTGTTTTCCACAGTGGCTGCCCCAGTCTACATTCCCCCAAGCAGTGAATACGGTTTTTATTTTGTTTTTTTCTCTCCAACCTCTCCAACACTTATTGTTACTTGTCTTGTTAATGATAACCATTATAACAGGTATGAGGTGGTATGTAATTGTAGTTTTGATTTACATTTCCCTAATAGCTAGCGAAGTTGAGCATCTTTTCATATATCTATTGGCCATTTGTATGCTGTCTTGGGAGAAGTGTCTGTTCAGGTCCTTTGCCCAATTTTAATTGGATGGTTTGTTTTTATGTTGAGTTGTATGAATTCTTGACATGCATGGGTGGGCAAAAGTAGGCTTACAGTTGTGAATACACAATGGTTTATTCTACTATTATTTATTTGTATTACAACTGTAAACTTATTTTGCCTACCCCTATAATTTGGATACTATTACCTTATCAGAGTTGGTATTTGCAAACATCTTCTCCCATTTGTCTGGTTGCCTTCTTGTTCTTCTGATGATTATGGTTGCCTTTCTGTTTTGTTGATGGTTCCTTTTGCTGTACAGAAGCTTTTTAGTTATATGGTATCATTTATTTCTTTTTGATTTTGTTTCCCTTGACTTTCAGGTCAAATTCATAAAATCCCCTTTAAGACCAAGCTCTATAAGTTTAGCACCTGTATCTTCTATGTAATTTATTATTTCAGGTTTTATATTTAGGTTTTAAATCCATTTTGAGTTAATTTTTGTATATGGTGACAAATAGCAATCCAGTTTCCTTAATTTGCATGTGGCTTCCCAATTTTCCCAGCACTATTTATTGAAGGGCTTTCTTTACTCCATTGTATGTTTTGTTTTGTTTTTATTTCTTTGTTGAAAGTTATTTACCCATATACCAAATGGTTTTATGTGTAAACTCTCAAATCCTGTTTCATTGGTCTGTGTGTCCACTCTCACAGCGTGTCCACTGTCATTCAACATAGTACTGGAAGTCTTAGCCAGAAAAATCAGGCAGAGAAAAAAACAGAAGTTAACCAAATTGGGGAAAAAATAAGTGAAACTGTCACTTTTTGCAGATAAAACATGGTTCTTTGTATAGAAAACCCTAAAAACTCCACCAAAAGAAGTATTTAGAAATAAAAAAATACAGTAAAGTTGCAATACCAATTCAATGTACAACAATCCATTGCATTCCTATATACTAACAATAAAATTTCCAAAAAAAGAAATTAAAAAAAATTGCAACAAAAAGAATAAAACACCTAGGAATAAACTTAACAAAGAATGTGAAGGACCTATGCACTGAAAACTGTAAGGCATCAAAAGAAATCAAAGAAGACACCAAGAAATGGAAAGATATTCTGTGCTCATGGATTATAAGAATAAACTTAGTTAAAATGCCCTACTACGTAAAGCAATATACAGATTTAATGCAATCCCCATCAAAGTCCCAATGGCATTTTTAAAAGAAATAGAACAACAATAACAACAACAACAACAAGAAAACATCAGATTTTCCCTGGCTGGTTTGGATCATCGGTTGGAGCATTGGCCTGTGGAGCAGAGAGTCCAGGGTTTGGTTCTAGCTAGGAGCACGTACCAAAACAAACAAACAAACAAAAAACAAACAAACATCAGAACCACAAAAGACCCAAAATAGGCCAAGAAATCCTGAGGAAAAAAGAGCAAAGCCAGAGCTGTCACACTCCCTGAGTTCAAATTATACTACAAAGTGACAGTAATCAAACAGCATGGTATTGGCAGAAAAACAGACTTTATTGTTTTTACTTAGGAAAAATGAAAGATCCTTTATATCTTGAGCCTACACCAGTCATACCTTTTCTCTTTATCTTAACATATATAATTTCAACATTGTATTATGTATATCTTTAAGAAAGAGGGGGGGTGCCTTGCAGCCATTGTTTCTCAAACCATAAATCATATATTAAGTTCCAAACCTATAGCATTAGTACCATTCAGTTCATAAATAACTCTAATAACTTGTTTGCTAAGACACAAACACCAGAATAATGGTCATAAGAGACCACAGCCTGAGAAATGTACCAGCATATGCCAAAGTTTTCCAACAAGTGAACTCAAGAACACAGAAAGAAGACCAATGAGGCCAATGGGATCTATTCAATTCTTGGTTATTTGAATATAGCCAGCTTCCCACATATGCCACAGAGATATTCTATTCACCCAGCTTTCTCTCCTGGTAAATTTCTGGTTCTGCCATTTCTTAGTCACATTTCCCTAATTTTTTTCTATCACAGTATTTTATCTTGCTTCCATTATTTTTGTTCATCTCTCTTTGCTTTATCATGTTAATGACCTTTGCCAGTTATTTTGGCCCTATCCATGGAGGTTTTCTATGCTCTCTTTGAGTATTTTAGCTGATCTTCAAGAGAATTATGATGAGAATTTTTTTGAAGCATAGGTCCAAGAAATAAACATTGATGAGAGCTTAAAGAAATAAACATTGATGATAATTGAAATAAGTAGAGGGATATGAGATCATGATGAGGAAAATGATCCGATGTTGTGACATTGAAGAACTAATAAAGAGGAAACACAAGAAGTTGTACTCAGAAAGGGAAAATCAGTTTGAGATTACAGCAATTCATTATGACGATGAGATAGAAGAAATGAAAATGTGGGTGGGTTGACTGACCTGAATTGAAGGGTTGAAGGTGAGTCCGACAGAGAACTTTTATTTTGTTTGATTATTAGAGCATTGAGAAAGCTTTTCAGAGGTTTTAGTAACCATGTCAGAGTTCTTCAAATCTTAAAATGTTTTTCTTCTAGCATTCAAAGTTAATTTTATGCTTAAAGGCTGCCCCATTAATGGGACTATTATCTTACCTTCTCTATGCCCTCATCAGCCATAAAGTGAATAAAAAGCACAGCTTGCCAGGTTTTCTTTTGGATTAATTATAATTACCCAGCAAATAGTGTTAAAAAAAATTACTAAGTTACAAAAATAGCATTTGGTTTGTACAGTTTGCTTTCATCTCATCCACACTTATTAGCCAGTCATATCCCCTGCTGACCCATTTTTGTATGTTAGAGCAACCTTGTCTAATTAGACTGAAGAGCAAGAACATCTTGCAGTGTCCATGTGCCCAGGCCTTTGTGACATCATACGAATTTGAAAGTGTAGAACATTAATTGAACTCCTGTTTAAACTTTAATATTTTAAAGAAGAACTTTTCTTGATTATTCTGATTAACCAATTTTTTTTAGTTATGGGTTTCCCTGAAAATGTTCTGTGAAGAATAATTAGAAAGTAAATATTATAAATAGAACTGTTTGTCTTTCTGGGTTGGTTAGTGCTATTTTATCGGTAACCTATCAGTTTCTTTGGGGACACAACATTTTCCTCCTGAAGGATCAACTTAGGAAAAACATGTTTGCAGGACACATTTTAAAAGTTAACATTTAATTTTTGTGTAGTGTATCTTGTAGAAAATTCATATTCTTAGAAGATATAGTCATTATATATTGAATAGAGGAATGCCATTTTGAAAAGTAGCACTGTATTTGTGCTACTAAAAATTTTAATATCCGGGTGTATATGAGAAATAACATAAATGGCTTTTTCTAATTTTTAATCCCTTATATTTTTAGTACTTTAAAATTAAAAGGAAAAATGTTCACTAAGGTATTTCATTTCAACTTTGCAACAATCCTAAAATATAGATATTATCTTCAATCCTAGTTGATTAAACTACTTAGAGTAGTAAAATAACTTCACTTAAAATAGTTTGAAACAGTCCAAGTGTCCATCAATAGATGAGTGGATAAAAAAGCTGTGGGACATTTACACAATGAAATATTATGCAGCTGTGAAAAAGAAGGGTCTCTTACCCTTTGCAAGGGCATGGATGGACCTGAAGAGTATTATGCTAAGTGAAATAAGCTAGTCGGAGAAAAACAAATATTACATGATCTCATTTATATATGGAATCTAATGAACAAAATAAACTGACAAACAAAATAGGTCCAGAGGCATGGATGCATGGAACAGACTGACAGATCTCAGAAGGGAGGAGTTTTGAATGTGTGTGAAGAGATTAACCAAATAATTTATATAAATATATGCGTAACCAATGGACACAGACAATAGTGTGGTGAAGCCCTGGAGTAGGGCAGGGGCTAGGTGGATGTGGGAAAAGGCAGGGGAAATGGGGGACATCTGTAATACTGTCAACAATAAAAATATATATATTAAAACATAAAAAAACAATCTTAAAGAAAAAAATAGTTTAAAACAGCCTTTAACAAGTTTATTTCATAAATTAATGTAAGGGGAAGAAATACTGGACTGTAGATACAAATTTCGGAGTTGGTAGGATACAGATTACATAAACTAATGAAACAAGATGAGGAGCCCAATACAATTTAGAGTTTGAGAAGACAAGGAGAATCCAGCAGAGTAAACTGTCAACATGGGAAAGTATAGTATGGCAGGCAGAAACCACCATTCCCTGGAGACTATCTTCAATACTACAAATAATTCACAGTCATATTCTGGAGTGACATTTTGGCACAGATAACCACGAGGGAGCAGTACTACTTAGTACACTAAGTCACCTGTATCTGCCATACTCTGTCTCCTATACCTCTCCTGGACGCTGGAACTCAGGAAACTTTATGCACAGACACTGTTTTTGGTCTGGGCCAGATCATCATGTGCAAATTTAGTTAGGTTTACGTTAAACACTTTGACCAGAGGGTTTTCCCAAATTTATATTATTTTTTTTTTATTTTGGGGGAATATTCATCTTTGTTTCTTTTTATTGCCTGAGGAAGGTAGCCTTTTTTGATTCCTATGAAGCTGTCAGTACGATTTTTGTCTCGGCTCCTTCAGCTGAGATCTGAGTCCTTTGTCACAGGGGCCTGCATGACCTTGAATTAATGTCCCAAGCCCTACAGATGACCTTGGTGGCAAGAGGGTCTATGTCTAGATGTGTGATTTTATATACATTGGGGCCAACTTCATGGAAAAGTAATTTTCAAAACAGATTGATTGGGATATGGTTCTGGGTCATTGGGATGATGTTGTGGGAGGCGGTGGTATCACATTGTGCTGGGTGACTTGGCTCTTTTTGCTCACAACTTGCCAAGCAAGGTAGGGAATGGGGGCATGAAGAGGAAAACTAGTCGTTGAAATAACACAAATCTGCACTCACTAATACGTGCAGATCAGTGCTCTACCTGAGCTGCTTCCTTGAATGAAATACTTTTCTGAGGGCAGTTGATGACTGAAAGAATCAAAATAGAGAAATATGGAATAAATTATTGTTACTATCCTATATCCATTATACTATCATGATGAATTATTAAATTATTAGAAAATAAAAATTGATAACTATTAGAGCCTCTTCTCCAGAACTTTTAATATTTTATTTTTTTCCCTTTATTGATTTTACAGAGAGGAAGGGAGAGGGGGAGAGAGGTAGAAACATCAATGAGAGAGAACATCGATTGGCTGCCTCCTGCCTGCCCCCCACTGGGGGTTGGGCCCACAACCTGGGCATGTGCCCTGACCGAGAATCAAACCAGCCACCTCTTGGTGCACGGGTCAACACTCAACCACTGAGCCACACCGGCCAGACAGAACTCCCAATATTTTATTGAGCCTTAGAAGTCAGCATGACCTCAGAGTCCTGAAACCCACGTTGCGGCCACACTGAGGTGAGGAAGAGCCGCAGCAGGCAGTCGAGGGTTGAAGAGGGGCTGTGGGACTGCCCGTCTCAGATACTCGTCGTCTCCACATGTGATGAGATGAGTTTCTTCAGGGTAGCTCCCTCGGTAAAAGGTATGCAGATTCCTCCCCAGCATCTTGCTAGTTCACAGGGGTGACTTTGAGGATTACAGTTTCTCTAGAGGCATTGTAAGGGGCTTGACTGTGGAGTCAAGATGGAAACAAAGCTTCTTGTGGTGGCCCAGCATTTCCCTTGTCGGGCCGTCATGGAAAGGTCTGTGAAGAAATGGCTGATGTCCTTCCTCCTCGGAGATGAGAGGAATGGGTCGACCTGACCTGAATATAACTGGTGGCAGAGTCTCACTCAAGTAAAGTTGAATTTGTCATCTGCTAAGAACTCTAATGCAGTGGGGTCTCTAGTACTCATGTTCTTGATCGTGAACCTTCCCTGGGTCAATGCCTTCACATTTGGGCTCAAACTCTTTTCTTCCGTCATAAGCCCAAACAGAAGCACACAGACTCTCTGGACAACATCTTTCATGACGATCATCCTTCCCCTTGCCCCCACGTATTTGTAATTTCATCTCATAACCATCCTGCAGGTCCTCCTACCTCTAACATTTCCCCAGATCCTTTCAATTTCTCTTTTGTTGTTGATCTTAATAAATCAGTAAATCTGGAATCCAACCAAAAACACATTTCATTTTCCTTGAGGGTAAGGAGGCAAATATTCAAATGTTTAAGTATTCACTAGAAGTGAGGTAAAATATTTTCATACTATTTTAAGACAAGTGACGCAAGGACCGGCTGTACTCCTTGTCCTTCTTCCCCTTAGAATGGATGTAATCATCCTAAAGCAGTCGAACAGAACCGAACCGAAACACAATGAGCTAAATTCCAGGTATCCAATTAGGCTGCATATTTATGCTTTGCTCTGTTTTTATGTTATTCATCTAGAACAGGAGACTCCAGATACTGTGCTGGGTTACTGACAGAGTATTAATCAAGCTTGATGCACCTTGAGAGATACAAGATCATCTAAGAAAACATTATCCACCCACTTGGGTCTAATAAAAAGGAAGAAGAGGAAGAGGGAGGAGAAAAGAGGTGGGGTGGAGGGCAATGGGGAGGAAAGAGGAAGAGGAAGAGGAGGAGGAGGGGGAGGGGAGGGGATGAAGGGATGGAAGGGGAAGGAAAGGAAACACAACACAATCACTCCTCAGCCAAGGAGCCTGTGGTGAGTAGTGGAAGGGAGCACTTACAGTGTGCGTGCTCAGACTGGATGTCTGTGGCAACAGAGAAACTTTTTTTTTTTTTTTTTCCTTTGCTCAGGCTTTCTTCTTTACAAGGAGCATCAGGGCTTCTACGGGGGAGGGTCTGGTGAATTCCTGATGAAAGGTACTGACAGAGGTTAAATGCCTTAGGTCAGAGAGTAATCTTGTTCAGAAGGAACAAAACTCTGCTTAACAGGTTAGTTAGTATGCTAGGCTTCCCCATATGGAAACATCTTAGGCTGGATAGCATATCAGCCTGTGATTTCATGCACCTGGGTGTCACATTTGCATAGGCTTGGCCAGGGGAGGAAAGGGACAGATGATATTTATAGGAGAAACCAGGTGCATAAAAGAGGAACACTCTTGTTTTGTTTTTGTTTATGAGGAGGGTAGAACATGGGTGCTGGGACCAAGAAAGGTAAACTCGAGGAAATACGGAGTTCGAGGCTCAGTGACAGAATGAGGATGGATAAGAAAGAGGAGTATAAACTCAAGTAGTACGGAGGAAGGGTGGATACTAATGCTACCAGCTCACTAATGAATGCTTACTATATTCAGGTTACATGTGTCCTTGTGAGTGAGAAAGACAACACGCTCCCCATTGTACAGAGAAGAGAGCTGAGGCTGTGAGGTTCGGTAGTTCCCTCAAGGTTAAACCGCTGCCCCCGAGCTGGGCCTCCCTGGTTCTGTAACTCCAAACCTGGGATCCTAACAGACTGTTTCAACTTTCAAAGCCAGGAAAGTAGTGATACCATACACAGGAACAGGAACAGGAAGAAGGACTGTTGTAGGGAGGGTGGAACCAGGAGAGAGGGGCGAGGGGCGGGGGTGGTTTTGTTGTTACCATAGTAATGACCTTTCACAGATCATTACTGCCTTCATATCCCAAATAGAATATTTTGTGATGTGCGTTTGCAAGTATTCTCTATGCATACAAAATAGCCAGTGATTCTTCCAAGAAAGCTTAAACATCAAACCTAAAAATGCTTCAACTGAAACCATTCATTCTTATTTGTTTCTCTCTCTCAACATAAATTAGTGGCCTGCCATAGCTGACATCTGTAAAAAATCACTATGAAGCAATGTCTCTTCCTCAGTGTGATTTACCAGTATTTGTTACGTTTCATAACACATTGGGGAAATATGTTTTTCCAAATGGCATATTTTTACTTTTTCTCTTTAATGCTTATTTTTATAGTAGATTGTTTTGCTCTACACCTAACCCATTGTTCTTCTCTTTCAGGTTTTCTTCCAAATAAACAGTATTGTTTTTCTGAAGTGGTATTTTCAAACCCAAAATTGACCTCCCATGTGCGTCAGAGTACCTTTTTAAAATATGCATTCTTTGAGATATTTTCAGTGGATGCTTCTTTGGCCTGTCTACTTCTTTATTTATTTTCTGACTCTTGCTAAAATGGACAAGGAGACCTGTGCTGATTATAGTCATATGTTTAGAATATTTAAGAAAAAACAAAACAATAACACAGAAACATCTGGAAAAGTTGGAGTGGCGACTACAATAATAGCCTGAACTACTGTGAAATAAACGCCTATCTTACCGTCATAGAATTTCTGAGACACCCCATAGAATAAAAAACAAAATATTTCTTTTGAACTTTTGCTTTGAAATATAAATGAGCCACCTGATTTAAAATAATGCCAGAATGACTTGAAATCATTTAGTCCCACATAAACCTCATAGTTTAATCAGTACCAAAAGTGTGTTTCGATTGTCATTTTCAGAGCATACTGAATCTGTTTGTGAGCACATTTTTTTATTGTGCACAAAAATAATTAGCAATCTTTGCCCCTCCCTCGGTCCCCGTTAGGACGACACACAACTCCTTGAAGCACTTTTGTGCTCTCTACCGTTTTTGTGACATGTGTTATACTTACTAATTTTTCAATGCTTCGTGAGCGCAGAGAACGTGAACGACTAGTTCACCATTGTTTACCTAGCATTTTGGCTAGAACAAGGCCTGAAATGCGAGCAGGTATTCAGAATATGTGTACAATGAAATAATAAATGTGAGACATTATTTGAGAAGATTATATGCATAAACTCAGAGGCTCTGAGTGTAGATATACATAAGATAAAAATCCTCTAAGTCATTCAAGCTGTGGGCTTGAAATATATGATTATGCTTCTCATGGAAGTTTATAGCTTAACAGGAAATGAAGTTTCCACTCTGAATTACCTTGTGTTTATTTTATGATATAGAGCCTTACTAAATCTTCTAAAAAGCATATTTTAAAAATTTGACTCCTGACCAATATTTTATGATAATTTCATGTTGAAGGTATTTTATGGTGGAGTTTGTAATTTCTAATTGCAAGGGTTTTGACCTCTAATCTCGATTTCAATTTTTAAAAATAATTTTAATGTTCCATTTCTGGGAGTTGCTATTTCTTTATGGAAACTATACTGTGTATCCTGATTTTTTCTTCATAGGACAATATCATTTAGGAAAAAAATCCAATTTTATCTGCATGTTCATGTAATTTGTTCATAATAGGCTTATTATAATTTATTTTATTTCTCGTTTAATAAATACAAACCAGTATGCTTAGTGAGCACAAGTCATGATGTAATCAAGACAACATGTAATGCATTATTTCTGGCGTCCACCACCCCTATGAGCTTCTTCTAGTGCATCAGCCTTCCTTTCCCCTTGATGGAAACTCCATTCAGGCCGTGACTTTTCTGCTCAGACCTTCGTCTTTATAAACTCAGAAGTTGGAATGTTTGATACCTGTACTTGGACTCTGAATTGGCATATGTTAAATCTATTTCCTTCTACAATGACCCCATCTCTGCTTGCAGGGATCTGTCCCCGACCGGGACTGACCATGGGAAAGGCCATGGGTAGCCAGGGAGATGGTTGCTCTTCCTCCTTCCCCTAACAATGCTGGTTTTTGTTTGTTCTATTATGAGAAACATTTTTTATTTATTATAAAATTACAATTGACATACAATATTATATTGGTTTCAGGTGTACAGCATAGTGATTAGATATCTGTACATCATACAAAGTGATCCCCCCGTAGTCGAGAAACCACCTGCTACCATACATAGTTAATACATTATGGACTATATTCCCTATGCTGTACTTAAAACATTTCTTTTTATTTTTAAAAATTTGTCTTTGTTGTTGAAAGTATTATGGATGTTCCCCCCCTTTTCCCACATTGCCCCCCTCCACCCCACTCCCAGCCCACCCCAGGCCTTCACCGCACTCTTGTCTATATCTATGGGTTATGCAAATATGCATGTAAGTTCTTTGGTTGGTTTCTTCCCCCTCTCATCCCACTTTCCTCTGCCAGTCAGGAAAAGACAAGTATTCCACGATTTCACTTATATGTGGAATCTGATGAACAAAATATACCAATGAACAAAACAGATCCAGAGACATGGGAGCATGGAACAGACTGACGAACTTCAGAGGGAACAATGCTGTTTTAGCCTCAACGAGGGGAAGGAAGGTTTGGTCATGGGCTAGGACTGGACAAATCTTTCTATGGTGTGGTCTGGTAATAAACTCTGGCCTGCACTGTGGCCTGGAAGATGGGCTACTGGTTTGGGCTCTAGCCACATTTGCTCCTGGCCCCTCCCTTTCAGGGGAGGAGACATCTCTATAGAGAGAGACCTCTTAGATGATTTCTTCAGCTCTTGAGCATCTGCTGCTACAATTCTGGCCTCTTTCCCCAGAGGTCTCTGGTCCCTCCAAACAACTTTTTAAAAACTTTTTTTTTCCTTTACTGATTTTACAGAGAGAGAAAATGAGAGGGAGACAGAGATAGAAACATTGATGAGAGAGAACATCGATTGGCCACCTCCTGCATGCCCCGCACTGGGGATCAGACCCACAACCTGGGCATGTGTCTTGACCGGAAATCGAACTGGTGACCTCTTGGTGCATGGGTGATGCTCAACCACTGAGCCACACCAGTCGGACCCTCCAAACAGATTTATAGGAAGGGCCCAAGATGGCTCCTTGACTGCTCTCCTCCGTGGGATGGCACTCTTACAATTTTTTTGAATTACATGGACTACCAAACTCAGAAGTGCGAGCCGATCTTGATCTTTCCACAGTAGCCTCCTAGGTTCACTGTCTAAGCAAAGCCTGGGCCCATCTTTCACAGTCAGCGGCCAGAGCTCATTCATGGTTTAGGTTTCTCAGACTTGATCCAAGCACCTGCCCCCTGTATCTAACGATTTCAGCAAACATATTTCAAAAACAGTTTTCCTAGGTAAAGGGGTGGAAGTCCCGGGCCCCTCTTATTATGCTACGAGTTATAAATGGGATTTCATAAGATGGCAACAGTCAGTCTTTTCAGCAGCCTTCCCTTTTCTCCTCTTTGATCTATATGAATACATTTGATCTAAATCAGGGGCCCAAGGACCATGGAACAGATTCTCTTACATTTTCATTCTAAATTTCCTTTGAGTGAAAGGTATGGGAGACTGACCCACAAATCACAAATTATAATTTTTTTTTTTTTTTTACAATTTCTATTCCAAATACTCTCTTCTATCCTAAATATATTTTAATTGATTCCCTTTTAATCTAAAAAATGTATATAAAGTAAAATTAGACCTAGTTATTGCAAATGGATAATCAGTAACATATGCCACAAATGGGAGATGTCCATAAAACACATGCACAGAACAAAACCAAAATTAACCCAATGACGTTAAGTTCTAGCGAGAGAATCTAGCGAAGGAGCTGAGCCTGAGGTTTGGTTTTTCTTCGTTACAAAGGGATATTAGCAAGCCATAGAAAGAGATTGAAGATATACTGTTGTCAAACTGAGAACTTTTGTTAATGTAATCAAAATCTTTGAAAGAGGACAATTTTCTCACTATGTGATTTAATGCTATTTAAGGCTATACCTGTTATTTAACCTGAAATGATTTCGTTTTGCACCAGTGGGTATTTGTCCCATATTGTGAAGAACACCGCACTGTGTCTCACCTAGCATGAATGGCTACCCCTCAGAGGTAGAGTGATAATATGTGTGGAAGCACTTCAACAATATTCACAGTAGTTGCTACTACATGTTGGTTCCTGTGCTAAATCTTTATATACATGCTAAGTCTTTATATACATTATTTTTTGCATAATCTAATCTTATTTTACTACTGAAAAAATAAAGCTTATAGAGATTAATTCAGTAGCGGTTAATAATTAGTGAGTGGTAGTGCTGGGAATTGAACCCTGGTTTGGCTAATTCCAGAATGCATGCATGTGTATACAATGCAATGAATATGAATCACCTTTAATATTACATGAAAACAGATAAAAATATTGTGCTGCTTTCACTTTGTTTTTTTTTTGGTCACTTCTATATTGGGAGAGCTACAGAGACTTTTTAATGTATTTGAATTCTGTTCTATAATTTATGACACTGTATTTACACAATTTTGTATGCAGATATGTTGTATATGTGATACACACATGTGCACATGCACACAAAGTAACAACACAGAGGAAAGTGCTCAAATCACAAGGATACAAAGGTGGATAGCTTTTACTGACTGAACACAGTCATGTAGCAGCACCCAGATCAAGAAACAGTCATCAGAGCACTCTAGAAACTCCCTCCTGTTCCCTGCTAGTTCCTATCTTCCCCAAAGGGACTCATATGTTGACCTCTGATGTCACAGGTTAGTCTTGTCTGTTTCAATTTTATAACAGAATCATGCATTAGGTCATTCAGTACATACTCTTCATACCTGGCTTCTTCCCTCAACAGTATACTTGTGGGATTCATTGGTGGTATTGAGTGTAGTGTTTATCTATTAATGGACATTTGGGTGATTTCCAGGTTTTGCCTGCTACCAAGAATATTGCTCTGCATATTCTTGAACATATCTTTTGGGAACCTATGCATACATTTATTTTTTGGTGACTATCCAGGAGTGATATATAGTTGAGTTGTAGGAAATGCATATATATAGTTTGGAGAGAAATTTTTTTTTAGTTTTCTTGTCTTCTGACAACTAATATTGATTTGTTCTTTACAACTGCATTTTTACTTTGGTTTTTTTTTTTCTTCTTTTTAAATTTTTAAATTTTATTTTGTTGATAGTATTACAGATATTGCCCAATCCACCCCCCAATTACCCCTCTTCCCAGCCCCTGCCCTACTTTAGGCCTTCACCACACTACTCTGTGTCCATTGATTATGCAAATATGTATACACATTCTTTGATTAATTTCTTCCTGACTCCTCCCCCACAATCCCCCAAGATATGTTATATGTCTTATGCCTCCCTGCCTCTGGACCTATTTTGCTTGTCAGTTTATTATGTTCATTTGATTCCATTTATAAGTGAGATTATATGATACTTGTCTTTCTCTGACTAGTTTATTTCACTCAGCATAATACTTTCCAAGTCCCCTCATGCTGTCTCAAAGGATAAGAGAGCCTTCTTTTTTACAGCTGCATAGTATTCCATTGTGTAAATGTACCACAACTTTTTTATCCACTCACCTGCTGATGGGCACTTGGGCTGTTTCCATATCTTAGCTACTGTAAATAATGCTGCTATGATTTTCTTTTGAGAAAGGATCCACCATCAGTATGTAATCATTTTAATTCAATAAATCAAGTTTGTTTGATTTTTCACTCTAGAAACAGAAGGGGTCCTTGGAACCTTTGTTTACTAGAACATCACTAGAATCTTCCTTTGTATGGGAAAAATATGGAGGCCTGTGTCTAAGCTTATTCAGTCAGAGTCTACTTTTAAGGAGGATTTTAAACTTAGGCAGATTAATTCAAAAGAAAAGAAATGATGAACATTTCATCCTAGTAGCAGCAGCACTGACTTGGAAAGTCTAGTAAGATTTGTAGTTATTGTTTCTTGTCAGTTTTAAGTCTCCTGATCCTATGAGCTCTTGTATCTCCTTTCAACATGGGTTCTTTTTTTGTTTTTTGGGTTTTTTTGGTTAAAATATTCATGTTGGTTTCTGTTGCTTGCAACCAAATTAACCTGTATCATATAAAATTAACCTATGTCATATACTACACATCAGTAACAGCTTTTCTCATACTATGCTATAAATAATGTTCCATTTTACTATACTCTGATGGTATGATGGATTACAGAACAGTCTTGGCAGCTGCATATAGATGATGACATCCATTAAACATGTGTATTTATGATTTCTGGACAGAGTGGAAATGCTTCCTACAAATGAGGCTAGGGGGAAATGGTCAAGATTATGCCTCTCTTCATTAGCCACGTGGGAGAGCTGGGTATTCAAAGAGAGGGACTATGGCGATACAGGAAATTTTGTCTTCTATAGTTGATATTTACTACTAGGATATAATTATGTTTTATTTCTCAGTGTTATTTTACATTTTAGATTAAGTGCATTGAATAGTAGTGTTCATGATGTCACTTTTTATCAAGAGTGATTGAGGAGAAGAGGGGAATGAAGGTCATTCACTATGAAATTAATTCATAGTTAGGAAGAATTCCTGTCAAATATATTGGGATGTATTTCACCTGTCCAAATTATGTTAAATCTGCTTAAGGATTTAACATTGTGTGTTTTACTCAAGTTTTAATTTAGTTTTAATCCTGTCTGCTAAAAATTGGAGTTGACTTTTGTTCTTTTCCATTTAAACTGTACACAAACAGGCACGTAAGACTCTGATGCCCTTGCTTTATAGTTGTGTGTAAGCTTTAGCTTCTTTGGAGTATGCATTTATGGAGTTGGGTGAAGGTTGTTTCAGTTTACACATGTCGAATCTCAGGTATCAGTCCTAAACTAAAAGGGAACTTCAGATCACATTTCGCAGTAGTGTGTGAACAGAGATGATGGCTACTTGACACACCCTGTCCCGAGTCATTTCTCAGCTGACTGAGCATGATAACATGGTCTGCTTCCTCCTGCCCTCTTCTCCCAATTTCCCCTCAGGTCACACACAGAGAGGGGCGGTGGGGACGATGCCTAGCTGAAAAGTCCTAAGGATAATTTTTAGGAGAGTTGCATTCTAGGGCTGTGGATATTAGCCCTGAATTTCCAGGCCAGACAGCACAAATCAGAGTTGAGCTGCAGGAGGCAACATATACAATGGTCCAAAACATACCTGCTGGAGGGAGAGGTGGTTGGCGTCCAAATCCTGATATCATTTACTAGTGTTATCACTTCTCAGCCTTTTGGCTAAGATCAAGTGCATTTATTGAGTATATATTCTTCAGCAAGTTACTAAACCCATTAAGATTCTGTTTCAGATCAGTAAAATGGGGACTAGAATAGTGTCTGCTTTGCTGTGATAAGTAAATTAGAAAATATCTGTAAAGCACTTAGACTAAGTCACATTGGATATTAGCTGTTTTTACAGGATTCCTCATTTTATCATCTTGAGATATTTCAAGAATCTGGACTCCTAATTACAAAATGTGACCCTTCAAAAATCACACTAGATCTCCCTGGTCTACTCTCATAAAGCCTCTTGTACCCATTTTTAATGCACTTATCACAATGTTTATGCTTACAGTGCTGCGAGGTTGGTTGTTTCGATGTCGGATTCCTTGACTGTGATTTAAGCTTCATTAAGTCTGGGATTATGTTAGATAATTAAAGTATTTTCAATACCTAGGCAAATAACTCGTACAAAGTGTCAAATAAATACTTGTAGAATGGATGCATGGATTTAAAATAGTCATCCAGGGGGCTATAGAGATCGTAAATGGCCATTAAAACTGAAGAGGGTTAATCTACTTACACCTCAGACTCTAAATTTGTTCCCATTGTATCCTTAGTGCTTGTAACTGATCCTTAAGTACAGAACTGATTAAATTAATATTAAGTTGAACAATATAAAACTGCCAATATTCAACTATTTATGCCCTACAAAATGGTGATTACATGTGATTCAAAATAGTATTTGTTGAACAGATGAATACATATTTTAATCCTAGAGTAATTGCCCATTGTGGCTTTAATTTTCAATATAGATTTATGTGTATTTGTCTTAATTCTGTACCACAAACAATTGGGAGCTATACAATAGATATTGAAGAGTTCCAACCCATATTTATAATCACAAATTCTAATGCTAAATATTAAAACTTGGTATTTTAGCCCTGGCTGGTTTGTCTCAGTGGTTAGAGCGTCGGCCTGCAGTCCAGAGAGACCCGGGTTGGTTCCCGCTAAGGGCATATACCTCGGTTGCAGTTTGTCCCAGGCCCTGGTTGGTCGTGCGGGTGGCAACCCCTTGATGTATCCCTTTCACATCGATGTTTCTCTCTCTGTTCCTCTCTCCCCCCTTCTCTATCTGAACAAAAAGTGAAAAAATGTCCTTAGGTGAGGATAAAAACAAACAAACAAACAAACAAACAAACAAAAAACCTTGGTATTTTAAAGAAAGCTACCTAAAATCTGTTCCGCCCAGCTGGTGTGGCTCAGTTGGTTGAGTGTTGTCCCATGCACCAGGAGGTTGCTGGTTCAATTCCTGGTCAGGACACATGCCCAGGTTGTGGGCTCTATCCCCAGTAGGAAGTATGCAGGAGGCAACCACTAGATGTTTCTCTCCCTGTCTCTTTCTCTCTCTCTAAAATCAATAAAAACATATTTAAAAAAAAAAACAAAAAAAACACTTAACAAATATGGGAACTACTAATCTAAAGTTTGTCATCTATGGATCATCAAAACAAAATTAAGCCATCCTTAAGATGGTCTTCTTAAAAGAGTATTGCCCCCCCCCCCCCCCACACACACACACTTTTGGCTTTAATATTTAGGAACAGGTAATTCAGCTCATGGACCTTTGTATAGTAACACCTGGAGAATATATATATTTTCTTTCTAAATTTAGGGTTTATTGAAGATAACAAGATTTGTTGGCAATAACTGAACCCATTAAGGAAAGAGCACTATAAACATTTTCTCCTCTGGCATAATGATAAAAAATCATACATCTTCAGATTTGGTTTCTGATGTCAACTTTCAGTTTCCTCTCACCTGGAAAGTACTTGTAATTGTTAGCCTTGGAAATAAGGGACTGGTCTCTTCTCGGGTATGATTGAGATTATTCTCCTAAATTCTACTTCTCTTCTGAGTCTCATGACTAATTTTCTGGACTGAGATATTTGTTTTTGATTTGGTCTATTAATAACCATGTTTGAATTCTTTATCATTTTTATGTATTTGTCAAAAGCACATTTATATAATAATGAGACTTTTTGTGATTTATATAGAAGATTTTACGTCCATTTTATCAATATGCATATTATAAAGGCTGGGGTCTTGTTTTTTAAAATGTTTAGTTTTAAATTTTATTTTAAATTAATTGTAATGGCTATGGCTTCTTGGATATGTGTGTCTCTTTCTCCTTAAACTAAGTGCAAGTCTGCATTCTTCTCACTAACAGCCTTATTTTTTGTATGCTAAAGTCTGAAAGAAAATGTTCAGCTGGAATTCAGAATCAGGTTCTCTGATTCTAAATCTCAAGTTTTATTTGTTTTTTAATTTCAAAAGATATTCTAAGGTCATTAAGAATAGCTTCCATAACTCATTAACTTTAATAGCAGAATCACACTCACTGATTTATATTTATCATGTTAATCAGCAGGACCTTCAGTACTTCAGCTCCCTTTTGGGAGAATTACAGCACAGTGTTCTCTTTCATTTTTTGTTTGATATACATTCAGCTTCATTTTTGTTGTCTGCTTGTGTCTTGTTTGTTCATACAGTTAAAGTATAAAATGCCTGTATTTTCACATTCTAATTTGGCACTATGAAGGTATTCACTTTTGTGTAAAATAAATGGCAAACTTTATTCTTATTCTTCACTCTTAAAATTTATGTTGCCATTTTTTGACCTTCAAATTTATAAATATGTGAACAAGTTTAAAATTTAGTGATGAGCATCAGTGGGCAGTATATATATATTAAAGAAGATATGCTAAAATAAAGTGTTTTAAAAATATTCCAAGTACCGTAGTGACTTAAACATGAAAAAAAAAAATTGAGCGTATTTATTGATCCCTAATACCTTGTTTTAACTGAATGTTTCAAATCAATCCAATAAGATAAAGCTGTTAAATTTTAAGTAACAGAAATATATTTTGAAAGTTACATTTTTAACTTAGGAAATCATAACTATTTTGTTTGTTTCAATATTAGTTTATGGTTTAAATCAAGCAGTGTAACACAAGATAACAGTTTCTACTAGTTAGTTCCTATAGACTAACTGCCCTTTCAAGAAATATTTAAAAAAAAACAAAAAACTATTTTAATAGAAAAATCCTTTTGATTTAATCATGTAAATTATTCACTGTGTTCAGTAAAGAGCATTAGTTTCAGAGAAATGTAGAGAAAAAAACTATGTAAAGAAAAAATCTGGAGAGATAAAAATAAAACAGATGGAGAAAACTAACAAATTTATATAGATCTTGACGTGACTTTGAATTTAGTTAGTATTTTAATTCTGACTAAATCCCCCAAAGAACATAATATAAAGTTATGCTAAGAAGTATGTCATATTAACCTATCAGAATAAATTTGCTATCTTATAATGAAACAGTCAGAAATAATCATGTTCAGACAATAGTAACCAGAAATGTGATTTACAGCGTTTCTTGCAGAGAGATAAAGGTGCAAGAGCTACAAACACCAGGCAATGGCAGGGAGCATTGTTTGACCACCACACTAAGTGGTCAGGAGATGGAAGAGAGTACAGTGCTGGGAGTGTACCTGAATAGAAGTGGACAGATCTTTGAAGTTTAGAAAGATAAGTATAATTCAGAATCTGATAATCAGATATTCAGAACCCAATAGCATGACCAGTTAGGACCAGCAGGTTCTAATCTTAGAAATCCATATTTAAAAAAAAATATTTGCTTACGAGATATATTCACAAAATAATTTATGGAGAGAAGCAATTAAGTGTCCCTAGAAATATTTTTAAAGTTAGGGACAAAGCAATCAGGATTTTTTGAAATTTATATGTAATAATGATAGCTGACTATTTTTTAGTGCACATTGGAAACCAGGTACTATATACTATGTCCAAGTACCATTCATACATTATTTCTCTATGTCCTTAATTTATAGTACGAGTATTATCTCCATTATACAGATGAAGCAGCAGAGTTACAGAATGGTTACATCATTTATTTAAGGTTACACAGCTAGTAATGAGCGAAGCCTGGATTGGAACTCAAGTAACTTGATTCAAAAGATATAAGGATGTACTATTCCAGAACTAAGGCAGGTGAAATCATATGATGAACATGATTGAATTTGAATGAAATTCATCTTTGAACATCATGATAAAGTAATATAGACAAGTAACTATCTACAACTTCTATATTTGAAATTCATAGTTAATAAAAAAAATATTAAGGATCAGTCTGCTTAAGTCAAGCCACCATGTATGCAATTAATGCAGTTACCATGTAGGTAATAGAATCTTCAACAGAATGAGAAGTTGACATTATTGAACTTTGTCTTAGATTTATTTAAATTTATTTGTTCTATTATCACTTGTTCATTCAACACACAATTATTTTGTTTTTACTGTGTGCTAGTTACAGTGTTAGCAATACAGAGAACATGTCCTCATGAAATAATAGTCCATTGGTGGAAAGAGTCAATAAATAAGAAAAAAAAAATATATATATATATACTATTATAATATTTCTTAGAGATTAGTACTATAAAGAAAAATGAAGCAGACTACAGGTAGAGTGAAAGGGGAGGGTTATATTTGAAAGGATGTCCAAGTATTCTCTGGGGAAATAAATTTGAAAAAAGACTCGAATGAAGTGCAGGAGCAAGGTTTCTCAATATATGGAGGAAATGGAAACAATACATGTAAATACACCGAGTTCTGAAAACAAGTTGAGGAGCATCAGGAGACAGATAGCTATGTGATCACAGGGGATCTTTTAATCCATGGTATACGGTTTCCATGATGAACAAGATGGTAAGCCATAGGGGATTTTTGACATGAAGTGTCATAATCAGATTTTTTTTTAATTAAAATTATTTCAGCTACTGCGGAGATAGCTCCTTAGACTAAGGTGCTGGTAGTGGAGATAAAGAAAAGTAGTCAGGTTCAGATATATTCTAAAGGCAGAGCACAATGTGATTGTTCATGATTTAGAATTTGGATTTTGGATGTACGAAAATGAGCACGCCAAAGTTTTTGGCCTGAGTAGCTGGAGGTTTGGTGGTGCCAGGCTAGGGGCGGAGTCACAATGGAAATAATGGTTTCTATTTTAGAAAAATTAAGTGAGAGATTCTATTAAAAATTCAAGTGAAGAATTAGCATCTTTAGGAGTTATATAGATGGTTTCCAAAACTCTAAGACTAGATGGCAATACCAAGAAGTGAGGGTGGACGAAGAAAGCAGAGAAGCAAAGACTGAGCTCTGGCTCATTCCAGGACTTAATAGTCAAGAAGAACATTCAGGAAATGAGTCTGAAATAAATAATAAACACTGGGAGTGTGTAATGCCTTAGAATTGAAGAGAAGAGAATGTTTCAAGAAGGAAGAAAATGGGGACTAAACATAGACCATCTAACCATAGGATTTATCAACAGGGAAATTATCATTATCCTTGAAGAAAGCAATTGCAGTGGAATGGTTGTGATCAAAGTCCTAAGAGATCAAACGAAGACAGCAAACATAAACAAACCCTTTGAAAAATTTTGCCAAAACGCACACAAAGAAATTGGGCAGTAACTGGATGGGCACATCGGGTATAAAGAGTTTTCTTTTTTCTTGAGTGAGAGTTATAGAACATTTGTATACAAACAAAAATGATCCAATAGTAGGAGGAAAATGAAAATATGTTTGAAAGAGAAGAGACAATTGGAGGAATAAAGTCCTTACGATGTAGAGGAGGATGAAATGCACATAAGTAACTGGGTTGACCTTAGGTAGATGTAGGGACTTTTCATCCATTGTAACAGGAAGAAAATTCAGGATATTTAGGTGCAGATGCAGGCATGATAGCAGATGAGATGGGAAGAAGAGGAAGATCTGTTTTGATTGCTTCATTTGACTCTGAACAAAGTATATGGTCATTATCCAACAGTAAAGAGGAGAGTGGTTGCTGGAAATGTGAGGATATCCAATTCAGTGTTGAATAATCTTGGGATTGGGAGAGTGAACTCACTAGGGATATATACTAGAATCAGAAGAAAACAGAGCACTGATGTCCCAATTGAGATAAATCATCCCAAATGTAAAATGAGTCTAGCCAGCACGGCTGTGTATGCTTTCTACATTCGTGTTGAACAGCATTCGTGCAAGCATCATATAGCAACATTGTTGTGTTTAATTAGGATTGAGTTTTTTGGAGGTCTTTTCAAGTAACTCAGGTAACAGAGCAAGTACAAGGGTGTTCAAGTTTTATTTAAAGAATAGATTTGAGTTATAGATAGACCAGGAGTCTAAACTGGATAGAGAGAAAATGAGGAGCTGGTTGCAAGGGAAAGAGTGATAGATCAATGGATTAGTGGTCTGAAGGGGTTAAACAGTTATTGGTGTGAGACTAATGATTAGAGTAAGCGAGCTGGAAAGATCAGAATTCGTGTTCAGAGGTCTGAACCTGTCTAAGATATCAGATCTTTGAAATAAAAGGAGAATATTATGTTAGCTGCTACAGGTCTCTGAAGTCATGAGCAGAAGGTCCTGTCACTGCAGCTGCCTGTACTGACGATGACATCTTTTTCCCCCATATTAACTGACACATATGGATGTGGAATGCACACGAAATATGACCCGATAAGTAATGGAAAATTAAACCTTAGTTTTGAGATGGCATTTGTAAACTCCAAAGATAATAAAGGTAAAATTTACACTCTTACATAAGTGGCCATTCACTGAGGTATTCAACATTTTATATTGATGTGATTTTGGAAAAATCTTGTCCACAAGTCAATTCTGAATAATTTTTTTGAAGCCATAAAGGTTTAGATGATTAACAGTCAATGTAACAAAGCTGTTTTAATATATAGGACCTCACAAACATTGCTACATACCTGAAGTCAATATAGTAAGAGATGATTTAACAAGATTCTATAATTTTGAGACAGTGCTTTAGTCAATATCTTAATAGAGCAAAATGATTCTCAGAATTGCTTTATTTATTCTGTTTAATTTTGTCTTAGTGACCTGCATAAATAATTCTTTGACTTTTTACATAAGCTCTAAAAGCAGTACATTTTTTTTTTTTAATGTGCTGTAACTCTTGATTTTTTTGCTCTAAACAGATTAACAGTACATAGAAACACTGAATGACAAAATATTAAAAAGTTAATGAAAATGTTATGGTGTTATCACTTATTTTGTTCATGTGTGAATATTATGTGTATGAGCAGATAAATAATTCTTTTTGTAGAATCTAAATGTCAGATTTATTGAACTTAGTTATTTTGGGAAAAGATTCTATATACGTTTCTGTTTCATACTAAACAAAATAACTTAGTTTTATTTCAGAGACTTAAGAAAACAAACATTTAATGTAAATACACGTTTATTGTAATTTCCTAAAAGGCATGTACTCTAATCAAAATAATTTTAAATATTTAGGAATCGTAACCAGTTCTTGGCACTAGTTTGTTCTTGTGATTTAAAGCACATTTTTTATACAAATAACATATCTGATGTTTTTATTTTTACATGATTGTTTCCCTAGTAATCATATAGTTGGATATGGTTTATCAAGTAAGCAAATCTTAACATTGCCAAGTAGTATCTTTTGGATGTCTTTTGACTTCAATGAATTGTAATACGGTTTCTAGAAAATACACACACACACACACATTTACATTTAATATATACACACACACATATACACAAATTAAATCTTTTCTTTCTGACATGATCAATTGCGGTCTTACTCACTTGAAAAGTTGAACCCTGAATGAAAAATGTGGAGAATTTGGTTGAAAAGTATTTGTGTAGAAGTCCATGTTCCCCTTTTTGTGAGAGTTTTTGGCATCTTTTGTGATTCTAATTTGGTTGTTTTGAAGCTTGTGTGTGCTTCTTAGCATTAAGTGGTTTATGTGTGTGAATCACAGGATGTTAGAGGTGGGGGGAATCAGAACCCTATTTTCTCCAGGAGGAAACTGAAGTTCAGAGAGGTTGAGACTTACTCAGAGCCACAGAGCTAGCACAGGGCAGATTCTTAACTTAAACTTGGGTTTTCTGACTTTGAATCTTGCACCCTTTTCACGTGGGGTTGGAACAGTTGCTGCGGGATCGGCAGGGAGGGGAAGGAAGAGCTTGATGACATGCTGCCAGGGGAAAAACAAAGTGCAGTGTTACTTCAAGTTTTGGGGAAAAATATGGCTGACTTTAAAAGAACATCATGCAAGCCTGCTAGTACATCAATACATCATGTTTATTTTGAGAAGTTGGTGACATTTAGAAAGAAGTGAGGGTTCCAGCCATTTTCAGTAGGTGGTCACTTTGACATTTCTGTGTAATGCCTCTTTGGGCTAATAAAACTTTCTATTCCTGCTGCTTCCATTTTCATTTTATTCTTTCTGTTCACTTAGAGTAATGATTTAGTAAATTACAGTATATAGGCAAATGCTGGAAGTCAAGTATTTATACATACTAAGACATTTTAAGCCTATATATACATACACACATACATATATATAGTTGCCTAACAGATGGGAAAATATGAGTAATTTCATTCAAATTATGTAACCTTATTTTTTGAAAAACATTTATTTAGTAACATTTAAATGTTCAGTTTATGTCTAAC
Organism: Molossus molossus; assembly: GCF_014108415.1. Taxonomy (NCBI): domain Eukaryota; kingdom Metazoa; phylum Chordata; class Mammalia; order Chiroptera; family Molossidae; genus Molossus; species Molossus molossus. The sequence goes on from NW_023425345.1 coordinate 80,370,281, forward strand.
AAAACAAATCATATTTAAAAATAAGCCCTGCAATTATTATCAAAACATACTCATGTGGTTTGGCAACTAGCAAAATAACATGGACATCTGTTACTGGAAAAATATGTTAAACCAAAATAAATTGAACCATAGTGAATGTTATAATTTGGTAGTTCACTGGTATATTAAACTACAAATTTATCCAACCTAACATCAACTGGACCTTGATAATGACATCCTGCTTACAGTATGCCATGCACCCACAGATCTTTTCAAAGATTTTGCAAATTTCTCTAAACCCCAAAACATCACTCTCCCCAGGACCATCTTCTTGAAGATTATCTAGTCTTCTATATTTATGTATTGTTGCAAACCTGCTAGTTTGCTCCCTTTTCTTATTTTCTCCTCTGTTTTTAAAATATTTTATTATTTTTTAAATTTCAATTACAGTTGACGTACATTACTATATTAGTTTTGGGTGTACACCTTCATGATTAGATATTACATAGTTTAATAAGGGATCATCCCAATAAAACTTACACTCATTTGACATCATACATGGTTATTAAAATATTATTGACTATATTCCCTATGCTGTCCTTTACATCCCTGTGACGATTTTATAACAACCAATTTGTACTTCTTAATTCCTTCACCTTTTTCACCCATCCCCCCAACCCCCCTTTCATCTGGCAACTGTCAAAATGTTCTCTGTGTCTATGAGTCTGTTTCTGTTCTGCTTGTTCGTTTATTTTGTTTTTAGATTCAGTTGTTGATAGATAATGTATTTACCATCATTTTATTGTTCATATTTTTGATCTTCAAGAAGACCCTTTAACATTTCATAGAATACTGATTTGGTGGTGATGAACTCCTTTAGCTTTTTCTTTTCTGGGAAGCTCTTTATCTATCCTTCAATTCTAAATGATAGCTTTGCTGGGTAGAGTAGTCTTGGTTTTAGGTCCTTGTTATCTATCACTTTGAATATTTTCTGCCAATCCCTCCTGACCTTCAAAGTTTCTTTTGAGAAATCAGCTGACAGTCTTATGGGAGGTACTTTGTAGGTAACTCACTGCTTTTCTGTTGCTTCTTTTAAGATGATCTCTTTGTCTTTAACCTTTGGCATTTTAAGGATGATGTGCCTTGGTGCGTGGCCCATCACACAGAGCAGAACTTACTTCAGCAGGGCTCTGGTGCCTGTTGAGTCTATCCTTTGGGTGTGTTGCTTGTGGAAGTGGTTGGATGGTGGTGCTTTGACGTGATCTGAAGCTGTCCAGTGGGTGTGCTGGCTCTGGGGCCTCCTGGGAGGTGCAGGCCAAGGTCAGCCACTGCCTGTGTTCTGCCCGGGACCACTTGGTATGAGCTACAAAGTGATCTGCATATAGCTGCTGCTTGTACTGGGCTTGGAGGTGCCCAGGCAATGTCAGGCTGTGAACCAAGTTGGCTGCTGCTAGTGCCAGGCCTGAGTCCACTTAGTGAGAGATACGGGGCTCACTGAGCCCAGATACTGCTTATTTGAGAGATTTTAGGAAAATTTGAAGCATGAGCCAAGACAAGCCATTTGTATCAAAAAGCCACTGAAACAGCTTGGGTGGGCCTCAGGGAATCACCAGGGTGGGCAAGCAGTGTGAGCCAGTTGACTGAGACCCAGACATGGCAACGTTTGCTAGCCCTGTGGAGGGTGGGCTCACCAAACGAACAATAGCTTTTGCCTGCACTTCTGTCTGGGAGGAAGCTGTCCCCCCAGCTCTCACCGTGATGCCCGACAATTCGGTTCCTCCCCGTATGTCTCTGGTGCCTTTTTCTTTTTTCTTCCATTTTTTGTTCAGGTAGAGTGGGAGGGAGAGGGAGAGAGAGAAACATCGACGTGAAAGGGACACATCAAGTGGCCACCACCCGCACGACCAACCAGGGCCATGGACAAAACTCCAACCAAGGTACGCGCCCCTAGTGGGAACCGAACCCGGGTCTCTCTGGACTGCAGGCCAACGCTCTAACTGCTGAACCAAACCGGCCAGGGCTCTGGTGCCTTTTAAGCTGCTGCCCCAGTGCTGCAGCCCAGAGGGACTGAGTCCAAGTAAGTCTGTGCACAGGCCCTATAAGAGGGATTGCCTGGAACTCCAGCAGCCTCAGCCTCCATCCCTGCTGGTGTTTACAGCCAGAAGTTATGGGAACTTCTCTTCCTGGCACTGAAACCCTGAGCTGGGCGCCTTGCTCCTCAAAGGGGCAACACCCACAGCTGAGATATCTCTCCTGATTTTATCTGCCACATGTCGGTGTGGGACCAGCCCATTCCCCATCTCTGCCCCTCCCACGAGTCTCAATGTAGCTTCTTCTTTAAATCTGTAGTTGTAGGTCTTCCATTCAGCTCAATTTCAGGCAGTTCTGAATGATGGTCATTTTATAGTTTAGCTGTAATTTTGATGTGGTTTTGGTAGGAGGTGAGTACTGCATTTACCTATGCCACCACCTTGGCTGGAAGTCTCTTTCCTCTGTGTTTTAATTTCCCTTGATCCCTCCCTACTTCTAAAGAAGTATTCCATTTGTGAATTGGCATATATCTTTGGTCCTGATTACAGTAACCTGTCCAAGACCATTTAAAAAAATTTTTTTTTAATCCTCACCTGAGGACATTTTTTTTAATTTTTTGTTTAGATAGAGCCAGAGGAAGAGAGAGAGAGAGAGAGAGAAAGAGAAACATTGATATGAAAGGGACACATTGAATGGCTGCCACCCACACGACCCAACCAGGGCCGGGGACAAACCACAACTGAGACACATGCCCTTAGCGGAAACAGAACCCGGGTCTCTGGACCGCAGGTCGACGCTCCAACTGCCGAGCCAAACCGGCCTGTCCAAGACCTTTTTACATCAATTGTATTCTTGTTAAAAAGTATAATTGAAATAGACCTCAACCCTGACCCTGATTGGGGGTGTGGGGACTCTGGATCTGTCTCTCCCTATCCAAGTGTAGGGGCTGGTGAAGCTTTGTCCTCCCTCTGCCTTCTAGTGTGTCTCTGGTCATCCAGGACCTTATCCAATTTGCAAAGCATATATGTATGTTAGGGCACTAACGAAGAAGTTGTCCACTGAGAGTAGTTGTGAGGGGAATGGATCCTACTGAAGATTGGCAAGTATCACACAGCTCTCTGTTGAAGCGACCTTCCCCTTTCTACCTGCAGAGTGAAGAACTAACTGCTGAAGTAACGGCTCAGCACAGGCAATCTCTGTCCTACTGCCGCTGGTATAGACAGGTCTTGCTCTTGGTCCACTTAGGTTTGAAAGGCCCTCTGTCATCTGCCTTATGGGTTCCTCTGACCTTTCAACCAGAACTAACACTAACAAAGAATAACTGTAAAAGGTTGCTCTACATCTACCTCTTAAAACTATGTGTCGAATAAGCAATGCCATGCTCCTTCAGGGCTTTCATTGTTCGTCCTTGATTCTTCTCCTGTTTTTCCTTCTGGACAATTTCTGCTCTTGCAAATTATATAAGTTTTTGCTGTCACATAGCTATCAATGAAATGGGCTTCACAAGCTAATTTGAAAGCAAAGCTTGTCTTTTCTTTTTATTCCAGTGTCGGCCCTCTTAATTTTCTCCAAGGTACTTGTGGTTGAGTGGCAAAAGGTCATGCACAAATATTCATGCACAAAGGTAACAAAATAATTTAATTAAATGGATATATAAAATTGCACCTCTGCTCTTTTTATTGAATTCTTTATCTTTTTTATGCTCTAAACGTTTCCTCTGAAGTGTTCCAACAACACTAATGATGACAAATAACAAAGAAAAGTCTTTGAACTTCTTAACTAATAAAAGCATCAACCCATTTCTCTCCTTTTCTATTTCAAACCTTTTTTGTTTGTTTGTTTTTGTTTTTGAGTAATATACCTCACTGATCAAAGGAAAGCTTTTTTTTAAATTATTTTTCAATTACAGTTTACATTCAATATTATTTTGTATTCATCTTAGGTATACAGCACAGTGGTCAGACATCAGATACTTTACAAATTGTTCCTCCTAATATTTCCAGAACCCCCCTGGCACCTACATAGTTATTACAACATTATTGACTATATTTTCTGTGCTGAACTTGATGTCCCCATGACTATTTTGTAACTACAATCTGTACTTCTTAATCCCTTCACCTTTTTCATCCCGTCTCCAAAGTCCCCCACCCCCACCCTTCTGGCAACCATCATTCTGTTGTCTGTATATACAAATCTGCTTTTGTTTTGTTTATACTGTTCTTTAGATTCCACATGTAAGTGAAATCATATGCCAACCTATTTCTCCATTCCAAATTTCTTGAAACATGAAGTCTATTTATTGGTGAGAGTCTATAGTGCTCCTATATTCTGTGAGATCCTAAAAAATTCCTTTTTATTTTTTTATTATTGATATTTTAAATAGATGTTGGTTTAAATATTACCAACATGATAGTATGTGTGACTTTTCATGGAATTTTTCTACAGCCATTCCTACAAGAAAACATTCACACCCAAGTCATTCGCATTGAAATGTTCTTTATGCAGGTGAGGCTAATTTCTACTTATTTCCTGGCTCGCATGGCCAATACCCTTTTCTTCTCCATTTCCAAGATATTCCTGCATTAAATGAGCCATTGTTTTGCTCTACATCTTCAAACTTTCTGGCCCTCTGTACTGACTTACTAGCTTTGTCTCATTTCCTCTGTGTTACGTTTGATCTGTAAATAGGTAAATAGTAGTGTTCCCCAAACTTCTCCTTTTATCTCTTGTCTAACCTTGCTCTTTCCAGTCGAGTGGTTTCCATTTACTTTCAAGGCTTTAATGACCATATTTTTAATGGTCACCCCAAAATCTAAATCTAAACTAATAATAACTTTAATAGTATTATTTTAGCATTACTTTGCTGGTAATAACAAAGTAGTTAAAATGTTGATTGAAAAGAGATTGAAAAGAAAAAAAAAAACACAAAATCCACATATTGCCAAAATTTATTATTCTCCCTTAGAGCAAACCAATTTGCTAACTGTGGCATTTAATAACATAAAATTTTAAATTTGCATTTATGTTTTTCTAGTTTGAAAACAAAGCATATATCAAGTCTTGATTTCAGTCTGACTGATCATAGTAATATGTTATAAAATGCTTTTGAGCTGTTTATTCTACTCACTGTGAATGAGACAGACCTTTCTAAATCATTAAAGCAAAAGTGATTTCAACAAGGTACCATTTTAGAATGTCTCTTGATTTGGGGCTATTTTTGGTCCTCCTCGTTTTCACATAAGTTAAATATTTTGTTAGATTCTAGGCCTGTTATTACTTGTGAAATTGTCTTAAGGAATCTTAACATTTTTTTATTTGGCATTAGAAAATAAAAAATGAGCTTCATATATTTATTCATATGAGAGAAATAAATTTCACCCTTGCTACTGCATAAATATAGAGGTAGACAAAAGCAGGTTTATAGTTGTTTGTGTGGTAAAATACAATAATTAATTAATTAATTAATTGTAATAGAAGAATAAATCCTGTGTTTCATGTACTCACAACTACAAACGTACCTTTTCCCACCCCCATATTAAGTCTTTTCCAAACAATGAGTAAAGAACACCTATTCCCGATTTCTATAGCATTATCCAGAGCCTAAAATTATGATGTTGGCACTGTCAAAAGTTTTAAGTAAATCTTTTTATTGGGTGAAAATATTGAATTATGGAGCTAAACAAATATGAATGGGCATATCTTCATTTTAGCGGAATTTGTAGGACTCAATTCTTATATATACAGGAACATGGGTAGGAATGTATTATGAGAAGATGAGAGAATATGAAATAATGCTTGACTTTGAAAAGGATACCAATTTGCCCAAAGTCACATATTAAAATTTTTTTATTTATTTCTCTTAATAAATTGGCAACCATTTCAAGAAGAAACAATTAATGAACAATATAAAATAGAGTACTGTAAAATATCTTTTAGGCTATAATCAATTTGCTTAATTTCTTCTAGGGAAAAGAAAAGTTACTCAAATGTATATTTATTAATGCATAAGGTGTTAATTAATGTCAATAGTTTTACCACACAAAACAATTTTCTCAATAGCATTATACGTTTTACTATATGTTCCTCAAAACAGGAGGAATGGGAAGAATGACAATATTTCGTAGTTCATGTCTAAGTCTTCTAAATTCATAATAGTATTTACTTAGTTTTTAAATCTATAACTTTTTAAAAATCATGTTTCCTCTATGTATTATGTGTAATTCATAAATACAAATAAAATATAAAACTATATTTGATTTTGGGGGAAGTGGGAATGTAAAATCAGAAATGAAATAAATACTGGCTTCACATGATAATTTTCGGTTAGGAATGACAGAATTCATTTCTCACAGAGCAAACAAAGGGACATTTGGCAGGACTCAAATGGCAGGAACTTTGAGACAGAACTGGCAAACTGAGAGCTTGCATGTTTGAAAGTGCGTGTTTTAAACCAGAGTAATTTTTTAAAATAAAAAAATTCAGACTTAAAAAAAAAAAAAAAACTATTGAAAATAAACCAACGAAAAAGGATTGTAAAAGTAAAATCAGGCTATTTTTTCATATCCTAGAAAGTAAGTATTTAAGTTAATGGAGAAATCAGCATTTTAAATTTCAGTACTAATAGGAAATGATTTTTTCTGCTTCTTACGGACTAAGTGAGGAATCTATTGATGACACCAGGGGGTGCACGCATTTTGAACCACATGATTGGGTGCTTACCAACCTCGGTATCTGCAGATCGTAGGTCCTTGTCAGTCTGTGGGGTAATGTCTCAGGACAAGGGTTCTGATTTGGAAACAGCAATGTACACATCAAAAATCCTCACAAAGGACTATTCCCCACATGATCAAATTTTGTTGGGTCAGTGACAGCATAAATGTATAAATTCATTATAAATTTAGGTTACAAGATATGAATACATTGTTTACTTTTTGTTCAGTATAAATTCCTTTAGCAATTGATGAGTGGGTTTACTATGTTTTAGATGAATTACTAGGCAATACAGTGCTGAGTAGGCCATAGGAAGTTTTTGTTTTTTTAATATAAGAGAAATTGGAAAAGAGCACTTTTCCCATGAATAGATCACCAAATACAGTCATCTTTCAACATTTTCACGATTACCTGAAACAATGCTTATCACTTAATAGTACTTATTACACCTTTACTGGATGAATGGATATGATAAATATCATAAGAGAATAAAACTGGCCCAGGTATTTAAAGGGTAGGTGGTAGTGTAAGATATTTGTGGAATGCTTTGTGAGTCAACACCTGGCCGTTGGCTCGGTGCTGTGTCCAGTGGTGGTGGACATGACACCCTGTGATGCACTGTACATAGGATGTGAGGCATGGCATTTTTTCCCCAGCCGTCCATCTGTTCATTCATCACTCAGTAGTTCACTGAACACCTCCAATATGACAGGACAAGAACACAAATCAGAGTTGCCATTAATGAGGTGAAGGAGACAGGCAAACAAATAAGCAATTAAAATAGATTATGATAAATGCTGTGTTATATTCATTTCGCTTGGCATGTCTTTCAGTTACTCCTTTTTTCCTTTCCAGGTTCACCTTAAATTTTCCCTTTATTTATTTTGTGAGCCGTCTCTATAGCAGGTAGCAGACTCCCATTCTGACTAGTCAGGGGTGGGGAACCTTTTTTTCTGCCAAGGGCCATTTGGGTATTTCTAACATCATTCATAGGCCATACAAAATTATCAACTTAAAAATTAGCCTGCTATATTTGGTCAGCTAATTGGGTGAGGCGAGTGATGTTAGCTGGATTGATTTTGCGGGACATGTGGGCCGGATGTTCCCCATCCCTGATAGACCCCCTATCTTTTACTCCCAGCAAGACATTTTACACAGTCTTCATAATACCACTCTCCCTGTTCAGTTATTTGAAATATTTGACATTTTCTCAAACTAGGGTAAAGGACTAGGCATTTTCTACTTCAGGAATAACCTAAGAGGTTGAACAGTGTAGAGATTCCTAATACGCCCTGTAGAGTCGGGACTGCCTGTGTTCAGATCTTATCTGCCATTTACTCTTTGTGTGAGTTAAGGTCATTGACCTCTTTGGGCCTCACATTCCTCATCTGAGAGATGGTGATGATAACAATATTTATATAATCAGGTTCATGTGAAGCTTAAATGCATTAATATTTGTAAAATGTTTATAATGGCATTTGCTAATATTAGTTACTAATCCACGTGTTCTAACCAGATGACTACCCTCTATTGAAATTAGGGAGATGCTACTGACAATAATAATAGCTCATATTCAGAGGTGGATTGGCCGTGGGTATCATAAAGCTTACTTGTCAGGATGTCTCACTTGGACAGGTCTCTTAAGGGTCATGCATATTTGATAAAAATTTTCAAAAGGTGTGTGGCAGCTGCAGTAGAGACCATTGTCTCTTCCCTGTACAACGGTCCCCTTCATCACACTTTCCCTAGGATAATGTTTTTGGATTTTCCCCAGGCATTATTGGGATCCAGTTAAGGACAAGGTGAGTTGGGGATATGTGTACTTCGGGTTTAGTAGGATGTAGCTGAATGGTTCATGGTACCTTGAGTGTACAGCTAAATAATTGCTAGCTGTGCCAGTTATGAATAGCTTTCAGGAATGTGTCTACTGCCCATTTGCAAAATCACCAGGGCACCTGATGGGGCTAGGAGTTCTGACAGAATGTAAAGTCATCCTATGGCTTCAGCACCAAAAATGTGTGTGTGAAGAGATACACTTTGAAATATGTGAAGCCAGAAGCTAGTTCGTGGGAAATCAACTAATCACAGAACATATAAATTTGGATAGGAGATTTTTGTGTCTTATCAATACTTTACTAAAACTATCAATAATAACAATATATCAAAGTGGATTTTAATCAATTATCTTTCTATTTTTTATAGAAAATACAATTATGAAATAATTTTATATTAATGGACAATTAAAGATTATAGAGCAAAAATATAGAAAAATATTTTAGAGTGTTAAGCATTAATAAACAATATCCTTATTTTCTAGATTTTGTGTTGATATTTGTCAGCTTTGTGAACTTTGTAATTCTTTTTTGTGTTCTAAACACATGACAGAAATGTATATAATTTTGAATTTATAATTTTTATTTTATTTTCAGTATAGTCCTCCAAATTATATAAACTTTAGACCCCCCCCTAATATCTGAGACCACCCTGGATAACATGTAATGGGTGATTTTATGTGCCAGGTTCTTTTTTCCCCCCAGTTTTATTGAGATACGATGGACATGCAGCACTATATGAATGTAAGGCACACCATGTAATTATATATGTATACACAAACACACACACTTTTACTACATATAGAAATCATTTTACTACTACATTTACATATATGATAGTAAAATGATTACCATAAGTAAACATTTATCATTTCATATAGATTAATTTTTTTTTCCTTGTAAGAAGAACTTTTAGGATCTATTCCTTTAGCAACTTTCATATGTAACACACAGCTGTGATAGCTATAGCCATCATGTACATTATATCTCTAGCTCTTATTTATCTGGTAACTGAAAATATATACCTTTTGACCACCTTCATCCACTCCCCACTCCCCATTTTTCAATCCTGATACCCACCAATCTGCTCTCTTTTTCTATGAGGTGTATTTTTTTTTCTTTCTTAAGATTCCACATATAAGTGAGATTATACAGTATTTGTCTTTCTCGGACTGACTTATTTCCCTTAGCATAATGCCTTCAAGGTCCGTCCATGTTGCTGCAACTGGCAGGATTTCCTTATTTTTTATGGCTAAATTATATTCTATTGTGTGCATGTGTACTTGTGGTATATATATAGATACTTCTTAATCCATTCATGTGTTGATGGACACTTAGATTGTTTCCATCTCTTGGCTATTGTAAATAACGTTGCAAGGAACAAGAAGGTGCAGATAGCTTTTCAATATAGTGTCTCAATAATGAGATTTTTAAACCCCTGAATCCTTTTTTCTCCATCCCTGCTGCCCAGCCTTCAACCTATCTCTTTCTCTGTCCTCTAGCATAACTGTAGATTGTAACACTCTGAGACACTGGTTTTTCACCTCTCTTAAACTTTGTATCTCCAGTGTATCAGATACTTGAGAAATTACTTATAGCCTAATCCCATTAATTTAAACCTCTGATCCCTGTTTTAAGCACCAGCCAAGCAGTCATTTATATCTTACTTTATTCATTGGTTGTATGTTAGAATCACCTGGGGAGCTTTAAAAAATTTCAATAACCAGGCAATATTCCAGACCAATTAAATCAAAATCTCTGGTAGGTGAACCAAGGCATAAGTATAGTTTCAGGAGGCTGCCAGTGTGTAGCCAGGTTTGAAAACCAATGGCTTGATGAAAGAATCTGTTTGTGATTTGGGGCAAAATAAAACATGGTTCCCTGGGCAGGAAGAAGGCACTCAGGAAGGAAAAACAACAAGCAGAGAAGCCAGGGATTTCTAGAGACGGCCCGTGCTCTGCAGTAGCTAGGGAAGAAGCAAAGGCAGAACTCTGAATGCTGGCCCTGTCACTGTACTGGTTGTGTGAGCTCAGAGACACCATTAAACTATGTACAGTCTCAAGATTCTTCCTTACAAGATGGGTATAATACATACCCTATGGTTTCTTGTGAAGATAGAGGTAAATTTAAAATAAAATACCTGTTGATTAAAATTAATGTGTTATTGCTATTGTTAATCATTATAAAGGCTCGTAGCACTTAACAGTTGCTTTAAGGCAGTTGTAACTCTTAATTGCATACATTTGTGTAATATTCTCTGTTGGTAAAATTCTCTGAGCTCTCAGAGGGCTAGGGCACTTCTATGCTGTTCGCAGTTATACTCATAGCCCCTAATAAATAGCCTGATATAGACTGTGCTTAAAGAATATTAAATGAGCCCTGGCCGGTTTGGCTCAGCGGTTAGAGCGTCAGCCTGCGGTCCGGAGAGACCCGGGTTCGGTTCCCGCTAAGGGCACGTACCTTGGTTGCAGTTTGTCCCCGGCCCTGGTTGGGTCGTGTGGGTGGCAACCACTCGATGTGTCGCTTTCATGTTGATGTTTCTCTCTCTCTCTCTCCCTCCCACTCTATCTGAACAAAATATCGAAAAATGTCCTCGGGTGAGGATAAAAAAAAAAAAGAATATTAAATGAATGTGTCATATAGCTTTATCTCATTGGTCTAAAATAGAAGGATGACGCCAAGTTTTAATATATATATAATTTGTGCTCTCCTACAATCTCTTTTTTTCTCACTTGAAAAACAAAATTAATAACAGTAGTCTACGGGTGTCAGTTACTTTAGTAAGAACTTTACAAAATTATTACTTAGAATGTTATAAATTAGGTATCTCCATTCTTTCCCTGTTACAGATTAAAAAAAAAAAAAAAAGTTGAAGAGCTTAAATGATTTGAACACAGAAAGCTGTTAAGTGGGGAGTTGAATTTAGGTAAATAAACTTGAGAACAAATTCTAATTATTGACCTTCCTGCTATGATTATCACTCCACCTGTGTAAAAGCAGCCACTGCTATGTATTACTTGAAGTCTTTGAACCAATCTCTTTTCTAGAAAGTTCCAAACAAGTTTTATCCCCTAGGCTTCTTGGGAACTAGTCATAACTCTAGTAATTGGGGGCGGGGGGGCATTGTATGAAACGATATAATCATATTTTTTTGCTTGGAAAAACAATTTTTACTTTGCAAAAATTGTTATTAATTTTTATTTGGCTTAGACAAAAACACGGGCTCATATCAATCCAGCTCTTGTGTCTGTTATGTTCAGCTATTCTACTGGTGGAAGCAATGATAAATTTAGACTTTTCTTCTTTAGTATTATGTTACAGATCATTAGAAAGTTAATAGTCATATTTAAGAGTCTTTACATTGGAACATTAGGTTTTTCTTATTTAAAAAAGCTCATTACTTGTCAGGTATTCATTGAGTAAGAGCTCACCTAGTTTGATTTTCTCCTGAAAAGTGGTGATAGGAAGGTGTATCCAGGGATTAGGCAATTTCATTTTCTTTAAAACTTGTTAGAAGATAAAAATCAGGTCAGGATAAAACTTCCCTGCACAGCCACAGAACTCAGAAACACCCCAGATATATTTCTAGACTTTAATTTATAATGGAGAAAAACCTCTTCCAAATCTGAAGTTAGTTTCAGATGGGTAAATTAAAAGGTTGATTACTTTTTGCCCTGGCCGGTTTGGTTCAGCAGTTAGAGCGTTAGCCCACAGACCAAAGAGTCATGGGTTCGATTCCGGTCAAGGACACGTAACTCAGTTGCAGTTTGATCCCTTATCAGGGCTGTGTGGAATGCAACCAATTGATATTTCTCTTTGTCTCTCTCTCCCTCCCTCCCTTCCCCTCCCCTCCCTCCCTCCCTCCCTCTTCCTCCCTCCCTTCCTCTCCCTCCCTCCTTCTTCATCTTTCTCCCTCTCTCCCCCGTCCCACTCTATCTGAAATCAATGAAAAAATCCTTGAATGAGGATTAAAAAAAACAAAACAAAATAAGTTTTATTGCTTTAAAATTATAGGTGTTCCTTTTCCATTATTATAATTTTAACTGAGTTTTATCTTCTATCTCAACTTTATTACTTTGGGAATGTATAGATATATGCAAATAAAAAGATTATAGAAATTGCAAAAAACATTTTCATGTTCTCAGCAGAACACAATTGGAATTCCAGGAAATATTAAAGAAATGGTTGCCCATTCCTGATAAAATAAATGTCCACGATAGATGGCAAGATTGAGAGAAATAAAATAGCCAATTTCTCTCCTTCCAACAGCAGATGTTTCTCTGCTAATATTGAAATAAACATTTCCCTTGGGAACATCTATCAGAGTGACATGTCTATAATTAAAATGAACATTGCAGATATTAGAATTTCCAATTGGAAGAAAAAAATAATTTTCTGAAAAAAAAAATGCTATTAAAAAAAAGACTTTGAGGTAAATTTTAACTGTAAATCCCAGTTAACGGTATTTACTATGAAGTGTGTACAGTATTGTGTCACATGTACAGAAAGCAGCTATTTTTTTGTGATATTTAATTTGAAATACTAAATAGATCTATTTATGGATTCTATTTGTGTGCCTTGCCAGAAAATATGGCTAGTCTCCTATTTTGCCTTTTTTGTTTCATCCAACAAAAAAGCTAAAACAATATCTATGAAGAAAGTATAGGAGAGGTATTTACTATTGTGGAAGGTAGGTTTTAAAATAAATAGTTCTTTTGTGTGAGTATAACCTGGGGCCATATCTGCACAGAGGTCCAAACTGGAAGAAATCCATTTAATTTACCAAAAGAAATGGAATGTTTTACAAAAATGTGAAATTAAATGATGAATAGAACTAAAGAAGAGAGAGAAAAAAAAACAAACATATCACCTAGGATCTCTTTGAGCAGTTCAATGTGTTGATTTCACCTCTGCTATGGACAAAACAATTTAACATTGATATGATTCATATTTATAAAGGTTAACTTAATACTAATATACTTGAAAAATTACATCTACCTGTGTTCCATCAATACCACAGCATTATACAATGCGGATTTAAACTTTGGCCCCTTTTCAAAGTATTCACCTGTCATCACGTTTTTGTGTCACGCCTATGCTGCTACCCAGGTTCATATCACAGTTCTTCACCTCTCAACCAAACAAAAGAACGACAAGATTGGTGTGTTCCCCTTTCTCTCCCCGGCACACAACTAGACTTTACTTTCCTGCCTCCTTACAGCTTTACACAATGGAATGTGGACAAGGTTGATTAATGTATGTCACTTCAAGGCCCAGTTTCCAAATATCATCTGTACACAATAAACTCTCCTAATCTGTATTCACCAAATGAATGAACGTACTGGACGAGGTCTCTCCAGTATCAAGAGATAAAAAGCTGCCTCCCTGAAAAAGCAAATGAAGTGCTTAGCAACAGAAACATCTGCTGGGCGCAAGGAGTACAGTTCTTGTACAAAGCTACCAAAAGTTTCAGATTTGTCGTTACGGCACTTAGCATTATGTACTCTATTCCAGGCACACTAGTGAGATAGTTACAAACTATTACCTTCCTCCTCATCTGTACAATATAATGTGATTTTAAATTCTAAAGTCTCAAAACAGAATCTGAATATCCCTTTCCAATCAGCTCTCACTTGCAACATTTCTATTTTTCTGTGAACGGCATCGTCATTTTAGAAGCAGTTGTCAAAAAGCAAATATGATGCAATTTTGGATTTTGGTGATTGAGAACAGACATTTTGAAATCTTAACATAGGTCTGGCCAGTGTGGCTCAGTGGTTGATCATCGACCCATGCACAAAGAGGTCGCCAGTTTGATTTCCAGTCAGGGCACATGCCCATATTGTGGGCCTGATCCCCAGTGGGGTCGTGCAGGAGGAGGCCAATCAATGATCTCGCTCATCAATGTTTCTCTCTCTCACGCCCTCTCATTTCCTCTCTGTAAAATCAATTTAAAAAATAATAAAAAAAAAGAAATCTTAACATAGAAGAATAAACTCATAGATTTTTGATGCATTAATTTTAGCAGATATGGCAGCAAAAGTTAAGTCCTTATAGCATTTATGCTACAATATATTCCTAACTTGGAAAGGCAGCTAACTGAGGCCATAGCAAGCTACTCTATACTCCAAAATAATGTAATTTGAAATCTTTGAGATTATTTTATTAGTTCATGTTTATCACAGTTGGTTAGAATAATTTCTTAGTATCATCATGAAAACAATCCAATACTCATTTCTTGAGTTCATGGCAGTGATCACTCAGAGGAATACAACTGGGGAATAAGAAAAGCCTCAAATCACATATGAGGCATGCCATTCTCTGCTTATGCAGACGAGGTATGTAATTCTTTTATTCTCTCTCTCACTTGAAAATAATCAAAAGAATAGCTCCAGACATGCTTATTACAAAGAAATGGTAAATTTCTCCCACTGTGGCTGGGCTGGCAGTTAGGCTACAGCTGTTAGAATGCCAACTTCCAGACGTGGCGTGATTAAACCCAGTGTCTAATCATTTTGTTGTAGTCAATTCGCAAAGCAGTCCGATGACAGCATGCCCTGTCTTCGTGGTGGTACACGTGTTCTACATTTGCTGTGAAATTACTAGTGTGAATTTGTAACTGAAATATATTGTTTACAAAAGAATTTTTTTCTCTACAGTTAAAAACACACACACACACACTTATTTGTGTATTCCACTAGCCCTATTGGTAAAAGCCATGATATTAATTGAACTTCTCACTATTTTACTATTCATTTATGGCTTTCTTATTTATCTCCAAGGTTATTTTTTGTGTGTTTTTCTGTATGCTGACTATAAAAAATTTCTACCTGAGACACAAAGGCCAGCTGTTTAAAATTATAATGTTCAAATAACATTCGAGACAAATATTAATTTATCGTCTTAAATACAAATATTGGAGGTGTTTAATATGTATATATTAACAAGTTTACAAAAATAGATTCTGTAGCTTTAGGCTATAATAAAAGAAATATTTAGAGTTATAACTTGCTTTACTATCTTGGCCAAGAAGATATATAGAAATATTTTAAGAAAATATATTAAATCAAAACAGTTTGTTTCTGTATACCACATTAATGGGCAATAGAACACACTTATTAAACTCTCCTGACACTATGTAATATATTGCATAAATCATTAAAGTTTGGCTGTGGATCTACTGTTATAGTGCTTTTTGTTATGAATAAGTGTATATTTGCTATAAATATTCTCTTATAACCTTTTTTTGCATAACAAAACACATCTAAAATTTGACTTCTATTTTTCCTTTGAGGCTGTTTTCTTTCCCCTTTTGTCTTTGTAGTAAAGCATTACCAACCCTGATTAATTGGTATAAAAAATCTCTTCTATTTGTAGTTCATTTAGAGGTGATCGTGGAAAGAAAATTTGGGGTGTAGCCAGAAACACATTTGTGAGCAGTCTGTTTTAATCTGTCAACAAATATTATTGGATGCATATCCCTAATCCTGACATTTAGTTTCTGGGTGGACATTTCATGTCACATCAAAAGCATTTCGTGTCCCCCTTCTTACCTGCAAATACTTTCCCTCCTCCCACTCCTATGGACTGTGTTGTCTTCAGAGTGATTTTCTGAGATCAAACTCCTCCCCCTGTTCTCACCGTCTTTTCTATCCCCTCAGCCACAGTATGATATATTGAACACTCGACTTGATGTCTCTTCTTGGAAGGACACAGTTAACATGCCAAAATTGACCTTGGGATCCCTCTCCAAGCCCGTTTCTGCCACAGTGAGCCAGAGCTCAATAAAAGGCACAATCAAGTACTCACTTTTTCCGCCCCAAACCTAGAAGTCACCCACGTGTCTTTGTTGTATCATACTTCACATTTGACCCATCCATAAATTCTGTTAGTTGCACCTTTAAAATATATCCATAATCTGGCCATGGTTTTCTTTCCTTTGCTGCCTTCTAGTCCAAATTATCAACTCTTGTTTTTACCTCTACACCAGACTCCTCGGTGGTCTCAGCTTTTTGTACTTTTTCCCTACTCACGGCCTCTTCACACAGCAGCTGGTAAAATCATAGCAGTCCTCTCACTAAAAACTTGCAGTGAGTTCATGTAATATTCAGAAGGAAAAAAAAAAAGCTGTACCGGTGCTATCTTCAAGGCAATACCCTTCTCTGCTTTTGCTAACTCTGCTGTACCCACACTGACCTTTGAATATTCAGTCTCAGTCCAACCCAAGCTATTGGCATGTTTCTGTGTTGTCTCCCAGAATATATTATCCTCAAATTGAAGATATCTTCCCAAACTTCATTCCTCTTTTTTTTTGTTTAAATGTTTCCCTTTTCTGCTCATCCCATCATCCAAACCCAGTCATTACCTAATCCCTTACAAACTTTCTTAACAGCTCTTACAACTAACTATCTGTACTTCTACAGTATTCACCTTTTATTGTCTGTCTTTCCTATGGAGGAATTTGGAGAATGTCACCCCAAAGTATGTCATGTTGACATGTTGATTACTTTAAGTTAAAAGCTCTTCAGAAACAGCAATTTTAAAAGGAGCACTCTGACCCTCTTATTCTACCCTGAAGGCGGGAGATAAAACTAACTCCCAACTGAAAGGTGCCTTCCCTGTACCACAAGGAAGGAGAACTCTTGTCCCTGGAGATGGATAAGAAATCAATTGAGACTGAGAAATCTTTACAAACATTGTTATACTCACCCTTATCTTTCTTCTCACTTCTTCATGATTGACTGCCCCTAGCCCCAACCCCTCTCTCTTGTCAGTTCTTCACAACTTTCTTATTTCTTTGTCTAAAATGTATAAAATGCTTCCCACTCTTATCATTTCTTCAAGTCTTTATTCTCCTGTGAAGGCTCTACATACATGTAGACCTTTAATAAAACTGGTTTATGGCAAGAAAATTTCAGACATCATACGCAGCAGAATTTTCACTGATACAACACCTAAGGCAAGAGAAACAAAGGGAAAAATGAACACATGGGACTACATCAAACTAAAAAGCTTCTGCACAGCAAAAGAAACAACCATCAAAACGGAAAGGGATCCCACTATATTGGAGACCATAATCACCAATGATACATCAGATAAGGGGTTAATTTCCAAAATATATAGAGTGCTCATTCAACTAAACAAAAGGAAGACAAAGAACCCAATTAAAAAATGGGCAAAGGACCTAAGTAGACACCTCTCCAAAAAGGACGTACAAATGGCCAAGAGACATATGAAGAAATGCTCAATGTCACTAATCATCAGAGAGATGCAAATTAAAACAACAATGAGGTATCACCTCACACCTGTCAGAAGGGCCGCCATCAACAAATCATCAAACAAGATTTGGTGAAGGTGTGGAGAAAAGGGGACTCTAGTACATTGCTGGTGGGAAAGCAGACTGGTGCCGCCACTATGGAAAACACTATGGTTTTACCTCAAAATATTAAAAGTTGAACTGCCATTTGACCCAGTGATCCAACTTCTAGGAATATACCCTAAGAAACCTGAAACACCAATCAGAAAGAACATATGTACCCCTATGTTCATAGCAGCACTATTTACAATAGCTAAGATCTGGAAACAACCCACATGTCCATCAGTAGATGAGTGGATAAAAAGCAGTGGTACATATACACAATGGAGTACTATGCAGCTGTAAGAAAGAAGATCTCTTACCCTTTGCGATGGCATGGAATGACCTGGAGAGTATTATGCTAAGTGAAACAAGCCAAGCAAAGAAAGACAAATGTCACATGATCTCATTTATATGTGGAATATAATGAACTAAACAAACTGATGAACAAAATTGACCCAGAGACATAGAGGTGGGGTACAGA
The DNA here is from genome assembly GCF_014108415.1 of Molossus molossus. Lineage (NCBI taxonomy): Eukaryota > Metazoa > Chordata > Mammalia > Chiroptera > Molossidae > Molossus > Molossus molossus. Next base: position 80,388,672 of record NW_023425345.1, read on the forward strand.
CTGACAAGCCTCAGAGGAGGAGGGGGTGGGGTGGTGAGGAGGAGGTGTCACTGGGGGAAAAAGGAGAGAATAGAGAAGACCGGAAGAAGAAAGAAAAGGAAGAAGGTGGAGGGGATTTGAAACAATAGAGGTGCTGACATGTAGAGATTTGGAAAATATGGAGAATGCCTAAAGGAACCAGCTGAAGCTGATTTGGAGAAATTGGTGTTCACAGTAAATTTTCCTATGGTATTTATAGATTCAAATTTAGGGAGAATTATATGGGGGCAGGAGAGAGTCACTAAAGACATTAATATAGCCCTGACCGGTTTTCCCAGTGGTTAGAGTATCAGCTCCCAGGACCAGAGTCGGAGGTTTGATTCTGGTCAAGGACATGTACTTGGTTGCCTTGCATCACCGATCTTGGTCAGCTCTCAAGAGGCAACCAGTTGATGTGTCTCTCTCACATGAATGTTTCCTTCTCTCTTCCTCTCTCCCTCCCTCCCTCTCGCTCTATGGAAAAATATCCTGGTGTGAAGATTTAAAAAAAAAAAAAAGAAACTAACATAAAGCAGAGATCTTCCATCTCTGCTATGTTTATAAGCTTTCATGTAATAGGCAGATTCTTTAACCAAAATCTATATTTATTATCTAGTGATATGTTAATTCAGTACAATAACATTGGTGCCTGGAACAAACAAACAAGAACAACTTTATTATATCACAGTTCTGGAGGCTAAGTCCAAGATCCAGGTGTGTGCCTGGCCCTGCTCTCTCTGAAGGCCCTCGGGGAGGATCCTTCCTGGCTTTTCCCAGCTCTTAGTGGTTGAGTGCAATCCTTGGCATGTCTGTCTTCCAGTCGCATCGCTGCAGTGTCTGCCTCTGCCCTTACATGGCCTTTTCCCCATGTCAACCATTTTTCATGTGGATTCTGTGTTTTCTATGAGGACTGTTATGAAAGTTAACTTAAAAAAAATAAACTCTCTTGGTAAAATATTTTAAACGGAGGAACTAACAGTCTTTCTTTGGCTGTGATCCTGCAAAGACTTGTTCTTTGCAAATGATCATTTGTGATCTATTATCCTCATATCTCATCTGTCTGCTCTTTTGTTTTGCCCTTTCATCCAACTAAAATTGAGAGCTTACAATGGTCTATCACAACTCTTCAGTCAGGAATAAAGTCTCAACAATCAAAACTAATAAACTGATGGACTTGGATGGGCATGTGTAAGCTCCTCATTCCAGAGATTAACCATATTGACTACAAGTTTACATATATTTCCAAGCTTATTACATATATCTAATGTTTGTTACAGTGCTGAATATTTTATATGTTAACAGGCTGATTTAATTTGCCTTTTTAAAATAATGTTTCTCCCTAGCTTTATCATTCGAATCCCAGTGTGGTTTTAATAACTATATTGAAGGATGAGCGTCAATAAATAGAATGTGCAGAATACAATTCTGTACCTGATAGGGGTTTTGGCATTCTTTAAACAGCACTATGTAGGTAGTTGTCCACTCTTCCTTTCTTGTCTGCCTTGTTTATCATTTTTGCTTGTATCATCTTTATATAATGTAATTCATATGAAAATTTGAGTTAAGAGGGGAATACTTAAGAACATAATTTTTATTTTGGTAAAATATGACAATATTCCAAAATTTGTATATGTAGGTATATATGTCCCTCTCAGTGTTTAAAGGAATATCTGGCTATAGAAATTCATAAGTTTAATGAAATTATTAGTATTGGGCAAAAAAGTTATTTTTAAAACATGAATATGTATAAATGTATATATTTTATAAGTCATCATGATTTAAAAGTTGATATGATAGTAAAATATATATACAAATAAAACACTGGTACAGTGATGACAAGCAAATACACAGGTCTGTAAGAAATGAAAGACTGAAAACTCTTGGTTAAAATTAACAACCAGGTTGAAGAGATAGAGGATTTCAATCTAACAGAACTAACCTGAGACCCTGCAATTAGAATCTCTGATTTATTCCTTCCTCATCTCTTAGGTGCCTAGAAGTCCTTTACCCTATATCTAAAGGTTTACAAATCCTTGCCTGTCCTTTTGTTATCAATTTTTAGTATATTATTTTGGGTGAATTTAAGAAGAGTCATTTTAATATTAGACTTTTTTTTTATCTTCATTGTTGAGAATGTTTCAGATGTCCTCCCCCCCCCCCCTTAACCCTCTCCACCCCATTCCAGCCCTGCCCCAGGCCTTTACCACCCTATTGTCTGTGTCCATGGCAATGGGCAATGCATATATGCATGTAAATTCTTTGATTAATCTCTTCCCAGCCCCTCCCCCCTTCCCTCTGAGATACATCAGTGTCAGTCTGTTCCATGCTTCCATGCTCTGGTTCTGTATTATACATCAGTTAATTTTGTTCATTAGATTCCACATGAAAGTGAGATCATGTAATATTTGTTTTTCTCCGACTCGCTTATTTCACTTAGCATAATCATCTTTAGGTCCCTCTATGCTGTCTTAAAGGGTAAGCAATCCTTTCTTTCTATTTGTTTATCTATCTATCTATCTATCTATCTATCTATCTATCTATCTATCTATCTATCTTGGCTAATCCTCACCTGAGGATATTTTTTACATCGATTTTTAGATAGAGTGGGAAGGGGAGAGAGGGAGGGAGATAGGGAGAGAGATAGGGAGAGAGAGAGAAAGATCAATGTGAGAGAGATACATCAATTGGTTGCCTCCCACACAACACTGACCAGGACCAGGGATCAAACCGGCAACCCTGGTACATGTCCTTGACCAGGAATTGAACCCATGACTCTTCAGACCATGGGCTGACACTCTAACCACTGACCAAAACCAGCCAGGGCAATCCTTTTTTAAAGCTGTATTGTATTTCAGTGTATAAATATACTATAGCTTTGTGTGTGTGTGGTGCGTGCCCCTAGCAGGAACTGAACCCAGGACTCTCTGGTCCACAGGCTGACGCTCAACCGCTGAGCCAAACTGGCCAGGGCCCCACAGCTTTTTTTATCCACTCATCTATTGATGGGCACTTGAATTGTTTCCAGATCTTAGCTATTATGAATAGTGCTGCTATGAAAGTAGGGGTACATACATTCTTTTTGATAAGTGTTTCAGAATTCATAGGGTATATTCTAAGAACTGGGATCACTAGGTCAAATGGAAGTTTCATTTTTAATTGTTTGAGAAAAATCCACACTGTTTTCCATAGTGGCTGCTCCAGTCTGCGTTCCCACCAGCAGTGTACATGCTAGGGTTCCCTTTTTTCCACATCCTCGCCAGAACTTGTTGTATATTGATTTATTGATGGTAGCCATTCTGGCAGGTGTGAGGTGGTACCTTAGAGGCATTTTGATTTGCATCTCTTTGATGATTTGTGACACTGAGCATTTTTTCATATGTCTCTTGGCCATTTGTATGTCCTCTTTGGAAAAGTGTCTATTCAGGTCCTCCCCTCACTTTTTAATTGGATTGTTTGTCTTCCTTTTATTGAGCTGTATGAGTACTCTGTATATTTTGGAAATTAACCCCTTATCAGATGTATCATTGGTAAATATATTCTCCCATATAATCAGTTCCCTTTCCATTTTGATGCTGGTTTCTTTTGCTGTGCCAAAGCTTTTTAGTTTGATGTTGTCCCATTTTGTATTTTTTCTTTTGTTTCTCTTGCCCTAGGTGATATATCAGTGAAAATGTTAGGCTTTTATTGTTATGGCAATAAAATCAATTATAGTATAAGCCATATTAAATGATTCCCGATTTCTATCAAATGTATTGATTATTTTGACTTGATGAAAACATTTTAAATTTTTCAGAAGCTTTACAACCAGAGCTGTTTGAGTACCATAGCCTGCTTATCATATGTCAAAGTTCTTTATAGCTGTATACAGTATAACAGGTTTATTGGAGAGTCTGAGCTTCGTGGCATACACACTTGAAAAGGATTTACTTTTCAAATCAGTGCTCCCAACTGTGTAATGTCAAATCTTCCCCTTTTGGGTAGCTGATTTCTTAATTATGTCTTGGGTAGATTCTATAATTTCTCTCTAAATTATTAAGACGTCTAGTCTAGTTAGCAACTCCAGTGTCATATTCTGTCCTCATCATAATACAGGTCTAGCTTGAGGAGAAAGTGTGGTCTGCTCTCTCATTTGCTAATTATTATCAGGGGTCAAGTGGAAGGATGTCTCTTTGGGACATCTTCCCACCATCTATAGTATGCTCTTATATTTGTAGCTGCTCTAGGAAGAGATCTAGAGTAAAGGGACAAGAGTCTCTTTACTCCATTGAGCTTGCAAAAGCGATGCTTTCTCTTACTATCAACTGCCTTATTCTTCTGGATCACACTGATAGGCTATTAAGGTCCTGCATGACAGACATCTAACTATTGCCTTTCTAATGAAGCACATAGGTTAGTCCCTTGGAGGTTCTATTTGGAACATACTGTAAATTTACCTAACTTATTATTATTTATATTCATTAAATACTTATATAGCTTTTACTTCATTCTATGTCCAGTTCTACATGCTTTACACATTTAATTATCTCAAAATCATATGAAGTAGGTACTTTTATTAGTTAGATGGAAAACTGAAGCATAATAAAATGAAACAAATTGTGCAAAATTATGTTTCTAGTAACCGGCTGGCCTGGTATTTGAACCCAGGTGATCTGGCTCCGGTATCTATGCTCTTCATGTGGTTTTCTCTGGCTTGAGACAACAATTTAAAATAGAACATGGTACTAATGATCTGGAGCCAAATGTTTTCTAGACTAAAGATATAATTTTACACATTTTGGAGTCATTAATGTATATTTTTCCATTTTTGAATTATGAGTGTGGATGAAATCTCTGAAAGGGAGGTCCCAGCTGGGGAAAACAATAATATTTAAGCAACACAACAGACCCCAGGGATGAAGACTTTACAGAACCAGGGAGATCAGAAGAGTGGGCTCTACAACACACAGAGACATGGAGATCCCCCAAATCAGTAGCTGGTGGCCATTCCAACCTCACTCTCTAAGTGGCTGGTCTAATCAGTTACAGAAGAGGCTGAGCACTGGCCCGCGGGGTGTTAGAAAAAGACATTACTGCAGTTTGCACAACCCTCAGCAAAACAAAAGCCTTCGCATTAAAAAAAAACACAACTACTTCCATAAAACATTGTTGTCATTGGAGAGTGAATCAAAGGCAGATTCCCTTAGGTGCAAGTAATTTAATTAATAAAGTACATAGGAGGAATCTTGGACATTCATTTATCTTTTCATCACATATTCAGGGATATTTTGATGTTCTTCATGTATTGGCACCCCAAACAAGTAACTAACTGCCTGGCCTGAGTTTGGGAGCTAAAGACTAGATAGAGCGTATCAAATCGAAATGAACAACTGTAAAATGTTCAAATATGTCCAGTGGATCAAGAATTGGAAAATTAGATTCTGTAATTAGAAGGTCATTCTGGTTTTGCAGGAGAAAATTGAAGTCATTCATTTTCTAGCTGCAACTCAATGCAGTTGCTAAAATTTGACATTTCAATATTTGATCCATTTTGAAATTTTTTTTAATGTATGATGTGAAATAGTTTCAAATTTATTTTTGTGTTGATGGTTACCCAGTTTTCCCAAAGTTTTTAATAGAGTGGGCTATGTTTTACCTACCTAATTTGAGAGCTAAACATTTTCATATATTAAAATGTCATTAAAAGTGTATATATATACTTTTTAACTTTTAATCCTTACCCAAGGGTATGTTTTTTAATTTCAGAGAGAGGGGAAGAGAGGGAGATAGAGAAATAGGTATATAGAGAGAAACATCCATCGGTTACCTCCAAAACGTGCCCCCACTGGAGATCAAACTCGCAACCTAGTATGTGCCCAGACCAGGAATTAAACCTGCAACCTTTTGGTGCATGGGATGATGCTCCAACTCACTGAGCTATGCTGGCCAGGGTCAGTCTGTCTGTCTGTCTGTCTCTCTCTCTCTCTGTCTCTCTCTGTCTCTCTCTCTCTCTATATATATTTTTTTCTGGATATTTTCTTCTAATTCAGTCATCTATTAAAGTGTTATCTTGTTTACTTATAGAAGTTTTATAGCTTATTTCAACATTAGAGGATTAATGCTTTTTTAACTCTTTTAAAGAATGTTCCTGGCTATTCATGCTTAGTTATTTTCCTCATAATCTTTAGACTAAACTGCTTACTCAAAAAATTTATTTTTAATTGATAACACATTACATTATAAATTGAGTTTTCTTTCTCCATGAGTGTTTTAAAGAAGACTTTATTTATTTATAGTCAAACTTATTTGTAGACACTGTATCATTTTTTATTGATAAATGGGGTCTTTTTTTCCCATTAAAAAATGTATTTTATTATACCTTTTTTCTGGTTGCTGTTGGTTGATTGAATTCCTGGTGTTTTATGTATTTTGACCAGCACAACTAATTCTTCGATGTGGTTCAAATTATTCTATTTAAAAGCTATTTATTTATGCATATTATGTTTTACTCTGTACTTTGCTACTTTATTTCTTATAAAATCGTGTTTGTTTATTTTCTTCTTCTGTACCCGTGTTTGGTCACGTCATGTGTAAATAGTCAGAACATCTCATTTTCAATTTATGTATGTCCAGTTTTCTCTTGTGTCAAACTATTTTGGCTTGTAACTCAAGTACAGTGTTAAATACTAATGAGATAGAAGGAGAACATCCTTAACTTGTCTCTGACTGCACTAGGAAGAATTGTAGTGATTTTCCATTTAACCATTTTAGCTGAGATGAATATATTTTATCAGGTTATGAAAGTGTCTCTATAAAAAAAATGAAAGTGTCTATATATTCCTATTTCATTGAATATTTTTCTATTTAATATCTATGGATATTAGAACATTTTTCTTTAGGCTTGTTAATATCAAATTATGTTAAGAGCTTATTTAATTCTGAGCAATTCTTATATCTGGAGTAAAATTATTTTGGAGATAATATTCTTATAATGAACTAAATTGTTTGCAAATATTTTATAATGGATTGTCTAATTATGATTCATAAATGATATTGATCTTTAGTATTTTTATGCAGTATTTGACACGTTTGGTATCTGTGTCATGCTTTGAAAAAAAAAGAATTTAGTTATTTTTTATCTATGGTTTTGGAAATTAGCTAATGTTAAAGATTTTTAGAAACATTTTACATGTAAAACTATAGCCTTTTGGGAGGAAATCTCCTTTTAGTCACATTATTTCTTCTGTGGGAATTGACATGTTTGGGGTATTATTGCAAAGTCAGTCAGTTTCTATTTTTCTAGAAAAATTTTGTGTTTTAGCCAGTTTTCATATCTATTTTATTGAGCAAAGAAGCTTTTATGGTTTTTCTAATTTTCTAAATTTTTGTTTTTTATTCCGTATTTAAAAATTTTATGTATTTGTTTTGTCTTTTTTTCTATGACTAGTTTTGTTGCTAGTTTGTTGACTAGTTATTTTAAAAACTAGCTTTAAATTTTATTGCTTATACTTTTTTCAGGTTTTTAAATAATTTGATTTTATTATTAAAAATTATGCCCTATGTTTTTCTTTGGCTTAATTTGAGATTTGCTTTCTAACTTTTTGAATCTGACTTGTTTGTTTTAATTATTTTTTTGTTGACATAAAATTGATAGCTATGAATTATCTTCTTAATATACTTTAGGTGTATTTTATAAGTTTCAATATAGAATGTTTTTATTTAAATATTTTCTAGATCTTGCAATGTTTTGGTTTGATTCTCTTCTTTAGTAGAAAGTTTTTTTAAGGAAGAAGACATTAATTTTGATGTGTTAGGCTACTTTGGTTTTATTATTTTAATGTGAAAATTTTCTAGTTTTCTTGCTCTTTAATCAGATAATGGTATCTTTACAGTATTTACATTTTGGCATTAGTGGAGCTCTTAGTGGATATTCTGGTCACATTTATTGTGTTGTGTTAGGCAGTAGCTTTCACCTGCAGAGTTCAATAGATTTCAATGAGACCTTTCACATTCATGATATTTGTTAGATCCTCTGTCTTTACTTTCAATTATTTCCATTGTTATTATTTATCCATTTACTAGTCTGGATTAAAGCAATGAATTAAATTTCCTCACAGGGATTTTCTGCTATTCTTGTAAAGTTTTACATAATAATATTGACCTTAAACTATTTTTTATAAACATGTCAAACTATTAAAACTTAATTGTTCATAGCCATTTTTTGCATCATAAAGTGTCTTTTCTAATCTCTTATAATGTTGTTTGACACAAATTCAGCTTTTCCCAAAAATTTGAGTGATTGACAAATATAATTATATATTTAAAATACACAACGTGATAATTTGATGTACTGTATATACATTCTGGAAACATTACCAAGATCAAGGTAATTAACACATCCATCCCTTCATATAGTTAACTCTGTGTATGTGTTAGAATGCTTGAGAAGTTCTTCTCTCAGTAACTTTCAAGTATACAATAAGGTATTAACTATAGTCACAATGCTATACATTAGTTCTACAGAACTTACTCTTCCTATAATTGAAAATGTGTACCCTTTGACCTCTATCTCCCCGTTTACATCTCCCCTCAGCCTCTGACAGCCATCACTCTATTTCTGTTTCTATGAAATTAGATTTGTTTTTTTAATATTCACATTAGCCTGGCTGGTGTGGCTCAGTAGTTGAGCATTGACCCATGCACCAAGAGGTCACTGGTTCGATTCCTGGTCAGGGCACATGCCCGGGGTGTGGGCCTGATCCCCAGTTGGGGGCATGCAGGCGGCGGCCAATTGATATTCTCTCTCATCAATGTTTCTTCCTCTGTCTCTCCCTTCCTCTATCTCTAAAATCTAAAGAAAAAGGAAAAAAAAAAAAAAGGATTTCACATGTAAGTGATACCATAATACTGTTTTTCTGTTTTTGTCTGCTTTAGTTGACTTAGCATATTACCCTCAAGGTCCATCTATGTTGTCACAAATGTCAGGATTTTTAAAAATTTTTATGGCTGAATAGTGTTTCATTCTATCTATCTATCTATCTATCTATCTATCTATCTATCTATCTATCTATCTATATCACAACTTCTTTATCCATTTCTCTATTGAAGGACATTAAGGTTGTTTACAGATCTTGGCTATTGTGAATAATGATGCAATAAACATGGGAGTACAGATATCTCTTTGAAATACTGATTTCATTTCCTTTGGAAATATTCACAGGAATAGAATTGCTGGATGATATGATCTATTGTTAGTATTTTAAGGAACCTCCATAATGTTTTTCATAATAACTATCATTTGTCACTCCCGCCTAACATGTATAAAGATTCCTTGTTCTCCATATCCCTGCCAACATTTACTCTTGTCTTTTTGATAAAAGCCATCTAAACAGGTGTGAAGTGATACATAATTGTGGTTTTGATTTATACTTTTCTTGTATTGGTGATGTTTAACACCTTTTCATGCAACTGTTGACCCTTTAAATATCATCTTTGGAACAATATCTATTTATGTCCTTTGACCATTTTTAATTGGATTATTTGTTTTTTTGCTATTGGGTTGTATGAGTTCTTTATGTAATTTGGATAGTACTCCTTATCAGATCTATGGTTTGTAAATATTTTCTCCCATTCTATACATTGCTTTTTTATTTTGTTGATGGTTTCCTTTGCTGTGCTAACTAATCCTTAGTTTAATGTACTCTCACTTGTTTGTTTTCGCTTTTGTTACCTGTGCTTTTGGTGTCTTATATAAGAAATCATTGTCAATGTCAAGGATCATTTCCTCTATGTTTTTTTCCTAAAAGTTTTATCATTTCACATATTACGTTTAAATCTTTTATGCATTTTAGTTAATTTTTGTCAGTGGTATAAGAAAAATCAGTTTTGTTCTTTTGCATGTGGATATCCAGTTTCCCCAACACCATTTATTGAAGAAACTGTCCTTTATCCATTGTGTGTTCTTGTCACCACTGTCAAAAGTTAGTGCTGTATATATGTAGGTTTATTTCCAGGCTCTCTATTCTGTTCACTTATCTGTGTGCTGTTTTAATGCCAGTACCATGCTGTTTTGATGACTATACTTTGTGATATATTATGGAATCAGAAAGTGTGATGTCTCCAGCTTTCTCAAGGTTGCTTTGGATGTTAAGGGTCTTTATGGTTCCATACAAATTTTATGATAATGTTTTTCCATTTCTGTGAAAAATGAAATTGGAATTTTGATAGAGATTGCTTTGAATCTAGATTACTTTGAGTAGAATAGATATTTTAATAATATTAATTCTTCTAATCCAAGAACATGGGATATATTTCCATTTATTTGTGTCTTCTTCAGTTTCTTTTATCAAATTCTTATAGTTTTTAGTGTACAGGTCTTTCACCTCCTTGGTTAAATTTATTCCTAATTTTTTGTTGTTGTTTTGATGCTATTATAAATAAGATAGCTTTCTTAATCTTTTTATTTTTTTAAAAAAATATTTCTATTAATATTTTAGAGAGGAAGGGAGAGAGAGATAGCAATACTGATATTACAGAGAAACATCGATCGGCTGCCTCCTACATACCCTCCACTGGGGATCAAGCCTGCAACCCAGGCGTGTGCCCTGACCGGGAATCGAACCTGAAACTCTCAGTCCATGGGAGGATGCTCAATCCAACTGAGCCAGATTGGCTGGGCTTAATTTCTTTTTTAGATAGTCCATTCTTAGTGTGTAAAATGCAACTGGTATTGGTAGATTGATTTTGCATGCTGCAACTTTATTAAATTCACTTATAGGTTTTCACAGTTTTTTTTATGGTATCTTTAGGGATTTGTATATAAGATTATATCATCTGCAAATAGAGATCATTTTAATTCTTCCCTTCTGATTTGGATGCCTTTTATTTCTTTTTCTTGCCTGATTTCAGGGGCTAGACCTCCAGTATTATGTTGAATGGAAGTGTTGAGTGTGAACATTTTTGTATTCTTACTACTCTCAGAGGAATGACTCTCTGAGGAATGACTCTTCACTTTCACCACTGAGTGTGTGGTTAGCTCTAGGCTTGTCTTACATAACCTTTGTTCTTATATTTAAGATGTTGAGAGTTTTAATCATGGAAGGATGTTGACTTTGTCAAATTATTTTCTGCTTTTATTGAGATGATCATATGGTTTTTATCCTTCATTCTGTTAATGTAGTGTATCACATTAAGTGCTTTGCATGTGTTTTATCATCTTTGCATCCTAGGTTTCTTTCCCACCTGATCATGGTGTATGATCTATTTAATGTGTTCTTAAATTCACTTTACTAATATTTTTTTCCATTAGTGTTTATCAGGCATATTGACCTATAATGTTCTTGTAGTGTTTTTATCTGGCTGTTATATCAGGGTAATGCCAACTTGGTAAATTACTTTGGAAGTGTCATTTTTCTCTTCTATTTCTTAGAAAATTTTGAGATGGATTGGTAATAAATTTTAAAAATGTCTTTAGTATAATTCACCAGTAAAGCCATCAGGTCCTGAACTTTTGTTTTTTGGGGAGATGTGGGGGGCAGGTTTGATTACTGATTGAATCTCTTTACTAATAATCAGTCTCTTCTGATCTTTTGTTTCTTCATGAGTCAGTCTTGGTAAGTTGTTTGTTTTTAGGAATTTATCCATTTCTTCTGGGTTAATGTATAATTGTCCATAGTAATATCTTACATTACTTTGTATTTCTGTAGTACTAGTTGTAGCATCTCTTTTATTTCTAATTCTGTTTGAGTTTTCTTTTCTTTCTTGATAAGTCTAGATAAAGCTTTGTCTATTTGGTTTATCTTTTTATGAAGCCAGATCTTAGTTTCTTTGATCTTTTCTACTATCTTTAGTCTTTATTTTATTCCTGCCTTAATCTTTATTTCTTTCCTTCTACTAATTGTGGGCTTCTTTGTTCTTTTCTAGTCCCTTAAAGTATGCTGTCAAGTTGTTTATTTGAGATCTTTCTTGGTTATTACTTTAGGATATAGTGCGATGAGCTAACATCTTAGAATACTTTTGCTGTATTCCATAAATTTTAAAGTGTATTGTCATTTTCACTTGTTTCAAAATATTTTTTTATTTCTCTTTTGATATTTTATTTTGACTCATTGATTGTTTAGTAGCATCTTGTTTTATCATCACATATTTGTAACTTTTTTTTGTTTTCTTCATGTAATTGATTTCTAATTTCATGTCATGATAGTTGGAAAAGATGCTTGATATGATCTCAATCTTCCTAAAAATTTTAAGACTCCTTTTGTGGTCTAGCATATCACCTATATTAGAAAATTTCCACATGTACTTGAGAAGAATGTGTATTCTATTGCTTTGGATGGAATGTTTTATTAATATCTGTTAGGTCTATCTGATCTAATGTGTAGAATAAGTCCAAGATTTCCTTATAGATTTTCCATTTGGATGGTCTGTCCATTGATGAAAGTGGGGTATTGAAGTCCCTTAATATTGTATTGCCCTTTCTTTCTCCCTTTAGGTCTGCTAATAATTTGCTTTTTATATTTAGGTGCTCCTATGTTGGTTGTCCAACTATTAACAAATGTTATATCCTCTTGTTTGATTGTCTTCTTGATATTAGAACAGGATGGTGCTGAGTATCTAAGAAATGCAGGTTTATTGAGGGAAATACCTGCCGGTCTGCCTCCAAGTAGAGCGCAGCAGCCGGTTCATACAGACTAAGGGATTTTAAACTTAGGGCTGGGGTGGGGGGTTGCCCTGCCTAGGAGTCACGGTCATCCTTGATTGGTCAGGGCTGGGGTTTTTCTGAGAGTTGTTCTTCTCGTTGAGCGGCTGTTTAGGTTTGGGTGGGGATTTCAGGATACTGTTCCGCCTGGCCGGAGCGATAAGCTTTGGTTTCCTGGAATAAGGGGCTTGGGGCGAGGTTAACCAATAAGAGGCTGGGGGTAGTAATATAGAAGTTAACATTTCCCGACTCTTAGTATAAAAGTTGGAAGGTTAAAAAAAGTTTGTGTTGATCAAAATTTTGGGATGACACCTAGGGAAGGCCTCTTGGGCAAGAGTGTTCTTCTGTAACTACTTCCTGCTGATCTCCCTGTGGGTTGCTCCTCTTGAGGGGGTCACCCTGGGGTAGAGGGGTGTAAGTTTGGAGTAGTAGTTGTTGGTGGGCTACCCTGGTGAGTTCGGTAATCTGTGTTTGCAAAAATTTTAGGAAACAGGGAAGAAGCAAGAGGAGGAGGCAGATAATTATCAATGGGCTGATGAGCAGGGCAGTTATGTTAAAAAGGGGATTAGACCACCATTGGCTTAGAGGAGGTGAGGGTTCCTTGTGTCTGTGGTTACAGAGCCTCTCCTGTAATTTTCAGAGAGAGTTAATATTTTCCTCTATTATACCTGATTCGTTGATATAGTAGCAGCATTTTTCTTGGAGGAAAAGGCAGGTACCTCCTTTCTCAGTGGTGAGAAGGTCCAAGGCCCGTCAGTTTTGGAGGGTGCCTCTGCTAGGGAGGTGAGTTGTCGTTATAGGGAGGCTAGGGAGGCAGCTGAGTTTTCGAAACCTCTTTCTAGATCTGCCTGAATTTGTTCAGTTATCTTAAGGCTGTAGCCGAGTCCAGCTCCCCCCATTCCTAGGGTGGCTACTGAGGAGAAGAGAGGCCTACAAGGAAAGGGAGAAAAATGGCCCGCTTCTCGTGGGTGGTTTGGAGGTTTCCAGCTACCTCATCCTCAGTGTAAAATAGAAGCTGTGGGGCAAGGATTGCCAGGATATGTGGGCTCGGAGAGGTGGTGTCGATGTGGTTGGTTAGAGTGTGGTTACCCCAAAAGAAAGTTCCCCAAGGACTTGTAAAGTCAGAGGTAATTTGATGAGTTTGATTGCATGTCAGGTGGGAGATGTCCTTATAGTAGCATAGATTATAGATGTTATTTGGGGTGTATAAGGGGCACGTGGTCTAGGGAGAATGAGGAGGCAGGGCGGGTTTTAGAAGTGTTTAAGGGATATGAGAGTGGGACTGCGACCATCGGTGGTTGGGCTAGGAAGGCATAAAGAAAGCATTGAGAGGGTTCGACTTCTTGGGTTAGGTTTTGAATTAGAACTCCTTTTCTTATTAGATCTAGCCATGCAAAGGGGGTCTGTTTGTTGGAAAGGTGGTTAGTTAAGGAAGTTTCTTGGGTTAAGATTTTGTGGGTGAGATCTTCCAGTTTTTGGACTGTCATCCTTTGCTGCACCCACTTCTGGCCGATGGACATACAGTATTTAGAGAATCTTCTTGTAAATATTCTGTTTAGGTGTTTTTGCCATTTAGAGTCCCAAGGGGCAGTGGGGGTAATGTATTCGCGGTGAGTTATTTCAGTATCTGTTTCGGTAAATATAATTGTGTCTCCCCAGTAGAAAGATGACGTTGTGCAAGGGGCAGAGGTGGTAAGGTGTGGCAAGAACGTTCTTGAGATTGTTGTAGGAGCGCAGAGCCTCATCCCTGTATAGCCTTGAAGGTGGAATTGGTTTGCGATGAGTTTAAGAGCCATCGAACAACCTGTTAAGGGGCAGTCTGTGGAAGCAATTATTTGGGAGGGAGGCCAGGTAGAAGAGACATTGAGAAAGAATCTCCAAACGTGCGGCTCAGGTCTGGAGCCTGAGGAAGAAAGTGGTGAGAGTAGGGTGAGAGAAGAAGGAAAGACATCCTCTAGGTGAGTAGACAGAGAAGAAGAAAAGAAGAAAAGTCCGTTTCAAAGGGCTTGAATTCCTGAAAGACTCCTTGCCAGGTGAGATCCTGAATCCAGGTTAGGAGTTCTTCTACTTCCGGACTGTGGGGTCTGAACCAAGTGACGTCTTCCAAAATCTGCGTGAGGAAATAAAAAATCTTGCAAGGTAGAGGCTGTGCATTGCTAGTCAAGAGTGTTGCTTATAGCGTGAGCTGTGAGTATGTTATCTTGAGCAAGTCTCACAAGAGAGTCTGGTCGTGTTCTTCTGCAATCGGTGGACATGAGGAAATTTTGAGGGATAGAGGACCTGTGGGCGTGGAGAAATAATTTTAGGACTCTGTGGAGAGTACGGTTTAATATGTGAGAGATGTGTCCAGTGAGGGTCCCTTCAGTTTTGACCGCTGTGGGAGTGGAGAGAATGACTGTGTGTGGGCCGGTCCAGATGGGCTGCAGAGGTGTTTTTCCCCCGGTCCGTTTATACACCTGATCTCCTGGCAGTAGGGTGAGGTGAACCTTGGTGGTAGGAAAAGGTTGGGGTAGGAGTTTATTTACCTCTGAGTGTAAATTGGACCTCATATAAGCCAATGCTGGGAAGTCATCTCCGATGGCGGGGTCGGGTTAGTTAGAGGACTGGAGTCTAGGACAAAGGGCCTTCTGTACATTATTTCACAGGGGCTTAGGTTGAAGGGTTTCCTTGGCATGGCATGAATTCTCATCAGAGCTAGGGGGAGGAGCTGAGGCCAGGGAAGGTGGAGCTCAAGAATGAGTTTGGTAAGGTGGTGTTTGAGAATTTGATTAGCCTGCTCTACTTTGCCCGAGGACTGGGGACAGTAAGGTATGTGTAGCTGCCATTTAAGTCCTAGATGAGTTGAGAGTGATGGGTGACGTGAGAGGTGAAGGCTGGTCCATTGTCTGATTGCAATGCTGGGGGGGGGGCAAACCGAGGAATGATGTGCTCTGTGAGGATCACGGCAACCTGGCGCACGTCCTCACGTTTAGTGGGAAATGCCTCAATCCGGCTGGAGAAGGTGTCGACGAGAGTGAGAATGTATCTGAGTCCCTTGTATTTGGGCATGTGGGTAAAGTCTGTTTGCCATTTTGGGCTGGCAGTTGTCCCCGGGTTTGGTGGGCGGGGAATGACTTGGGATGAATTCCTCCTTGAGGGGTGCAAGGGGTGCAAGTCTGGCAGAAGGAGGTTACTTTCTTGAGTACTGTTGGGAGGATATTTCCTGTTAGAAAGGTGGAGATGTAAAGGAGTAAGGGTTGGTACCCAGTGTGGAAAGAATTAGGTATGGATTGTAGAATGTCCTCTGAGACTGTGGGAGTAGGAGTTTGTTTTCCTTCATCTACCAACCATCCTCCTGAGGCAAGGAAGAGTAGGCGGCCTTTTTGGTGGTGGAGTATGAGAGGTCAGGAAATAAATGTGGGATCCTGGGGACTGAGTGGCTATTTTCTTCGCCACTCAGTCTGTTATGTTGTTTCCCGTGGATATGGGGGAGGTGGTTTTCTGGTGTCCTCGACAATGGGTGATGGCTATTTGGTTTGGCAATAGAGCTGCCTGAAGTAGGTTTTGTATGTAAGAATGGTTTTGGAAAGGGTCTCCTTTGGTTGTGAGAAAGCCCTGCTCCTGCCAAATAGCCGCAGCCGAATGTAGGATGTGGTAGCAGTATTTTGAGTCAGTGTATATGTTGGCTGTTTTGCCTGAAGACAGAGTTAGTGCCCTTGTGAGGGCAATTAACTTGGCCTGCTGGGAGGTCGTCCTGGGTGATAATGATTGAGCCTCGAGAATAGAGTGTTGCCCGGTGATGATGGCATAACCTGCTCAGGTAGATCCTTGTGATGTTTTAAGGGAACTTCCATCTATAAATAGGGTGAGGTCCGGAGTAGGGAGGGGGGTAGAGGTGAGGTGGGGAAAGGGATTGGAAAAATATTTGAGCACTTCGATGCAGCAATGAGCGGGGGGTGAGGAGGAAGTCAGTAGGAGCGTGGCAGGGTTTAGGCTGGATCATGGCTGAAAAGTAAATTCAGGGTTTTCAACAAAAATGATGTAGATTTGTTGTAAATTGGAGAGTGATAAGTGGGTTAGGGCTTTGTGAGACAGTAGGTCTTGAAGGTTGTGTGGGGCTCTAATGAGGACCCTCTGAGCAAAGGTAAGTTTTTTTGCTCTCAAGGGCCAGGAGGGCCGCGGCTGCTAAGGCCCTGAGGCAGGGTGCCCACCCCTTGCATGTTGGATCCAGTTGTTTTGAGAGGTAGGCTACCGGTGCAAAGGGTGGTCCCTTTTGTTGTCCGAGGACCCCAAGGGGGAGTTCTTGCTTTTGGGTAACATAAAGTATGAAATCTGAGTTTAAGTCTGGGAGATGTAGGGCCGGTGCCCGAAGGAGGGCCTGTTTGAGCTTAGTAAAATGTGTTTGTGTAGGGAGTCTGGGGTCTAGTGGTTCCGAGAGCTCTCCTCTGGTTGCCTCATACAGGGGCTTTGCTAGGAGGCTATAGTTAGGGATCCATGACCGGAGGAAGCCCGCGATTCCCAGGAAAGAAAGGAGCTCCTCTTTGGTTGAGGGAGTCGGTATAGAAGCAATGACAGGTTTTCTATCGATGGTGATAGCCTTTTTCCCCCAGGGTCAGTTATACTCTTTACTATGTGACTTGGGGTAGAGAGAGCTGTACTTTGGAAGGAGATACCCGGTGGCCTAACCGGCCAAGGAAGCTGAGAAGCTGGGTGGTATCTGACGGAGAGGCCTCCAAAGACGAGCTGCAAAGGAGGAGATCATTGACATACTGAATGATGGTGCTGTGGGGGAGGTTGAGCTTGTTGAGATCTGCTGCTAGGGTCTGACTGAAAAAGTGGGGGCTGTCCCGGAATTCCTGAGGTAGGACTGTCGATGTTAGCTGTTGGGAACGCAGGGTGTCTGGGTCGGTCCAAGTGAAAGCAAAAAGATTCTGGCAATCTGGATGTAGGTGGATGGTAAACAAAGGCATCTCTGAGATCCAGGACAGTGAAGTGGGAGGTGTTAGCGGGAATGGTAGAGAGGATAGTATATGGGTTGGGTACTACCGGGGTGATGGGGAAGACGGCCGAGTTAATAGAGCGTAAGTCCTGTACGAGTCGGTAGGTGCCGTTTGGTTTGACATCAGGGAGAATTGGAGTGTTGTAGGGGGAGTGAGTGGGGATTAGGAGTCCTGAGATTAAAAATTTGGAGATGAGAGGTTTTAGGCCCTGGAGATGTTTACGAGAAATGGGGTACTGGGGTACATTAGGAAAGAGAGAGATGTTTTTGAGATTAATTGAGATGGGGGTATGGTGTGTCACTACAGAAGGCCGAATAGTGTCCCAAACTTGGGGGTTAACAATAGAGGGGGTTATGGGAAAGGAAGTGGAGGGATGGGAGAAATCAGGGGTGTAGCTGCTGTCCAGCAAACAGAATATTTTAATATTTTGAGATAGGGTTGTAGGTATCTTTGGAGGGAAGAGTTGGAGGGTAGTATGAAATTTGCTTAAAATGTCCCATCCCAGAAGGGGGGTCGAACATTGAGGCATGACTAGAAATTGATGTGTAAATGAAGTTCCGTCTAAGATACAAGTTATAGGAGGGGTAATAAGGGGGCAGGAGCGCTGACCTGAGACTCCCACTATGAAGATTTGAGAAGAGCTGAGAGGGTCATTAAATTCCGGGAGGGTGGAGAAGGTGGCCCCAGTGTCTATGAGGAAGGAGATTTCCTTACCTGCTATGTGAAGGTTTACCCTGGGCTCACTGTTGGTGATATGTACTGGGGCCGGTGTCCCAGGGCCTCCTCAGTCCTCTGCCGCCAGTCCCAGAAAGTCTGTTACTGACCTGGATGGGGTGTTGTTGGGAAAGGTTGACCCGAATGCCCTTTGGCACTCAGGGCAATCAATTCCCCAGTGGTCCTCATGGTGACAGTGCGGCAAGGCCCCGGTTGGGGGCAAGGGTTTGGGCACTGTCTCGCCCAGTGGCCTGTTTGTTTGCCTTTGGAGCAGGGACGGGGGGACTTGACTGAGGAGGTTGTCTCCTAGAGCCTTGACCCTTTGGACCAGTGTTCCCCTGAAGGGCTCTTGACAGCATAAGGTAGTTCTTCTGTTGTCTTTTCTGTTGCTCTTCCCTCTCCGTTTCCTCCCGGTTGTTAAAGACCTTAAAGGCAGTATGTAAGAGCTCTCTCTGAAGTGTCTCGGGTCTGTCCTCAAGTTTTGTGAGTTTGCGTCTAATGTCAGGGGCAGATTGGGAGATGAAATGACAGTGGAGGAGGGTGGTCCCCGCTGGGGTGGTGGGGTCCATACGAGTGTATCTACGAAAGGCCTAGGAGAGTCGTTCTAGGAATTCTCCCGGATTTTCTTGGGGCCTTTGAATGATTTCTTTGATTTTGTCATAATTGTCGGCCTTATTGGCTAGTTTTTCTAAGGCCTGAAGAAGGTAGTCTATAAGACGGTTACATTCCCTACGACTAGTATAGCCAATCTGATAGTTCCAATTCGGGTCACTGGGGAAAACTGCTTCCCCCCCAGAGAGAAGTTATTGTCCCGGGCATGTGCCTCATCTGCTACTTGCTGGGCGGTCACCCACACCCGATCCTTATTGTGTGCAGAGAGGGAGAAAGTAAGGATGATAGAAAGATTGTGCCAGGTAAGATCATTCGATCGAGGGAGGCATCGGAACTCCTTGATGTAAGTGTCGGGATCAGAGGCGAAGGAGCCGAGGTGGCGTTCAATTTGGGAGAAGTCAGAGAGGGAGAAGAGGATGGCTACGTGGCATCCCCTCAGCTCCTGCAACCTCTCGGAGTGGATATAGGCCTGGATGGGGAGGTTTACGTGGATGGAGAAAGGGGAGGGATGTGGCGGATGAATTCAAATTCTCTGCCTTCGAGTTCACTAACTTTTTCTAGTCTAATATTGAAACTCTCTGTTGAATATTTCAGTCAGTTATTGTATGTTAGCTCTGGGATTTTTCTGGGGGCGGGGGACTTTCTTATATTTTCTATGTCTTTGTTAAAATTCTCGTTTTGTTCATGCATTATTCTCCTGTCCTCAGGGAGTATCTTTATGCCAATTTTTAAAATTCTTTATCAAGTACATCATTTATCTCTGTTTTACTAATGTCTTTACTGAGCTTGAGCTTTTTCTTTCACTTGAGACATATTTCTCTATTTTCCTTGACTCTTTATGCATTGAATGAAACAATCCCCTCTCCCAGTAAAATGAGTGGCCCCGAGAAAGAGATAAACCTTGCCCTGAACTCTGCCCTAGCTCTTGGTTATCTCTCAAACTTCTGTCCAAGCAACCTTCATTTCCTTAGAGGTTCCTATAGTTGAGGGTGTGCCAAGACCTGTCAGTGTCTCAAAGGGGAGGATATCAGTAAGCTACATAAAGACTGACTGGAAGCTGTAACCTCAGGCAACAGCTTTTAAAGTATGCAAATATACCTCTTTGAGGGGGAGTATAAAAGCCGGTGCACCAGAAAGATGCACAAGCCCTTCTCAGAGACACTGATAACCTAGGGTGGGGCAGGAGGAGGTCATTAATATGGCACCTGCTGGCCTCTCTGGTCTCTGGGGAGGATTGAATGTTAAATTAGAATTCTGCCTCTGAAAATATAGCTTTCAAGATCTACAAATAGACTTCTTTCTGGGAAAGCCTTGTTGTTTTAGTCTGCTGCCTCTGTGCCGTGCTCTGGAGATAGCCAGTTAAGAGCTATTTTCTTGTTACAGTTCTGTGGAACCTGTGAATGTGTTTCTACCAGGCACCAGAACTGCAGCCAAGGGATGCATCCCCTGGGTGGCATCTGCAACAGCAAATGAACAGACGTGTGCACAAGCTCCCTTCTGGGTGATACCCGTGACCTGGAGAGTGGCAGAAGCAGACAGCAGTATTGGTGCCCACTGGCCTGACCTGTCCCTGGAGAATATTACAATAGGCCCCTAGATTTGTGTAAAAGCCTGCCCCAAGCACTTCAGCTTTGAAAATAAGCAAATAGGCTTTTTTCAAGGAAATATTGGGGGCTTCAGTGAGCTGCTTCTCATTGATCCCTGGAGGGAAAGCCAGGATGAGTCCTTGTAAACCCATAAGTGTACTAGACAGCTTTATGGTCTCATGAGCACAAGCCCCGTTGGCTTTCAGTGCTAGATGTTTGGGGGGCATATTTCTCAAACAAAAGTCTTAAAAGTTGGGACACTACATGTGGGGTGCAAACCCTTTACTCTTCAAGGAGAAGCAGGAGTTTTTTGTTTTGTTTTTTATTTTCTAGATGTGTAAGATGGGCTCTGCTAGTTTAGATTTTTTTCAGGGTCCTCTTATGTTGCCATCTTGAACAAGAAGCCTTCCTTTTCATTTATATTTCCTTTTTCTCCTCTGACTGAATAATACTAAGAGATTTCTCTTTAATTTCTCACATTTTTTAGTCTGCATAGTTAAGCTTGCTGTTGAATCTCTTTATTGCATCTTCCCTTTCATTCATCATATTCTTCAGGTTCAAAATTTGTTTGGTTTTTGTGATTTCTTTCTCTTGGTCGACCACTTTGCTTTGCTGAATTCATGGAGTTTTTTGTGTTCTGTTAAATTTTATTAACCTACCTTAAAATAATTATTTTGTATTCTTTTTTCTTTTTTAGTAACTCACAGGTTTCCACTCCTTGGTGGTCATTTACTGAAAATAACCTTGGTGGTGTATTATTTCCTTGCTTATTCTTGTTCTTAATGGCTTTGCATTGATATCTATGCATTTGAGGGAGCAGTCCCATCTCCCAGCCTTCTGGAGCTGGCTTCAGTGGGGAAGACTTTCCCCTAAAAGTGGTTCTCATTGGAGTGCAGCTCTTCTGCTTTCTGCGAGGGCACAGTTCGGAGTTTGTGGTGCTCCATCAGCTGATGTCAACATGAGCAAAGATGGCGGGGATCTTCCGTTGTTGAGACTGTGGAGGACCTGTGGGTAGCATGGGTGACTAGGGCCATTGAGGTCCTTGGAGGTAAAGATTCCTGGTTTCTTCCTATTCTCCCTTTCTGCCCTCAGAGAAAGTTCTAGCTGAGGAGATCCTTCTAGTTTCCAGATCTGGTACACTGGCACTCAGAGCAGCAGTGGGGCTGGGATCCCAAGATCAGGCACGCACAGAACTACCAAAGCATCTTTGTCCAGGACGCACAGATGCAACACTGCCAGTGTCTAAGGTACAGGAGTGTGCTGGTCTCCCATGGAACTGAGGTCAGGGGCTTGCTACAGTGACTTGGACCCCGAGGGCAGGATGCAGCAGCAGCAGCATGGGCAATGGGATGACAGGGCACAGCAATACCTTGGGCCCAGTGGGCAGGGTGCAATAGTAGCATGCCCTGAAGATGGTGCGTCACAGTCCAAACTCTGGTCCTTGGAGGCTGTTGCAGAACATCAGCAGCTCAGCCCAGATGATGGCAGATCAAAGCTGTGACCTATACAACCTTGACCCTGGGGCACATAGCTGTAGCAGTACATTCCAGTGATGATGGGTTAAAGCCTCAACTTTGGACCTGCAGTTAGGGTCCAGAGCAGGAGCAGTGCTCTCCTGGTAATTTATCAAAGCTGTGACTTAGACCCTGCAGCTGGGGCACATAGTTGCAGCAGTGCTGTCTGGTGTTGCTGGGTCAAAGCCCTGAGTTTCAACCCAAGGGTGAGGTGCAGAGCAAGGAAAGCTCTGCTCTGGTAATGGCAGGTCGAAACCATCATTGGAGACCTGAGGGCTGGATGCAGAGCAGTGGCAGCTCATCTGGTAAATGATGAGATGCTATTGCATTTTTGGTACTGGAGGGCAGGGCGCAGCAGTGACTAGGGCACCTGGGGCAGGTGTCACCACAGTGACAGTTCCAGCCATGGGGAGGAGACACACTGGCTGGGACTCTGGGCAGCTCCAGCAGCAGAGTTGAGCATTGATAAAGACTGAAAACTGTGGGGTTCCTCAGTAGAAAAGTCTACAAACGTCCACAGTGATGAGGCTTGCTGCTGTTCTTTTGCTCTCCTCCACGTAGGGTGAAATCCCTCTGAGAGGGTCCCTCTGGTACCAAGCTGCTCGGGACTAGGGGATAGGGTAATGTATGTAAGATGCTTTCTATGTATTTCCATGTGGCTATCCTTGGTTTCTGAGTTTTGCAGGGCTACTGACGCTTCTTCATTGTAGTCTAGAGCTTTCCAGAGCAATATAGGTTTGTGGTTATTTGTTGTTTTTATTGGGAGGGAGGAGTGTTGGGAACTCCTCATCATCCATTTTGTTTAAATTTGACTTTGTTTTATAACTCACTGGCCATTTTTATTTGTTTGTCTTATATAACAGCATAAAACATTGTACTTATTTTCTCTTTAATTTCTGAATTATTTATTAATGGTTTGTGATTTTATAGGTTTGGATTTTTTTTTTTTAATCTACAAACTGAAATCTCAATCTCTCTCTTGTGCACTCTCTCTCTCTCTGTCCCCCTTTCTCCTTTAATTCTCTTTGATTTTGAAGAGTTCGGTTGAGCTCATTTCTAATTCTAAGACAAATACATTAGTATTAGTTTTGTCATACTCTTTTCTAAAGTATATAAGTTCTTTTTTTCTCATGGGTTAGAGAAAAGATTTCTTGGTAGTATAAGAGAAATGTATGCATTCATTTACCCAGGGAATGTTTACAGATACATACTATGTGCTCAGTACCTTTCACTGAACAAATCTGGAGTAATCCCTGTTCTGTGGAGGAGCTGGTTTGTTCTAGAACAAGATTAACAGAGTCCAATTGAATAAATAGATACATAGTTGGCTGTGGATTATATATGGCATGGAACACAAATAGAGTCTGATAAGAGAAAAGTATGAAACTATGAATGAGTTGGGATTTCCATTTTAAATTTGGGGTGTCCAAGTAGACCTTGTTGAAAAAATAATGTTTGAATGAAAGGAGGGGATACATTGCATTCTAGCCAGAGGGAATGCAATGGAGCCCATTACTCTTCTGATAATTGATGAAATCATGAAAGAAGATAAAAGTGGTTGAAAAGCCCTGGCCGGTTTTGCTCAGCAGTTAGAGCATAGGCCTACGGTCCAGAGAGTCCCGGGTTCGGTTCCTGCTAAGGGCACGTGTCTCGGTTGCAGTTTGTCCCCGGTCCTGGTTGGGCAACCACTCAATGTGTCCCTTTCATGTCGATGTTTCTCTCTCTCTCCCTCCCCCCCCCAAAAAAAATGGTTGAAAATATAGAAGGAATTTTGAGATAGAAAGTGTTCATGCCTAGTTTTGTTAATGAAATGGGATAAAAAGACATCACTTTGTTGCCAGCATTGGGGTTCTTGCGTCCCTCAAGTTAGAAATTGAGAAGAAACCCCAGAGAAATTTCTAGACAGATCTTGTGAAGCTTATGCTCAGGCATAAGGGAGTCAGCACAGAGGAAGGGATGGCTGTCTGAACAGGTGAGCTCAGGGAGTGGGATGTTCAATGTCTGTGTGCCTTTACTTCCTCCTTCTGTTGGGTTGCTCGGCAACTATCTCCATGCCTGCTCTGCGGGAACAAGACGAGAGTGTGGCTCATTACGGCCACCCTAGAAAATCTTACAGAGGTCAAACCTTGACCAACTGCACGTGCAGAACAGTAGCTTTAACATCTGGTTAGAAGGGGGACAAGATCAGTTACTGCTGCATTTCTGAGTAAGGCGTAGAGAGGTTGGTGACATTCTTGCGGTCAACTTATCTGGCATTCCTTCTGTGCACCTGGCATCCTGTCTCAGCGTGAGGATGGGTTGAAGATGTATGTGAGCATTTTGTGTCAGCCTATGGATAGTGATGCTATCAGTCAAATGCCTTGGCCACTCACTGAGGCCCATCCAGTTTGTGATGCTCTCCACACGCACTTCCCCAATCTGAGCTACTGTCGTGGCTGGACCAGCTCTTATTGTTCATATTATGATTACAGGATGCACCTCACAACCACCATTAGAGAACTTTAAAAAGATGGGTTTATCACTCACAGGTCCTGGAGGGTATGTGGCACCCAGGGCTACACAAGGAGGTGAGGGGGTGAGAGACAATAGGGTCAAGGGTGAAGTGCCAAAGGTTTCATGGTTTTACTGTTTATTAGTGAATTAAAACAAAAGAATGGAACTGTGGAACTATAGCACAGCAAGGGGAAAGCAAGTCGTGAGTCAAATAATCAGTTTTCTAGGTCCCATAGAACGTCCTAAAAAGGGGAACTTCTTGGACGGTGCAGTCTGGCTCTTGATCAAGCTGAGTAGCTGGCAGTGTTTATTCCAGATGGATGTCTTTGAAATGGATGCCTTGGCAATCAAACACATGCCAATCAAAAAAGCTAATTTCTCTAGTCAGGTGGCTTCATTGGAGCATTGTCCTGTACACCAAAAGGTTGTGGTTTCAATTCCCAGTCAGGGTACATACCTAGGTTGCTGGTTCCATCCCTGTTCGGGGTGTGTGCAGGAAGGAACCGATCAATGTGTCTGTCACATTGATGTCTCTCTCTATCCCCCACTTCCTCTCTAAAAACATAATGATAATACAAAAGCTAATTGTCAGCCACTTACACAACAGAAGTTGACAAAACATGGAAGAATCACTGTGGGGAAGGAAAAGGTGCAGACTAGGAATGTGTAAGACTATCGCACAGAAATGATTTAGGCTGAAAAGAAAATGAATTCATTTTCAGTAGTCATTAAGTACAATTAGGCAATTTTCTTTTAAATGCTCTTTGGAGTAGATGTGAACAACAAAGGGACTGTCATTTGTTCATGACACAGTATACGCAAACCTTCTGTGGGCTGTTTTATAAACCTCAACACGATGATCACGTCTCCATATGAGGTCACTTGGACTCAAAGAGGATAAGCTATCTGACATCAAAATGTTACTAAATCTGAGCCATCATCAAAACACAGTATTGCTTAGGAAAAGAAACAAACAAAAACATCACCTAAAAACAACCAAAGTGCCATGTTGGAAAAGTGAATTTAATAGATGAGGCACAGAGGCAAATATTCTTGCAGGCGACAGACAAGAAGCTGAAAATCATGATAGAAGAGGAACAATATATACTGTGAGAAATGAAATATTCAGAAACATTGACGTCATTTATTGTTTTGGTAGTCCATTGTGGAAAAAAAATCATACTTGTGAATTGTATTTATGTATAATTCTCTCTACTAATATATTTTCTCATCAAGGTACAGCATTAATGTGAAAATCCCAAATACTTTATTTGTGAATTTTTTAAAGGCTTACATTACACTTGCAGATGGAAATGTTTTCAAAATTATTCATATCAAACATTTTTTCTGTGTTGCTTCCTCATGTCTTGCTCTGTTGTAAATGCCATTATGGATATCTCACAGTTGCTATAAAGCATTTTCAATGGACATTTTTAAAGTACTGCCGAATGTAAGTGATATGATTGGATAGAATTTAATATTGTGGGAGTGAGATAATATTGTAATCATTCACTCTTTTGTTGAAAGCAATTTTGATTGAGATCACAAATCTTTTGGTCTCCAATGTTAATGATTCATCCTTGCATTTTTATATCATTATCAATAACCACACATACCATTTATGTGGTGCAGTGTGGTTTCCCCAGCTAGGTTTTTCATATTTTTATGTAGGTGGAGTGGCATATTGCATACAGATGAGTCAACAACTATCTAGACACAATGTAAGATTGAAAATATGAGTTATCTTACATTTATATGCAGAAATTGAACAGCTGACCAAAGGGCTTAGGTTAAGAGAAGAAAGTGAACATATTGTACAACATTTTTTATTTCTTTCGGGTTTGATTTTTCTGTGTGATTTGTAAATGAAATAGATTAATGGGCTCAATACTGCTACTGATTGAATAAAATTCAACTTGGCCCTTTAGCAGTAAGCTTCAAGTAAAAAGACTTTACAGTGAAAATAAAGGACTATTTCGGGGAGAAAAGGAACTAAGCGGTGATACAGAAGGGGAATTGTTTAAATTCGAATGGACCATTTGATGAAAACCAAGAATCATGCTGCTGATAAATTGGCATGTATAAAGTCACTGCTGTCAAATTATAAAAACGCCTCATGCATAAATCAACCTTTATCCATTCTTCAAATGTTTTGAATACTTACTGTGTCAAGCATCATTAGCTTTAGTTATGAGTTCATTTGTGTCTCCCCTCCAAAAAGTATGTTGAAGTCCAAACCCCTGCTACCTGTGAAGTGTGACCTTATTGGGAAATAGGGTCTTTGTAGATTCTATCAAGTTAAGATGAAGTCATTAGGGGGAGCCTAATTCAATATGACTGGTGTCCTTTGCACACAAGCACGTGGGAAAAAAGGGACGGCAATGTGAAGACAAACAGATGGGGGAGAGCAAAAATAATTTTTTCTTCTACCTTTCTAAGTTGTGGCTGGTCTAATAAGAAAACTGACATGAGACAAATTAATAGGGAAAAGTAACCAAATTTATTATGTATGTATATACAGTGGTTCCATAAGAATATGGGGCCTGAGGACAAATCTGACAGTTGAGGCTTATAGGACATCTTGAGCTAAGGAGAAGGGGGCGTTGGCAGGAAGACAATTTACATAGAGATAAAAAAACAAACGTGTTGGCCCATCATTAACAGTGGGACACAGATTGGACTTTGGTCCAGTGGCCTTGCTAGGTTCTTCATTATATGTAGCTCGTATTAAACTATAGTTATATATGACAATAGGTCCCCTCCTGGTCTAAATTCTTCTACGCGGGTAAGGGAGGGTCAAAGATCCTTTCTGTTTCTTAAAAATAATCAGTTTAAAATAATATCACAAAGAGGCATATTTGGGATGGCAAACTTGGCTGCCCCTCACAATCAAGGAGAACGTCGTCTGCCAACAGAGGCAGAGTTGGGAGCAAACCAGTTGCAAGTCCAGGGGTGCTAAGGATTGGGTGAGCCACCCCTAGAAGCGACAAGAAAGCATTTCTTCTCTATGAGTTTCAGAGGAAGCCCGATTGACACCTTGATTTGGGACTTCTTGTCTCCAAGAACTGAGAGAGAATAAATATCTATCGTTTAAGCCCTAGGAAATGAATACAGAATTATGTATTCCAATAGTCTCTAAAGAAAAAAAGCTAAATTGAACTATTGAATATTTTATTCAGATAAAATGATTTTATGTTAAGTATATTAAAAAGTATACACATAAATATACACTAAAGTAGGACACTTTGCTAATCACTAGTGCTAAATAGGATTCAGACACAGTAAATATATGCAGGGAACTTATATTACTAAGGAAAATAAGACAGCAAAAAATGTCAATATACATAAGAATGTTTCAAGTTCATGACAAAGATACAGATATGCAACAACAATGTCTGGTAGGAAAGAGATTATTTTGACTAGAAATACTTCATGGGAGAAGCAGCACTTGAGCCGTACTTAGAAAACAGTAGTTTCCCTCACCTAGGATATGTTCCAAGACCCCCAGTGAATACAGGAAACCACAGATAATACCAAATTCTAATTGACTTTTTCATTTCTGCGAGAAATGTGGCAGCGGCTTATTCATTGGCAGATACAACCTTTGCAGTATTTTTAAAATTTTTTTTAGTCCAAAACCGTTCTTGACTCTGTAACCATTCCTTACTTGCAGTAAATGGCTCAATGTCACTCATTTCCAGGGATCCCTTATGGAAGTCTCTGTATAGACTAAGCGCTTGTCACACCGTGGCTGCAACTTTTGCAATTTGAGGTGAGACAGCAAAACTAGCATGGGTTTCTTTTTCCATCTTTACAATTTCACAGATTTGTTCTTACCATCGATCTTAGCAACCCCAGTATATGATTTTTTTCTTTCCTTAGGCAGTCAGAAACATTAACCTTTTCCCTTAAAAAAAGATACTTTACAGCTTCTCTTTGGCATCTGTGAATCACCAGCACCACCCCTCTTGCCCTTTCAAGCCACTACTGAGTAAGTGAGAGTAAGGAACACAAGCTCTGTGATGCCGAGACAGTCAGTCTGACAACGGAGGGGCCTGCTAAGTGACTAATGAAGGGAGAGTATATGCAGGTCCTACTGGGAGGGAGCTGGGCTGGTGAGATTTCATTACCCGACTCAGACTGCCTTTTAAAACTTATGAATTGTTTATTTCTAGAGTTTTCCATTTAATATTTTTGGACTGCGGTTGACCATGGATAACAAACCACGAAAAGCAGAGCTGGGAAGGCCTGCTGTGGTTTGGGTTTGAACATGCAAACTTGGAGGGGAGAATCTGCGGATGGCCCACGTGTGCAGAGACAGAGAGGCACAAAGCTCAAGTGAGTGGGATATTGATCAGCCTTGCTCTCGCGTCTATTCTAAATTTCCTTAGCAGTGGCAAGTGCACTGGGCAAAGTTCTGACATGAAAACCATATTTTCCCATTCCTTCTTTATGGACTCAGGCAGCAGGGATGGGTTTCTGTAAACTGTGTCCTCAGGGCAGAGATGATAAAAGTAAAACAAAAGGAGAAAAACAAACGAGGCAAATTCTTCACTTCTGAATGTCTGTAAACCTCTTGTGGAGACAATGTTTTGATAAGTCTGGGCTTTCAATTTCAAGAAACTTGTACTTGAAACACAAAAGTATATTTATTTTTGTTTCAGTGCCAGAAGCTCCAATTAATATGAAGAGTCAAAGCCAGTGGGATTTGAGCCAAGAATCAATATCTTAGAGCAAGAAGTAAAGTTGAGACTGATTAGCATATGGAAAGAGACATCACAAAGGAATGTGACTAGATATTAGAAACAATGGTCTCTGGGAAGTGCCCAGCCCTTATTTTTTTGGATTAAACCCCAAAGAGTGGGAGGTAAGTAAACCTCTAGCTATGAGGAGAAAGTGCTATTGACTGGCTTCTCACAACATAATAAGAAAATGACAAGCCTTATGGGGAAATCCACTGTTCAAAATGACACACACGATTGGAGTACCAATGGCCGAAAGAGATTCCTTAGTCCAATCCATATAAGGTCCATCATGCAAAGTCATGAACTCGGGGGTATTGTGGAAAGATAACCAATATTCTTGAGCACTCAACCTCTATCAAGGATTCAGAACTGTTGGAAAGAACAAAGTATCACCAGAAAAGAACTTGTGGTTGGAACAAAGAGGATG
Organism: Molossus molossus; assembly: GCF_014108415.1. NCBI lineage: Eukaryota > Metazoa > Chordata > Mammalia > Chiroptera > Molossidae > Molossus > Molossus molossus. Next base: position 80,418,433 of record NW_023425345.1, read on the forward strand.
CAGATAATATGGTTTTGATAATTAAAATCTGCTATGGGGCCATGAACTTGGACAAAGTAGACAATGAGAGTGGGCCAGATTGATACGAACTCCATTTCTGTGCAGAGCAGAGGAACCAAAAGTGGTATGAGGACCAGGTACCTCCCTTCTAGTACTAGGATGATACATAACTTCACCTAGGATTTAGATGACGCAGAGAGAAATGAAGAGGGAGAACACACCTGTGTATGTTTGGGTGTGTGAGAGAGGTGAAATTCTAAGAGACTCACTTTTAAAACAGAAGTAATTGAATTACCATGAATTGGTGGAGTTAAGAATCTCAAGAGTAATAGTGGCAGTTATAAATAAAGTTAGATCTACACACCTGAATTTGTGTTACTGGACGAAAGGGGTCAGTTTGGCTCAGCAGTTAGAGCGTTGGCCTGCAGACCGAGGAGCAGTGGGTTCGATTCCAATAAAGGGCAAGTACCTAGGTTTTGATTCCCATCCCTGGTTGGGGTACTGTGGGAAGCAACCAATGGATGTGCTTCTCTCCCTCCCTCCCACTCTATCTGAAAATCAGTGGAAAAATATCCTCGGGTAAGGATTAAAAAAAAAAAAAAAAGGAATAGGAATTTGCAGCAAAGAAATTAGGGGTTTATTTTTAGGAAGTGGCCCACAGCCAGGTGAGCTAATGCTAAAGACCTGGCTCCCTGATGGCTTCCATAGAATGGGTTATATAAGTGAAAAATCATTCATCACAGTGACTAAGGGAGTTAGGGTTGGTGCTAGAGTGAGGAGGAGTTGATCATTGTATCTGGTCCTGATGACATTCCATGGTGTCGTTTTGTTTGATTTCACTGCTTTCTGGGCCTGGAGCTGACACACGACTGAGACCTAGATGCTCTCTCTAGTTGGACAGAGGGGAGATTGGCACCAGACGTTAACTGGTAGGGTTAGACTGGACCTTGGTACTAAGTTCTGTCTAGGGAAGAACTCCAACTATAAGAGAAAGTTTATTGAGAATAGAGGCCAACGACGGGCCTTTGGAGCTTAGGAGATAGACGTGTAAGGGTAATGTGCTTAGAGGTGTAGGCGAAGGCGAGCTCCCAGGAGGAAGAGCATGCTGGATCCTCCATCCTAAGGGTTTTAAGGGTGGGATTTTAGGGGAAGTCCCAGGGCAGGGTCTCAGTAGAATATTCAGCAGCTTCCCATTTGTGTCCTTTCAGAGTTGTGGTCTCCATTGGGGTATGAGGACATTAGTCATTGGAGTTGGTCCTGAGGGCAGCCTTGGCATTACTGGTCTTGCTGATTTTCTGGGCCTGGAGTGAAACACAACTGAAGCCTAGATGTTATCTCTAGGGAGTAAAGGTCAGGGGTTTCTAAACCACATGCCCAGCTATATGTCAGTGGAGAAGAGTTTACCCTGGAAACAACTTCCTCGTTTTCCCAGTTCTGCTCATTGCTAGGCATCTAGCCTTTCTACCCTAGTGACTTTCTGTATGTGGCCCTTGCTCTGCTCATGTCTGTCTAGCTGCCTACCACAGATATACCTGAGGCTTTCTTCCTAAGAGTATTTGATGTCATGATGGCAATGCCAGGGAGGAGGCAGGTGAATCAAAAGGAAAGAAAGAATAAAAGGTCATATCAAAGAAATAAAGCTTCTACTATGAAAGAGGTTGACACAGAAGGTACAACAAGTAATAATTTGCCCAAGGGTCCTGTATAATTAAACCAGGATGATTACCAATAAAGAGTCACATTGTGAAGTCGCATGTTTGTGCCAGGTTTAGATAAAATAATTTCATATACTTTTCTATACTCCTGAAGCCACTTTATGCTTACTGGTCAGATGAAAGAACGGAAAGTTATTAATATCTAGACATTTGTCTGACATAATATAGCCAGAGCTGATATTAGGGCTTGTGTTGGTTTAAGAACCGAGTCCACTGAATCATGCTGTATCCTAGTCAGAGCATGGTCCATATTGCCCAAACAAAATTCCTTATATAAAAATGGCAACAGATGGAAATCAGTTGCCTCTCCTGTAGTCCACACTGTTTATTAATTTCTATCATTGTGCTTACATATATTTCTTCCTTCTTTTATGTCCTCAGGCTTCAAGTTCAAGGACCATAGAAAGTTGCGGTAAGTCTCTCCTTATGGAAACCCCAGCCTGTTTCCACCATCCAGATGCATAGTTTCTCCTTGACAAAAGTTAAAATGTATGCTTGTCTATGACATTTTATTGGAACAGTCTGGTTCAAATATATATTCCAGTACCCAAATTTAAAGAACACATTATTCTTCTGTAAAACAATCTGCTTGTGCCTATAATATGAGCAAGTCATTAATACATGTTGGCTACTGTGGTCTTGCTTACTACTGATGTCTAAATTTAGCTAGGTCTAGAAAATAGTTTTTTTTTTTTTTTTTTTTTTTTTTTTTTAATGATTCTGTAAAGTCAGAGGTAATTTTGATCATCATGAATAGTTCAAATAAAATTCATTGATATTAATCACAAAGATGGCTGAAATATCACATTCCCAAGCAATCTTTCCTATCAGCTCTTATTATCTTTTTACTATAGATACAGTTATATGTGCCTACAGGGTATTTAGAATGTTTTCCAAATTCAATCAAAGCTTGAGTCAAGTTCAGAAGATTAGAATATGATGCTTTAGATTTTTGTGGGAGAAAAAGGAAAAAAAGTTAGTAGTTCATGTTTTTCCTCTAACAAAATAGTTTTAGAAATTGATATTTTGAAAAATTGAGTCAGGTTTTCTCACATTATACCTACTACGACAAAAATTATTGATATCTATGATTTTACTTTCAACAACTTCTGTTCCTGCTTGGTAAAGAACTCTTATATTACAAATTCTGAAATGACTTATGTGATTATTTTTTTCTTCTATTCAAGAACATGAAACATTTGGTGGTAATTAGTCAAAAAACTACCCAAAAAAGGCTAGGTCTAGCTTGCTCTATTCAGCATCGCTGAAACATTGACTTAAATGCTCTTTTTACAATTATTTTGTAACTACACTTTAGTATTAATATTTCCTTTGTTCAAGTTTAGCATTTAATTAATAAATTTGTGAAAGTCACTTTTTCATATTTGTGTAATTTTAGAATACATCTATTAGAATAATTCTTCAGTTTTCAAACCCCTGCAGTTATTTTTTAAAACATGCATTTTGCTACTGGTAGTGAACATTAAAATCTAACCTTGTCTTTCAGTATTAATGCTTAAATCAGCATGATTCAAACTAATTAAAGAGATATCCCTATGTCTAGAAATGTATTCAAACTCAAAATTCTCTATTCCCTGTCTTTAAAAAGGGTCTGATCTTTGTCCCTAGTGCTGGACTTCTGCCCGAGCTCATTGCCAGAGAGTGGGGTGGGTCAGGTTCTGGAAAACCAGGCCAATGCCAGGAGATTAATATCTAACATCAGCTCTGAAAGGTGGGTTAAAGCAATCAACAGTACATGAAGCAACTGACAAGAAATCAAGTTAATAAGTGTGTTTAAGAGCTTAGGGGAAATACCAGGACTTGACCATGAACAAGATAAAGAGGCTAAGACCATTCTCAATGGATTCTGATTTTGAGACAAGGGTCCATGTCAACCAGGTTAGAGGTAGGTTGGGACAGGAGAAAAATAATCTTTAAAAGGCTGTATGTAGCACTTCAGATCTTTAAAAATGTTTGTGAGATTATGCTTCTGTTTTCTCAAAATTGTTTTCCTTGCAAAATTTTCTGGAATGACAAAAGCAGATTGTAAAGTAGGAACTGAGAAGTATGTATTATGCTGCACATGGTAAGTGATTAGTAGGCCTGCTACTCTGTGCCCAATGATTCAAAGCCACCTGGGTCAGAAAGTTAGTTCATGATCACTAATCAGTTTATTCTGTTTGTTTGGAGACAGAAAAATCTTCTAAGATGGGCACTTATAAATTATTTTTGTAAAACAAATATGTAATTTTAGGATTCACAAGAATTGAACTTAGTGTGAAGAATGACAGACTATTACCGCAAAAGTTATTAACAAAAAGTTATGAATACATGGAACTGCTGAACTCAATTCTTAGATTATATAAAATTACTGAGCCAGCATTCTGATATTTTTAGTGACCACAATGTACATACTATTTTGAGCTATTCATTTGTTTAATTAACACCTGAATTCTTAATGTATATAGTATACCAGAGTGGTGAGCTATCACTGACAACAGCTGATGTTTATTGAGTGCCAAACACTTTACATGTATTAATTCATTTATCCCTTTTATAATCCAAAATTATTGTAATCCACTTTTAATGTGATTCTCATTTTGCAGATAAGTGAGTTACAGATAAATTAATTAGCCTAAAGGCACACAGCTAATTCATTTCAGAGTCAACATTTGATCCAAGGCAGTCTCGCTCCAACATGCTTTACTGACTACACCAGCGAGAAATGGTCAGCGTGCTGTCGGAGCATCAAGAAGACCTTTTCAGTGGAGGGTAAGTTTAGTTTGGAGGAAAAGATAGGACAGAGAACTCTGTGAATGGTGAGAAGCCTGTATGCTTGTGTGATGAATGAGCAGTGTTCCATGGAGTTGATCAGAATTGTTCCTTTGGGGGGGGATGGCAGAAAATAGAACAGGATTTTAAAGCAAGCATCAGGACACAATGGACCTTGGATGATACTCTGAGAAATTTACTTTATTCTGAAAGCTAGGGAGAACTATTGAAATATTTTAAGGGTTTTAAGCAAAGCTACGGTGGGATTATATATGCTGTTTAGAGAGTGTGTGGTGGCAACAATCCAGAAGATGAGTTGAGAAAAAGCTGGTTACAGGACAACTGAAGTAAAACCAGCCAAGGCTGATGAAAACCCAAACAGAAATATTGATGTGAAGAAAAGGGACACAGATTAAAGCTGTCTAATTTGATATTTAAAAGGGCTATCATTTAATGATACTGTGTGTACTAAGCATTTTACATATATAATCTTTCTAATTCCCAACCAGTCCCATGAGAGAGAGCTCATTAGTGATGTACTGTAATGAGGTAATAAGGCTTAGAGAGGTTAAGAAGCTTACTCAAGGTTTACAGCTAGTCAGTGAGAGATTTGGGATGCAAGTCCATGGCTTATATTCTTTCTAACCAATGATACTGCTTGCCATGTAAGTCTTTAAGGATAGAACCTTGCAGACTTCAAAGCAAACTGGTAGTAGAAAGGTAAATTAGAGGTATGAATCTAGATGAACACTTATGCTTCTGGTATGTGTGTTAGTTTGGTGTCATGCCACCAATGTGTAGAGCAAGGAAATGCTAATACAATTTTCTCAAAAAGATATGTTTATAATTGCTGCATTTATTTATTCTCTTACTCCTCAAACTCTGATCTGACATCAGGCACCTCATCTCTACCAATCATCTTCCTGATTCTAAATCCAAAGAACAAATTTTATGCTTCCTAGTCTGCTTAGTAACATTCAGCACTATTTTCTACTCTCTCCCACTGAGACATTCTCATTATTTGAATTTCTTGCAAGAATGCCCTTTGATTTTCTTCCTACCTCTCTACACACTTCATCACAGTGGGCCATTCAATATTGAATTTGCTTAAGCTTAGTTATAGAATCTCTCTTTTCTTATCTCTGATGTTTTTATTCATGATTATGACTTCAATTATTACTAGTTAATTATACAGAGATAATAGATGCACTTACCCAGGACCCTTCTCTGATATCCATTCTTGAAAAATTCAAAAGCACCTTAAATACAAGATATACAAAAAATTAATTTATAATATTACTTTTCATTTCTAGTTCTTTTTCACCTTTCCTGGTCTCTGTGAATGGCACTACACATGTTACAAGCAAGGAACTCAGTAGTTACCTTGAATACAGCATTCTTCTTCATCTTCCACATCTAAACCATTGCCAAGCCCTGCCAATCATATTTTCTAAATATTTCATACTTATTGCTGTAATATAATTCTCAGTAGCCTACAAATTGATCTCCACAGCCTTCTCTGAACTTTCCTTTAATCCATTCTCCATTGCAGAGTAATATGTCAGAATACATTTCTGATCACATTCCCCCTAGGCTTAATATCCTTTAATGGTACTTATTGCTCTTAGGATAGAGGCTAGACTTCTGACTGACCTTTAGGACCCTGCATTAGGCAACTTCCTCCTCTCTTGTTTCTGCTTTACACTAGTCTTCCCCTTCTTTTTTTTTTTTTAAAGAAAGAGTTTTGATCGAAAAATGGCAGCGGAGTGAACGGAGCTACACAGACCGTCTCCCAGAACCAAACTGGAATTACAACTATAACACAGACAAATTGATGGGAAAAAGCAACAGAAAAGCAGCTTGGAGGACCATACAACGAGGGACACTGACTCGATCCCGGTAGGCTTGCGAAGGCCAGACGGGGGCTAGGAGCCCATGGTCAGCTCGGCAGCGGCCTCAGCTGGAAGCAGCGCCCTTAGGTCACACTCCCAGGCGGCCCCACAGCGCAGAGCCTGGACAGAGGCTAAAACAGCCACAGCCACTCACCTTGGGCTCCGGCAGAGGGAGGGCAGACTGAACTGGAGCTGTGTCGGGACACTCAGGGTTTGTAGGGCACCTAGAGCATTTGCGGAGTGCAGCCACCCAGGACGGTGGCCACATTGCTCCTTTCCAGGGCTCAGGGGAGAGGCAGCAGCCCCTCCCTGGGAGATCCAACCCCACCCTGTGGGCCATTGAAGTGCTAAATGAGGCTCACTAACGACCAGCATCTTCCCCACCCTCGGGAAATCCTCTTGTGCAGAGCACCTGAGGGAGTTTTTCAATCAACTGACAACCCAAAATTCTTCAAGTAACCTGGACTGCTAGCCTCAGGCAAAAAGCTAGAGGATAACAGTACCTTTCCTGGGCTGGCAACTTTAACCAGGAAAGTAAGATTTGACAGTGGTGTTTAACATGGGTCCTCCCTCGCTCATCTAAACAAAGGAGAGGGAGCCACAAACAGCAGAACACCAACACCCACAGGGGAAACTTGACAGGCTCCAAAGCCCACAGTGATAGCCAAAATGGTGAAACACAGAAACAGAAGCCAAATGAAAGAACAAGAGACCTCCACCGAAGATGAGATCAATGTGGAGCAATTAGGCATGTTAACAGAGCTAGAATTCAGAGCCATGATCTTGAGGAAGCTGAACAGCATGAGTAAGGACATAGAGACACTGAAAACAAGCCAACTGGAAATTAAAAACCATCAAGAAGAGATAAAAAATGACATATCAGAAATGAAAAACACATTGGAAGGTTTAAAAAGCAGAGTAGAGGAAGCTGAGGACCGGATCAGTGAATTAGAAGACAGGGTAGAAAAAATCAACCAATCAGAAAAACAAAAGGAAAAAACTATTAAAAAACAGGAAGGCAGCTTAAGAGAACTATGGGACAACTGGAAACGTAATAATATTCGCATCATAGGAGTCCCTGAAGAAGAAGAAGAAAATGAGCAAGGGATAGAGAATATATTCAAAAAAATAGTGACAGAAAACTTCCCTAATTTGGTGAAGGAAGAAGGCATTCAAGTTCAAGAAGCACAGAGAGTCCCAAGTAAGAAGAACCCAAACAGGCCCACACCAAGACACATAGTAATTAAAATGCCACAAATTAAAGACAAAGAGAGAATCCTAAAAGCAGCAAGAGATAAGCAACAGGTTACCTACAAAAGGAACCCCATAAGGCTCTCAGCTGACTTCTCACAAGAAACACTACAGGCCAGAAGGGAATGGCATGAAGTAATCAACGTCATGAAAAACAAGAATCTGAATCCAAGACTACTCTACCCAGCAAGGCTATCATTCAAAATGGAAAGTCAAATAAAGAGCTTCCCAGACAAAAAAAGGCTAAGGGAATACATTAGCACCAAACCAGCACTGCAAGAAATGTTAAAAGGACTGCTGTAATTAGCAGTAGAAATGGGAAGAAAAATGGAAATAAATAAGTACATATCAATAATCACCTAAAATGTAAATGGACTGAATGCCCCCATTAAAAGACACAGAGTAGCTGACTGGATAAGAAAGCATGACTCATCTGTATGTTGGTTCAAGAGACCCACCTCACAACAAAAGACTCACATAGGTTGAAAGTGAAGGGATGGAAAGGAAAAAAAAGCTGGGGTAGCAATTCTCATATCTGATAAAATAGATTTCAAAACGAAGACCATAACTAGAGACAAAGAAGGCCACTACATTATATTGAAAGGATCTATCCAACAGGAAGATATAACCTTGATAAACATATATGCACCCAATACAGGGGCACCAAAATATATTAAAAATCTTCTGGAGGACTTCCAAGAAGAAATCGACAACAATACAATCATAGCAGGGGACTTCAACACCCCGTTGACAGCACTGGATAGATCCTCTAGGCAAAAAATTAGCAAGGAAACAGAGACTCTAAATGAAGTACTAGACCAAATGGATTTAATAGATATCTACAGAGAATTACACCCCAAAACTACAGAATACACATTCTTTTCTACAAGTTCAAGAAGATTGAAATCATATCAAGCATCTTCTCAGATCACAATGGCATGAAACTAGAAATCAATTGCAACAAGAACATGCAAACACATTTCAACACATGGAGGCTAAATAGCATGTTATTAAACAATGAATGGGCTACCGAGAAGATCAAGGAAGAAATCAAAAACTTCCTGGAAACCAATGAAAATGAAGACACAACAACACAAAATCTATGGGATGCAGCGAAAGCAGTTCTGAGAGGGAAGTTCATAGCACTACAGGCCTACCTCAAGAAACAAGAAAAATTTCTAATTGACTGTCTAACCTCACAACTTAAAGAATTAGAAAGCAAACAAAAAGAAAACCCCAGAGCAAGTAGAAGGAAGGAAATAGTAAAGATCAGAGCAGAAATAAATGACATAGACCAAAAAAACAATTCAGAGGATCAATGAAACAAAGAGCTGGTTTTTCGAAAAGATAAACAAGATTGATGGACCCTTAGCTAGACTCACCAAGAAACAAAGAGAGAGAATCCAAATACACAAAATCAGAAATGAAAGAGGAGAAGTAACAACCAACACCACGGAAATACAAAAGATCGTTAACGACTACTATGAACAACTATATGGCAACAAATTTGACAATCTAAGCGAAATGGACAAATTTCTAGAAACACACAGTCTCCCAAAACTATTCCCGGAAGAGATAGAAAACGTGAACAGACCAATAACAACTAAGGAAATTGAAGAGGTAATCAAGACTCTCCCAGCAAACAAAAGCCCAGGCCCAGATGGCTTCACAGGGGAATTTTACCGAACATTCAAAGAAGATCTAATACCCATTCTCCTCAAATTATTTCAAAAAATTCAAGAAGAAGGAAGACTTCCAAACTCGTTTTATGAAGCCAGCATAATTCTAATTCCAAAACCAGAAAAAGACACTACAAAGAAATAAAACTACAGGCCAAAATCCTGAACAAAATATTAGCAAATCAGATCCAGAAATACATCAAAAAAATTATTCACCATGACCAAGTGGGATTCATTCCAGGGATGCAAGTCTGGTACAATATTCACAAATCAATAAATGTGATACACCACATAAACAAAATGAAGAATAAAAACCACATGATCATATCAATAGATGCTGAAAAAGCATTCGACAAAATCCAGCATACATTTCTGATAAAAACGCTCAGCAGTGTGGGAATAGAGGGATCATATCTCGACATAATAAAGGCCATATAGGAAAGACCTACAGCCAACATCATACTCAATGGACAGAAACTACAAATATTCCCATTAAGAACAGGAACAAGACAGGGATGTCCACTTTCGCCACTCTTATTTAACATTGTACTGGAAGTCTTAGCCACAGCAATCAGACATGAAGAAAAAATAAAAGGGATCCAAATTGGAAAGGAGGAAGTGAAACTGTCATTATTTGCAGATGACATGATATTATACATAGGAAACCCTAAAGACTCCATCAAAAATCTACTAGACTTAATAAACGAATTTGGCAAAGTAGCAAGATACAAAATTAACGTCAAGAAATCGACAGCATTTTTGTACACCAAGGATGAACTCACAGAAAGAGAAACTGAAAAAGCAATCCCGTTTACCATCGCGCCAAAAAAATTAAGATACCTAGGAATAAACTTTACCAAAGAAGTAAAGGACCTATTTGCAGAAAACTACAGGTCATTGAAAAAAGAAATAGAGGAAGATATAAAAAAGTGGAAGCACATACCCTGTTCATGGATTGGAAGAATTAACATCATTAAAATGTCCATACTACCCAAAGCAATTTATAGATTCAATGCAATCCCCATTAAAATACCAACGACATATTTCATAGAACTAGAACAAATACTTAAAACGTTCATATGGAACCAAAAAAGACCCCAAATAGCCACAGCAATCTTGAAAAAGAAGAACAAAGTAGGTGGGATCACAATACCAGATATCAGGTTATACTACAAAGCGACTGTAACCAAAACAGCCTGGTACTGGCACAAGAACAGGCATATAGACCAGTGGAACAGAACTGAAAACCCAGAAATGGACCCAAAGCAATACGCTCAATTAATATTTGACAAAGGTGGCAAGAGCATACAGTGGAGTAAAACAGCCTCTTTAATAAATGGTGTTGGGAAAATTGGACAGCTACATGCAAGAAAATGAAACTAGACCATCAACTTACACCATACACAAAAATAAACTCAAAATGGATAAAAGACTTAAATGTGACCCGTGAATCCATAAAAATTCTAGAAGAAAATGTAGGCAACAAAATTTCGGACATCATACGGAGCAGAATTTTCACTGATACCACACCTAAGGCAAAAGAAACAAAGGAAAAAATGAACACATGGGACTACATCAAACTCAAAAGCTTCTGCACAGCAAAAGAAACAATCATGAAAATGGAAAGGCAACCCACTGTATGGGAGAACATCATTGCCAATGATGTATCAGATAAGGGGTGAATTTCCAATATATATAGAGTGCTCATACAACTCAACAAAAGGAAGACAAAGAACCCAATTAAAAAATGGGCAGAGGACCTGAATAGACACCTCTCCAAACAGGACATACAAATGGCCAAGAGACATATGAAGAAATGCTCATCACTAATCATTAGAGAGATGCAAATTAAAACAACAATGAGGTATCACCTCATACCTGTCAGAATGGCCGCCATCAACAAATCATCAAACAACAAGTGTTGGCGAGGGTGTGGAGAAAACGGACTCTAATACACTGCTGGTGGGAATGCAGACTGGTGTAGCCGCTATGGAAAACATTATGGTGTTACCTCAAAAAATTAAAAACTGAACTTCCATTTGACCCAGTGATTCCACTTCTAGGAATATACCCTAAGAAGCGTGAAACACCAATCAGGAAGAATATATGTATCCCCATGTTCACAGCAGCACTATTTACAATAGCTAAGATCTGGAAACAGCCCAAGTGTCCATCAGTAGATGAATGGATAAAAAAGCAGTGGTACATATACACAATGGAGTACTATGCAGCTATAAGAAAGAAAGATCTCTTATCCTTTGAGACGACATGGAGGGACCTGGAAAGTATTATCCTAAGTGAAAGAAGCCAAGCAGAAAAAGACATACCACATGATCTCACTTATATACGGAATATAATGAACATAACAGTCTGAGGAATACAGTAGACCCAGAAACATGGACGTAGGGCACAGACTGACATCCCTCGGAAGAGGGGGTGGGGGGGAAGAGATAAACCACAGAACTTATATGCATGTATGCATGATCAATGGACTTGGACAACTAAGCCGGGGGTGGGGCGGGGGGTGCCAATGGGGTAAAAAAGGTAAAATATCTGTAACAAAAAATAAATAAATAAATTAAAAAAAAAACACGAGTTTTTATTGCTTTTTTAGAGAGAGAGAGGAAGGGAGAGAAATATCAGTTGGCAGCCTTCGGCACACCCTCTACTAGGAATCAAGCCTGTACCTGGGCATGTGCCATGACCCGGAACCAAACCAGGACCTCTCAGTCCATGGACAATGCTCAGTTTAGTGAGCCATTCCAGCCGGGCTTCCCTGCTTTCTTCCATCCAGTGCCTCTAGCCTTCTTCTAGTCCTTCATATTCACCATCTGCATATATTGTTCCTTTTGGTTGGAATACTCTTTTTTGTCCTCTTAATTAGATATTTCTACCCAACCTACTTTGAGTTCATATATCACTTCCTCTAGAAAATTTTCTTTGACCTACTTATATAGAATCCCTCTATTAAAGAACTCTTCGATATTCCTTTAAGGTTCTTATCTTAGTTCTCCAGTTGACACATTTCATATAAAATGTGGATGGGTTAAATTTACAGATCATAGTTGGATTTATAGATCAAGTTTTCTTGAACATACTATCTTTTTTGTTTCAATCCTCAGCTGAGGATATCATTGTTGTGAGGGAGACATGGGTCAATTGCCTCCTGTTATGTGCTCCAAATGAGTATTGAACCCACAACCCAGGTATGTTCTCTGACTGGGAATCAAACCCAGTACTTGTTGGAGTATGGGACAATGCTCCAACTGAGCCACACTGGCCAGAGCCTTGAATACACTATCTTTTAAAGCTAAAAATACGAGGGTCTTGCTCTGGCCGGTTTGGCTCAGTGGTTAGAGTAGGCCTGTGGTTCAGAGAGACCCAGGTTTGGTTCCTGCTAAGGGCACGTACCTTGGTTGCAGTTTGTCCCTGGCCCTGGTTGTGTGGCAACCACTCGATGTGTCCCTTTAACGTCAATGTTTTTCTATCTCTCTCCCTCCCACTCTATCTAAACAAAAAATGGAGAAATGTCCTCAGGTGAGGATAAAGAAAAAAAGAGGGTCTTCTGCAAAGTCTGCTTGCTCTTTTTGGATGGAATTCTGTATCAAATTACCCAATGCAAAGGTATAGGTGTGTGTGTGAGCTTGTATATATGATAGCATGTACATGTTTATGGTTAAAGATAATGCGTTCAAATTTCATTGCACCATTTTACAGGTTAAATAAGTGACAGAAAAATATCAGAAAGAAGGTAGTAGATACAAGTAAAAAGATATTTGAGGGAGGATATATATATATATATATATATATATATATATATATATATATTAATGTACACTAGGGCTAGTGGGGAAGAAAAATATTTTAAGCCCATTGGACTAGAGATGTATGATTTGTTTCAAGTAAATTTAGGCTTGATTGGTAGAAAGAGGCCTTTCTAGGCAATGTTTCTTTGATACCCTGCCTTGTGACTTTGAATTGCCTAAATTTGTTCTCATTCTCTTTTTATTAATTTAAATATCCCTCCATGGTTTTTGTAAGAAAAATGCTTTTCTTGGTTCTGCCAAAAATTTTTTAGAAACAATAAACAGAAGTAGACATCTCCCTCCAAACCCAGAAACAAAATAAACTCCTTTTAGCTGAGAACTTTTTTCCATCCAGGATGAGAGAAGGATTTTTTTTTAAAGGAGTATAAAAGACAAGTATGAGGAACTTTAGCCCCCACACAGAGATCAAAATATCACAGATAATGTTTCATTCTAACTTCAACTCAGTTTTTTATAATCAAATGGCATGGATACATTTCGAAAACCTTTCGTTTGCTTCCCAATTAAAACTATAATATAGCCTATGTTCAGATGAAAACAACGGACTGTTGGTTCCTCTTTGTTCCTCTCAGACAAGCACATTTGAGTTGCAATCAAATTTTAACACCTTAAACTTTGCAAGGCACTCTAACTGCTACCCCCACTGAATTTCCTCCCAACTATGGAAACTTGAATCTTGGGTAAAGAGAGAGCATGCAAGGCCAATGAGACAACAAGGTGAAGCCTAATGCATCTTGTTGGAGATCAAAATCCTATACTTATAGAATATACATATTATGGAGTAAAAGTAAAATCCACACGGATTTACCTTCTCACTTTCCTTTGATGTCTCAGTATCTTGATGGGAAAGTTCAGGTGATGTGTAGGAGACCATCACAACACCATGACTGACTCCAGGTACTTCACAACCAATAAAAAAGGACTTATTTTAATTAAAAAGGTAGGAGGCTGTGAAGAAAGTAATTGCTGCTATAACTGTGGGGAAGGATGTTGGCTCTCTTTCCAGATGTAGTGAACTTTATGCAGACTGACAGCTTGGAACTAAAGAAGCTTGTGTATCTTTACTAGATGAACTATGCTAAGAGTCAGCCAGACATGGTCATTATATCTCAACAGCTTTGTGACAGCGATCCCACTTCTGGGAATTTATTGACGAAACCCAAACCACTAATTCGAGACAATATATGCTCCCCTATGTTCATTGCAGCATTATTTACAATAGCCAAGATCTGGAAGCAGCCCAAGTGTCCATCAGTAGATGTGTGGATAAAACAACTATGGTACATTCACACAATGGAATACTACACATCAGTAAAAAGGAAGAAAATTTTACCCTTTCCGACACAGAGGGACCTGGAGAACATTATGCTATATGAAATAAGCCAGTCAGAGAAAGACAAGTATCGCATGATTTTACGCATATGTGGAATTTAATGAACAAACTGAACTAACATGCAAGATAGAGATAAGGAACTCATGAACAAGTGTGATTTTGGGGAGAGGGTGGAAGAGGGTCTAGGGGGGATAACTATGGGGTGCTTCCAAGTGGACAAGATTAAAGAATATCTCTGGGAGGCTGCTGCAAGTGCTTGAAGGATAAAGATCCCCATGTTCAGAGAACTGCAAAGTCTGCCTGGCAAAAAGCCATGACATCAATGCCCAAATGGTGGAAGGTCAGGGATTTCTGGTTCTCTAGGGCAGTGGTTCTCAACCTTCCTAATATTGCGGGCCTTGAATACAGTTCCTCATGTTGTGGTGACCCCCAATCATAATATTATTTTTGTTGCTACTTCATAACTATAATTTTGCTACTGTTATGTTTTAGGTGACCCCTGTGAAAGGGTCATTCAACCTCCAAAGAGGTCGAGACCCACAGGTTGAGAACCACTGCATGGGATCTCATAGCAGATTCAAATCCAGTGAATCTCACCCAGTCAGCAACTTATTCCATCTGAACCCACAGAACATTAGTCAGCTGCTGACAGCCCCAAATGGGTGCACTGAATGGGGCCAGATTTCCATCCTGGACTGCATGTCCAGTTAAAACCCTAAAGATGACCAGGGGGCTCAGGGCATCTTTGAGCTGGTAACTCCCCGGTTATCTCATGCCAACTCATCAGTGGTGCTTTCAGCAGTAAAAGTCCTAATAATTCCTAGGGTTGTACCCACAGACTCTAACTACTTTCATGTGCTGTTGAAGAAGGTGACCCCTCCACTTGTCACTTTGCTGTCTGGGGATCCAGGGGTGCAGTACGTCACCCTGAGGAACATCAATCTAATTGTCCAAAAAGACCTGAAACCTTAAAGCAGGAAATCAAAGTCTTCTTTGTGAAGCATAGTGACACCGTCGATGTTGAACTAGAGAAGCTGGACCTCATGGTTCATCTGGCATTCCCAAGTCAACATTGCTCAGGTTCTGGCAGAGCTGAAGGAACGTGCCTCAGAGGTGGATGGTGTGCTGTCCAGGTGGAGCAATCTGCAGAAGGTTGCGGAAGCACATTGCTTGATCTCATCCAGACCAAAGTAAACGATGTGGTCCAAGAGGTGATTGTTGTCCTTGGGGGCATCAAGTACTCCAACAAGTGTGAAAGTATTATTGCCACTCTGTGGGAGAATATGCTGAATAAATCGACAGCGCAGATGGGTTACCAGAGAGCCTCCTGGAGGGTGTTTATGATGAAAGCACCCAGCTCAGTGTGCTTGCTGCCATAGTGAAGCTGTTTCTCAAGAAACCGTCAGAAACACAGAACTGGTACAGTAGGTCTTGACTTTAGCAACACAGGATTCTGATAATCCTGACCTTCAAGATGGGGCTATATTTTTTGGTGGCTTTACTTAATAGACCCTGTCACAGAAAAATAAGTTATTTTGTCTAAGAAGCCACTGATCTCTGAGGAGATGGATCTTATTGAGCCAACCTGCCCCATTGGTTCTCTGGCCTCTATGCACCACAGGCCTCCCAATGCTTTTGTGGAAGGAAGGCATGGAATCTGTGATGCAGGTGACAGCCCTGTTTGGTACCACCACTGCCAACAACCTGGAACAGCCTCAGGTTATTTCCTCTCAAGGTGACCTTCTGGGAGACTTTTTAAACCTTGACCTCAGTCCCTCAGTCAATGTGCCACAGGTATCCTCCATGCAGATGGGAGGAGGACTAGATAGTTGGCTTGGCAGAAGCACTGGAGGAAGTCTGGTAGTGGGATAGTCCTTCCTGACATCACCAATGCCTGCAACCATTGCTCCTTCACCCACTCCTGCTATGGTCTGAATGATCTATTGAACTCTGCAGGGACAGGCATGGCACATGGTGGATATGTGGCTCCTAAGGCTGGCTGCCCACCTGCAGTAAAGGCTAACGGCTTGGAGATTTACAGAACTTACTCATCAGGAGCACATGTATATGGAAATGAACTTCACCAACAAAGTTCTGCAGCACATGACAGATTTGTAATCCAGTACAACAAGAATGGCTTTGGTGTCATCCCTAGCACTCCTCTGGCCATCCATACACCACTGATGTCTCCCTGTATCTCAACACCTTGGGTCATGAAGATGGAACCTCTGAGTAACTGGCAGCTGGCTGTCAAAAACAATGCTGACATCATCTACTTCATTCAGCTGCCTCATCCCACTCAATGTACTTTTTGTAGAAGATGGCAAAATGGAGCACCAGGTCTTCCTTGCAACATGAAAGACTATTTCCAATGAAAATGAACTTCAGTTACAGATTAAGGAATGCCATTTAAATGCTGTTTCCAGAAAGTTGCAAAACAACATTTACACTATTGCTAAGAGAACTGTGGAAGGGCAGGACATGCTGTACCGATCTCCGAAGCTCACTAATGGTATTTGGTTCTTGGCTGAGCTATGTATCCAGCCAGGAAACCTCGATTAGATGCTGAAGTGTCTCAGCACATCTATCAGGTCTACTACAGCATTTTGAAAAACGAATAGACTGCTCTGGCCACCCTGTGATCGGTGCAAGCCAAGAACATTTAACTGGAAGAAATTGTACTGCTGTGTAGAACCCAAACACACTGAGGCCACCCACCAATGTAGTGAGTAGTCCAACTTGTGCTAAATTAGGGCACCACTGGTTGGATAGTTTTAGCTTCCTGTGGACATTTGTGAACCACAGCTTCAATCACTTCCCACCTGCTGCTATCTGTCCTTACTTGTGGGCTTCTCCATACTGTACCAATGGCTGGCATTTTTCAGTATAATTTGATATTTTATAATTGAGCACTCATTTCAAAGGCTGAAATCAACAAAGGAAAAATGTCACTGAAAAAAAATGTTAAGAAGCCACAATCTCCAAGAGTTTTTTTTTTTTTTTAATTTAGTATATAATTTTAAAAAAATATTTTAATAGCAAAGTACGAAGGTAAGTGTAAATGTGGTAATTCTCAAACACATTCTTAGTTTAGGATTCCTTCCCAAGACAACCAACTGAATGTCATCTCTTTCCTCTTGAAAATGCACAGATTCACATTCTGTTTCAAGAGGGAAATGGGATAGGAAAAGAACATGGGTTGCAATCAGATCTGGCTCCAACTCCTCATGACATTACGTAACATCTTGAATAGTTACTTAACTTCTAGGCCTGTTTCCTTGTCCTTTAAATGAGGACAAAAATCTTGTATTTTATGTTGTAAGAATAGAAATAAAATGTATACATTGTAAAGCAAATTGTTGTTGCTACATCTAGATTGCCATTGTCATAAATATCTGTTCTCCTTTTTCTAAGTGGATTGGAATTCTATCCTTTAGATGTATTAAAATAGTTTACAAATTGTTTATGTTCAACAGTCTGATTTCATTGTTTCTATTAAGCCATTCGATTTCCTATCATTCATGGAAAATTATTTTTCCTTTTAATTTTAGGGAGATATAGAAACATCGACTGGCCGCCTTCTCCATGCTCCCCAATGGGCATGTGCCCTGACTGGGAATCAAATCAGTGACCTCTTGGTACATGGGTTAATGCTCGACCACTAGCCACATCAGCAGGGCAAGATTTTATATATTTATATGCTTTGCTTTATGAAAAGCCAGGTTATGCTTTATTATTTTTTATTTATTAATTTGTCATTCTCTGCTTGGCTTGTTTTGCTTAGCATAATACTCTCCAGGTTCTTCCATGCTATCTCAAAGGATAAGAGATCTTTCTTGCTTACAGCTGCATAGTATTCCACTGTGCATATGTACCACAACTATTTTTATCCACTCATCTGCTGATGGACACTTGGGCTGTTTCCAGATCTTAGCTATTGTAAATAGTGCTGCTACAAACATGGGGGTACATATATTCTTTCTGATTGGTGTTTCAGGCTTCTTAGGGTATACTCCTAGAAGTGGGATCACTGGGTCAAATGGCAGTTCAATTTTTAAATTTTTAATGTAACACCATAGTGTTTTCTAAAGTGGCTGCACCAATTTGCATTCCCACCAGCAGTGTACTAGAGTCCCTTTTCTCCACACCTTTGTCAACACTTATTGTTTGATGACTTGTTGATGGCGGCCATTCTGACAGGTATGGGTGGTACCTCATAGTTGTCCAGGTTATGCTTTGTCTTCATGTTTTTTTTTTTTTATCCTCAGCCGAGGACACTTTTTCATTCTTTGTTCAGATAGAGCAGGAGAGAGAGAGAGAGAGAGAGAGAAACATCGATGTGAAAGGGACACACCGAGTGGCTGCCACCCGCACGACCAACCAGGGCCGGGGACAAACTGCAACCGAAGTACGTGCCCTTAGCGGGAACCGAACCCGGATCTCTCCGGACTGCAGGCCGACGCTTTAACCGCTGAGCCAAACCGGCCAGGGCTGTCTTCATGTTTTGATCATCCTGGGTACATAATGAATATTTGTTGGACTTTTCTTTGCACAGTTCCACTTCTAATTGAGAAAGTTGGAGGTGGAGCTGTATGACAAGAGAAATTCAGCAAGTATTCATCACGTGCCCAAGATGATCAAAAGAGTCTGCTCAGTGCAAGGACATATCCTGACAATCAAGACATAAGTTTTATTGCTTATTCTCACTCGTATCCAAAATCCAATTCAAATTCAAGCTGCATCAGTTTTTTTTTTTTTTTTTCTTGCGCCCATTTATTTCTCCTCTTTTTCTAACAACTTACTGCCTGACAATAAGAATTTTGAAATTTTTACCTCCTCACTTTCTCCATTACACTGTTTTGCATTCCACTCTCATGTCAATCTTAACTAGCTTTACATGATTAAATACATTTAGTTCACTAAGATATTATAAAGTAAAGATCATCACAGAAGATGAATAAAGACCAGAGCTTAAAAATAATGGAGAATCTTAAAAGCGGCAAGAGAAAAGTAGTTAGTTACCTACAAAGGAACTCCCATAAGACTGTCAGCCGATTTCTCAAAAGAAACTCTGCAGGCCAGAAGGGAGTGGCAAGAGATATTCAAAGTGATGAAAAGCAAGGACCTACAACCACTATTACTCTACTCAGCCAAGCTGTCATTTAGAATTGAAGGACAGATCAAGAGTTTCCCAGACAAGAAAAAGCTAAAGGAGTTCATCACCACCAAACCAGTATTATATGAAATGTTGAAGGGTCTTCTTGATGGTGACAAAGAACAAAAATACGAACAATAAAATGGCAATTAATACATATCTATCAACAATTGAATCTACAAACAAAATGAACAAGCAGAACAGAAACAGATTCATAGAGACAGAGCACTTTTTTTGGTTGTCAGATGGGAGGGGTTTGGGGGGATGAGCAAAAAAGGTGAAGGGATTAAGAAGTACAAATTTATTGTTAGACTGACGAACCTCAAAGGGAAAGTGTGGGGGCAGGAAGAGATAAACCAAAGAACTTATATGCATTTATGTATAACCAATGGACACAATAGTGTGGGGAAGGCAGGAGGGAGTCAATGGGGGACATCTGTAATACATTTAAAAATAAAGATAAGTTTAAAAAGATAAAAGACCAGTTTTTCAAAGAGGAGGGCAGTTCATGTGCAAATGAAAAAGTGTAATAAAGAAGACAGCAAGCTGCTCTGTTAAGAGCTATTTCAATATACATTGTCATCAAGTCTCTTGTATATAAACACTATCTGTATATGCTGCTGTTACTACTCACTTCCTATTTGTTTGAATTACATGTCACTGTTCTCTCTCCAGTTTTCGGCAGGATTGTTTCTTCTGATAAGCCCTGAAGCAAACTTTTTTTCTTGTTTATTTCTTAGGGAGACTGAATTGTCTACCATTAGCACTTCCTATACTTTTCCTTAATAAAAATTTAGTAGTTTGGAGTAGCAATGTACTGAAGTCAAAATACTTGCGTTTGTGAATCTCTTTCAGTTAGGTATAGGGATATAACTATTTTGGTCAATGAAGTGTATTTCAGGGTTTTTGAAAACAATGTTTCCTTTTCTTATATTGAAACTGCCTCCTTCTGGTTCGTTCTTTCTGTCTAGAATGTGGATGTGAGAGACAAGAGCAGTGTTTTATAACTATGAAGTAGCAAGTGTGAACATGAAAGCCAACACACTAGTAGATTCACTATAACAATACAGACACAAGCAAAGTCCTTGAAGGCTGTGCTTAACGATGCCCAAATCTCTGGAATTCTCACCACCGGATTTCTGGTTCTGTGAGAAAAAGGAGCCTTTTTAAATGCTACGATGTTATTTGTTATTTTATTTTGGTGTTATGTTATTTGTTGTTAACTATATTCTTAAATAACACTTTTGGTTCCTTTCTCTTTTCATTCATTATGTTTTCTCCGAATTGTCTCTACATAAACCCCATATGCCAATAACTCATAAATCTGTACTTTCATCTGGTCCCATCTCCTGAGGCCCCAAGTGATATATTCAAACCTGTACTGAATTTATTTTCCTATATTTACTTAAGCATTTGAAGTCATTAGCTTTATTCACAGACTCATTGTATTTTCCCCAAATTTGATCATTTCTCTTTATTATGCTCATAGGTATTGCCATTCAATCAATCACTGAATAATCACATCTAGAAGTCAGCCAAGATTCCTTTGTGTTACTTACTTTGTTCAAATGATCAAGTCTTGTCACCTTCCAGACAACTCTCAAATTTAATTTCTTAACACCACACAAAAACCCTGCTTCCTTATAAACCTTTCCTCACCTCATTTGGTTATTAATGGCACAAAATTACATCTTAATACATTATGTGCCCCCCAAAATAAACTTTTTAAATGCATTAATCTCTTAAATTAGGTGAAGAACAAGATTTGGAGTTACAAATCAAAATGACAGTAATACTAGCTTTTACACGAATTTTTAAAATTTAAATGTGTTAGTCAATGGAATCATATAAAAAACAAAAAATGTAATTCCAAACCATTATTACAATAATGCTAAATTTTATAAATGCATATGTATTTACATGGTTTGAGTTCCTGTCTAGTGTCCATTTATATCATCTTGCAGGATTCCCTTGAGCTTTTCTTATAGGGCAGGACTAGAAGTCTCAACCTCCCTCAACTTTTGTTTTTCAGGGATTCAAGCTTAATTTATTCTTCACTCTAATAGGACAGTTTTACTGTATATAGGATTCTTGGTTGATAGAGTTTTCTTTCAGTGCTTTGACTATATGGCCCCAGTGTCTTTTGAACCCCAAAGTTTCTGATATTCTAGAAATCTATTGATAATGTAAAGATCCCTTTTATATGACAATTTGCTTTTTCTTTGCTGCTTTCAAGATTCTGTCTATAATGTATGTCAGTGTGGGCATCTTTCAGTCTATCTTGGAGTTTGATGGGCTTCTTGGATATTTATATCCATGTCTTTCATCACATTTGGAAAGTTTTCAGGCATTTTTGTCTTAAATTAGGGATTCTCATGATGTGTTCATAGTCTGTTTGATGGTGGTCTTATGAGTTTCTTAGGCTCTCTCTGCTTACTTTGGTTCTAATTGTTTTTCTTTCTGTTCCTCAGACTCATTTATTCCGCTGTCTGATTTCTCCTGCCTGCTCAAATTTGCCTTTGAATCCCCATAGTATGATTTTAAAATTTTCATTATTATACTTTCCAACTCCAGAATGTCTTTGTTTTCTTTTCAAGTTTTTTCTTCATCGGTATTTTGATTTACTCACACATTATTTTCTTGACTTTTTCATATCTCTGCCTAGTATATCTGCCATTAAATCGTCTTCATAAATAATTTAATTTTCCCCTTCGAATGGGCTACACTTTCCTGTTTCTTTGTATGCTTTTTGATGTTTCTGTTAGACACTGGACATTTGGACCTAATATTATGGTAACACTGGAAATCAGACTCTTTCCTACCCCAGATTCAGGTGTTTATTTATTGTTATAGAGTATCTTCGTCCTGAGGATCAGTAGCCTGAGGTTTTAGGATCTTATCATGTCTTTTCTGAGCCTTTTTATTGGCATGCCCAATGACTTTCTAATTTTTCCTATACATGTAGTTGTTTTAATGCACTTGTTTTTAATGTATTCATCCTGAAGAAGGAAAAAAACTGAAGGACAAAACATGGGGTATTGTCCCTTTAAATATCCTGGAAGAAGAAATTGCATCAATGAGGGAGGTGCAACAATAATGTCTGCCCATCTCTTTGCACCTCTGCGATCAAAAGCAGCAATCAGAGCAGATAGCCTTGATATTTTTGCCCATTCTTCCTCCAGAAAACTCTGTATAAGCTGTTTCAGGAACACAGTGCACAGCTGCCAACCACATAGCTAGGGGTGGGGGACAGATAGCTGCTGCTTTGCTAAGAAAGTAAAATTGACCGAAATTAATTGCAATTTACTGTCCAAATTTTCCCCTAGAAGTTGGAAGTTTTCAATAGCCTCCAGAGTTCCAAATAATTATATTAAACAGATTCTGAGAGTGGAATTTTTGTCCAGCTGTGGAGTCAGATTCTTGGTGCTACCTAATCTGCCATCTTCCCAGAAGCCCCTTCGAGGTATGTTTCTTTAACTTTGGCAGTTTTTCTCAGTTGGAAACACCCATTTCATGTATCATAGGAATCTAAGCTTGAAAACTATATAATCTTAGTAACCAATGTCACCCCAATAAATTAAAAGAAAAATCATAGTTTCTGAGTGTGAGATATCTAAAAATGATTAATAAAATCATCTGATTACCATGGTTGTGTTTTTCAGTCATGTCCCTTCTACTACAAGGTACTTTTTTAGTAAATGATAATCTTCATGTAAAACCAATAAATTTATGTAAAAATTACAGCCTAGGCCATCAATTCATGCTTATATTTTTCTGCTATTTATAAATAATGATTGTGAAACTTGGAAACTAGATTGTGTCTTTACCCACATAAATACAGAGGACTTTATTAACCACACATAAAACTACCTGGGAAAACAATATCATTAAGAACATTTTCTTATTAAAACAGTGCAGAGAGAAATGTAGAGCAGTAGAAACCAATGATTAAAATGTGCCTGTATCTGGATTTAAATTAGAAAAGAAAAAAAATCTGATGATTTTTAGATTAGTGTTTTCCATAAATATGCTTCAGGTACTGACATTTTAGGAAGAACAGTATTCTAAGATGGGGAATAATCCTATTTCTGATAGTATATTTGACATTTCACCTAATTCCCAAAGCAAAATACTTCCTTAGTCATCATGACATCACAACAGCCTCCTGCATGTCCAGTCACCTTCCTAGGTGGAGGACCCCTTCTTTTAATGTAAGAGGATGGTGGTTAGGGTAAGATATGTATATGTATGTATACATATATATATGCGCGCGTGTGTATCATTAAAAGTTTTGTTCTAGAAGTAGTAAAGAACATATTTGGGAAGAATTTAGGGATGTATAAAAATTACATAAACTTCATAGAAGATCTAAGGTTTTGGAACCAATCAAGCCCATGTTCAAAATGATAGTAGGTTCATGCTCTAAAAAATATCTCGATATAGTTTTTGAAAATAATACTATAAATAAATGAGTTTGAATGGTTATTAGGCTAAGGAAGTCGATGATAACTCCGAGAGATCCAAAAGAGTAAGAGAAGATCTCATGGGAAACCTGGAATAAAAAAAAAACCCAGAGAAAATAAGAGCCAAAAAAATGTGACATATACTTGTTAACTTGTAGAAAGAAGATGAATAAGAAAGCCAACTGGGAACCACTGTTTGAAGATTGGGAAACTTTGAAATATGATTACATAAAATTTGGACAGCTTAAAATACTAAAAGCATTATTGGGTGAGTTTCAAGGTGACTCAATTGTTGAAATGCAGAGGTTGCTTAGGCTGTGGCAAAAAAAATGCTCAAGAAATTTATAAAATTAGAAATCTAAGAAAAGTCATAGGAGCATTATATAAAACTAAAGAGGAACAGTCAAGGTCACACTTTATAGAAATAAATTGTGGGCTACCTGTTGGTATTTCTCTAGATGGAATAACTCCATCCAGGAGAGGTAAGACGTTTTTGAACTCTTAAAGGCTGAAATGGCTCATCACTCAGTCATACAGTGTAAAAAGATGTGGTCTGTGTTTATCTTAGTACTTCTGAACTGCCTGTTTACCCAGAGAAGCTTATACTTACCATAACTGTGTGTACATCTCTATAAAAACATGGGGAAACACTAAGGAGAGCTTGTGTTCATAATTTAAATAAGATGCGTGTTGCTTGCTGATGCTTCATTAGTTAACCCAAGTGAATGTAATTTCATCTTCAGTCGGGGGTGTAGGGAGGCAATTGCTTTGTTTCTCTCTCTTGAATCAACAAAATTATATCCTTGAGTGAGGATTTAAAAAAGCTATAAATATTGCCAATAGGATTATAGATATAGGTTACCAAATTCTCAGGAGAAATTAAATTTTAGAACCGACTGAGAGTTCAACTGGGATGACAGATAAACCCGCTGAGAGACAGACCAGTTCTATGGTCCTGGCACTTTGCCAGGCCTGGATGTCTATTGTCCATACAGGGAATGGCAAAGCAGTAGAAAAATCTGTGAGACCTCATTATTGGTACTGGGGTTTTACTGTCCAAGATTAAAGGTATCCTTCCTAAGATTACAATATTTGAGAGGTTGTGAAAGCTGAGGCTATCTAGTTCAAAGAGGCAAATTTCAATGTGGAGAAAGTAGGTCTGTGAGTTCCTCCTAGCCTGATCATTGTTAAGAGTCTAAATTAAGAATCATCATAGGGACTTCCGGTCAAGATGGCAGCGTAGGTAAATGTGGTATCGTGTCATCCCACAACCACATCAAAGTTACAACTAAACTACAGAACAACCATCATTCAAAACCGCCTGAAATTAAGCTGAATGAAAGTCCTACAACTACGGAATTTAAAAAAGCAGCTACATCCAGACTGGTAGGAGGGGCGGCGGCGCAGTGAGACGGGCTGGTCCCACACCCACGTGTGGCGGATAAAAATCAGGAGGACACCTCTGCTGGGAAGGTCCTTCCTGAGGACTGAGGGGTCCCCGTCCCACACCAGGTGCCCCGTTCAGGGTTCCAGTGCCAGGAAGAGAATCCCCATAACTTCTGGCTGGAAAAACCAGTGGGAACTGAGGCTCAGCGAGGCTGAGGCGGCTGGAGCCCCAGGCGGATCCTTAAAGGGCCTGCGCACGAACTTATCGGACTCTCTCCCTCTAAGCTTGGAGGGGAGGCAGCTCGAGGGGCGCCAGAGACATACAGGGAAGAACTGAGCTGTTTGTCACTGGAGCGAGGGCTGGAGAGGGGGCTTCCTCGGGGACAAATGTGCTGTAAGAGGCCTTTGTTTCTTTGGTGAGCCCTTCCCTGGGGCGGCAGACAGAAGCCATATCTGGGACTCCAGCAACCTGGCTCACACTGGTAGCCCCGCCCTGCTGACTCCCTGAGGCCCCGCCCCACCCCACCCAACTTTCAAGCCCACCCAAGCTGTTGCCACTTGCTTAACCATAGGATTGGCCTGTCCTGGATCCTGCTTCAACTTTTCCCTAAATTCTTTCAAATGAGCAACATAGCAACATCGGGTCTCAGCGAGCCCCATACCTCTCATTAAGTAATACACAGAAACAAACACAGGGAGGCAGCCAAAATGAGGAGAGAAAGAAACAGGTCCCAAATAAAAGAACAGAACAAAACCCCAAGAAAAGAACTAAGCGAAATGGAGATAAGCAACCTAACAGATACTGAGTTCAAAATACTGCTTATAAGGATGCTCAATGAACTTAGTGAGAACCTCAGTGAACTGAGGGAGGGCCTCAAGAGCATAAAAAAGGACCAATTAGAAATCATGGATACACAGTTAGAATTGAAGGAGTCATTAACTGAAATAAAGAATCATTTACACAGCTTCAATAATAGAGTATGTAAATCCAAGGAGCAAACCATCGATTTGGAATATAAGGAAGCAAAAAATCCCCAATCAGAACAGCAAAAAGAAAAAAGAATCCTAAAAAATGAGGATAGTGTAAGGAGCCTCTGGGACAACTTCAAGCGTGCCAACATTCGCATCTTGGGGGTGCCGGAAGGAGAAGAGAGAGAACAAGAAATCGAAAATCTGTTTGAAACAATAATGGCAGAAAACTTTCCTAACTTGGTGAAGGAAACAGACATACAAGTCCAGGAAGCACAGAGAGTCCCAAACAAGATGAACCCCAAGAGGCCCACACCAAGACACATCATCATCAAAATGCAAAAGGTTCAAGACAAAGAGAGAGTCTTAAAAGCAGCAAGAGAAAGGCAGCTAGTTACCTACAAGGGAGTTCCCATAAGGCTGTCAGCTGATTTCTCAAAAGAATCTTTGCAGGCCAGAAGAGAGTGGCAAGAAATATTCAGAGTGATGAAAACCAAGAACCTACAACCAAGATTACTATATCCTGCAAAGTTGTTATTTAGAATCGATGGACATATAAAAACTTTCCCAGACAAGAAAAAGTTAAAGGAGTTCATCACCACCAAACCGTTATTATATGAAATGATGAAGGGTCTTTTTGAAGAAAAAGATAAAATGTATGAACAAACAAAATGGCAATGAATACATATCTACCAACAATGGAATCTACAAACAAAATGAACAGGAAGAACAGAAACATTCTCATAGATACAGAGAACATTTTGTTGGTTGCCAGTTGGGAAGGGGGTTTGGGGAATGGGTGAAAAAGGTGAAGGGATTAAGAAGCACAAATTCATTGCTAGACTGACAAACCTCAAAGGGAAAGGGGTTGGGGGGGTGGGAAGAAATAAACCAAAGAACTTATATCTATAACCAATGGACACAGACAATAGTGTGGGAAAAGGTGGGAGGGGGGCAGGAGTGGGGAGGAGGGGGTCAATGGGGGAAAAATGTGGAACATCTGTAATACATTTTATATCCAACAATAAAGATTTGAAAAAAATAAAAATAAAAATAAACAAAAAAAAAAAGTCATCATAAAATTGAGCAAGAGACACATTGATAGAGGTTAAGTCATGCCCATCTCTTGTTTATCCATAATCATCAAGTCTCTGGTAAGTGAGGAGAGATTTCAGATGTATATTATGTAAAGAAACCGATGCCTGGACCTTGCATTTAGGTGGTTGGTCAGCTGCATCTCAGTGGAACTACTAAGAGGCCCTCCAATGAGACTTAAACAGTATAGCATACCATAAAATCAGTAATTGAAATGGATATATAGAAAAAAGCCTGAAATGCCTTGTTTCTGCACCATATATTGACCCAATCAGTCTGTACAAACACCGAGTGGAACTTGGGAGATGTATGTTCAACTTAAGGTAGCGTAGTCATATATCCTAGCTTGGGACTGTCTTGCCTGACCCATTTCTGTATGACTATTAATACAGCCATGTTTCATCCTTAGATGGTTCCTTTTCGGAAACCCTAAGTTCCCTCCCTATACTATAGGGAACTCAAAGTATATACCAAATCCAGTTTCTTTCACAGTAGCCAGAGATTAAAATGGGAACTTTTTATAAGCAGAAAAGTCCTTGAGAAAAGAACATAGATTTAGCAAATAAATTTTGGTCTATACCCATGAAACACATGGCAGCTCAAAACTGCCTTTTGGGGCATTTGTACAGTGGTTGCGATTATTATTTTGTTCTCCACATGTTTGGTGCATGTCAGGAAATTTCAATAACTATATGAAGGAGGCCAGCAAGGATAAAAAATGATAGAATTTTCTTATTACTGTTCACATTAGAGGGTAAATATCACAAAATAAACAGCTCTCTGTGAAAGAAGAAAATTATTAAAAAGAGTCAAGCACATCAGATCGGCTGGGAAAGAAACAGGTCCAGGCTTAGGGGAGACAGGGTTGGGGACTGCATGGAATCTGGGGGCCCAGTGGCAGATCTTGGAGAGGTGGACACATCCTTTTCTGTGGTAAGGTGAAGACAAGCATGGGGACCCCAGATGCCACATCACCTCCAAAGATTGGTGTGAGGGTCCCACTTCCATTCATAAGAGAACTCGGGGACCACACAGGTGATTTCTGAAGCATGTGACCATCTGGGTGCAGTACTTTAATTAGGGAGAGGATAAAGACGGTTTCTCTATCTATCATCTTTGAAGATCCTTGGTGGAAGAACTTTATGTCCCAGCCCAACTAATAGCTCAGGTATCAGTGACCCAAGAAATGGGGAGATTTTATTCCTGTAGAGCCAATGAAAGAAAAGAGGCTAAACAAAAGGAGCAGCATAGAGGGTGGAGGAGAGGAAAAGCCCCCAAACTCTTTGGAAGAGGGCTGGGAAGTAACCTGGGGTCATTGCCCTAAGTGGGGCTCACTGTCCCCACACGTCAGAGGTGAAATACTTTGGCAAGTCCAGAGTGTGAGATTACTCATAGCACAGGCTGTCGGACTCTCCAAGAACAGGGCCAGCACTGATAACCAAGGCAGGATGCCAGGAGTTCAGGGCTAGCCAGAAAGCCAGCCTCCGGTTTATCAAGTCCAGGGGATGGCATTTCCTCCCCCACCCAGCAGCCAGGGTGACGTCACTGCCCTGCGCCTGCACGGTGGAAGGTTTCTGACAACACTTTCTTTTGAAAACTAGATAACGATGAGGAGCTGGTTGGTACAGAGTTTCTCCACTTAAGGGAAACCTGATTGGAATAGATGAAAACAAAAAGAAACTTGTGTTCAGGGTGAAAATACTGAAGGAAAGGTGAAGCAGTTGAATTAGTCCCACACAAGTCAGGAGACGTTCAAGTTCAGCTTTGCCACTTATTAACTGGCAACAGTATGCAGTCCCTTAAACCTTATGGCTCTCAAACCCCTTGTTTGTAAAGTGACACTTATACAATATGCCTTATGGGTTGTGAATATTTAATCAATTACATAAAAACATTTTGAATGCAAAAAAAAATTAACTCTCTCCTGGAGGGAAAAGGATAGATCAGGATAAGGCCAGTTTAATTAGGTTACGACTTAGGGCAGTGGTGAAACATCTGTTGCACTTTGTTTTTTCTGGACTCTGCTAGTAATTTAAACACAACAGGATGAAGTAGCTGTGCCTAAAGACCCGTGTTGTCTGTAACACCTGAGACAAAATAGTCCAGCACAGAATTAGGGCAGCTTTCTTGGCAAGTGTGTCTACTTCGCAGAACCAAAATGTCCCTCAGATGGGGCCAGCATCCCAGTGTTTATTCCTGTAGGTTCAGAGGCTGTTACAGGACTGGCCTTTTGACTCAAAGATTAAGCTACCTTCTCTCACAGTTGTATTAGTAACAGAATTTATAGTTTGCTTTCTTTTTCATCCATATCTGCGTTGATTCTGAGTTTAGGAAGGAGAAATGAGCATAATATACCCTCTCAAATTCCAACATTAGACCATAGTTTTTTTTTATATCCTGATCTCTACACTATTTGTCATTGCAGCCATAGTACATAGCCTAGGTCTTGGAACAATGCATTTATTTTAGAACCTTTAAATGTAATTATTTGAATGTCGTTTAACCCTTACAATAGCTGTGTGAGAAGGTATGAAAAACCCGTTTTAATAAAAACAGGAAAACTGTGGCACAAAAGGTTAAATGACAGAGTCAAAAGAATGCCTGTTGCAAATGTCATCCCTCTTCCCTATGCCAGGCTTCCTACCCACACGGAGGGGTGGCACCTGAGCCACCTTCTCGAATAACCTGGCGATGACATAGTGATGACAGAGATACTAAACAGGAGAGATGAGAAACCTTTAGGAAAGGCTTAAAATTAGATTAAGATGTCTGAAATTATTCTGGTAAGTCACTGAGAGCCATGGGAAAAAATTTGAGAAGATGCATGTGATTATAACTGCAGAGGGAAATAGTACATTGGAAGAAGGAGGAAGGAAGCTTTGAGACAGCCAGGAAGGCTGATGACGGTGTTTGGGGTTACAGCAGCCTGTGTTCGGGTGGGGAAAGCGAAAATAATGAGGGTTTTAGAATGTTCGTATTTTAAAAATTAAATATTAAAAATATTATCAGTGCATTATTAACACAAGTTTGGATTTACACTCTTTGTTATGCAGAAGTCCATCCAAGTAATTCCACAGTCCCAGATTATTCATAAAATGCTCAGCAGATGACAGAAAGGGACCCGTTTTGTCACCATAAATCTGTGAGCAGTACCATGGAGTGCTGGCATTTTTCACAAGCAAACTCAGTGCTCCCCCGTCTGAAGTGGTGTCAAGGTTATAGTTTAATAGCCATTTAAAATGTAAATTAACATCAACCATTAATCTCTCTCCTTAGGCGCCAATTTCAGTTTGCTATTCCTCTGCCGGAAAGCCTTCCACCATCCCCATTATCTTCCAGGATCCATAGTTAGCGCATCATACTGTGGGCCCAGCCAAGCTTTTTATCCCTGTCAGTTGTATAAAATCCATACACTTATTTATTTATTTTTATAAGGATCAACATATCTTATCCTGTATCCAACTTTTATCATCCCATCTTTGTATCTTTGCTTATAAGATTCTCATTTTTATTTCCATCTCTGAAATGAATGTGCTCAGGTTTGAAGCTTTGTGACTTTGAGAAACTTCTATAACTTTCCTGTGCCTTGATCTTTCTTTCTTTCTTTCTTTCTTTCTTTCTTTCTTTCTTTCTTTCTTTCTTTCTTTCTTTCTTTCTTTCTTTCTTTCTTTCTTTCTTTCTTTCTTTCTTTTTCTTTCTTTCCTCTCTCCCCACCTTCTTCCTTGTTAAGTAGGTAATATATAGCAAGACTTATAATCATGTTTAAGAGATAGTAGGCACTCACATGTTAGCTATTATCAATATTATTTTGACTAGTATGTCTGATCTACTTCAAAATAATATTTTTTGAAGTATAGAAACTACAGATTTTTCCTTTGAAGTTTTTGCAGTTGATTTAACTAAGATATTATTGGTGTCATATCTTTAAATGTGAGGTGTCTGGAAAAAGAGGAAAAGCTAATTCACTTAGTTTTTGAGCAGCTAAAGTTATCATATCTTTTTTTCTCTCAACAACCAGTGTGTCCGAGGGAATGTCATTCTAATAGCTTTGTAAGCTACATGAGAGAGAAGAGAACGCTAGCTCTCAACATCCTCATTTCTGTTCCCAGAGGAATCATAAAAGCACATCCTAGCAGACATAAATTTAATCCTGCTGACTTAACAACTTTACATAGGAAATAAAAATTTTCTTATTGATAGCTGAGTATACTCACTAAACAAGTGAATAGGTAATAAGGATTGTTTATAGACTACCTAAATAATCTTTTGAAGATACTAATATATATTGAGCAGAAGACTAAATAAGCAAATAAGGTTCTTTATAAATTACCCACTGAAAGGCATTCTTTTCATTTAAAGTGCAAAAGGCTTGCTGTTTCATGATGTTGACTTGGAAATGTTTGCATTCTTATACAATGTCAAATCTTTGAATGCCTTCTGGAAAGACCTGATTTGTACTTTTTTGTTGTTGTCATCCCCAATAGACCTGTATTTGAGTCCATACATTGTCTCTACATAAATTAGATGAATGTTTTCAGTCTGAGATTAAGATGGCAGAAAATGCATGTGAACATCTTTTCAGTTGTAGCAAAAAGATATGCTTGTTTTATTTGGTGTATTGGAAGAATATATTTAAAAAATAATAATACTGTTTTTATTTAAATACTCCTCTTTATTTAATGAAGAAGTTTGAAAATACTGAAATACCATCTAGGTGCTGAGATTCATTTTGGACACTGGTAGATCTGGGCACAACCTCAACTACTGAGAGCCATTCAAACTAAAATAGGCTGGTTGGATAATTATGAAGGTTTAATAGACAACCAAGAGCTAGGGCAGGGTAGAACAATATGTTTTATCTCCTACATGAGGCTTCATCTTCAAGACTGGGGAGATGAATGTTTTATCTAATGTTTAGAAAGCACACAGAGATTCAAGTGATGAAGAAACAGAGAATTAATATATCCTAGATGAAAGAACAAGATATATAACTTCAGAAAAGACCTTAATGAAATGGAAATGAGTGATTTACCTGATAAAGAGTTCAAAATAATGATCGTAAAGATGTTTACTGAGCTCTGCAGAAGAATGGATGGAGAACATAAGAATTTCAACAAAGAGAAAATACAACAAAGTACCAAATAGAGGTCACAGAGCTGAAGAAGACAACACAGGGTCTCACCAGCAGACTAGATAAAGTGGAAGTAATAAAAATCAATAAACTTGAAGACAGGACAGTGAAACTCACCCAATCACAGAGCCACAAATGAGAAAGAATGAAAAGATTTATGGGATGACATCAGTGAAAAAAATATTTGCATTACAGGTCCCAGAGTACGAGAGAGAGAGAAAGGGACAGAAAACTTATTTGAAGAAATAATGATTGAAAGTTATCCTGAATTTGGCAAAGGAAACAGAAATATAGATCCAAGAAGCCCAGAGAATTCTAAATAAGATGACCAAAGAGACCCACACTGAGACACATTATAATCAAAGTGTTAAAAGTTAAAGACAAGGAGAAAGTCTTAAAAGCAGCAAGAGAATTCAATTGTTATGTACAAGGGAACAGCATAAAACCTCTAGCAGATTTTTTAGCAAAAACTTTGTAGACCGAAAGTGAGTGGCACAATATATTTAAAGTCCTGAAAGAAAAAAGATACTATAAGACACCGAAAGAACTTGAAGACACAAATAATTGTAAAGATATTCTTGACTCATGCATTTAAATAATTAATTTAGTAAAATTGTCCATACCACCCAAAGCAATATATAGATTCAATGTAATCCCTATCAAGATTACAATGCTATTTCACAGAAATAGAAGAAACAATCTCTAATTTATAATTTTAAACATGAAATTGTTTTATAATTAAATAAAACACTGTAGAAAGTATAATTTTATGTGTCTATGTTTTGTTTGACAATATATGAAAAACTGTCATGTTTTTCTATTTGTTAAACAAAAAGTTTAAGAAGTATGTTAGTTTTCATAATTAAAATTTAAGTTGGCTGTATTCTTTGTGTACTTTTTAGCTGTTATATTTTCAAGGTATTTGGTGTCACAAAAGACAGATATTCATGATTATATTTTAAGCAATAAAAATAAACTACATATAATTTTTATCTGAATATGTTTTACATAAAGCCAATATTTCTGTTTTGTCATGTCTAAAAATATACATGCATGCCTATGTTAGATAGGTTTTTAGAAACTTCTTTTGAAATATAACATACTGGAGGTTGTTCAATTTCAGTACATTGTAGTTTCCATAATG
Source organism: Molossus molossus (assembly GCF_014108415.1). Classification (NCBI taxonomy): domain Eukaryota; kingdom Metazoa; phylum Chordata; class Mammalia; order Chiroptera; family Molossidae; genus Molossus; species Molossus molossus. Next base: position 80,452,245 of record NW_023425345.1, read on the forward strand.
TGACTATGCCATACTTTATTTTTTTATTCTGTTGTTTATAAGAGTTTGGATAGTCTCCAATTTGAAGCTATGTTTTAGCACTATTATATCCTCAAGGGAAAAACAAAACCTTTATCATTATGAAATATCCCTCTCTATCAGGTAAATATACTACATCTAGTATGACAGCGTTGCGATTAGGAAGGTTGTCAGAAGTTCACTGGAGTGTACAGATACTAAGGAAACTCCTAGTGATTCATGGTCTTTTGCTGCCTTTTCTCCTTACTTCTAATCAATGGAGTATGGCAAATGTATTTAGGTTATAATATATGTAAACTCCATCATACCGGCTTCTGTGCTAGAGATTCCTCTTTGTTGGCTTAAAGAAGCAAACTGAAATGATGCAAAGGCCATGATAGAGAACCTCACGTGGCAAGGAATTATGGGTAGCCTCTTTATGCAAGAGCACTCCCTCGAAAGAAACTGAAACCTTAGTCATAAAAACACAGGAGATGATTTCTGCCAACAACCTGAGGAAGCTCAGACAGATATTTCCAAAGTTGACACTCTGATGAAAACTCAGCCCCAGTCTACATGTGGGTTGCAGCCTCCTCAGAAACAGAAGACCCAAAAAAGTTGGGCCCAAACTTCTCATTTATAGAAACTGTAGGTAATTAATGTGTGTGTGCTGTAGTCACTAAGTTTGTTGCAATTTGTTTTGCAACAGTAGATATCTAACACATTCACCATTACCTCAATTATCCTTCTGGATTTTGCAGGATTTATACTGATAAATTAGAAGAAATATAATAGAAGCATCATACATATTTTAATTTTATAATCCTGTACAGTGGCATTAATCCCTGCCATTACATATGGAATATGGTATTACTTTTACTATGTGTGCATTTTAGGGCTATACATATGGATTTTGCTATCATAATAGTTCTTAATATACAGATTCAAAAAATATTGAGATAGTTTCACCAGTTGCTTAGTACATCTGTTTCAATATGCACTCAGAGAAATAGGAGATAGCTAAAGGAGAGACCTTTAATGAATTGAGCTAGTGTAATATGGAGTTGGTTTTAATATGCCCTAACTCTAATAGGAAGCCATGATTGCATTTGGGATCCCTATATATATCAAAGGGAGAGAGCAAGAGGTGGGAAAAAAGAGGAACTATGAAACAGCTAAAAACCAATTAAAAATGGCAATAAGTACATAAAGTACATACCTATCAACTATTACTTTTAATGTAAATGGACTAAATTCTTTAATCAAAAGACAGAGAGTGGCTGAATGAATTTTTCAAAAGAGGAAAGACCCATTTATGTGTTGCCTACAACAGATTTCCTTCAGGACAGCCACAAACTGAAAATAAAGGAATGGAAAAGGTATTCCATGCAAATAGAAACAAAGGAAAAGTTGGAGTAGCTACATTACTATAAGACAATATAGACTTTAAGACAAAAACTGGAATATGAGACAAAGAACACTATAAAGGGGTCAATTCAACAATAGGATATATGTGTGTGTGCACGGTTTTTAAAAATATTTATGCACCCAACATAGGAGAACCTAAATACATAAAGCAAATATAAACTGACCTAAAGGGAGAATTAAATAAGAATACAATAATAGTAGACAACTTTAATACTCCACTTATATTAGTGAATAGATCATCAAATCAATAAGAAAATACCAGTCTTAAACTACACATTAAACCAGATAGAAATATCAGACATATAAGAAATAGTCTGTCCAAATGCTAGAGAACACACATGCTTCTCAAGTGCACATAAACCATTCTCCAGGATAATCATAAGTTAGGCCCCAGAAAAGTCTTAATACATTTAAGCAGACTGAAATCATATCAAGCATCTTTTCTTACCACCATGCTATGAAACTAGAAATTAATTACAAGAAGAAAACTGGAAAGTTCACATATATATGGAAATTAAACAACATGTTAGTGAAACAATGGGTCAATGATTTAAAAGAAAAATTTTAAAATATCTTCAGACAAGTGAAAACGGATATATGACATACCACAATTTATGGGACATAGCAAAAGCAGTTCTAAGAGAAAGTTCATAGCATTAAATGTCTACCACAAAAGAACAAGAAAGACTTCAAATAAGCCACCTCACTTGACACCTCAACAAACTAGAAAATGATCAGCATAATGGCAGAGTTGGAATCCTCTTGCTTTATCCCCTTAAAGTTAAAACAAATTGGACACCAATAATTCAACAAAGGATTCAGTGTTCAACACACCAACACAACTGAGAGATCTAAACAGCAAACTATCTGAAGGTGGGCATTCCAGAGTGAGCAGGGGAAGCATGATGGGGGAAGGACAGATTCAGGAGCTGCAGATGTAGTCCAGCATTTGCCATGACCCCAGATGACATTGTAGCAGTGGAGGTGTCAGATTACTACACATAATCAGCAGCCCCGAGGGGGCTGGAGTTGATAGAGGCAGCATTCTGGCCTAACTGGTCAGTACACATTGCAGCTGAACCCAATGATAGGGCAGAGTTGTGGTGTGGCAGTCACAGTTTGGTAGCTGCTATTTCCAGGAAAAACAAAACAAAACAAAACAAAAAACAAAGCTTTAGATACATAGACCTCCCTCCCTCCATCCACCCTTTCTTCCCCTATTGTGGCAGACCCTGGGGGAGGCAGTGGGGATACCTGAGAGTGGCTGACAGTCTATGGTTACAAGGAGGTCACCCAGGAACTTACAGGCTTGGAGACACTGATTGCTACATCCCACCATATGGTTTGAACCCTGAGATGGAGGCAACTGGTCACAAAGGGGATGCCAACTTCCCCAGGTGGGAATACAGGGCAAGGTGACAACGGCTCACCAAGATCCCAGAAGTCCCAGTAGTATAGGTAAGAGGAAACAAAAACTAGCACTATAGCATCCTCTACTGGAAAACAAAAGAAAGACTTATACTCATCAACCTGCTAAATTAATAAAAGCAACTCAGTACAAAAAAAAAGTTCAATACCTTAAATGCCCAGGTGGAGAAATACTCTGTCAGTATCATGAATAACCAAAGTAGCCAGGTAGCTTGGAAACTAAAGGAAAGGTCCAAGACATGGAAGACTGTGATCTAAATAACAGAGAATTCAATACTGCATTTAAAACAACAACAACAAAAACTCAACAAGATAAAAGAAAACTCAGAAAGGCCATTTAATGAGCTCCAGAATAAAATCAACAAAGGAGTACATTAAAAAAGAGACTGAATCTATAAAAAAAAAACACCAATTCCAAATGGAAATTCTGAAGGTGAAGAAATCAAAAAATGAAATGAAAAATGAATGAGCACAGGAAGTAGAGCAGACCAGATGTAAGAGGATTAGTAATCTTTAAGATGGAATTCTAGAAATGAATTGTAGAAGAAGAGATAGAAATGAGAGTTAAAAAAGTGAAAGAGCCTTGCCAGTTTGGCTCAGCAGTTAGAGCGTTGGCCTGCGGTCCTGAGATACCCAGGTTCTGTTCCCGCTAAGGGCGCATACCTCGGTTGCAGTTTGTCCCCGGCCCTGGTTGGTCGTGTGCGGGTGGCAGCCACTCGATGTGTTCCTTTCACATCGATGTTTCTCTCTCTCTCTCTCTCTGTTCCTCTCTCTCCCTCCCACTCTATTTGAACAAAAAATGGAAAAATGTCCTCCGGTGAAGATAAAAAAAAAGTGAAAGAACTACCAATGGACATGGACAACAAAGCCAGGGACGGGGTGGGGGTGGGGGATGGGGAGGAGGGTGTCAATGGGGTAAAAAAGGAGAAACATCTGTAACAAAAATAAAATAAAATAAAACTGAAAGAACTATACAAGAACTATCTGACTCCATTAGAAAAAGCATAAGAAGGATGTATATACCAGAAAACAAAGATCAGGGGAAATGAACAAAGAACACATACAAACAAATAATTGATGAGACCTTCCCAAACCTATGTAAAGAGCTGAACCTTCCAATCAAAGGAACAGAACGTCTAATTAATTCAATGCAAAAAGACCTTCACCAAGACATATTATATTAAAACTATCAAGAGTTTGTGATAAAGAATTCTAAAGGCAGCCAAATGAAAAAAGTCTGTTACCTGAAAAGAAAATGTCATTTGCCCTGGCCAGTTTGGCTCAGCGGTTAGAGCGTCGGCCTGCGGTCCGGAGAGACCCTGGTTCGGTTCCCGCTAAGGCCACGTACCTCGGTTGCAGTTTGTCCCCGGCCCTGGTTGGTCGTGCGGGTGGCAGCCACTCGATGTGTCCCTTCACGTCGATGTTTCTCTCTCTCTCGCTTCCTCTCTCTCCCTCCCACTCTATCTGTACAAAAAAATGGAAAAATATCCTCGGTGAGGATAAAAATAAAGAAAATGTCATTTGATTATCATCAGCTTTTTTTTTTCAGTAGAAACCTTACAAGTTAAGAAAAAGTGTATTCAAATATTTAAAATAGAGAAATAACTAACCAAGAATAATATAGCCAGAGAAGTTATCCTTTAGATATGAAGAGAAATAAAGTATGTCCTAGACAAACAAATGCTGAGTGCATTTACCCATATAAGACCTCCATTATAGGAAATAGTAAAGGGTGTTCTACTTGAAATAAAAAATCAAAAGGATACAAAACTATGAACAAAATGACTAACAGACAGAAACAGGAAATTGCAACTATATTTCAGAATGGGTTATTAAACACTTAATTATTGCATAAAGGTTAAAGAGAGAAAAACATTTTAAAAAGACTATAGCTTCTGCAATTTTGGAAATGAACAGAGTATAACAAGGGATACTTTGTGACAACAAAAACAAAAGGGGAGCAGAACAGGACTAAACTACATAGGTGAATGGAAGATGTAGTCAGAAGAAAAAAAGACTATTGTATGTATACAACTTTTTTTACATAAACTATTTTTTATATAATCACACAAAAAATCTAGAACACATAATTTTTTTTTAAAGAGAGAAATCAGAAAAAAAAAAATTATAGAAAAATCACCAAAATAAATAGCGGACAGAAACGTAGGGGAAAAGTAACAATGGAGATATAGAACAACCAGGCAAAAGAGAAAAGAAAAAATGGCTGTACTAAGTCCCCATATCAAAAGGCACAGAGCAAAGGGATGAATTAAAAAACAACTATATATTGCCTTCAGGAGACCCATCTCAGATAAAAAGACAAATATAGACTCAGAATGAGGGTTGGAAGATAATACTCCAAGCAAATGGTATCCAGAGAAAAGTGGTTGTAGCCACACTCATATAAGATTTTAGGATATAAAAGGTAACAAGACAAAAATGGACATTTTATAATAATAAAAGGGATAATTCATCAAGAGGACAAAACACTTCAAGTTAAAAAAGTTTTAAAAAGAGCTTAGTTTAAAAATTATATGTATGTATGTGTGTGTGTATGAGATATATATGAGATAGATATGATATATATATTATATATATTTATATATATATATATGATTGTTGGGTATTGCAGGGTCTTTCCTGAAGAGGCAAAGTCACCCCTTTATTTATTTATTTTTTATCCTCACCCGAGGACATTTTTCCATTTTTTGTTCAGATAGAGCGGGAGGAAGAGAGAGAGAGAGAAACATCGATGTGAAGGGACACATCGAGTGGCTGCCACCCGCACGACCAACCAAGGCCGGGGACAAACTGCAACCGAGGTACATGCCCTTAGCGGGAACCGAACCCGGGTCTCTCTGTACCACAGGCCGACACTCCAACCGCTGAGCCAAACCGGCCAGGGCCAAAGTCACCCCTTTAAATGATTGGTTCTTCAATGGAGAACAGAGACAACTGTAAAGACCAGGGGAAGGTTACATTATTTTTCCTTGTAGTAAGCGATGTCATCCCTCTGCTCCCCATTCTTGATTTTTTGGTAATTTTTAATTTTGATATTCTTTGAAATTTAAAAAAAGTTGCAAGGATAGTGCAAGGCTCTCCTGTTTACCCCAGTTTAGCACTTGTAAACATTTTTCTCTCTTTGCTTTTTCACTATCTTACTTTCTCCATGTGTGTATGTGAACAATTATTTTCCTAATTATTTGAAAGTTACAGATAATATGCCCTCTTTAACCATAAATAGCTTAGAGAAGATTTCTTTTTTTTTTTTTTTTTTTATCCTCATTCGAGGACATTTTTCCATTTTTTGTACAGACAGAGTGGGAGGGAGAGAGAGGAAGAGAGAGAGAGGGAAACATCGATGTGAAAGGGACACATCGAGTTGGCTGCCACCAACCAGGGCCGGGGACAAACTGCAACCGAGGTACGTGCCCTTAGCGGGAACCGAACCCGGGTCTCTCCGGACCGCAGGTGGACGCTCTAACCGCTGAGCCAAACCAGCCAGGGCTAGAGAAGATTTCTTAAGGACATTCTCAATAACCATAGCGCAAATATCAAAGTAGAAACTGACAGTGATATAATCCTGTTATCTAATCCAGATTCCATATTCAGATTTCATCAGTGATCTCAATAATGTTTGCTATAACTGTTGTATTTTTCAGTCCAGAGTCTAATCCAAGAACACACATAGTCTCCTTAGTCTCCATTACTCTGAGTGTGTGCCGTTCTTGAACTTGGCTTCTGTGAAGAGTGGAGGGCAATTTTTTTATGGAAATGTCCCTCAATTTAGGTTTTTCTGGTATTTCCTCACGATTCAATTTACATTATGTATTTGGGGCAGAAACATGACAAAAGAGAAGTGAGCTGTTTTTCATGACATTGTATCAGGAAATAAATGGTATCAATTTACCCCAATTTTAGTAGTGGTCCGTTTGCCCACATAGTTGTTATTGGTGTGCAATTGCTTATAGACCTTCTCAAAAGACTGAACAAGGGAAACAAAACACCCCCAAGCTCCCAGGTGTGATTTTCATTTTGAGGCTAGGCTGAGACTTGCCCTCCTTACTGCAGTAGAAACACTAAGAGAAGGTGGGTTGTGACAAGGCAAACATTCATTCCAGGTGCTGGCCTTATTTGAGGACTTTGCCTCTGATTCTTAGTATGGAATCAGGTCAGTTACTTTATTGCAATAGGCTTAGAATAAAGCAGCGGTTGATCCATCATGGTATAAAGAGTTTAAAATCGACCATCTTTTTCCTTCTGGAGTAAGAGCTCTAAAAGATACATTTTTACAAATATTTACAATCAGAATTTCACAGATGTTAAAAAAAATGACCCCGAAAATTGTCTTATTTTACAAAAAAAGTATACAAAAACACAAAAAATGATTGGTCTCTGGTGTTGGAATTGTAAGTGGTAGAGTCCAAAGTAGAACCTTTTACTTGCTCAGTGGTATTTGTTTACTTCAGCATACTTTCTCTTCATAGCAGCATTCTGTATTACATACCAGATGGTGCATGACTGTCACAGAAATATTACTTTATATTCTTTGTACATAAGACAAACATTGCCTATTTTGTTCCATAATATTACGTGTTTAATTGTAAAGTGACATATCCAAATAATTATGGGTAGATTTGATGTCTGTATGACACACCATCATTGGGTTAAAAAAGGAAAATGCAGCTGGCGAGTAGGTTGATGGTTCATGGCTATATAGATAAAATTATGAATGGGTAAAGTTTTATTTTTGAGTGTTTTTGGTCCCCTCCATTTATGCTGCTTTTAATTTTCACGTATTTTACTGTCATAAGGCAATTTTCTGCCTTCTATCCAGCAAAATTGATGGCAATGTAATTGTAGTGAAACCTCAGGAGCCAATTTTATTTTTCGCACCCACACATTCTATTTCCACAGGTACCCTATAAATCTCTGTTTTTCTTGTTTATCTGGAGGTCTCGGTGACTTTTCTTCCTACTTTGCAATAATTTTTGCTAGTAGCTCTCCAAAGAACATGAGAGTACCTGGGAAATTTAACTGTTCTATAGAGTGGCACAAGCTTGGCTTTTATACCCTTCTGAATAAAGATGTTTAGCAATAAAGTTACTGGGCTCAGAAATATCAGACCCGGGTTGTATAATGTTAAAACAGCATAGATAGATAGATAGATAGATAGATAGATAGATAGATAGATAGATAGATAGATAGATGATAGATAGATAGAAAGAATAGATAATTATTAAATAACTTTTATTTGATTTGCTGTTTTTATATTCATATAACTCAGATGTGAAAATGTTCTGGTTCCAAGAATAACAATTTGATCCCCCATATACAGGAGTGTGGAATCATGTTTGAGTTAGGGTCAGTGTATATAGTGAGTTCAAGCTTGTCAGGATTCTGTATTTTGCCCACATTATGTAAGGATATGACAACTTCACTTCGTACTTTAACATTCTATGACATTAGCTTACATCTCTAATATTCAAATAGGGTATTTCTTATTCCTTCTTAACAGATCATTAGGGCCACAGCTGAAAACAGAGGCACTTTAGAGAGAACAAGTAATTGAAAACAAATATTTCTCAGGGTTTGTTAAAAATGTGTCCAGTGAGCCCTGTCACTCAGTCATTAACCAACACACTTCCTTTTCCCATCTGACCATTCCTTGTCAGTTGCAAAGGAAAAGAATGAAAATGTAGATCATATTCCTGCTCCTACTTCAGATTTCTTTAGCCATGAATCTTGCCTAAGATGGAGAAGAGAATAAATTGTGTGTGTAAATTGGAAACATACTCTTTTACCACAAAATCGTTCAATTTGTATGCCCTAAGAACAAAAATATTACCTTACCTATTTGTTGCATAATTATCAAAATCGGGATATTTAGCATTAGTACATTATCGAATTCATATTCCATATTAAAATTTTTCATTAATTGTGCCAACAAAATAAAATAAAAATTGTCTTTGTGTTTTATGTGTATGTATATATAAATAACTCATTTTTATATTTACACACATGTATATGTGTGTGTGTGTGTGCATAGGTGGGCAAAAGTAGGTTTAAAGTTCATATGTGAAAGTTTATTCTTGCATTATTATTTATTATTCTATTTATAGGAAGTGTAAACCTACTTTTGCTAACCCCCGTATATGTGTGGGTGTGTGTGAAATAGATAAGTCAGCTACCTGGTGGGATACCTCTCAACATGTATTTGTCTGATGTTCACTCATATTTAGTTTCAGCTATTATATCTTTGGCAGGAATATCACAAAAGGAATATTGTGTCCTTCTCAAGGCATCATGTAAGTGGCACATGGTGTTAGCTTATCACGACATAAGTGATATTAATTTGATCTTTTGGTTAAATGCTATCTACAAAGTTTATTGTGAAGTCAGTATATTTTTCTTCAAAAGTATTAATTTGTGGGCAGATACTTTACAATTATATGAATATTATATTTCTTATCACCCTTATGCTCGCAATTATTTTAACATTCATTGATGGTTTTCTAATTTCATCATTTCTTCTATAATTATTGGTGGATACTCGACTGCAAGTAACTGTTTCTTCCTTTTTCCTTCCTTCCTTCCTGTTTGGGACTCTGCAATTCCTGGACTTATATGTCTGTTTTCTTCACCAAGTTAGGGAAGTTTTTGTCATTTTTTTCAAATAGGTTTTCAATTCCTTGCCCTCTGTCTTCTTCTTTTGGAACCCCATGATGTGACTATTACAGAATAGTCAGAAGGATGCATAGGAAATACGTCAGTATTCTAATAACTATGCATGGTATAAGATGGGTCTGAGGTTTATTGGGATGATCACTTAGTACGTTATATAATGTCTAATCACTGGGGTGTACAACTGGAACTAACACACTATTGTATGTTAACCACAATTAAAAAATAAAATGATTTAAGTTAAAAAAAATAAAAGGTTGTTTTGTACTATCAATATGATTAGAAGTTATGGATTTCTACATGTAACAACTTGAAAATTGTTTTCATATTTTACTTAAACAGGTCCAATTCAACCAGTTAAAAAAATAACAAAGCAGTATGCAGGCCATCAATTCAAATTTATGACTGTCTAACAAGTACTAATACTATCTCATTCAATTTCTTACTAACATATCACACAGGAAAAAACAAAACTTGCAGCACAAATAGCCAAGATTGACAGATAAATTAATGAGAGAATCTGGAAGGAAATTGATATAAATTATGAAGCAGATTGAATTCATTAACAATTAAAATCTGCTTATGCTTAAACATATGATGAATGTTGGGTTTGTTTCATGAAACAGTGTATGGTAGATCTTGGTAATTTATTACCAATTATTCACTTCCTATCTGTAATGGAATTAATTGATACACTTTCCTATTCATCTCGGCAATAGGTAGCTCTCACTAGAATGGGCAAAATATATGTTCCTGCACAATTTATTTCTAATTTAGCTATGTGACATGCTTTGTTCAACAGAACATGGACCAATGTGAGAGTGTACCATTTCCAAGCCAAGATCTTTAGAGGTATACTGTTTCCACTTGTTCCTTATACTCTACAAGTCCCCATGAAGATGTGTCCCAGGTACAAGGAGCAGGGGAGACGCATGGAACAGACCTCAAGCAGGGCTATCCAGCTGACTGAAATGTCAAGGAGCAAGCAACTGAGATTCTATGTCACTGGTCACTGAGATGTTGAAGTTTTTTTTTTCTTTCAGAGTAAAAACAAATTAATGCACAGAGATTGCCTGGAAATAATGCACAAGATGGGCAAGCAATTTCTGACTTAGGGACACAGAGTATTTCAATCCACCCCTCACCAACTGTTTGGTGAGGATGGTATACTCTTTGCCTTGTTATTTTCAGGTCTCTCTGCGATGATTGCTGCATACAGCAGAGACTTCAAATTAAAACAAACCACCCCAGAAAACTACTTGGTTCGAATCGGTGGTTGTGAAGTGGTAGGATGAACCCTTGGGTAGTTCAGGATGTTCTCAGAAATATAGGCACCAGGGGAACACAACTCTGGTTGAGAGCTGACGTATGAAGACTTGGCTAGGACAGTGTGGTAGAGCAGTAGTGTGTCATAAAGTATGTTTGTAAGAGCAGAAAATATAAAAGCAAAAATAAAATTCCACCTGAATAGAGAGAAAGAATGAAATCTTGTTAAAGGTGAAGAATTGGACTGTGGTCAGAGACATTTTTGCATTCCAGATTTAGATCAGAAAACGACCACCACACAAAAGCAGCAAGATTGAGATCGAATTCTTCATTTTTTCTGTTGGCAAACAGAGTCTTGACTGATGAGCATGAAGAAGTACTGTAACACGTTTCCTTGACTGATGGTGTGTAAGGAGAAAAGTAACCCCAAAAAACATAAGACCAATGAGTGGAAAGTGCTGTGGATATGAGGGAAGATGCTGGAAAAAGCACTCAGTAAACTAAAAAGAAAAAATCCTCTGACTAGAATCCAATAATAAATACAAAAGAATTTCTATGAAACCATTTGATAAACTCAATAATGTCAAAGAATATAGAAAAAATGGGAAAAAATTCACAGGAAGGAAGGAAGGATTATGAAAGAAATAACTGCAGAAATGGATAAAAAGATAATAGTAATATATGTATATGTGTATACATGGCAAAATAAATATGGCAAATTTATATATATGTTTATATATAGGGGTGTGTGTGTGTGTGTGTGTGCATATATTTTAATGTTGTATTTTTTGGAAGTATGTACCACAAGTAAAGTGTCTCTCTTGCCCTGGCTGGTGTACTCAGTGGTTAGAGCCTCAGCCTGTGTATGGAAGGATCTCGGGTTTGATTCCCGGTCAAAGGCACATATCTCAGTTGCAAGCTTAATCACCAGCCCAATCCAGGAGTGTGCAGGAGGCAATCAATCTGTGTGTCTCTCACATCGATGTTTCTCCTGTTTCTCTTTGTCTCTCTTTCCACTCCTCCCTTCCTCCTTTCCACTTTGTTTAAAAAGCAATGGAAAAAATAGCCTTGGATGAGGATTAACAACAAAAATAAAGTGTTCATATTGAACATTCAGGGGTTTTCAGTTTATAAAATTATAAATAAGTTTTTTTGTTAAAAAGGATATTAACACTTACTTTAGATGATAGTTTATTTTTACGAAGTTAAAAAATATTTGGGATGTATAAAAGCTTTTATACATATGACTGAAAAATAATAATAGCACTCTTGAAGCCTGTTTATCTGACAATAAATAGGCTTGACTTTTACATTTATCTTGATTGTTGCAAGAGTTACAGATGTCCCACCTGCTTTGTTCCCCCATTGATGCCCTCCACCCCCTCCCCCGCCGCCCTCACCACACTATTATTTGTGATTAACTTTTTGATGAATAAAATATTCCTATTCTAATTGATTCCTTAGATTATATTTCAGAAATTAGATATTCTGTTCAAAGATTCTTAGGTTTAGGACCTTATGTGACTTCTAAATTTTATTCATGTGCCTTACCCTGCTCCCTCTCAGCTATTGACCACTGCTCTCTACAATGGGTCTACTAAACACCCCCATAAACAATGTAATTTGTTGGCCTTTAGCCAGCATGAGTATTTTCATTGTTTCTGCTTTAGGAATGTGATAGAATTATAGTAATCCAGGGATGTTTTGTGGAACTCCTGGGAAAGAGAAGCTGTCTTTCTTGTACTGTGGAGCTGGGAGGCTATAAGCCTGTGGTGGCCAGAAATCATAATAGGGGGCGCGGTTAAGTTAACACAGAGAAGACATGTTTGGGAAAAATCTAAATTCTGATGATGTCACCTGAATTCTACTTTTTCACATTACTTTAAGCTGTATCCCAGATTTTATTTTTAAATTTTTTATTTTTTATTTTTGCTTAAGACAGTTTTGAGTTGGATTTCTGTAACTTAAAACAATGACATATTTTGACTAGCACACAGGTAAATGATTATTTTTGTACATTCAATTTGAATATTTTTCTGTAATTGTAACTTGTGATAATAGCATTGTCAGTTACACTAAATATGTTCAAATATACATTTGCATTCTAACCTTTCAGGGTTTGATCTCAGATTGCTATTATAAAGCTCTCTGGGGGCGGGGGGGGGGAGGGAGGGAGCTCTCTGATGAACTTGAAGTTGCCTTCTGTTACAAGCTCAACTCCAATACCCACATGTTGGAATTTAAAGGAAATAGTTTGCTGTTCTGTTTTTGTCAACTATGCATATATTGCCTGGCTGCTTAGTAATGAAACATAAGTGAATTTTACTTTGTTATTTCTGTTTTTTTACATGAAGAAAATATACACTTAGTCTCTGAAAAAAGCAGAAAGAAATGTTCTGCTTCTTTAAGCAGCAGGCTTATTTTGTCATTTCCATTAAATTTCTTTTTTGTTGGAAACAACCCTATTCTATCATTTATTTTAGGAAAATAACATATTCTATCTGAAATTGGATTTACTTTTGTCTGTTAAAAAGACACTGCAACTTAGATCTCAGATACAGCATGATATTTGTGAGATGCTGTACCATTTGAATATTTATATTTGTTATATAGTGAATTATTTGTGATGGATGTTTCAGAGCTGAACAATTTATTTCAACCTGAGAAACATTTGCATATTTCAGTTTATTTTTTATGTATTTAATCCTCATCTGAAGACATGCTAAGAGGGAGAGAGAGAGACAGGCGAGAGAGAGAGAGAGAAAGAGAAATATCGATACAATCTTGGTATGTGCCCTGACTAGGAATTGAACCAAGAACCCTCTTGTGTACAGAAGAGGCTCCAACCAACTGAGCCACCTGGCCAGGGCCTTCAGTTTTTATTTATATTGTTTTTGCATAAAAATCTGTTTAAATACAATGCCAGTATAAATGTGTCTCTAATCAGAGTACTTAGAATCTTTGTCTAAATGATATATGTGTGTGTGTGTATGTATGTATATGTATGTATGTGTGTGTATATGTGTGTGTATGTGTGTGTATAAAGGTTTCCTGCAAATCTAGAACTCTTAGTATCTCTCTCAAATATATACACATTTTAGAGATCAATAGATAAAAAAAAATCTTTGTTAAATTTCTCATGTTCCATTTTACCTTCTTGTAGATCTGAACAACAATTATTATTATTTTTTTTCTGTAAAGGGCCAAAGAGTGAATTCCATAAGCTTTGTTTGCCATAGGGTCTGTCACAATTACTCATTTCTGCTGTGGTAAAAGAAATGCAGCCATAAACAATGTGGTGTGTACCAATAAATCGTTATAAAACAGACAGTGGTCAGGATTTGGCTCGCACGCTGTAGTTTTCTCATCTCTGTAGATAGCTAATTTTCTCATTAACCATGAACTTAGTAGACATGTTATATTGGAGGATAATACTATGGTTTAATTGCAGTATTTGTAGATTTCAAATGTCTGTAATCATAATTCTTGCTCTCAAGACACAGGCAGGATTGTGAGACAATTTTCCCCAAAGCAAAAACATGTGGACAGTGTATTCAACCTTATCAATATAATAGTTCTCTTAGATCTCTAGCAAGCTAGAAATCTTCAGAAAATTAAGTTCTCAAAGATCTGCAGAAACTATACATATATATGTATGTGTATATATACACACACACAAAAAATATGTATAAACTATATATATACATATATATATATATATGTATGGAATAGGGATATGGGACAATAGTTATAGGAAAATAGCTAAAATCACTGAAAATTGATAACTGGGACTTCTAGAAGTACAGTTTTTTTGTTTTTTTTTAATCTTCAGACTATAATTCATGAGAAGCAGGCTGAAGGTAAAAGGCGCAGGACAGAGAGAAACTTGCAATCAATTTCACAGCTGCTGATCCAAATTAGCTGATATGTATGTGTGTGTGTATATAAAAATAAAATTATTGAATATAAGTGGCCAGCTAGGTATCTTCATCTTGTTCCTGAACTAAGATGGAAAGCTTTCAATTTTTCATGTTGACTATAATGTTCGCTAGAGCTTAATATATTGCCTTATGTTAAGATGCATAATACATGGGAAATAATCATAATAAATTGAATATTATTTGACCTTAAAAAAAGAAAGAAACCCAGCCACTAAAACGACATGAATGGACCTGAAAGGCATTATTCGAAGTGAAATAATCAGACACAGAAAGACCATATCATATAATCTCACTTAAATGTGGAACCTAAAATAGTCCAATTCCTAGAAGCAGAGGATATAATGATCATTATATGGGCTGAGAGAGGGGAGAGACAGAGAGGTGATGGTCAAAGGGCACGAAGTTTCAGTTATGTAAAATTAGTAAGTTCTGGAGATCTACCATATAGCACTTTGCCTACAGCTAGCAGTACTGTATTGTATTAGAAAATCTTAAGTGTACATCTTATTTTAAGTGTTCTTACAACACAGAAACAATAACAATATTAATAACTAGGATAGGAGGAATTTTTGGTTGGTGATGGATATGTTTATGACTTTGATGGTGGTAATGGTTTCATAGATGTATATTTAGCCCCACCTCATTGAGTTGTATATAATTAAGTACATACAGCTTTTCAGATGTCAATCAGACCTCAATAAAGTAGTTAAAAATCCTCCCATTTGTATATGAATAATAAGCATAAAAATTCATCATGGTATCTATTTCTATATACTAACAGAAAGAGAAGGTAGATCATAAATCACAGGCCTCTGGGGAAAAAATACAAGAAAATTGTTCCAGGAAAAGAAGACATTTTAGAAAACACATACCCTATATTCTTAAAATTATTGAGAACAAGATATTCCTTGATTTCATAAAATATTTTTCAGAGAAGAGTTAATAAAATAATGACATCAAAAGAGACAACAGAGGGCAGTGCTCATTAAATTGTAGGTTACCACACTGTCATTACCAAATGCAATACACATCAGAATCAAAGGGAAATGCACTGTCTACAAAGTCAGTTATACGTGACAGACTTGAAAGGGAAGATATCACAATACAACATTTAAAAGAGCATCAGAAAAACTAGATCAAATAAAAATAGCTAGGAAATACAAAAAAGGTCTGATAAAAAGATAATCGTGTTTCTGAAAAAAAAAGGTACAAATGGACCGGGAATAATATTTTAAAATGAAGGAATAGTTGTCTTAACAGAAAGAGGACATTTAAGTATTATCTAAAAGGACAGAACTTAGTAAATAAGAAACTGATAAGGAACAAAATCAACAAAACACATCTTACTGAAATTCATGGACAAAGATTCTTATAAAGCATTTAGCTAAAACTCAGCTATAGGAAAAAATATAGTTTTTTTTTGCCACAGCCTCTACACAAGCAGTGATAAGTATCAGAAAAGTATTAAAAGTATCTGCTAAAAAGTAGTTCATTTTTTTAAAAAAAAATTTTTCTTTATTGATTTTAGAGAACGGGAGAGGGAGATAGAATCATCAATGAGAGAAAACATCGACTGACCGCCTCCTGCATGCCCCCCACTATGGATCAGGCCCACAACCTGGGCAAGTATCCTGACCGGGAATCAAACTAGCGACCTCTTGGTGCATGGGTCAATGCTCAACCACTGAGCCAACTGGCCAGACAGGAAGTAGTTCTTAAAGTGAAGTCTGAGTTTCTTGGAAGTATCAAAACTTTCAGGTAGCTTATAAGGTCAAAACTAATTTCACAAAAATACTAAGGCATTTTATCTTTTATTTTCTATGAATGTATAATGGAGTTTTCTGGAGGCTATATGGTGTGTGATATTGCAAGACACTGAAGCAGATATGAGACTATTAATTTTCTATTGAACTAAATATTCAAGAGATTCGTAAGAATGCCCAACAACGTGGTCAAAAAAGATGCTAGATATGATTTCAATCTTAAATTTCTTAAGATGCGTTTTGTGGTCTAACTTATAATCTATAATGGACAGTGTTCCACGTGCTCTAAGGTGACTTTTCCTTTAATTAACTTAGTAACCTGGAGCTACATATTTCAACTTTCTAAACTCTGGTTCCTTTATTTGTAGAGTAGCAGTGTGCTGTGATTTTATAATTCCTAGCACCACCACCTTCGTGGTTCTAACGGGTGTTGCCTTTCTCCGCAGCACTACTGGAATTTCCCTTCCTCTCTTGAACCCAACTCTCAAGAGTTTCAGCATATTAATGCATTTCCTCTTTTAGTTACATTTGCATTTCAATCAGGAGTAGAGATGTATATTTGGTAAAATCTCCCACTATACTATAATCCACAGATATGAAAAAGAGTGTTTAAAAAAGTATAGGACAGCCATGGCCGGTTTGGCTCAGCGGTTAGAGCGTCGGCCTGCGGTCCTGAGCGACCCGGGTTCGGTTCCCGCTAAGGGCGTGTACCTCGGTTGCAGTTTGTCCCCGGCTCTGGTTGGTTGTGCGGGTGGCAGCCACTCGATGTGTTCCTTTCACATTGATGTTTCTCTCTCTCTCTGTTCCTCTCTCTCCCTCCCACTCTACCTGAAAAAAAATGGAAAGATGTCCTCCGGTGAGGATAAAAAAAAAAAAAAAAAAGTATAGGACATATTCTGGAAGTTTTTAGTATTTACTCTGTGGGTGCCATTCTGTTGCGTAGTGGACATACAAACAAGGAGAGGGCAAGAGTAGAACATTAGATGATAAAGGCATCTAACCGCGTAGGCTAAGATAAATGTTATTAGAAGCATATCACTGGAGGTTTGTGGGGTTTCTCAGAGGACCAGCCCACTAAAGGCATGTCCTGATGTCTAGCACTAAGAATAATACTGTATCTCAAGGAAGGGAAACATTCTTTTTTCCCCCCTATATCTAGTTTTTCCCAATAGAGCTTTTTGAATGTATATGTCTAATATCCCAACCAAATCCGCATAGCCTGGTGATTTCTTACACAAGCACATGAAATATCCAAAAAGTATCAGAAAATGTACAGCAAACCATGATCTTTACCTTCAAGAGATCTCAATTAGCTCTTTTTCAAAGTCAATGTCCTTTTACAGATCTAACATTTCTTAGTGGGTCAATGTGCCTGACATTTAGTTTTCTCCGTTTGAATTTTCTGTTTTTTCCCACTTGTTATTACTGAATCCAAATTAATCTTTTCCAAACTCCCATATACTGTTTATTTTTAAATATCTCCCCCTCCCATATACTTTCTCATTATGAAGTTTAAAGACAGAAAAGCTGGGTTCAAATTCCAAATTTATCAATTGCATGTTAGAAAAACAGACAACATGCTTATTTATTCTGAACACCTGTTGCTTTAGAAATTAAATATACTGGATGCACATTTTCAGCACAATGCCCAGAACACAGAAGACATGATGTCAGTTATAGATGTAACAGGAAACCTCTCTGCTCTCTTACCCCAGTGCAAGAGGAAGAAGACTCTTGGCCTCCCCAGGTCTCTCCGTCATTTGTAATCTGATGCAGTGGTGAGAGAGGCCTGCCTGGGTTTCCCTGTTCCAAACTGAGAGAGAGGGGAAGAGCAGCAATCTACTTCTGTCCAGTCACGTATTCCTCTAACATTTTTTACATTACAGCTGGAACTCAACTTTTGAAAGTAAAAGTCCCAAATTCCTTGCCATCAAGGTACTCTGGTTTTGCCTTAAAAAAAAAAAAACCCAAAATGCCTGTAAAGAAAATGATGGTCTCATGTGTCTCAGGCATGAATTGAAGAGGGTCAGAAGGATATCAGATGAACCTCACAATGACACCTCTCTTCCTCTGCAGGTCACTTGCTCTTGGCCCTTTCTTTAATTTTTTTTTTTCTTTATTTATATTAGAGAGAGAGAGAGGAAGAGAGAGATAGAAACATTGATGAGAGAGACATTGATTGGCCGCCTCCTGCATGCTCCCCACTTGGGATGGGGCGCACAACCTGGGCATGTGCCCTGACTGGAAATCCAACCGGTGACCGCCTGATGCATGGGTCTATGCTTAACACTGAGCCACACTGGCCCGGCTCTTGGCCCTTCCTTTATGTCTACCATTCTTCACCTATATTAAACACAAGTTCTCCTTAATTTTAGAGGGGTCGTCATAGATATTTTCAACGACTTCTCACTTGCCAGAAGAAAAAGTGAACTACAGTTTATAAATGATGCACACTGGTGTTTTAGTAGTTTATTTAAATACCTATTGGATTTGAACTTTTTTATATATACAAGAACTCTACAGTCCAGCGAATGAAAGTAAAACTTGCTTTTAGTATCACATGGATTTGACCACATAAGATGAAAAGAAACCCAGCAGAGGGTTTATTACAATTAATGGTGCTAATGATGGCACATGCCTCCCTTGGCCTGAAATGAGATCAGGGGATTTTCCCTAAGATATGATCAAGTGACTTTCTGAATAAGGATAAAAATGTTATTTTTCTATCAGTTCCATTTTATAATCCTAGTAAAAGACTATCAAGTTTTACTCGTGATATTTTTTAAGCTATTTAATAGTCCCAATACTATTCTATGTTAATGCCATAGTTTTACTAGGAATTGAAGTAGGGCTCAGAGGAGTATAATTTCTAGGGGCATATTTCATGGTACTTTATAAATTATTTTTTGGCCTCACTTTATTGGCTTTTTCAATATACTTGCTGTATTATACTACAAGGTTCACAGCAGATGCTGTCTTCTCCCAAACACGCTGTATTTATATTTACTATGCTCCCATTTGAAGTGCCTAAAGCAGTTTGTGTCCTGATGGTTCAGATGACAATGTGAACATCTCAAGGATATCTGAGAAGGCACTTGATGTAACTATAGTGGAGAACAGCAGCTGTAAACAGATAGCATTATACATCATTTTAAACTTATTTTAGGTCAGGTCTACAATGACTTATCCACGTTTCCAAATACACAAAGCTCTAAAAATTGCAGGACTCTCTTTTACTCTTCTTTAAAATATATTTTGATTGTTTTATGCCAAAATTTACTTAGCAGCTAAATCTAACAGAAATAAAAGTGAGGCTATTTATCATTTTTATTTATCCTACTAATGTGAACACATATGTACACACACACACACACACACACATATGTGTGTATATATCTATATATGTATATATTTATAAAGTATGACACTAACTTGGCTGAAGAGTAAGTGGTATGCATGTCATAATAAATTTTAAAAATTAGTATAGGATAGTACACATGAAGAATAATACATATGTGTATTAGCTTGCTAAAGCTGTCAGGACAGGTGGCTTCAACACCAGAAGTTTACTTTCTCACAGTTTGGAGGCCGGAAGTCCAAGACGTGTTGGCAGGTTTTGTTTCCACAGAGCCTCTCCTCGGGCTTGCAGAGGCTGCCTTGTCACTACTGTCACATGGTCTTTCCCCTGAGTCCTTGCTCTAGTTGGTATGACCTAATCTCTTCTGATATGGGCATCGGTCAGATAGAATTAGGGCCCATCCCCAGGGCCTCATTTTAACTTATTTACCTCTTTAAGGGCCTTATCACCAAATGCACTTTACACTCTGCGGTACTAGTGGTCAGGGCTTCAACATACACATTTTGAGGGAACACAACTGAGCTCATAGCAACATATACAATTTGGTAAAGTTGTCATAAACACACGCACTGTTGCCAATCCCAGAAGCCTCTCTGTTCTCTTCTAGTCACTACACCTGTGCCAGCAAGAGAAATCTCTGATTTTTGTTTTCATAGATTAGGTATATTTTTTTATATTTTATATAAATGCAATAATTTATCATGTGCTGCTTTCTGTTTAGCTTCTTTCAGTCAGCTTCACCCATACAGATTTGCATAGTGGTAGATAATTCATTCAAATTGTATAATAATTCTGTTAATAAGTCTATTTGCTTATCTACATTACCCCTAATAGGCATTTGAATAGTTTCCAGTTTTGAACTGTCACAAATAACACTGCTATGAGCTTGCCTTTACATACCTTTAAGGAGCATTGTCAAGGAGCAGAACTGTCGGTCATGGGGTGTGTACGCTCTGTTCAGCTTTGGTAAAGCTGCTGTACTGTGTTTCCAAGTTTCAGACCAGTCGAGACTATCATTTGAACAGTGTCATGCATGGGATGTCTGTTTCACAAAGGAAGATACTATAATTTAGAATCAGTACAGGAAGTCAAATACAGTACAGGAAAAGAATTAGAGAAGAAATTTAAGCCTCCAGAATATTTATCGATGATTTTAAGATGTCACACAAAGAGCCTGACAGTGTGGCTCAGGGGCTGAGTGTAGACATATGCACCAGGAGGTCCCAGTTTCTGGTGGGGACACATACCTGGGTTATTGGCTGGATCCCCAGTAGGGGGCATGCAGGAGGTAGCCAATCAATGTTTCCTTCATCATTGATCTCTCTCTCTCCCTCTCCCTTCCTCTCTCTGAAATCAATAAAAACATAAAATATAAACCGATGTCACACACCCAGGCTTGCGGGTGAGCAGCTGCGAGCTCAGTGGGTCCCCTCACTCCTGCCACCTCTCCACTACTGCCCCGTCTGCCGAAGGGAGCGCCCTCCAGATCCTGCTCCCCACTGCCCCAAGCCATTTTGGACCAGATCACTGCAAAGATCATCTTATGCCGAACTGGTCAAGTACTTTGAAGACGACGTCAAAACTCCTCTGGGCGGCCTTCACACTCGCTGCGTTAACACTTTCAGTTACATTTTCTCTCCAACTAGATCAGCAGAAGGTTCCACCAGTTTCATTTGATGGATTCTGTTGGGATTACACATAAAGAGTTCCAACACCCCACTTTCGTTTGAATAACATGAATATTTATAATTCTGAGTGTTTGGAAGAAGCAACACCAATATGGATCACAAATAGAGGGCCGCATAGCCCAGGGGCACAGCCATGTGGCCCGGAACAGATGTAAAATTACAGGAGCATTTTCCTACTCACTACATGCTTTATAATAAGTTTGTTTCCTTTGAAGATAGTTGCCAAAATTATTGAATGGTTTACATAAAGCAAGCAAACAAATCAAACAAGTAACAACAACAACAAAAAACCACATCAATCTTGGTCTTCTCTATTGGGAAGACTCTGATGACATGGGCCACCATTTGGGACCTGAGGGACCACTCATGAAGCATATCATTTCAGACACTGACAACAAGTTAGGATATCTTATGCAAATACTGACAAAGGCAAAGCTGTGGAACACTCTGAGCCTAATTTTCACACGTGATCACCGAATGACCCGGTGTTCTGAGGGAAGATAATCTCAGGATCTGGATAAAGTCTACTATATCTTCACTGACAAATCTCCAGTAGCAGTTGTCTTGCCAAAAGAAGGTACATTTGATGAAGTCTATGAGGCACTCGCTCTTGTCCATCCTAATCTGACTGTTTACAAAAAAGAAGAGATCCCAGAAAGATGGCATTAGAAATACGACGATTGAATTCAACCAATTATCGCAGTAGCTGATGAAAGGTGGTCTATTTCACAGAATCAGTCAGATGATTTTATTTTAGGCAAGCAGGGTTATGATAATGCATTAGCAGAAATGCACCCAATATTTTTAGCCCATGATCCTGCCTTCAGAAAGAATTTCTCAAAAGGAGCTATGAACTCTACAGATCTGGAACCCACTGCTCCGCCACACAACAGATCACTCAGGAGCATTCGGGAACTGCTCAGCCTAACAGCTCCAAGATCAGCTCCTCACACACAGAATACTGTACTCCTCCATGGTAGTGTCGGACCAGGAGAATATGAGCAAGAGGAGTCATACGCTTATTTCAGAGGGGTCTCTCTCAGTAGCGTTGTATTTGTTGTATTTTTTATAATTTTTGTTAAACTTTTAATTTGCATTCAAATATCTGACTTATCAGATATACAGGCTGAAATAGCTCAACCATTATTATAAGCCTAATACTACTTAGACATAATTATGTCAGTGTTGAAAGGTTTCAGATTCTAGGAAACTACCTTTAGACATTTGCACAGACCATTAAGCAGTTATGTACATATTTAGGCACAGTCTCTTTCTCACACACATGCACACTCACAGTTGCATCAAAATACATATTCCTGCACAGAGTTAAAAATGTGGAGTATGTTTCCATTGTTCTGTCTGGCTTAGGGAGAGATAAGATCCTGCTTTATTTGGACTTGACACATATAATGTATATATTTAGCAACTTTGTACTATAAGCACCTTATATATTGCATTTCAAATTACTTTAATGGGTACTTTTATGTGAAATGTACTTTATTGACAATTTTGTCTTACAAGTTGGTTGAAAAGACAGCTTTCTACCCATGTCATGGAATACTTTTTTGTCATTCAAACCGAATGAAATTTCTGATAATTCCTGAATAAGGCACACATTTACTTAAATTTGGAGGGCAAAAAGAAAGTGAAACCTATTGAAATTTAAATGATACCACCTTTGTGCATGGAATTTTGGAGCGATGAAATCCTACAGCAGGATGTGTTTGGGCATTCCTTTTCCTATTTCTATCCAAAGGACTTGGGTTTTCATTTTATACCCCCCCACTAAAGAGATTTAGTTAATGAATGGCTATCATCAATAAATCAACAAACAAGTGTTGGCGAGGATGTGGAGAAAAGGAAACTATTGTGCATTGTTGGTGGGAATGCAGATTGGTGCAGCCACTGTGCAAAGCACTATGATGTTACCTCAAAAAATTAAAAACAGAATTGCCTTATGACCTACATATTTCACTTTTGGGACTATATCCAAAGAAATCAAAAACATTAATTTACAAGACTATATATACTCCTATGTTCACTGCAGCATTATTTACAATAGCTAATATTTGGAAGAAGCTTAAGTGTCCATCAGTAGATGAGTGGATGAAACAGCTATGGTACATTTATACAATGGACTACTAGTTGGCCATAAAAAAGGAGGAAATCTTACCCTTTGTGACAGCATGGATGGACCTGGAGAGTAGTATGCTAAGTGAAGTAAACCAGCCAAAGAAAGCCAAGTACCATTGATTTCACTTATATGTGGAATCTAATGAACAAAATGAATTAACAAGCAACATAGAAATAGACTCATAGATAGAGAACCGACTGAAAGCTGTCAGAGGGAAGGGGAGTTGGGGTGGGGGCTGGGTGAAAAAGGTGAAGAGGTTAAGGAAAAAAAAAATCCCTCACAGACTCAGACAACAGTATGGTGATTACAAGAGGGGAAGGGGAGTTGAGGGGGCGTGGTAGAAGAGGGTAAAGGGGGAATAACTGCTCATGGAAGGGGACTCAATGTGGTGAACACAATACAATATACAGATGATGTATTAAATAAACAAATAAAAAGAAACCTTGATTATACCATGTGACTGATTGTCAAGGAAAGTTTTGAGGAACATTTTTCTAGAAGCAGAATGATTAAAAAAAAAAAAAATAATAAGGTTGTGGTGACCTTTCAGAAACTCAAACACCTTACTACCCTCTAATCTTTGAAGAGTAGTCATGAAGACAAGTGTGCTTATCACTTTCCCATTTGCTCTCAATCTATTCCCTCAACTTCTCCCAACCTACTTTGCATTAATAGATACTGAATTCTTCAAATTACCTTTCCTAATATCATTTAGCAACAAGATTCTAGTTGGGTTCAGCCAACGGAAACACAGTAAGGATTTTGGAAGAATCAGGAAAGGGGAACAACCGGTACTTTGTTTCTACTCCATTGTTCTAGCTCTTGTCAGGCAGCCTCTGTCATAGTTTCAATTTCCATTGGTTCAAACTGACTCTGGTCACATCACAGCCCTTTGGTTTTTCCAAACCCAAAGATGTTAGACGTCTCCTACTGCTTGTACTTTTCAGTTGCCTCACAATCCCTTGTTTGGCTTTCCAGCCCTTCCATCTCTTTGTAATTATTTCACTCCTTTGAAATATGTAGGTTGAGCTTTTGGTAATTAAATCCTAATGCAGTTTTAGCATCAGAAGTGGTTCTACAGAAGAAACTTGCAACATGCAATTTGGGATTGGATTACTTCCCTCTTAGAACTTGATGACTTAACAGGTTTTTGGTTTTGTTTTTAATTTGTTTTTGCTAAAGGGATATGTGATGTTAGTAATTGATGGCATGCAGAATCAGCAGAATAATTCACCTGACTATATATTAACACTTTTAGTGGTTTGAGATGAAATGTCTATTTAGGAAAAAGTTTTGAGATGTCAGGTATTTGCTGGCTGCTTCTAACAATTGCAAAGAGCTTTGGAAAAGAAAAAAAGATAGGCTCAGATTTTTCAAGTTTCATCTCCAGATACCAGACTGAGTTTCCTTTATGACCTTGAATACATGTCTTGTTT
This sequence comes from Molossus molossus, assembly GCF_014108415.1. Taxonomy (NCBI): domain Eukaryota; kingdom Metazoa; phylum Chordata; class Mammalia; order Chiroptera; family Molossidae; genus Molossus; species Molossus molossus. Next base: position 80,477,368 of record NW_023425345.1, read on the forward strand.
TTTTTGGTAGCTATAAGGCAGGCCTGGCTAAAAGTCTGACCTCAAATCTAATTAGGCTGACTATAGAATTAAAACATAACTCAAACGCACAACATTGCCGTGTTTGTTATGTTAGAATTTGGGCATTGCCTTGGGAGGAGTAGAACCCTAAGAATGGCATGAACAATTCTGAGAAGACAGAGGAATCTGAAAAGTTGAACCTCTCAATTCTGCCGAACTTGCCCACCAGTAGAAGCACCCTTTCTCCACCATCAGAGGGGACCAGCCTTTCCTGTCCCAAAATTGTGGTAAGTTCATCTGAGATTTGTTTGTAAGAAATATCATAGCTCAATTTTATCATCCCTTGTTGCTTTAAGACTGGCAATGAGGAAAATGTTGGAAGAATGTTGATGAAGGACTTTTACAACTTCTCTGAGATTAGACAGCAAAATATATTCATTGGGCTCAGATCTGTGTAATTGATAAATGAAAATCATAATGAAGCATTAGTCACAGGCTTGCAGAACGTAAGCTTAATACACAAACTGTTAATCTACGAATGCGGCTTTTTTTAAAAGCTAGTTAATTACTTGTTTTTTTAAAAAAGCCAAAATGTGTCTTTTGTTTGACATTTTGTAAAAAATTTAAGTGCATGTTTTTAAAGAAAATGGTATTTTCTTTCTGAAAGTTGAAATAATTGTTATAAATAGTCATTTGTCATATTGATTTTAATTAAAACTTATAGCAAGGAGACTGGGAAACAGAGTTTAAAGATTTTACAAAATCAGGAGACTTTGGTTTAGTCATGACTAACAATTAATAATACATATACATTGTCTATTCTTTTTTTTTTTTTTCCTTTTTATTGATTTTAGAGCGAGAGGAAGGAAGAGGGAGAGATGGAAATATTGATGAGAGAGAACATCTATTGGCCACCTCCCGATGTCCCCCCACAGGGTATTTGGTCCACAACCTGGGCATGTGCCCTGATCAGGAATCAAACCAGTGACCTCTTGGTGCATGGGTCGATGCACAACCACTGGGCCACACCAGCCGAGCAATTGTCTATTCTTAATCTTTTAAAAATATTCCAAAATTCTATTTTCTTATGCATAGAATATACATACTGCAGGAATCATTCCTAAATTTTACCCCATGTTGGTTGTATAGTAAGATTTGGAATAAGGCGAGAAAAACATTTGATTTGGTATTATGTCTGTGTGGGTCTGTGTGTGCATTTTAAAAATGCTATAGGACAGTAAAATGTATAATGAAATGGTACCTTTATGGTTTCTGACCAAATGGATTTTCTGAATGATAAAGCACTACAAGAATATAAATTATTGTTATTTTAATTAGGATAATGCATTTAGAGAAAAAGATTTAAGCACTTTTTTTTTTTTTTTTTTTTTTTTAATGGTGATGGGCTCTGAGTTCTTAATTCTAATCCAGAAAAAGAAAACTGAATGATTTGGCCCTGTTCCCCTTAATGTGCACAAGAACACTAAAAGGCTGGGCAGCATCAGAAAGGGCAGAAAACAAACCCAAAACATAAGCTTCTTTTGCTGTGAAGTTATTAAGGGGGCCCCATCTGCAACATTCTGTAGTGGGATGCTAGTAAAATCATAGGTAGAATGTAGTAGGGAAAAGCTATGGGAGATGTCATTTAAATGGCCAAAATGATGAAATGCCTCCATAAAAAACCAGAGTAGGATTCTTCAGTCTGAGAAAATGAATGTGAAGAGAATAATGACTAAAATGAATAGATGTCTCTGAGACTGATTCTAGCTCAAGCAAGTCTTGGGGGGGAAAAAAAAGAGTAAATATTCATGGTAGCTAACATTATTAAATACCAATAATTCATCAGATTCTGTTCCGAGGGCTTTATACATGCTTATTTATTTAACAGTCAAAATAATTATACACAACAGATACTATTATTTTTCCCACATTGAAGATGATGAGACTGAAAACGACTCCGGTTAATCTACGACAGCATGTTAAAACACGGGGCTGACATCTGAATTCTTATGGTACAGATCTATGGGAATGGTTTTCAAATTGTAACGTATAAGATTTTCCTAGATTGTGTATTAAAAAGGTGGATTCCTGGCCCAGGAATTAAGTGTATCTGGGGTAAAGCCCAGAAATATGCATTTCAAAAACACCACAAGTACTAATGTAAGTGTATCTATGACCCATACTTGGAGAAATACTGTACCAGATTGGAAAAGAAATACTCTCTGGAAATCCATTCACTAGATGTATGGCCTTGGTCAAATTATTTAACCTATTTAAAACCTCACTTTCATGATCCACAAAAGATATATAATAATAGAAATATTAATATCAATAACTTTAAAAAGGAGTAAGCAAATTACCCATTATAGTGCTGATCATGGAGTAATTTATATATATGAGTGTTTATTTTAAAGCAAAGTTAGCTCTGACTATAGAATGGTTACTCGACTGTATAATATTGCTGCTGCTTCCTACATGTATACATTTAAAGCAACGTTGTATCTTGTCCATACAAATATTTTAAATGTATGTGCCCCTACTCTCTATTTGAGTACATTCCTGTTTTTTCTTTTTTTTTCTTTTTTGCTTTTAGTGTGTTTAATTTACCTTTTATTGTACTATGTAAAACTTCCATTGACTATTCCAACCTACAATAATCTCTGTCTAGATACCAGTTCTGGAATCCATGCTACTTGCCAGGCACCATGTCAGTCACTCTCCAGGACTTTGATCCCCTTAAGGAGAGTATCACTGTCTAATCTTCATAGGAAATTCAAACAATGTGCTTAAAAGAGAGGTAGAAAATCAGGGGCCAGAAACATCATGAGGTTCTATCTATGAAGCTCGAGGTCAGGTCACCACATTATCCATTTTGACTTGACCTCTCTGCTACTCATCGGGATTTACCATTTTTTGACGATATTATTGCTCAGCAACTCTTATATGTATTTATCAGTTTAAAAAATTGCTATATTTTATGAATAACTACAAAGAAACCTATAATGCACATACTTTAGTATTAATAAAAATAGTCTTCGGAATGGATCAAAAAGCTGTGGTACATATACACAATGGAGTACTATGCAGCGGTAAGAAAGAAAGATCTCTTATCCTTTGAGACGACATGGAGGGACCTGGAAAGTATTATCCTAAGTGAAAGAAGCCAAGCAGAAAAAGACAAATACCACATGATCTCACTTATATACGGAATATAATGAACATAACAGTCTGAGGAATACAGTAGACCCAGACACATGGAAGTAGGGCACAGACTGACATCCCTCAGAAGAGGGGATGGGGGGTGGGGGGGTGGGAAGAGATAAACCACAGAACTTATATGCATGTATGCATGACCAATGGACATGGACAACTAAGCCGGGGACAGGGTGGAAGGGGGGTGGGGTGGGGGGTGCCAATGGGGTAAAAAGGTAAAATATCTGTAACAAAAAATAAATAAATAAATTAAAAAAAAAAAAAAAATAGTCTTCGAAGCCCCAAAGTCAAATAGTTAGTAGCTGGAAGATATATGATTTGAACCCAGGTATATCTGGTGTCAAAGTCCACTATTTTCTTCACACTTATTCAATCATTCAGTCGTTTATTTGAGTGCTTACTAGGAACCAGGCTTTACAAATAGCTTGGAATACACTCATGTACAAAGCAGAAAGTCCCTGCCCTTGTAAGTGCACCTTATTCTGGAATGTGGTCTCCCATTTCTTTGGCTTTATTGTGAGCACCTTCATGGCAGCAGCCAAGTGATGGATCAACAGAGCCAGTGGCAAGATCTCACAAATAGAGTTGGCTACAGCATTCTGATTGAGTAATCTTATAGTTGATTAACTCAAAGGATAGTGACATAATATAAGGGAAGTTAGTAATTAGTTTTACTTTGTCTCAGGGCTTCAAATAATCTCTTCTTTTAGACTCCAGTGAAAGGCAGAATGAATTCCACAGCACCTCCATTAGAGTTTTTGTTTTGTTTTTTAAATAATTTTTCTTTATTGATTTTAGAAAGACAGAAGGGAGGGAGGGAAGGAGGGAGGGACGGAGGGAGAGGGGGAGGGAGGGAGGGAGGGAGAGGGAGGGGGGGAGAGAGAGAGAGAGAGAGACATCAATGAGAGAGAACATCGCTTGGTCGCCTCCTGCATGCCCCCCACCAGGGATAAGGCCCACAACCTGGGCATGTGCCCTGACTGGGAATTGAACCGGTGACCTCTTGGTGCATGGGTTGGCACTCAACCACTGAGCCACAGCAGCCGCACCCTTAATAGTTTTTATACTACTAAGGAAAGTACCTATCCCACTGCACTACAATTGGTTGTTTACTTGTCATATTTTTTTTATTTTTTATTAAGCTTTAAGGTCTTAAAAGGCTAGGTTCAATTTTTTTTTTTTTTTTAATTTATATCCATAGTAATCTACAGGGTGGAGGGAAAAAAAGTAAATGTACAGTTGTATGTGAAACACAGACTTTAGTCTTGTATTATTAATTATTGTATTATTTTCCATATGAACAATTGCAAACCTACTTTTGCCCCACTCTATATATCTGAGAAATAAGAGGAAGTAAACACATTTCTGTTGAAATAAGGGAGGAAAAAAATCACACTGAATAATTGTATCAATACATGACATTCTCAAAAGGAAGAAATATATGAAAGTATATATATAAACAAGTATAAATTAAACAACTCTTAAAGCTAGAATAATGCTCATACAACTAGAATAACAACCCTTTCCCAGATGTGAGTAGTCAGAAGCTGAAGCTTAAATGTTAACTGTGCCTCTTACTCTCTATTTGATTTAAAACAAATATAACTTCCTAAGTCTGAATTGCATTATCTATAAACCACATATGAGTTGAGATAGTGACAGATCATTTTAGAATTAAGATGAAACAATATGTGTAATTACAGATATGTCACTGTATGTGAAAATAACAAGATATAATAATACATTCCCTTGGATTATCAATCTACTCACATAAATGTAGTATAATGTAGTGATTTAGGAACGAAGCTTTCAAATTCAAAGGCTGAAATTAAACTCCTAGTCTGCCCATTATTTAGCATGTTCAGACATCATGCTAAAGGAACATGAAAAAACTAAAAAATGTCTCTTGCATTTCCTCTATTTCCTCTCATTTTATTGTATGATGTCAGTGATGGTAAGGCCTTCGTTTCGAATCTGTGATGCACGAGTTACATAGCTGTTGCTCCAGAGGAACTGGATTTGCCTTTTTCATGCAACTTAAACATTATCAGACTTTTAAAATAAAGATATAGTCACTAACCAAAGTGTTAATTGAATTTTTCTTCTTGCATAATAAAGTTATAGACAACAAAAATAAACATTGCCTTGATATTTACTCAGTTAGTAATTTAAGCAAAAGTGAGATCAAGGCATTGGATCCAGTGCTGTTTTCACATCTGAATACGCCAGGCTGTGAAAAGTCTGCATTTGGTTTCCCTTGTACATCTTGAATGTGTTTCATGTATTTTTTTTTTCTTTAATGTTTTCTTATGATTTGTTTTCTCACCAACCTCCACATGCCTGATGGAAGATGTAAAAAAGCTATTCCATATGCTTTGTATAAAATATGTTAAATGCAGAAAATTGGGCACGAAACTGTCTGCTTAGAAAAAAAATGAGCTGAACAATTGCACGAGTTTTCCATTCTAAGAGGCAAATTATATTTAATTGGACCTTTCAAGTTTAAATTTCCAGATTGAAAATTCAGGTGACTGCCCTGGCTAGTTTGGCTCAGCAGGTAGAGCACTGGCCCTCAGACCACAGGGTCTCGGGTTTGATTTCCAGGCAAGGGCACATACCTGAGTTGCAGGTTTAATCCCTGGCCCTGGTCAGGGTCCTGCAGGAGGCAACCAATTGATGTGTCTCCCTCACATCAATGTTTCTCTCTTTCTCTCTCCCCTTCCCTCCCTCCCTCTCTTCTAGTCTCTCTAAAAGTCAATGGAAAAATATCCTTGGGCCCTGGCTGGTTTGACTCAGCAGTTAGAGTGTCAGCCTGCAGACCAGAGAGACCCGGGTTCAGTTCCCGCTAAGGGCATGTACTTCTGTTGCAGTTTGTCCCCGGCCCCAGATCGGGTTATGTGGGTAGTAACCAGTCGATGTGTCTTTCTCACATCACTGTTTCTCCTTCTCTTTTCTTCCTTCTCTCCTTCCCGCTCTATCTGAAGATGAATGCAAAAATGTCCTCGGGTGAGGATAGAAAAGAAAAGAAAAGAAAAGAAAAGAAAAGAAAAGAAAAGAAAAGAAAAGAAAAGAAAAGAAAAGAAAAGAAAAGAAAAGAAAAATTTCCTTGGGTGAGGATTAACAACAACAACAAAATGTTAAAAAAATAATTCAGATGATAAAAATGTAGTAAATAAAATAATTGGCCTTTTACTATTGGTTTATAAAGATAAGCATGTTACACTTAAGTTGTACTTTCTAAAGTAATTTATAACACAGTTATCACAGACTAAGAACAATGTAAAAACCAGGAGCAAGACTTTATCTAATATATGATTTTATAATTTATGCACTAAATAGCTACCATAAGAAATTTAAAGCAGCCTAAAATAAAAGAGGTATAGTCAATAAATTTTAATAAGCCTCTATTAATGAAGCACACTATACAACAAATTCTTTTGTTAATGGAATTTAAATTATTTAGGATTAAATTTAGATCCTAATCTTTTTGCACAGTACATTTTTAAAAATTAAATATAAACAGTACTTTCTGTAACATATAATTTTATTGTTGTTCAGGAATATGTGAGGCAATGTCTAGGTCTCATAATGTGTTTGATGAATTGTAACTTAGTTGATATGCTTCATAACCCAAGTGTTATTATTATCCTTTTACAGATGTGAAAACTGAGGTGGAAAACAATTATTGTTACTTTATTAATTTTTTTTAAGAGAGTGAGCAGGAAAGAGATTGAAACGCAGATGAGAGAGAACCATCGCAACCGGGCATGTGTCCTAACTGAACTGCAGCCTATGGGTGCATGGGATGATGCTCAACCAACTGGGCCACAGGGCCAGGGCTAGGTGGAAAGCCACTTAGAAAGCCATGCAAATTTATACAAAGTTAGGATATAAATTCTAATCTGTCTAATTCAAGTGAAAATTTTCCCACTACTTAATGATGTCCCTTTATGATCTGTCCTGCAACTGTTTACAAGTCATCAATTCTCCAAAGAATGTCACACAGAGAAAATAAAGTCTAATAATAATAATAAATAAAATGTAATAATTAAGGTCTTTAGTGGAATATCTACTATATTTTTTAATATAACCAAATTATCTTCATTTAGGTAAACTTATAGGATATTGACCCTAGAAGTCTTTAGAAGGATAAGTGATTTATGTGTTATTTACAGTCAATAATAATCCTTTCTCTAAAGAAATGAAACAATAAGTAGGCCCCTGTTTCTTGATTAAAATCATCTTGATGATATAACATTAAATGACCCCAATTCTCAATCTTCTGGATAGTTTTTCTATTTTGCTAAAATTAACATAATTTAAATAGTCCAACATTAATTTATAACAACATCTACATTAAATCACTTTGGACTAGGAGGGTCACAAAGTGAATGGATAAGGGAGATGTAGAAGACACAGTGGATGAGGCATGGCAAGATAAAGGGATCCAACACAGAAACTGAGGAAGAGGAAGTTGTCGATGATGACTCAGCACTTCCTGACCTGTGAAACTAGAGGATTAGCAGGGACACCAAGAAGAAAACCAAAAGATCACGAGGTGGGAGGTGACTTTACATAACTGGGTAATAAGTCCAAATAGGGGAGGACCACATCCATCCATGCTGAGAGGACAGATCAGGGCTGGAAATATAAGGCACTCTTCCATGGTTGGGCAAGTTCATAAGAATGTGTGCATATGGATCAGACACATAATATAAAGTAAGGAGAAACTCAGGACTAAACCTTTAGGGAACTCCAACAGATAATGATCAGGTGGCAAAGAATAAGCCTAAAAAGGAGCTGGCAAAGGAGATACCAGAGATGTAGGAAGAAAACAAACTTCCACCAAGGTGGGTGATAAAGAATCCAAAATGAGAGAGAACATTCATTAAGTCAACTATTCATAAAAATAAAATGAACTGAAGCCTGAAATGTCCATTTTACTTATTATAAATAAAATTCTATAGTTATACTTCTTTCCAATTTAACCTACTGATCTATTCTTTGTCAATATTTTAATGCAAAATGTTCAATTGGATAATTAATTTATAAATTCTATAAATTCTTCAGCTTTAAGCATTAATAAACGGAATTCAATAAAAATTATATTGAATAATTAAGGAACAGGTCTTAAAGGCTTAATAATTTCAAAACAATTATGTAGGACAAGATTTGTCTTTGAAAAATGAGCAAATCCATATAAACAGTTTTAAAATATGTTTTTATTGATTTTTTTTAGAGAGAGAGAGAAACACCTCTGTGAAAGAGATATATCAATCGTCTTGATCCCCAGTAGGGAGTGTGCAGGAGGCAGCCAATCAATGTTTCTCTCACACACGCCAATGTTTCTGTCTTTTAAAAAATCAATAAAACATATTTAAAAAAAAGAAATAATGTAAATTGAATTAATTTGTTCCAGACTCACAAATGATTCCTTTTTTGGGGGGGGTGGGGGTAGTGGTATGTGCCCCTAGCGGGTCCACAGGTCGACGCTCCAACTGCTGAGCCAAACTGGCCAGGGCTCCATTTTAACTTTTCTTATATACAGTACATGTCTAATGTACTGTTTAATCCATAAACAAACACTTCTTTTCTTAAATTTATCAAAACACCCCCTACTAGCCTTAAACAAATTCACCTTCAGCACTCATTCCCCAGTGTCTAGGCAGCATCTTCACTTTTTCACATATCACTGCCTCTGAAATGCTGTCATTGGCTAACTGCTTTTTGTTTATCTAAATCAACAACAGTTTTTCTACCTCTTCAATTGCCTGTGATCATTGTTTCTTTCACACCCTTAGTAACATTAGCATTTTGATGGCCTCTTTATGTTTTAAAATTGTGCTAACTATCCATTTCACCAGCAACAAGAGCAAAAAAAAAAAAAAAATGAAAAGACAAAAATATTCACAGCACAATTTCCTGAGATGTTAACAAGGCAACAAGGCGAGGTTTACCTGTAAATGGACCCATACTGGTCCATTCTCTGCTTTGTTTGCGGCCAGAGAGATGCTTTTTGTATCAGTGTAAAAGGCTTGTCAGGTTGAAAACCTAAGTTAACCAAGACATTTTTTTTTCTGTGAACAACTTGGCTGAGAACCAAATTGTTTGAGACAGGAGACATTCAAGAACCGAGGTTTGACTGTATCAGAAATGAGAAAAAGAAAGAGAGAGAGAGAATAGAAGAAACTGAGAAGCAGAAATGCTATCAGAAAACTCAAGGCCATCTCAGAAATCTAACAGCTAAGTCTGAGAGGATTCTGCCTTCTTTATCAAACTGCTCTTAGAGATGCCTCCTTATACGTCACACAGTCACCAACATGTCCTTTTTGCAATTTCGCTCATCACCTATCAGTGCTATTTTTTCCTTTTATGGCAATAGAGAAATGACCTGGAACACAGAACAGGAATTGGCAATCTCCCAGATCCCTTTTTGCATTTAACCCTCTCAATGTAACAAGTACAGAGACCAAGCTCAAAGCCAGTGATATTATAAAACATCCCAGCTGACTTTAATTTCCCCACCCTTGAATGTGTGGTAGGTTGAGGAGGGTCATAGAAAAGGGTATATATACTGCATGAGAAAGGAAACCTGTCTTGTTTACTACTAAATACCCAGTTTCTGGAAACATATTGGATGCTAATATAATATTTCAGAGATAGAAAGAACGGAAATAAGACAGTGGTATGAAATTGGGATAAAATAAAGAAGGTAGAGTTAGAAAGAAGAGCTTAGTGATGGCAATTAGAGAAAAATACCCTAGGAATTTAGTGAATGTCCAACTGGACCTTATGTCTAGACAATAATCAGAGCTTGTTTTTCTGGAAAGAGGGCTCTATCAAGATTCACTAAATTTTGGCCACCAGTTTTTATTAACTCTTTGCCTAGAAAATGAGCTGATTATAGGTCAGAGGTATATTAGTCTTTTCAAAAGTAGACCAATATGCAGAAAATTTTAAACAAAACATTTTCCCCATACTTTCCCATTGCTGTACTCAGTCTTCCCTTTCAGCTTTTTGGATACATAGAAATTTAGAGGTGGTTTTCTTAACTATAGGGTCTCAGACCTTAGTATAGGAGTCTTTCCCTCAGCCTGCTTCTTTGGTCCAGGCATTCGCTGATCAGAATTGGAAATCTTTTAAGAAAACAATGTTTCGAGAAATCTAGCCTTTTTGAAACTCCTTCTGGGAGATTGATTTATTCAAGCTCATATCCTGAGTGAAGAAATAGAATACAGTATCATATTAGTAGCTATTGGTTCAGTTCATCTAAAGTTAATTTGCAAATTTTCTGCATGGTAGGAAAACCATAATCTGCTTACATTTTAGCAAGAGATCTCCTATAGCTATTACAATGAATATACACCACCTAGAAGCCTGCTCATCTTTCTGCCATCAAACATTTACTTATACGGTTGAAAACATTTGTTCAATGCCAAACACAGTGCTAGTATTGGGGAGGAACTGTGACTCTGACTGCCATTACCCCTCTCCATAGACTCCTCTGGTGGGAGAGGCAAATTAAAAAAAAAAAAAATTAAGCAATAATTCAAAGTTCTAGTAGCCATATAAAAGGGGGAAAAAACCTAAAATAGAAGAGAACTGAGATCACTGAAGATCTACTTTACATAGAGTAGTCCTAACTATTTTCTTGGGAGGTAAAATTTCATCTGAAAAGGGAAAGAATGCAGTGGCTGGCTTAGAGCTGAGGTGAAAAAGAGAATTTTAATATGTAGTCATGGGAAAGTACTATGTTCCATAAAGAGCCAAGAATTGCACATGGAGAACTTTTTGATAGATTCTGACTAAAGTAGCCAAGCACGTTTTTTCGTACTGCACACTGTTGTCGCTGAGAGTTGTTAGATGGCACAGACATTTCATTTCCCATTTGACTCTTCGGCTATAAAGTCTATTTCCACAAAGCTTGGTTTCCAGTCAGCTGTCAATCTAACCACCAATTGTTTCAAACAATTCTTGCTAAGGAACTGGATAGAAATTACCTACTACTCTAGGGTATTTTGGTTTTAAAAGTGGATACGGGAAGACCATAAATCTATTAAGATGAAAAGGAATGAAGTCCTAATGGCTCACCTGACAGAAGAGTGAGTTGGGTAGGTCATGCCTGCCCACTGTTACAGAAACTACTGATGTAAATCATTTTCCATCATTGTCCACACAAAATGGAGATTTATGCACTGAAGGAAGTAGAAAATGGATTATTTATATTGAAAAAATGTGTTTGATCCTAATTTGAGTGAACTAAACATACACACACCCAAATACAAACATAGTGATCAATGTTCAGCTGTGACCAGGTCACATTCTTAAAATTATTTCATTTCCCCTTTTGTCAATTCAAGCTATTTTTATAATTATTAGAGTTGTTAAATTGGAGAAAAAGTGTTTTGTTTTCTAAAATAATTGTTTATGCTATTTTCTTGGGGTGGGGGGAGGGATTCTATGCCTGTGCTGTTCTTTGGCTATTAGCTTGAGTAGAGTTAAACCTTGTATAGCTCTGTCAATTCTTGCCTCCTGCTATTTATCAAACAATTTACATCAACACTCTAAGTAGTTTGACACATTGCCCCATAATCGCTTGATTTGTATCAAGGTAACACGGCTTATGATTCAATAAGTAAACACAAATTTTTAAGGGATGTGTATACTCAGTAGCATTTTGATTCAATAAAATGTTTTAAAACTATTTTTTCCCAACATCTGGAGTTTGGCAAAAACATAAAATGCCTTGGCCAAGCACTCTTCCTCCCAATTTTAAACCCAGTTCATTGCAAGGGAAATTTAATTCATATGTTTCCAGTATATTTACACTTAGTTTATTTAAATGGTGTTTTTAAGAGCTCAGTGAGGTCCAAGAAGTCAATTACCAGTTTATAGTGTTTTTAATTTTCTTTACATTGAACCAGGTGAGCAAATTTTGTTTAATAAAAAGTCACTAATTTACTTAACATGTAAAATTCTATAACACTCATATTCAAACTTTGTGCAAGTTGCATGTTATTCCCAAATAGGTATCCGTAATATGGTATTAGCTGCCACCCAAGCATCCTGCGTAGGTCTGAGCTAGAACAGAATGAAAGGAGCTGGTTAAGATCAGTCCAGGGTGGAAACATCTGGCTTGTGGTGTGATGACTAAGCTACACAAAGGAAACTTCTCAAAGTCTTCTGGAAGGAGCTGGCTGTACTAACCTTCTCCTATTATTCCCACTTACTAACTGTGACTTTGGACAAACCACTCAATTTCTCCCCAGCCACTCTCATTTTCTTTTAGCTTAAAAGAAGTGGATAATATAGAACTAATTTCAGAGGGTTAGAGTGAGGAATGAGTTAAAGAATAACAGCAAAGTCTCATGTCTCTCTGAAGTGCGTCTACCTGCAATAAATGCTCAGTAATAAAAATGACAGTTCTGTGCATTTGACTTAAGATGACCTACAAGAACTACTTTAGCTAAACTGCATTTAGTTAGATGCCCATGGGTTGAAGGCCATTTAAAAATGTATTTAAGTAATTCTAGCTTACACGGAAAAAGGAACAGGGCAACAGGAAATAAGCTAGAATCAAGGCAAAAATGAGAGCTGTCTAGCTTTGTCTATGGCATTGGTTAGTAAAAGGAACACTGGACTGCGAACAGGCATAAGAGTTCCTACTATCAGCACTGCTAGTAACTGTATGTTGTGTATGTTACATTATGGTCCTGGCTTCCTGCATCAGCTACAGAAGGACATAGCTGGAGCAGAAGACCCCAGGTTCCTCCTAACTTCCAAACAGGATGGCTCAATTGTTTACCTCAACATTAAAATAAGCTCATAATCAATCATGAAAATTGACTAAGGACAACTATATTTTCTAACTATGTTGAGCCAGGGACCCTAAAACGTGCCTAAACTTTAGAAAGATGCCTGAGGTTGCACAATATAATGAATATACACCATCCATGAGCCTACTCATCTCTCTTTCTTCATTCATTCTAAAGTACTATCAATGCCAAGCGCAATGGCAGGCACAGGGTAGGAAACTGACCTTGACTATTATTATTCCCCATCACTTTCTAAAAAGTATTGAGATGGAAAGTTCAAAAGAAGCATATCTAACTAATTTGTACATGCAAGAATGCTTTCTATTTATATTTTCAAAAATTGGAAATAGAGGAAGTTAAAAATATAATTCCAAGTTTCTGACAAGGAGCAACTTGGAGGATTCTGTGTTATGTCAACCCATTTTCCTCTTTCTAATGTTTAATCCAGAAAATCCACAAAAGTAAGGCTTCAATATATTTTTGTTATCCATAAAGGCACAAGCATTTTCAAATCATGCTGTCCTTCTCTGTGTACTGTTTTTTTGTCACACACACACAATTCTTTTTCCATCACTTCCCTCAGACAGGGTTTGGTTCCTTTGCAAGTGGAGAAACAGAGCATGTTCAGGCCACAGTTAAAAAAAAAAAGAGCCCGAAGCCTCATGGGTCTATCAACCACTGCCCACCATCCATGTCATAGTTCATCATTATTCAAATTAAGAACAAATTAGAAATGCAAATAAGGAAAATCTTACATGAAAAGAGAAAGCAAATTGTCCAGGATCTAAGCACAGTAGGGGTCAGAGCGAAAATTGTGACTAAATCAACTCTTTTTTAATCGAGAAATATTTTCATTTCCATCTCTAACATCTGTTTTTTAGGGTCTTTTTTTTTTCTTACACTATTGCCAAGATAAATTCAGAAGGAGCATATACATTCTCAGCTAGATTGAGCCAGGCATGTCATTATTTTTAGATTTTAGATTGAGGCATAAATGTTATTGTTCTCTTCACAAACACCTTCCTCTGTTCCCCTCCTTGAACTTTCTCCTTAGGTTAATAAAATAATCATAACCTAATTCATACAGTATGGCTTTTGCCACTGTATCACTTCTGTAAAAATAAATTATCTCATTGTTGCCACCATAAAGTCTATTCATACTTTAATGTATCAGTTACATAACTTTTGTCTCTCCTTTTTCTAGATATTAAGGTACATAAAAGTTTCAGAAACTAATATGTTTTCCAGATGCTAACATTCTTGTTGACTGGAGAATATTAGCATATACGATGTGCTGAAAGGCAGGCTTCTGACCATACATACAATCAGGACTTGGAGCAGAGAGAGATTCATCTGGAACTGAGGAATCATAATTACTTTTGGAAGTCCCCAATGGATACCACACACGGACCTACAAATCTCCTTAGTGTCTAATGTCATATCTCAGCTTTCGCCTGGATGTGTTGCATCCTCCTCTGCTCTAATATCTGCAGCCTGAAATACTTGCTCAAGAAGTGTCATTACCATCAGGGCCCATCAGGAGAATTCTGCCATCGAGGCTGTGGTTGTTGGGATCACTCTAGGTGACTTCTCTGGACCCAGAATGAATAAAAAGGTTTAAATGTTCTATTAGCTCTGCTTCTAAACATACCTAATGCTCACTTCACCTGGCTAGAAAACCAGTATAAGGAACTTGGTGGTGGGTAAATATTGTACAAATTGTGTACTTCTGATCACATCAAGTCCTCCCTTGATAACACCTCCTCTCTTTAAAATTCACATTTAAAAAATCTCACAAATATAAATGGACTGGGAAAACAAGGGAAGGCAGGGGAGAAAGCTGTTATTGACATGATCAGTAATTTCTCAAAAGTCCTGAGATACGTTAACAACAACAACAAAGAAAAGAGTTGTAATCCAATAATGGTTTTATATATAATGTTTTTTTTTTTTTTACAAATGACTAAAAATTGTGTGCTAATTCAGTAATGCTTGAAAAAATTATTGGAATTTAAATCAATGTTTTGAAGTAGATATAACTCATTGGAAACATAAAAACAGAACAAATTGGTTATATTTTTCTGTTACAGTGATAGCTCATTATTTTGAATTTATTAAATTTTCCATTTATGTGTGTTTTGTTATTTTAGAACCATTTTATTTCAGAAAACAATTTACATCAACTGCCATTTGGATACATATACAGAAAAAGTTTAAAATAACTCAATTTGTCTGGGATGTTTTCTCTGAGTTTCAGTTTCATTAGCTATATCGAGATTGTTTTAGATAATCTATAAGAACTCTCTTTACAACCTAGTGAGGCTCTAAAATCTATCTTTATTTAAATAAAGTATACAAATATATTTCATGTAGAAAAGAATATATAATGAATATTCTTTTTTCTTGTGAATTTCTTACAAAGCACATTTTGAAACAAATCTAAAATTTGCTACTAGAGAAATGAGTATAAAATATTTTGGAGAGAAACATATACTCTGAGTTTTTAGAACATTTTAATCCTGAATGTAGAAATCCTTCTATCCTTTATAACTATACAATATAGGATTCCAACAATTTGAGCTTTTTAAAGTTAATTAGATAAAAAAGAAACTTGCATTAATTTATTATTATAATCAATAGAAATGAATTGAATGGAGCAGTATAATTCTACTTTTATTACCAAATACTCTATGAATGATATAAAAGAATTGTCTTTTGATAAATCAATTTATTTTTTAGGACATTAGGGAGATATTAACTTTAGCTGTATTGTAAAATATTTAAAGTATTCCAGAAAAAAAAAAAATCAAACAAACACATAGACCTCTTCAATGGTCAGTTTAAAGCTTTGCTTCAAGTACTATATTTCTTCTAAGCCTCATGTTATTGCAAAACAACATGTTGCATGCTGTATTGAAAGCAAAAGAAATAACAACTTCACTTCATGAAGGGTTATTACTGTGCTTTTATATTTAGGAATTTTAAATGTACCCACACTGAGGTTTCTCACTTGGTTTTCTTTAAATATTATAGTGATTATTCTTTCTTCCTAGTTCTATTACATTTCCTACAAGAACAAGATTAACACAATGTATCATGGAACTCTTCTGTATATTAGTAACTTTTGTATGATTCAATTTTTGATGCCTTTTTTCAAAAATCTCGAAAACCAGCTTAAAATACATGGTTTTGGAGAGATCTAGGTGAGAAATTCTAGATTGTCAA
The DNA here is from genome assembly GCF_014108415.1 of Molossus molossus. NCBI lineage: Eukaryota > Metazoa > Chordata > Mammalia > Chiroptera > Molossidae > Molossus > Molossus molossus. Next base: position 80,493,621 of record NW_023425345.1, read on the forward strand.
TGGACTTCTGCCCAGAAATAGAAATCACTGTGACTCATTTACTGAAAGCAATTCTGCTCCCTCATAAATATCTGGTTATGAAAGTTAATCTGGATTAAACTCCTTTGCAGTGTCCAAAGAGAAACTTTTTATGAAGTGTGGAACTTTTCATTTCTCAATTTTTTTAAATCAAAGTATCTTTGTGCAAATTAAATTCAACTTAGTAGCCACTTACTGAATCCTACATGTCAGAGAAAATACTGTGGATATATGGCCAAAAGAATATGAACTTTAATCTCAAAGCACTCAGAATAGTGCATAAGAAGGAAAAATGGGCCCTGGCTGGTTTGGCTCAGCAGTTAAAGCTTGAGCATGTGGACCAGAGAGTCCCAGGTTCGGTTCCCACTAAGGGCACGTACCTCGATTGCAATTTGTCCCTGGCCCCGGTTGGGGTGGTGTGGGTGGCAGCCAGTGTATCTCTCTCACATCAATGTTTCTCTCTCTATTCCTCTCTCTCTCCCTCCCGCTCTATCTGAAGATAAAAATGTAAAAATGTCCTCAGGTGAGGATAAAAAAAAAGGAGAAATGGAAGTGACTAACAATTTTCCTTCTTGCCTTTCCATGGCTTCATTTTCTTCCATAGACAATAAAATGCAACACTGCAATCACTCTTTTACTGACCTTCTATATGCTGGTCTTCTCGCCTGTGTGTCTCACAAAATTCCACACTTTCCAACTTACATGATACTACGGCCTTTGCTCCAAAAGCTGGGCTTCTTAATGATGTTACAGAACTCTTCACAAATCTGGAGATTAGAAAAACCCCAATAACCAATTCTCTGATATTTGCTAACCCCAAATACTTCTCAAGCCTTGATTTTAAGTATTACCAGCCAATTGGCATTCACCTTTTTAAAAATATGGTTTTTAACATGTAAATTTTGTTTCAATAAAAGTTATCTCTATACAGTTTCTATGTTGCCTCCCCCCCACCAACTGATTATGTAATCTACATCACTGAAACGTCATGGCTGCCCAAATGAACTCCTTTAAATTGCTGTGCTCTCCAACTGTACCTATACCTTGTGATCCCTGAGAAAGAAAATACCTACTAAGAAGGGCCCCTTGTGGCTAACTAGGCTCAAATAAAACAAACAAACAAATAAGAACAACAACAACAAAAAGCAGAGCTTAGCAGCCATGTCTACAAAGCTCTCAGGCAACTTGCATTTCCAGGAGAAGCCTGTGCTAAATTACCTGCCTCCTTACTGAACTGTCTATACTGTGTTCCTGTCCTCTGAGTCAGTCCTTATAAAGGAGTTCCTGGAATCCTATTTCAACCGATAGTAGTGAGGTTTTCCTCATCTAATCAGAGCTGTGCAGCTTCCCCATCAGCTTCTTCACTGAACAATAAGAGCAGTTCTATTCTTTTCCATCAGAACAGTGCAAACAAACAAACAAACAAACAAAAAACCTGATGATTTGGAGTCCTCATTTGAATAAGATTGGACCAATCAGGGACTAGGGGCGGACTCTGTCTACATAAATCAGCTCTCCTGTGGCTCTGGAAGCCCATATCTTCCCTTTGCACCAGAGACTGAAGACTATTCCCTGGCTGAGTTAAAATGCTGAAGGTGTCACCCCAGAGCAGAACAGTGAGGAGCAGAGCAGAATTGTCTAGCTGTGTAGACAGCCTGACCCTAGTGCTGTCTCACAGCTTTGCTATTTTTACAGCCATGCTGTATCACCATTGAACTGTTCTGAATTGAATGAAGTTTTCTAGTTCACTGTACCCCAAACTGGGGATTCCTATTGGTGTTGAATTGACACCAGTGAGAGTCAGTTGACGACCGATACCTGCCTTCACTGCATTTTCTCCAACCTTGGAAGAGTAGGTGGGTCTTGTTTTCATTTATTCCTTTTTTTTTTTAACTTACTTTTGATATTTAAATATATTTATTTAAATGTATTGAATTTATTAAATTCATTATTTAGCTTAACTATATAATTTCCTCGCAAAATTTTTCTTCATAAACCTTCTACCACTTTTCTTGTCCCCTTTCATTAGCTCCTTCCTATCCTCTCAGAAATAACTTTTAGAACAACGCACTCTCTTCATTTTCCTTCAAAAATGTATACTTTACACCTTCTATTACCAAAACCATACAGTTCCTTTCCAACTTTATTAGAATTTTTAACTCTCAGAAGCTTTAATTTTTAGTAACAACTAAAAAGTAAGTAATTAGTATTCTTTAGATTGGCAAATACATTTCATAACTTCTAGAAACATAGGCTCTTCCATTGGCAAATGCACTCACTTTCAGGAGACATACTTCTAATAAAGTTGACATTCATTAACAGCTCTAAATCTATTTACTAGTTTCTCTGTAAAAAAAAAAGTAGGTGAACTTAAGACTTGTTTAGTGGTTTTTTTATTTTAAGGTTGTTAATTACACTTTTACTTTTCATGACATATTTTCCCAATTCTTTTCAATTTTACTTTTCAACAACAGCCTAATTTCTTTAGGGCAACAAACAGGCTTGGTTCATGAAAAGTGTTCAAAATAAATGTTCAGATGACAAAATAAATGAAGAGATGACTGATTTGTGTGTTTGGCACTAATTATCTATGGAATGTCAAAACATGATGTGCTTCATAAAACTGCATCTCTTAAGAGTGAGTCAGATTTCTGTTCAAGTGAAGTAACACCTAATCAGAAATATTCTGCCCCAGACACATACCAATAAAGAAGACAGTATAAAAATGGAAAGACAGTAGGACATTTATGGACTTAGAAAATAAGATTGTTGTTTCTACCCTGGACTTAAAAAAGGCCACAAATGCAAAGTAAAAGCAAGGCCACTGCGATAGCCTCGCTGGTCTCCAGTTCTGGAGGCTGCAGTGGCTCCTAGAGATGTGACCCACCCTGTGGAGGAAGAGGACTGAAAAGGGCTCCTGATAAGATAGAACAGAAGGCCCGGGTTGGTGGGTTCAAGGTGGGTTTGACCCACCCCTCTTCAATGAAAGAAAGCAAAGAGCAACCTTCAGTAATAAGACTGGGGCTTTGGCAGCGGAGCCCACTCTCCAAAGACTGGGTCTGTATAATTCTTATAATCTGGATATTATGATATAACTCATTAGAAATAAAAAATATATAAAGTATATTAAAAAGTATACCAAAAAAAAAAAAAAAAGCCCTATGAGTTTGTAAGAATGGAACAAAATTTACTAAGTAATGAGTTAAAAGTAAATTAAAACTAAAATTCCAAAATATTTAAAAGACTATATATTCTTAATATGAGAACTTTTAGCATTCAAGGAAAAAAGCTTTCAATGATATGAATAATAATAATTATAATGCGTTCTACACAAAATGTATGAAAAAAAAATAAAGAAAAAATTTAAAAATTTGTAGAAATAGTAAAGATTAAATTTTTTAAATGACCTAGAAAATGAAGCAATGAAAAAATTGACACAAAAAGTAGCTTATTTGTGGGGGAAATAAAAACAAATAAGTGAAACTTATAACCAAAAAAAAAAAAAAAAAAAAATTTATGGGAAAGAGAAGTGGGCTAAAACATAGTGCTGGGAATGAAAAGGGGGATACAACAAGATATTAAACAATTGTAAGTAAAACATGTAATTTTTATATTTTTAGATAAGATATATAATTTTCCAGAAACGTTAATAACCAAAGCTGAATCAAAATGATACAGAAAAGTAGAATAGGGCAATAAAAAAGTATTAAAGAAAGTAAATCCATTTATTTGTTGTTGTTCAGATAGAGTGGGAGGGAGAGAGAGAGAGAGGAGAGGGAGAGGAAAGGGAGGGGAGAGGAGAAGGAGGGGAGAGGAGAGGGAGAGGAGAGGGAGAGGAGAGGGAGGGGAGAGGAGAGGGAGAGGAGAGGGAGAGGAGAGGGAGAGAAGAGGGAGAGGAGAGGGAGAGGAGAAGGAGAGGGAGAGGAAAGGGAGGGGAGAGGAGAAGGAGGGGAGAGGAGAGGGAGAGGAGAGGGAGAGGAGAGGGAGAGGAGAGGGAGAGGAAAGGGAGGGGAGAGGAGAGGGAGAGGAGAGGGAGAGGAGAGGGAGAGGAGAAGGAGAGGGAGAGGAAAGGGAGGGGAGAGGAGAGGGAGAGGAGAGGGAGAGGAGAAGGAGAGGAAAGGGTGGGGAGAGGAGAGGGAAAGGAGAGGGGAGGGAGAGGAGAGAGGAGGGAGAGGGGAGGGAGAGGGGAGGGGAGGGAGAGGAGAGGGAAGGGAGAGGGGAGGGAGGGGAGGGGAGGGAGGGAGGGGAGGGGAGGGAGGGGAGGGGAGGGGAGGGAGAAGACACATCAATGTGAAAGGGACACATCTAGTGGCTGCCACCTGCACGACCCAACCAGAGCTGGGGACAAAGTGCAACCTAGGTACGTGCCCTTATTGGAAACTGAAGCAGGGCCTCTGGACTACAGGCCGACGCTCTAACCGCTGAGCCAAATCAGCCAGGGCATAAATCCATTTTAAAATATATTCTATGACTCCCACTCCCTAAAACAGACCTTGTCAACTTTATAAAAAAGTTTTCTGTACCATCAAAAAGCAGAAAATCCTATTATTTACATTTTGCTTTTCCAGAGAATAGCAAAAAAAGGAAAGTGTTCTAATTTTTTTTTACCAGTTAAACCTTACCAACAAAAAATGGAAAACAACAAAAAGAGAAAAAATAATACCCAGACAATGCCACTTATCAAGCAATCCAGAAAATATAATCTAAATAAACTGCTAAACAATTTAATCTAGCAGCAATTAAAAAATAAGTCATAGTCGCCTGGTTGATGTGGCTCAGTGGTTGAGCATTGGCTCATGCACCAAGAGGTCACTGGTTCGATTCCCAGTCAGGGCACATGCCCAGGTTGTGGGTCCAATCCCCAGTGGGGGGCAGGCAGGAGGTGGCCAATTGATGTTGTCTCTCATATATGTCTCTATCTCTCTCCCTCTCCCTTCCTTTCTCTCTAAAATCAGTAAAGAAATATTTAAAAAATAAAAATAAATAAAAATAGACCATAGTCAAATAATGTGAATGGCAAGCAATATCAGAAAATTGAATAAAAATTAGCATATAACAAGTAAAGGGAAAAAACATAATGCAAATGCCCCAAATGACATTTGACAAAATGAAACAGTTTTTTATAATTTAAAAAATGAGTCTTGGCAAACTAGGAATACAAGGTAATGTCTACAATCTTGATAAATTTATTGTTCTCAAATGTAGAGCAGTAATTCTACTTAATTATAAAAATTTAAAGCTAGCTATTTAAATTCAAGGGAAAGTACCACTTATATTTAACTCTTTATTTGAAGTTCTAATCAAATAAAATAGGAAAATAAAATGAGAATTGGAAAAAAAAGATTATCTTTATTTGGAATAATGTAAATACACCTATGAGAAGAAAATCTATAGAAAAATAGAATGAATTTAGTTAAGCAAGATTGTGGAATACAGGAACAGAAAAAAAAGTTCTATAACACATATAAAAAACTAAGCAAAAATTTCATTTAAAACAGAAATCAAAAATATCTATGTAAATGTGCATAGTCACACACACACCCAAACACATCTAAACACAATATTGAAAACCAAAAAGTGGACTTGAAAAAAATGTAGAGATTTTATACTATGTTCATAGATAGGAAGATTATATATTGGATGGTCACTTCTCCACAAATTATTCTCTAAATTCCTTATGATCTCCATAAAATTCCAACAGTTTTCTTTGTATTTAAATTTTCTTAAGTTTTAAAGTTATTAGAATGCCATGGTGATTAAGTATAACATTTTTTAGGAACTGGCATAATCGTGGATCAGAGTAAGCATACGGACACAGATTGATGAGAGAGTGGGAGAGAGAGGAGAAATATAAGAATTTTCATTGACTGAGAAAATGATTAAATATAAAATAATGGTAGAATAATTATGGATGCATAATGGAAAAACAAGTGCTTATTTCACACTGCATAAACAAATTATAAGTGAATTAAAGGTCTATAGGTAAAAAATAAACATTTAAAAATGAGAAAAATAAAGATTCTATTACTTTAGAATAGATGAGTTTTTTTTTTTTTTTAACAAAACTCAAAAAGCACAGACCGTAACACAAATGACTGAAAAATGAGAGTAAATTACATAATATTTTATATATGACAAAAGAAAACTATCTAAAAAGACAATTTATATATTGAGGCAGATTTTCAAGATTAATATTTAAAATATATTAAAAAATCAAGTAAATAAGAAATCTGTAAACTATATAATAAAACACCCACATGATTAAAGAAGCAGTTCATAGAGGAGGAAATCTAAAATTTCAATATTGAATAATGCACAATCTCACTTTTAATCAGAGAAATGCAAAGTAAAATAATGTGATAGTATTAAATAACCAATTTCTAAAAATATGAAAGTATAAAATATTACTTATAATGTGGATGACATGAACTGGACTAAACTTTTGGTGGAGACATAAATTGATAAAAGCATTTTTATGATGATTTGGCAAGGATGAGTCTAGCTATATATGTAGTACCATGAGACATATATAAAATTGTTTATGACAAATTTATAATAGCAAAGATAAAGCAAATCAAGCAAAATCAATGTTTTTAAAAAATGGAACATTTTAAATGTTTAACAATATGTAAATGAATTAAACAACTATCGCTTATTTACACAAAATACTATCCAGTAACCTAAAATAATAAAATGAAATTATGCTATTAACATAGGAAAATACTTTAAAATAAAACAGCAATTTGTAGAATGCTACAGTATAATAATATCATTTCTATAAAGATAAAATTTTTCACATTTGTACCACTCTTGGTTAAGTATATATTTATACCCAATTTGTACACATATGTAAAAAATAGTGAAACATCAATAATAAAGTGACTAACTCTGGGAAAGAAGAGATGATATGCAATAAATGCTAAATAATTAAACATGGGGTTTGAACTCTCTCTGGAACACTTGATTTAATAAAAATAATGTCAGTAGCAGATGTGGAAAATACGTAGTTTGGATAAAACTCAATGGATGGTATTTTAGTTTTTATGTTACTTTCTATAATATTAGCTCTGTTAGAAATATCCCACAATTAAAAAATAAACGCCATAGCCAAAGTGTCCTTGACATTGACTTTCTTGTTTGCAAATCTTCACTCTTCCTTTGCCACACACACTTTATGGGAAGAATAGCCTTTCTAGCCAATGATGTGTCATTTGGTCATAAGTTTGCTTTGGCCAGTGGAATACGGACAGAAGTGACAAAGTGTCAGTTTTGAGGAAAGGCTGTGAGAGGCATGGCAAGTTTCTCTCCACCTTTTGTGTTCCTGCACTTCCCCATGAAAACATCACATTGCAGATGCAGACCCTGCTGGTCTTGGAATTGACAGGACACCATGAAGCAGGCCTACATCTGACATTGAACTTGGACAAGAGTCAGCACCTAACCCACAGGCACTGACATAAACTGTGAGAAATAAATTCACAGTTACGTAAGCCAATAAAAGTCAGACATTATTTGTTACAGAGCCCTTCTGCAGCAAGAGCTGTCAAATAGAGTGCAATATTATTATAGTATAGAATATTAATGTAAAACATTAGAAAATCACATATTAGTATATAAAACTGCCTCATATATTCAATATCAGAGACATGTTTATAAAATATAGTATATGACCTCCATTTAAAGTTGGTTTATGTTCACTACCATCAACCCCATGTACAACATAAACTTTGCAACTTCTATAATTAATAATCACAAAAATTAATCCTATAGTTAACGTGTATAATTTCTTCTGAGGAAGAACAGAATGTGGCTTAAATATTGTTAAACTATAATGCCTAATTTAAAATATAAAACCATCAAAAGTAGAATATGATTTTAATTTTAGTACTGTAAGAGTATCCCCATTTTAAGAATATATTTTGAGGTTAATTTTCATTAGTCAAATACCACTCATTCTTTAAAAAAAAATATATATATATACATATGTATATATATATATATATATATAAATATATATATGTATATATTTAAAGAGGAAGGGAGAGAAAGAGAGAAAAAGAAATATCAATGTGAGAGAAGAATATCGATAAGCTGACCCTGCAAGCCCCCTATTGGGGATTGAACCACAACCTGGGCATGCGCCCTGGGCATGCGCCCTGGGCATGCGCCCTGGGCATGCGCCCTGGGCATGCGCCCTGGGCATGCGCCCTGGGCATGCGCCCTGGGCATGATCCCAGCAGCAACCTTTTGATAAATGAGATGATGCCCAACCAATCGAGCCACAAAGGCCAGGGCACCCCTCATATTCTGTTACATAATTTTATGTGTAGAGACAATAGTCTCTGAGGTATAGGAATTTCTATAACAAGTGATTGCAGGACATTTCTAAGCTATCAAGCAAAGGTGTGCACATAGAGTTTTTGCTTGTTACTCCTAGAACAAGAAAATAAACTGCCTCAGAAAGTCTGTGTTCTCTCTAGGGGAGCTAAGAGCGGGGAAGAAGCAAAGGTTTGGAATGGGCCCAATCACTGAGTCACACAATTACCGAGATGGAGCCCTACCAATTCATTATACCCCCAGGTACTGCCAATGTGAAAATTGGTTACCCTCTCTTTGATTATTATCAGATTTTTTAATTCAGAATAATCTTTTATTCTGAAAGAAATTAAAATATTTTAAGAAATTATTTTAAAAGTTTCAAATAATTGATTAAGATAAGAGGAATGAAGGACCAAAATCTTAGCGTGGAATTTCCCAGAGAAGCAAGCAGAGCACAGAAGCCTATTTATTCTCTAAAGATATTTACCAAGTATGACAATATTATACTAATAATATTTCTATCTTGCAAGGCACAGAAACCCAACCCAGAGCCCTAGACTTCCCTGATGAAGAGACCATCTACATCCCCCAATAAAGAAAGCCAGGACTGCAAAGACTACCCTTAACTAAAAGTCAATCAAAAGTAAAGTCATCTCTACTCCCTTATTCCCCAGGGATGTTAAGAAAAGTAATTTGGCAATAGCCAATAGAGTTTGGAATGTGCAGAGGTGGGATTGGGGGAGGGGGAGAGAGAGATAAAGCCAAGTTTCAGTTATGGCCACAACACTTCATTGTTGCAAACACAAAAGTGCTGACTGCTACCAGGGAAATATATCATTTCTAATCAACATCACCATAAAATGTTTGTCTAATTTGCATAAATAACTGAAACCAGATTGCTGGAGTCCCAGAGCCAGATGTACATAAATCCCATAAAGAATAAATACTTCAGAGTGCCCTGGGTTACACACAGGTGAATCTCACAACCAGTTGGGTGGGATTATCAACAAACATGTTGCTCATCATAGTTAGGGCAACTTTATTATGGTTCTTTAAGTATATAAACCCCAAACATTCATAGCTTAATAATACTTCCTACCACTGTAAGGATTTCTTCATTTTCCCAAGACTGGATATTCACATTTTCAGCCAGAATCTGAACTTTCCTTTAATGAGAGAATTTGTAAGAGGTCTACATCTGATGAGTTGTAAGCAGAGAAATGGGGTGAGGTGGGGAAGACAAAGGGACTTAGAGAAAAAAGGAGAGAAGAGAGAGAGAATGAGAATTAATTTCTTTCTATTAGGTAACTAACAGACCATCAGAGATAATCACCTGGATACTGTATTTTACCCATACCCCAGTGAAATAGATGTATGGATTAACAGGAAGGTTTAGCTTAAATGAATAAACTGTTTTATATTGGATAATATTTTGTTGTGTTTTTGTTTTTTATGATCAATACAAGTAATTTGGAAAAAAAAACACTTCTGATTAGTCACACATTATTTTGCTAAAGATAGTGGAATGAAAAAAGTGTAGCTTATTATATATCTTAGACCCCCTCTCCCTCACTCCCACCATAGTTTTAACAAATTGTGTTAAAAATTATCCCTTAGAAATTGTAACATATTTAAGCTCCCTCAGCCCAAATTTATCTCACTGAAAAAACAAAACAAAAAACTTATGCTATAAATTTTAATTTTCCCTAGTATATTGACAAAAGCAAAGATATTTTCTCTGGGAGATTTTTGTTGTTGTTGATCGTCATCAGAGGATATTTTTCCATTGATTTTTAGAGTGGAAGGGAGGGAGGAAGAAAGAGAGAGAAAGAAGCATCAATGTGAGAGAGACACATCGTTTGGTTGTCTCCCACACTGCCAACTGAACTCATGACCCCAACACTTTGGTTTGCAGAAAGCAGACACTAACTAACCCATGAGCCAAATAATCCATGGCAAATCTTGAAGTTTTTAACTTCATCCTAGTCACAGAGAATCCCCACTATTGTCTAAGAGGAAAAATGTGCTAATAAGCTCAACACAAAAGGAAATAAGACAGGGTACTCAAGAAATGACTTATGATGCAGAATACAGATTCTGACCCACAAGGAGTTGAGTTGAAATTGTCAAGTCCAGATTATAAATATTATAAAGTTTAAAGAAATAAAAAACAAGATTGACAAGAGAAACAAAAATAATTATTCAAATCTGGAGAAAGTAAAAATAGAAGTTTCCAAATTAAGAGAATAAATTTAAAGGCTCAATGGACTAGATCAGACACAGATGAAGAAAAGAGTAATGAATAAGAAAATAATTTAGAAAAAATTAGTCAATATGTAGAGAGACAAAGAAATGAAAGATAGAATCAAATAAAACATGTCTGATAGCTTCAGCAGGACAGGAGAGGGAGAATTTGGTAGATACATATTGAAGATACAAAAATCAAAGAACATTCTGGTATTTATAAAAGATATCAAGTTCAAATAATTTAATGTAGGATTAATACAAAAAACTGCCGCTCCTAGACAAATCACAGTTAAATTGCAGAAACCAGTTGCAAATGGAGAAAACAGAAAAGCACTAGAAAAAAAAGAGAAAGATATCCTTTAAAGTAGTAATATTTTGGTAGATAGCTCCCTTTTCAACAATAGAATCCAGAATGCAGTGGAAAGATAAGTTTAATAGACTTAAAGAAAATAAATTACCTTAGAAATTATATCAAGAGAAAAAAAATTTTTTTCAAGAATGGAGGGAAAATAAAGACCAAGAGAAAACCAAGAATTTATCATAGGTGGAGTTGCACTGAAGTCCACAAAATACACACTATGCAAAAGAAAGAGGTCTCAGATAAAGAAGCTGAAGTGGACGGAAGAAGAAAGAGCAGAGGAAGTAATAAACACATGACTAAACTGAAACACTGATTGAAACATACAAATAATGTAATACTTAATGGGGTTAAATATGTAGAATTAAAAAAACAAAAATAACTTGTCAGGAGAAGGGTAAATTAAAGTGTTCTGTGGGTCTCATATGTCTTGGAAGTAAGCAATGGTATTGTTTAAATTTAGAGTTCAATAAGGAACATGTACATATTGTAATTTAATGGTAACCCCTATATCATTAGAAAAGTGTATATTTTACAATTAGTAGGAGAAAAATATATAAGACAAAATTAATTCCAAAAAAGGAGAAAAAGTGTATCAAAAACAAGAAAACAATTTTTAAACATGAATCAAAAATTACAACAGAAATTATTCCAAATATAACTGAACTAAATTTTCTAGGTAAAGAACAAAGATTTTCAGACTGAATTTAAAAATAAAGCTATATAGAAGGAATAGAAAGAGATGAGCCTTTCTAACCAAAGGAGTTGGGGTTGCTATTTAATTTACTAGGAAAACAAAATGTAAGGAAAGGCATTAAAAGAGGTAATTTTTATTTTATAATAAATAACTTTAATTTTTGAGGATATTGCAGTGAGAAATTTCTATGCACCCCAATAACAGCTATGAGCATCAGCATGAATGAAATAAAGGAGTGAGGAACAATAAAAGATGGGCATCTCGGGGTTCTAAGTGGATGGTGATAATCTCATTGTTAAACTGAGTGTGGTAACAAGGGTACCTCCTATATTATTTTTCTTTAAAGCGTGTATGCATATTTGTACATTTCTGTTTATGTATATATTTCACAATTTAAAAAATATGAAACATCAGATTCTAAAAGAATAAATGGCATAGTTAAGGTAACACAGCTAGTAAAAATTGCTATAATATCTGACTCCTACTATGCTATTTTTTTCTCTTACAATTTGACTTAACTACCTTAATAACACCTCTTATTGTCTCTATGCATCACTGTCCCATTTGTACAAATATACAGGATGTGTTTGTACACACCTCATAGAATTCTTGGAAAACACATAAGAGTAACATTTTTATTTTATCAACTCATTTAGTAAATCAAATATGCATTCCTGAATAACCACACCATTCCCTAGTGTTATATCTTAATTTGTAATCATCTTGGAACAGTGTCATTTTGTCTAACCTAAATCTCTTTCCCTTTCTTCCATTCACAGAATTCTTCTACACTATGGGCATATTATGGCATGAGTTTCAGATCAAGTTAACTATTCTAGCTCCTGTCACAGAAAAGAACTGATAACCCGGAATCTGGACTTGGCCAATGAGAATAACACTGCCCCACTCATGACAACGGTGATTAGTTGGGTTGGGCATGTGGCCTGACACAGGCTAGTGAAAGCCCTCCAAGGTGTTACATTGGAATTGTTGGGAATAATACCCTCCCTTCATCTAGAATTATGGTGTTAAAGGCTATGTAAGCCTGGAGGGACCAGGGGCCTTTGTCATCACACAGCTGGAACCAGCCTGAGAATATGGCCAACAGGAGCACAATAGCGTCAAAAGATGGACAAAAAAATAAACTTCTGATGACATTATTTTATATTTCTGGAATAAATAATGTGAGCCAATAACTTCCCACTTTTTGTTTGTATAAGGAAATTTGAATTGATTCCTGCCACCTGTAACCCAAAAGTATTGACTATCTCAAGCTTTCTAAAATCTTAAATCAGGGACAAACAAAAGGGCCTACAGGCCCGCAAGCGAATGGGGTAAGCCAGCCAGGTGAATAGTTGTCTCCCCTTACTGCCTTGTTTCCCAAAGCCCTCAAAACTCTCTACTTTGTCTCTACAAAAGAATACAGATGTCACTGTTTTTAGAAGGAATTTTTAAGTTTTCTTTGTCTTAGCCAAGTGCTATAAGCAATAGAACACTTGAGGTTGACGGATGTGAAGGGTTCATCCCCCATCAGAAGGAGCAGCTGCTCATTGGTTACAACCGACCTCTATCATTCAAGCATGGGGGCCAAGTGTGGATATATTTTTTGAGTTTTCAATAAAAGATGGATATTTTTTTTTTTTAAATTTTGGAGAAATTCCCCAATTTTAAAATGTGGCAATTAGTTCAAGTTTGTTTTAAACACTCTGTGTGCCAAATAAAACACATCTGCAGACAAGATTCATCTGGGGAGCCGGCGGTTTGGAACATTTCCCTCGCTGAATTGCCTCAGTATAACATTTTAGACAGTTCTTGAGAGCCCTCCTTCGCTCCCTCTTCCTCGCTCCCACTCACATCAAAACATTGCTTCTATCTCCTTGTATTTAGCTTGACCATATCTACTTAGTCAGAAAAACTAGAACTTCATTAGTGCAGTTCAATGGGAAAAACTAAGTTTGTTCGTGGTTTATATCAGTTAGTGACTATTAATTGCTTGTCCTTTGGATAAAATAAACAAAAAAGTAGATGAAGACTGACAGGAAGTGTTTTAAAACAATAATGAAACATTAAATATAGATAAAACACCCTATTAAAGTTTAAGGTAAATGTTATAATTATTTCTTGTGGTCAGGCATATTTTAAATACACATACACCGTAGCTTTCAAAACAGAACAGAAAACAATGCATTGAATTAGAAGCAAGCAAGCTTGGGTCCACAAAGGGAATTGCTTTGTTGAGGAAGATGGATGAAGCGTCCCACAAGGTAAGGTATTTTGATGTTCTGTAAGATACTTTAGCCTTCTTAATATCATAAAACAAAGGGAAACCGGGGTATACTTTAGAAATCATTTGTGTGTTTTTCCAGGAGAAAATGAGGTTTCTCATTTGGTTGAGAACATCATTAATGGATAAAAAGGATTCCGAAGCCTGTTATTCAGTCTAGTTTACCTAAAACACATGCCTTTCTCTCAATGACGTAGATGTAAAGATTGTAATTAAAATAAATATATGTAAATACATTTAATATTGTCCCATAAAGGATGAAGGCAAGGGACATTATAGCATTTATAAAATTGTTTTGGATTGTTAGCCATACCAATCAGCAAAATAAATAAATAAATAAATAAGAGTCCATAATGATTAGTGGTCAAATAAACCAAGAAGCTATGCTTCATGGAATCTGAAATATTGTTCACAATACAATCAACCTATAAAGTCACAGTAATCTCATCTACCTTAGATGTTCCCTCTATACTTATGGTACATAAAGAACTTCAGCTAGCTATTGCTACATACAAACCGCCCATAAGGCCCTGGCCAGTTTGGCTCAGCGGTTAGAGCGTCGGCCTGCGGTCCGGAGAGACCCGGGTTTGGTTCCCGCTAAGGGCACGTACTTCGGTTGCAGTTTGTCCCCGGCCCTGGTTGGTCGTGCGGGTGGCAGCCACTCGATGTGTCCCTTCACATCGATGTTTCGCTCTCTCTCTCCCTTTCCCTCTCTCCCTCCCACTCTATCTGTACAAAAAATGGAAAAATATCCTCGGATGAGGATAAAAAAAAACCAAAAAAAACCGCCCATAAGTTGGTGGCTTAAAATGTATCTGTGCCTTATAGCTTATAAGTTTACTTGATGGGTGGCAGTACTTCTGGTCTTATCTGGGCTTCCCTATGCATCTGTAGTCAGATGTGGGACAAATACGCAACCGTGCTAACTTTGTCTGGACTCACATACTGGGAGTCAGTCCAGTCTACCACTGAGTGTGGCAAATCAGTTCCCCTCCATGTGCTTTTGCATCTTCCAACAGACTAGCCTAGTCTTATTCTCGCTCATAGCAAAGGCAGAAGAACAAGAGGGAGAACAAAAGCGTGCAAGGTCTCTTAAGTCTCAGGCTCTGATCCGGTGCTGTCACTTCTGTCACACTCTGCTGGCCTATACAAATCACAGCTCAAGTTCAGAGATGAGGAATATCAACTCCAGCTCATAATGAAAGGAGCTGCCAAGTCACATTGCAAAATGTGTCACTAAGGAGGGTTGGAAAATTTGTGCTATCATTTTAGTCAGTCCACCAAAGACATCCAGCAGAGATAATGGACATGGAAGGGCTTTGAATAGTGTTTAAAGAGAAAATATAAGCCCAGCCGGTGTGGCTCAGGGGACTAAACATTGTCCCATGTCTGAGAAGTCCCGGTTTGATTCCCGGTCAGGGCACATGCCTGGGTTGTGGACTCAATCCCCAGTAGGACGTGTGCAGGAGGCAGCGATTGATGTTTCTATGTCTCCCTCTAAAAAGTCAATAGAAACAGATTTAAAATAATAATAATAAAAAAGAAACATAACTTACAAGCATCTTCCATAGTTTCTCTCTCAGCTCGCAACACCCATATTGATACCTTTCACTAGAGCTCTAAAAATCAAATGAGAAAAGATTTAGCTGAAAGCTATTTTTAATGTAACATTGAAGATAAAGCAAAAAAGCAGTAGTCGATCAGTTATGAAAAGGTTTCCTCTGTGCTAAGGCTGCAAAAGTGCACAGCGCCCCGCCCATGGCAGACAGCGTCCCAGGACACAGAGTGCCGTGACCTGGCCTTGGGAGGTCTCAAAGCTACTTCAGAAATCCAGGTCTGCACCATAACTAGACCTGCTTCAAACATAGGAAGTTATGTGTCATTTTTAGGGAACATGATCTTAGGGCATGTGGCTTTTTATTAGATGGCGGTACCTCATAAATGTGCGGGGAAATACCAGGTTTCAGAGATGCTGATTCCCCATGAAGCTTTGTTTAATTAATTTCAGTGTTTAATCTTGAAAGACTCTTTAAATGTTACACTTGTATTTCATTGACTGGACTCTCCGGATAATTAAGTCACATATCTTCCTAACATTTCAGATTATCATTTATTTACTAGTAATGTTTGCAAAAGTTAAGGGTTTTCTTACATTGGTGTTTGAAGTGTTTCGAAGTTTACTTAGAGCTCATCTAAAGAAATATCATTATACACCCATGATCCCTATTCACGAACCTTAGTACCATTTTTATTTTTCCCAGCCCCTCCTAATTCCCACCTCTTTGTCATGGAATAAATCACTATGCTCTGTTTACTTAATATTTAATTTAGCTCCAATTCATCCTCTTCTCTCATTTTCAATATTACAAACTTCAATATTTTCTTGCCCTGAATATTTTCAATAATTTTATTTGTATTTAATCCCTTCCAATTTACCTACATTATTTCATCCACATGAATTTTTTGAAACACAGATCTGAATAGGTCATGTCACTGTTTTGAATCCTTCCAATACTCCTCGAAAGCATCAGGAAAACATTGTCACTAAGACATCAAAGGCTTCTTATAGTATATTTTTAGCCCATCGCTACATTCCACTTCCCTCCCCTTGTTCTCTATTCTTCATCTGGATTCAAATCCTTAGAGTCCCATAAAATTTATACCCAGCATTCACTATGCTGCCAATTGCATATGATTTTTCTAATTATTCTAATATAGCCTCCTGATTTTATCTTGAATTACTACCTTTAAGAACCTTTCCCTGACTCATTCCATCTGCATTAAGATTCTTCTTTGGCTTGTATAACACTTTCATAACACTTACTACCCTGCACAGTTGCCCCAGTCACCAACTGACTATATATCATGGAAGGTTTCTTGTCGTCTTTGGGGTATGTATGTATGGCGTGGTGGTGGGAAGTCATAATAAATATTAACAAGATGGTTGTCAGTTCACCAACAGAAGCCAGAGACAAAATCCAAGATTCCTCTTATCCCATATTTTACTCTTGAAAAGTGAATCTTAAATAAACAAAATACATCAATTAAATGTTATTACAGGCGTATTCAATTTCCAAAATGTAGAAACTAAAAATAATAGAAGATTGTAGGGGGATACAACATGATTCTGAGTTTAATAAAGTGACAGAGAATCAAAGAGTTGGAGGATATTCAAGTTCATCTAGTAAAATCCCATCCACTGCAGTAATGTCCACATGTCCAATCTGAGTGTGTTTTTAGTTGTGTTTTATGAAGAACCACTTAGAGCATTGTTCAATATGTCTGTCTTTACTAGAAAATGATCCTTATACTAGTTAAGTAATGAGTATTATTTGTAGAACCTCCTCAAAGATGACACTTGTCTTTTAACTTGACTATGAACAACTAAAACCAAATTGTTCAAAGCAAGCTACTCTATTTAACATTGCAAAAAGTCATCAAAATGGACTTTATTAATAGAAAAGACATATTTAGCCATTAGAATGTGATGAAATGAAACCGTGAAAGAAAACAGCACATTTGTTACACGTTTGACATTAAAAAAAAAAATTGCATTCATCTCTGTTTACTACTTATGTTAGAACATTATGAAATAAATCATAACCTTAATCCACATGACATTACAATAATCCCAAAAGCAATTCAATCATAGACTAAGGGCTAATGACAGCAACTCAATGTTTTTAAAAATATATGATTTTATTGATTTTTTTTTTTTTTTAGAGAGGGAGAGGTTGGTAGAGATAGAAACATTAATGAGAGAGAGAAACATTGATCACTGTCTCCTGCACACCTCCTACTGGGGATCAAGCTGCAACCCAGGCATGTGCCCTTACTGGGAATCAAACTGGTACCTCTCAGTCCACGGTACTGAAGTATAATACAGCAGTGCCTATAAAACATTAATAGTAAAATAACTCTTAAGAGGTATTTCAGTCAAAATTAATCTATTGTGATTTGAACAGTGACTCTGAGCTTGGAATTTTTATTTTCTTTATTCCCAGTGCAGGCTTCATAATTCTTGGTAATTTTTTTTATTTTTAAGAAAAACATTATTTACCTATTGACACATGTATGTGAGCAAATTTGTTGCAGTTCACAGACTTTCCCTTCACCCCATCTCTCTCACCTATACCTGGTTCTTCCACAGAATATTGTGTCCTTGTCTTCTAGCTACTTCGTATCTCCATTTTTTTTTTTTTTTTTAATGGATGATGGGCAAATGCTACATTGGAGAAATTGTACATTCTCCAAATAAATATAGTTATCAATGTGAGACATTCTCCAAAGAATATGATGCATTTTTGTTGAAGATTTTTTCTGGAAAGACTAGGTAGTAAATAGAGGTCATACAAAAAAACAAGAAAGCATTCTTGAGTAACACCAAGAATTACAGACGATGTGGAGACAGAAGAGTTACAGAAGTACAGTACCTTTACATAATCTTTGAATGTAGTTAGCAATGTTGGAATTATTTTCTGTAATGTATACCTGCAAAAACAAGCTCACTCAAGACAACCTTGGTTTATAGCTGCAGTTTCAGTTGGGTACATTTGCTGGTAGCAGGAAATTCTGCCTAAAATTGGCCTAAGCACTAAGAAAGTGTATAAACTCAAGAATAAAAGACATGACAGTTGCCCTGGCCAGTTTGGCTCAGCGGTTAGTGTCGGCCCGCAAACCAATGAGTCACAGGTTTGATTCCAGTCAAGGGCAAGTGCCTTGGTTGAGGTTCGGTTCATCCCCGACCCTGGTTAGGTCTTGAGGGAGGCAATTAGTTGATGTGGCTCTATCACATTCATGTTTCTCTCTGTCTCTCTCTCCTTCCCTCCTACTCTATCTAGTGATAAATAGAAAAATATTCTCAGGTGAGAAATAGGAAAAAAAAAAAAAGATATGACAGTGTATGGCGCACCAGGCAGTCCGTTGGTGGACTGTGTCCACTTCCCGGCGATCCTCTGGGTCCTTCTTTTTGTGAGCTGCCTTTCAGCAGGCTGGTAGGGAGGTGGCCATGGAACTTCCAGCTTAACATCTGCGTCCATGTCGGATCCGTGTCCGTATGAAAAACACATGCCTATCCCTTTACCTCTCCTTTGCAGAAGCAAGTAAACGTTTCCTAGAAGCCCCTAGCAGATTTCTCCTTAGTTCTGTTTGGTCAGAACTGCACAATATATCTAACCTAGTTGGATCATGTGCCGATCGATCATTGCCAATAAAATAGTCATTCCAGGAGGGGTTCTGATTAATTATTGGGAATAAAGTGGATATTAGAAAATTAGGCAAGACACACTGTGGCAACTTATATTTAGTAATTGTGTAATTTAGGATAATAACTTTAAAAATATGAGTCTACTTTTATTACTTATCTTTGAATTTATATTACCAAGACCTATATCTATTTTCAAATGATTAAGAGAAAGTGTATTGCAAGAGAACTTCATTTTTCTTCAGAATCTCTAAGTAGCCATTCTATTACCACATAAGTGAGAAAACACAGGTTTTTTTCTTTTTTTTTTTTTTTACATCTGTATCTAAGATTTAGCCTTTTTGATATTTTCCAAAAGCAATGATATTGTAGAGTAAATACAGAGCTTTCTTTGTAAAGATCTGAGGTTACTAATAGAGGGAGGGCACATCTAAAATTATGGGAACACTTATTTTATATTCCTATTATCTAGGTTAGGTAGAGGTGACCAATATCATGAAGGTGAGAGACAGGAAAACAGAGGTGACCAAAGGTAGGTGACCGAGGGATACTCTTCCTCAATGATGTCAGTAACTTCTCTGACATTCTTCAAATGACAGATCATTCTGGACTCTTTCCTTCTTTAAATTGCAAATGTCTATTGGTAAACTCAAGCCTTATTCACCTTCAAATGCATACTGGGTTCTTGATTTTATTTCACTTATCCTGCTAGAAGAGGAGTCTATCTTTAAAAACTACCTGGTTTGTCATGCCGGTGTGGCTCGGTGGCTGAGCATCACCCTTGCACCAAGAGGTTCAATTCCCAGTCAGGGCACATGCCCAGCTTGTGGGCCCAATCCCCAGTGGGAGGCGTGTAGGAGGCAGCCAATCGATGTTCTCTCTCATTGATGTTTTTTTTTCTCTCTCTCCCTTCCTCTCTCTCTAAAATCAATGAAGAAAAATAAATAAATAAAAATTTAAAAACTACCTGGTTTTCTGAGGCTTGCTGTCTTTTCTCCTGGGACCTGGGACTGTTCCCTTGGTCACTGAAAGCTTTTCTGATCTAATGCTGTGGTTCACCATAACCACGACATTGCCACCCATGCCTCTTATGCATTCACTTCTTCAGTGGTGCCAGGCACGCTGACTCTCCAACACACTCTGCAGTCATCCCTCGCCACTTCGCACTTCGACTTCCGTAGCTTCACTCTATCGCTGTTTTCTCAAATATATTCATTAAAAAGTTGATCAAAACAGTGAAAATGATACAGCACGCGCTCGGTTGTCTGAGTCAATTATACACCCCTGTATTACAATTACAATTAAAATTACTGTACATATGGACTGTAGGCCTATGTATTCGAGCACCCCTTGAATTCTTCAACACCAGGGGCAACCACTAGAGTCTAGAACAGATTAACCACGATCAACAAGGGATGACTGTATTCATCTTAAGAACAAGATCTGTTATATTCTTCTTCATATCTACCCTAATCTTTGTTAAACTGTCTGCCTCACAGAAGATGTTCAGTGAACTGTAAAATATCCATAGAAAAATATCATTGCTGACAAGTGTTCCCAATATTACACCTGTTAGTACAGTGATTTCATTTTATAGTCAAACAGAGCAGGAGACATAACCTAAATATTCTGAAATGAGACTAAAAATAAGTTAATACCTCTTCAAGTATCAGTTTCTGAACCAAAAAAATTGCATAATAGTATCTAACAATAAATACATGGCGATAGAATTAAGAACCCAATTAGATGATAAATGTAATAAATTTGAAATGTGCTTGACATATAGGATGCATTCAATATAACAAAGCTCTTATTATGTAAATTCTAAATAATAATAGCTTGATTAAAATGTCTTTGAAAATAATTCTACTATTAAAATATGAACAATTCTTTCCTCAAGAAAAAAATTCTGTTTCTTAGCCATAAAAATGGATCAATTCCAAGCAGTCATTCTAAATTGATGATGTACAGGGTGTCTTACCCATCATGTCTACTCTCTATTCTTTCAAATTCTGCTCCCTGCTCTATAGGGAAGGTTTGTAGGAACCACATTAGCCCATTTTTATGACTTTAGATTTTATTTTGGATTTAGCCAGTAGGAAATCCAAACCAGAGAACAAAGAAAGACAAAACGAAGTGGCCTGCTTATTTTTCGTTGGATCCTCCCTTCCAGGAGCCTTGAGCTGGCTATTTCTTTTGACTCAAGGTCCATGCTAACTATAAATTTATTTCCTCCTAGGTTTCGGTAATCCTTTCTTTCAATGGGACGGGACTAGGAATGTTGAGAGGTTCAGTGCTCTTAAATCCAGCACAATCCTCCACGGTCCTACTAAATGTAGAGTTTTATAAATAGTCCTTTGGTAAATAAACTACCTTCAAATTATTCTATCTTGTGTGTGCCAACCATCTCCTATTGAGGCCCTGATTGGCAGACTCATGAGTGTATGAACTGACCCCAGGAAACAAACACTTGTAATGATATTCTGGGATTGGATTGGTTAAAGAGTAAATATAAATTAGGATTCATTGCTAGTAAAGGGCAGGATGGAGATGAGGGCCATGGGTAATCAATATCAAGAAGCATCAAATCCAAAGCATTATCTGTTGTGGGTTCGAGTTTCAGTAAGAGAGAGAAGGTAAGAAAAACAAGTCCCTGTTGGTATCAACAGTCTTCATCATGAAGATTATGAATTAAATTGGCTGTTTTCTCTGTCTCTAGAGAGTTTACATAGGGGGAAAAAAGATAACAAATTTACAATGTTAAAATAAGACCATATTTATAAAAACAGAGAGCCTGCATGGAAGGTTTGAAGTATCTACAATATTACAAGAGCAATTGCAGCTGAAGAAGTTCAGGTTAGACTGTAAGGGTGGCAGATTTGCAGCACTAATTGTGTAGGGGGGCACTAGTTAAAAAGTCATAGACTTTGAGATATGGGACAGGGATGTTTGGGCACACTAAAAAGAGCCTGACAACTCTGAAGTTTCCAAATTCCACTGAGATTTCTCTGGACAAGGCAGCCCTTCCCTTCCCTTCCCCGGGAACCAGCTCTCCTTTGCTTAAAAATCATTCCATAGTTCATGCCAAGAAACTAATGCCAGTTTCTCTCAACATATTATCTTTTCAGAATATTGCCTCCAGGTCTGTATGTAGACGTATGGTCCCATTTAATGTAAACAGATACTAAGCCTACCTGGGAAAAGATAGATTTTACCATCAGATGTAAGCACCTGTATCTGCTTTAACTGGGGAGTGTTGTGGAGTACAATCTCAAAGAGTTGAACTACTGAGAGAAAAGATGCATGACTTGATCATGTATCATGATCATGCATCATACATGATTAGATTAGGTTCAATTCATTAACAGGAATCAACTCACCCAGGATTTGGGTTTCATTGTGCTGTCTTCAGCCCTTGAGATGGGCGTTACTCTTAACAGTCAATTAGATTACTGATCAAAGCCTTAACTCAATAATTGCTTAAAATGAATGAAGTTGATTGCAACTTCAAAAGCACAGGATTGACAGGATTGTTCACAGTCTACTGAAATTGTAGACTTTTTGATCGAACTGCTCCTGCAACCCTAGGAAGGTCCAGAAAACACTTCCTCCCCAGAAATGCCTTGGGTCCGGGGTGGAGGTAGGGGTTTACCAGAATATTTGAAGTTCTCTGGGCTTGTTCTATTGGGCAAGCTATGGACAGTGGGAAATGCTTAAATGAAATGGGTTTCTTTATCTTAAGATGAAAAAGGGATCCTTTTTCTTTGTAAGAAGGAGAGCAGTCAGGTTGCATCCTTCAACTCAGAGACAAGGTGGGGAGTGTGCACTATAAGCCAGAGACAAAGGGTCATCCAGTGGTTTCCAAATGTTACTGCCCATTGGAATCACCTGGAGTTCCAAAGACTCCCAAGGCCCCGGTCCCATACAAATTAAATGACAATGAACACATTGGGATCCAGGAATCAGTATTTTTTCAAGATTTTTCAGGGAATTGCAGAGTTTGAAACAGGGTTTGGAAAACAGTGGGTTAATCAGTTTTGTGACCCAAGGGATCTGTGGCAAGAACCTACTGAACAGTTTTCCTAGAATGTAAATGTAAACAGACAGTAGCTTGCCTAAGTTATTATTTGATATGTTTTAGAAGTTAAGTTCTGAGCCTGCTGGGGTGAAGCCACTACATTATCATTATTATAGTGAACATTTACAAATCGTATATGGGAAAGAAGCTTAAAGAGGCTCAGGACATGAAGGTAAGCACCACACATGATGAAACGATGTAGTACTAAAAATAATGGAGTTTGAAATTCTATGTTTAGGGTGGTTGAATTTTCACAGTTAAAGAGCAGTTGCTGGTTTGTACTGCTCATATTTTAAGTTAGGTCCTTCATCATAATAGCTATAGATTTTTTTTCTTTTTTCCTATTTTTTGTTAATCCTCACCTGAGGATATTTTTTCCACTGATTGTTAGAGAGAGTGGAAGAGAGGGGGGAGAGAGAGACATCAATGTGAGAGAGATACATTAATCAGCTGCCTCCCACACATGCCCCCGTAGGGGTGAGGGATCCAACCTGCAGCCCAGGTAGGTGCCCTTGACTGGGGATCAACCCTCAACCCTTCAGTACATGGGTTGATGCTCTATGCTCTAACCACGGGGCCATGCTGGCCAGGGCTAGTTTTTTTTTTTTTTTAATTTACTTCAGGAACCTTATGCTATAATCAGAAATGCAAGTATATATCGATTCTTACATATTACAATCAAGGATGTTATCAAATGTCAGAGTGCTCAATATCCAACTGCTGCAATAGGGTTCAGAAACTGGAGAGGCCAGAGGAGTCCAAAAAGAGTCCAGGAAACTTCCTGCGGGTTCGATACACAGATGCAAAGCTCGGTGCAGAGTACGTGGTTGCCTGCATCTCCCTCTGCTCCCCATCGCACTAACTGTCCTCGGTTTTCCATTTCTCCTGGAGATGGCAGCAGCATCAAAAACTGAGTGAACTCCATCTGGGCCCCACATTTCCTTTCAGATAGATTCCCCAAAATGTGAAATAATAAGGAAGGTTTTCTGTTGGCTAATTTCTCTGTTTTAAATTTTATTCATTCTTTTCCTTAAACAAAAGAGAAACAAAACAACTCTGTCCTGCTAGTTCACACAGCGCCGCCCCTCTTACCTTGCTGTAAATAGTGGCTCTTTTAGGCTCAATGAGGGCATCTACTGAATTTCATTATTCTTCTTCATCTACCATCTTGACGCCAGTCTCCCACACATTGCCTGATACTGCCCTCTTGAAATCACCCAGGAACTTTAATGAAATAGTCTTTCCAGTTCTCATTACTTTTTCCTTCTTTTATTTGATACTGTTGCCCAAATGCACTGGCTTTGGCTTTTCTTCTCACTCATGATTTTCCTTGTCTTATCTTCCTAACTCAACATGTCCTCGATGTACGTCTCAGACTTTGGCTATACACTTCCATACTTTTGCTCAAGTCTCCGACGTTGAAGGTGACTTTTGTTATACATTCACTCCTTACTTATTCAGAACTACAACTCAAAATATTCTATGACACTCCAACTAGCACTACAATTTACAGTTTTCAGTCGGGGTAGGGTGAATTTCCACAGCTTCAAATTTCCTGTTCAAAGCCAATGTAATATTTATTTTTCCTCTCTGATCAGAGTGACTCAGTTATGTGACTTTGTTATTCAAAAGGTTTCTCTTAATCTACCTCCTCCTTTCCATTCTCTATGCCATCCCTTTCATCTCTTGCTGGGATTAATACGGTAACCTCTTTATAAGGTCTGCTTGTCTTCAGTCTCTCCTCACTCCACTCCCACAACATATGGCCACTTGATTAAACTTTCAAAAACACTGATTTTATTAAAGGATGCCTCTGTGCACAAACATGCCCTCCGGATAAAATTTGACCTCTTAACTGTGGCTTTCAAAGTCCACACTTCTCTACCTCTCCCCTCCTCCCCTCCTCCTCCCACCAGCCCTCGCTATGACTGTTGCACACAATTGTGCCATAGTTATTTTATTCTCACTTTGGTTTTAGTATCATTCTTCAGTTCTGGAGATCATTTCTTTGATAACTTTCCCATATACTACTATAGCACTGCCTGCCATGCAATAATTTAATTATACTTACTCAAGATTAAGAAGTAAATTATGATGCAGCCATAAAATCGACATCTATGAAGATAGATGGATTGGTTAGTAACACAGGAAAATGCTCAGTCTATTGGTAACTTTTAAAATTGTAAAATGTAAATTAAATATATGTACACACACATGATATAATACAAATGGACATATTGATATACATTTTATTAATTTTTTTTTCTTTATTGATTTTAGAGAGAAAGGAAGGGAGAGGAACATCCATGAAATAGAAACATCGATTGGCCGCCTCCTGCCTGCCCCACACTGGGGATCAGGCCCACAACCTGGGCATGTGCCCTGACTGGGAATCGAACCGGCGACCTCTTGTTGCATGGGCCAATGCTCAGCCACTGAGTCACACCAACCAGGCTATTACATACACATTTATATACCTCGGTACGTGCAGAGCTTTCCTTTTGTTAGGGTGAACTAATCAGCCACCCTAGAGCTTTCTTTTTAATACTGAGACGATGAGTAATTTAATTCTTAATTTTCTGTAAATTCATAGCTCTCTGTAAAAAGTACTAGTTATTCATATAATAAAAGAAATAGGTGTTGGATTAATAAAATACTAAAAATGTACATGTCACACCTCTTTAATTACATTGAAATATGTCTATCTTATATAAAACTTATATTTTGAACGTTTTATCATTTTACCTTTATTATTCATTATATTTATCTTACATTTTCTCTACATACATATTATGAATGAGCCCTAGCTTAGTGGTTTTCCTCCTGAGATTTGGTCTTGGTGTTATCATCAAGATCTGGCTTTGAGGTAGGTATGATGAGGAACATTAAAAAAGCTTTTCTGCCCACTGCTATAAACAGCTCAGGCTATTATACTGACATTCTTGAGGAAGCACTGCTTAAAATTTTTCTGCAAATGGTATCTGGGTCTCTTATTACTGAACTGTGAATTGATCATCAAATGTCTAGTTACAAAAAGAAGGAATCAAAAGCTGATTTTTTTTTTTCCCCTCCAGTGGTTACTTTGATACTTACCAAAAAACAAAAACAAAAACGAAAAAGCCCTCTTGTTATACCTTCATTAAATCTTTAAAAAAAAATCTGCATTTTTAAAATACAAAGAGCAATTGGAAAAGTAGTCCTGATGGACCGTATAGGTAGTCAAAGAAGCACATTTGCATTGTTCACACTGTGACAGTGTTACAAGATTTAGCTCAAAAGGATACAAAGGAGGAGGAAGACTAAATGCAGCCTCTAAATCCAATGGTCTAAAGGAGAATTGTTGAACACATACTATACATTCAGCTAAGGATATTTTCCAGCTACTTACTATAATGGGAGCATTTTTCATGCTACGTAGTTTCCTTGAAAATATTGTTAAATCAAGTTACAGTACTGCAATAATACATAATAGTGCCAGTCTCATCTGCACTAATGCTATTTTCCAAAGTGCATTCTTGATACCTGTATTTCTATCCCCTCTTTTTCTTTCATGCCATATTTTAAAGTACTTGAGTCACCTCAGGCTTAGTAAAAGCTAAACTAGACTTATTACTGTTCTGGCAAACTTCATGTCTTTCCACGTTTTCTCTCTTTGTGAGGACATCAAAACTGTCCTTTTCAAACTTAAAGCTTCAAATTCATCCTCAAACATGATCTTTCCCATTTCTCCTCAAGGCAATCAACCCATGGCATCCTAAATGCTCTCCTTTCCAACCTCAAGCATGTATCAAAATACAGTCAGTAAAATTACCTTCATTAAAAAAGGGCATTTTAAAGGCCAATCTCTTGCTTAATATATGTCATCACCCTTCAATGATTATTAGAAATCAAATTCCTAAACATGACATTTAAGCTCTCTATAATATAATTCTTTAAACAAGATTTCTCATTTACCTATTTACTCCTACTGTGCAAGTCAATGTTCTCTCAAAGAAACCCAACCTGAGGCCACACCCAAAAGCCAGCACTGATTTTGACTTATGTAAGTCACCCTGAGTGTCCCAGCCCTGGTCAAGCTAGTAGATGAAAGCAATCCAGATGCTACTACCCAGGACAAACCAAATGAGTCCAGCTAAGCCTAGTCAACCCCAGAGAATTGTCACAGGTAATGAACGGAAGTTATTTTAAATGACACATTAATGAATAGATAACTGAAACAATTAATAAGAATCCTAAAAGGTTTCATTAATTATGCATTTATGAATAATACATTTATGTTCAATCCAAGCAGTCTTCTAATTCATAAATATTCCACCTTTAAAGATCTGTTTACTTTAGCTCTCAAAAGATCTGTTTATTTTACTTTTAGAACAAAAGGACAATTTTCTATACTCTTTTTCCAGGAATATTAAATGTAGAATTTTAACGTATCATGCAACGGAACTAAGATTGGTTTTGTTAGAGGAAGCAAGATTTCCAAGAACTCTTTGTCAAATATTTATTGCTCACCAGTTTTTATTCTTAAAAGAGACAAACAGTAATGGAAGAAAACAAATAATGAAAACAGCAAATATTAACCCTGAGTCCAAGAAAAACACATCTATATGGGGATTCAGACAAGTGAACAAACAACTGGAAAAGTGTAAATCCTGTAAAGCTGCCCATGGATTGCCATAGGCATCAAGTAAGCAAGTACTAAGTCCTAAAGGGATGTGGTGTAATGAACAATTTCCTATGAGGAGGATACTCTTTCATTCTGAAGGACAAGGAATAGGTTTCCAGGAGAGAAAACAATATTAGGTGTATTTCCTGACAGATTCATATGAAATTTAAGGATACAACCTCTGAAATATTTTAGTTTAACTTGAATATATGAATTGTAGATGTTGGGTCATGACAAGGGTCATAAATGTGGACAGGGAGCAGGATAAAAAAATATGTATGTCCTCAAGAGGAATTTCAACCATGTCCAGCAGGTGATGATGACAGAAAACGTTTTATGTTTATCATTTGTGTTATCTGATTTTTATTTTAAAAAGGTATTATTGGAAACATATTGGAAAATTGGTAGAAGGTAGTAAAGGTGCAGGTTGGTATAACAGTAAATAATGCAGTAAAACAACTTACAATACATACACACACATAAACACATACACAGTGACATTGGGCATGAGCCTGATGATAAAAGAACATATGATCCTTTTTGGACTGTGTTTTGGGGGATGGATTTAAAGGGCCGGTGACTGGAATTGTGAGTGTGAGGAGTTAACAATGGTCCCTAAGTTCCTGTCAGTTATGATGGAAGGAACTGTGATGCTATTCCAAGAATCCAAATTTAGAAAGAATAAACATGGTAGAGGTGGAAACTAGTGAGTTTGAAGTACTTATAGGTAATTTGATACACCTTTTTAAATAAAATAAGATTTCACCATGCCACCTTGATTTTTCTACTATTTCTTCATTTCATTATCAACTGAAATAATAGATATTAATATTTATTATGTATTAGATAATGTATTCTGTTTGTGTAAAAAGATTAATTACACTTAATTTTTTCTACAGAAATCATGCTCCCAATCTCTTGTTCCCCTCCACAGTTTGAGTTACTGAAGAAACTTCATCAGCTATGCATCGATTGTGCTCTGCCTTTCAGAGTGATTCATTGGTAAGAGGAATGCAACCAATTGCATCAAATTCATGTATTCATTAAAAACACGTATGAAGGTGTGCATCCAAACAAGTATTGTATATGTTAGGAGGCAGGGAGAAGGGGCATGGCTGTCTCTCATATATTGAAAATACCTATCCAAAATTTCATCCCTGTGATATAGACCGAACTGTGTTCCCCTCCTCTAAAGTTTCTATAATTAAGTCCTAATCCACATTCCCCTAGAATATTACTATATTTGCAGGTAGGGCCCTTAAGGGGGTAATTAAGGCTAAATAAGATCAGAGGAATGGGCTCTACTCCAATGTGACTGGTGTTCCTGAAGAGATTGAGAGATATCAGGGATGCCCACACAGTAAGGTCATGTGAAGACACATAGAGAAGGTCCTGCTGAAAGCCAAGGAGAGACGCTAAACCTACTCGCACCTTGGTCTTGAACTTTCAGCTTCCAAAACTGTGAGAAAATAGATGTATGTGGTTTGAGCCACACAATCTGTGGTATTTTGTTATGATAACCCTAGCAAATGAATTAATATACCTTCTTCCTACTTGGAGAAGATAATTAAAATAACTTTTGATGTTCCAAATATTGCTATACCCCAGGAAATAAATTAATGACATTGGTTGACCTCAATTGCAGTATACTTATCATTTTGTGTTTTACTAGTAGGCCACATCACTGGAGTCAAAGCCAGTATTCATGAATTCTACATTCTCCCTCCCCTCATCCCCCATCCATAATAACCACACATATCTTATCTCTTAAAGAAGGCTCGTCCCACTTGTTCTTGCTGCTACTCAAAAAAATAAACCCAAATCTGTCCCTTGGATTCATTTATTCTCATTTTAAACAGTATAAATTAGGAAACTCATTGTTGGCCTCTTATCTGAACTGTATTAACAGGTATCAGGGAAATTTTGCCCTTAGAATATTGGGTGCTGGAAAATGTGGGGTGGTCTATAAAAGTATTATCTTATTTGCTTTATTTGTTTGCTCATTGACTTAGAGAAATTAGGAAGAAGAGAAAGAAAAAGAAGAATTTGGGCTTCAATGCCTTACCTCTACCCCCTACAAAGAAATATCATATTTCCTATTAAAGCTATCTGCTAAAGAAAGCCTACTATAAAACACACAGCATGTATTTAACATGGACTCATAAAGAAAACTGAATGGCTAGATATAATTGGGGTTATCTTTAAAACATAACAGAGAAGTATTTAAAATAGAGCTTTATTATTAAAATGTCAAAATTATTTTTTTTGTATGACCAATTACTTGATTGCTTTCTTCACTCACCAAAAAATGTTAGTCACATTAAAGATCACACTTTTTAAAACTAAGAGTCATAAATTGTTCTGTAGTTTGGTCTTCAAAAGTAAGCTTTAAAATCAGAACCGAGTAAACTAAAGTTTCATACATAGATCAAGAAATTGTTTTATTGATGTTATTTTAAGTTATTTACTCAACATACTGTGTTTATATAATTAGAGAAGGGAGTCTGAATAATTTAATTGCATTTAATAACAAATTGTAGGTGTGTGTTAAAATTAACAACAAGAAACATGATGTTATCAAGTTATAGAGTACCTAAATTTAAAATCATGTTACAATATTAATGAGCCTATGGGGGGGAAACCCAGATACCAAAATTAGTTTAAAATAGAGTACCTAAAGTATAGTAAGTTAAACGACTTCTACCTAATATAATGAATTTTGTTAGAGCAAAGAAAAGTATATTAAGTATTCTGTTTAATGATGATACTTAAACCTGGCCTGTGTAGCTCAGTAGAGTGACCATCCTTGGACTGAGAAGTCCTGGTTTGATTCCCGGTCAGGGCACATGTCCGAGTTATAGACTCAGTCCTCAGTAGGGGCAGTGCAGGGGCAGCCAATCAATGTTTCTCTCCCATCAATGTTTCTATTTCTCTCTCCTACCTCTCTAAAAAATCAATAAAACATATTTTTTTAAAAAGAATAATACTTGAATTGTTTTTAGATTAAATGCATTTTAATTTCATTTTCTTAACTGAAATAGTTTACATGGACTTCTAGTGAAAGACAGAAGATACATTTAACTTCATCCCTTATGAAAACCCTAATACATAACAGTAAAATAGTTTAAAAAGCTTAACCCATGAGGAGTAATGGAACATAAGATATAATGGCAGAAACAAGCAAGCAAACAAACTAAAACAGAATCAAATTCACGTAGTAGAAGCAGCCAAGAAAATGTTAAATTATACTATAAAACACACACACTAGAGAGATTAACAATTTTTTAAAAGTACCAAGTTTTGGCCAGGGTGTGGAGAAATTGAAATGATATACTGCTGGTGAGAGTATATATTTATGCAAACATTCTGGAAAACTGTTTAGTTCAGCCTCTACTTCTGAACTTATTTATATCCTAGGACCCAAAAATCTTACTCCCAGTTGTAATCTCAACACAAATTTGCACCTATGTGCTCACAGGATACTTAGAAGAATGTTCATAACACTGTTATTCAGAATTGCTCCCACTTTGAAACAACCAAACTTTTTGTCAATAGTATAATACACAAATAAATCATGGTATATTTTATATAATAGTATAGAAATGAACGAACCACTACATCATACAAAATGAATTATTTTTTTAATATTGGGTAAGAAGTCAGACTCTTAAAAATATTTACTGTTTAATAACATTTATATAAATTCAAAAACAAACAAGTTAATTTATAACGTTAGAAGCAAAACTAGTGTTGACTTTAGGAGGAAGTAGGGTTTAGTAATTGAACATAAGAGAAATTCTGCATTGTTGGTTATATTCTATTTATTCACATGAGTGCATTAACTCTGTGATAATGTATTAACTTGTATAATTATAGATTTTCAGATTTTTTTGCATAACTTTTCTGGAAAACTCTGAATACTTTATTGAATGACAATAATTAAAACATACAGGGTTTTTTTTAAAGAGACAATTTTAGTCAACCAAATACAGTCAGTTAGACCAAGTAAGTGAAATCATGGGTATTCATTGGATTTAGCAATAAGAATACTAACGATGTCCATGACAAAAACAGTTCCACGGTATGGTGAAAATAAAACTCTACAGCATTTAATGAATGAGAATGTGAAGTTAGGAAGCGAAAATAGTAATAACAGTTGTTTCAGGAAGTTTGCTATGAAAAGGGAGGGTTTGAAAAGTAGAGGTCAAGGGAAGAAGTTCTAGAGCATGTTCATATGCTGGAGGGCATGCCCATCAGAGAAGGGGGCGTCCATAAAGCAAGGAGGAATCACAGTTGTAGGGACCAGAGATATGAGAGAAAAGGGGAACCAAAGGCTCCGTGGACATTACTTCCATGGGAACAGATGGGTAGGGGTAGGCAAAGGGTTTGAGTTCAAATGCTAGTGTGATAATAAACAGCACAGTGAAGATCAGAGAGTTTATGTCTTCCTGCTTTACCTGTGAGTTGAGAGGAGTAAGAGTAAAGCAGCATGGGGGGAGAATAGAGATTCTGAAATAATCATTTTGGAAAGAGGAAAAGGGAAATGTAGCAGTAATGCCCAGTAGCATGGTGTTCATTATCATTGCTCCATAAATTCAAACAACGTTAAGCAATTTCTAGAGATTTAGAAGAACAAAAGGCATTGTCCTTGTTTATGAAGAGAATCAACTCATTTAGAAGTGTTTAATTCCTAAAATTAGCATCTGATTAGAAGCTAGAGAGACCCTTTACACTATTCCTCAAATTAGGCTAGACAATTACATGAAAGAACCATCAGGTTGAACTTTTTTAAATTCTCACCCAAGGATATGTTTATTGATTTTAGAGCGACAGGAAAGAAGAGGGAGAGGGGGAGGGAAGGGGAAAGAGAGAAACATCAATCCTCTGCTGACCAGGGATCAAACCTGCAACCTTTCGGTGTACAGGACAATGCTCCAACCAACTGAGCCACCCGGCCAGTGCAGTTTGTACTATTATCTGGTAGATAAGTGTAATATTATTTTCATGAGATTGAAAAAGAATTATTTAAATGAAATTGATATCACTTTAGTTGCATATACATGTATTTATTAATTATCTTTGGTCAAATATTGGTGTAGAACTTGAGATTTTAAAAGTTTTGATTAGGAAATAAAGAAAAGATAAATATCATATCCTTAGGAAGTTTACTATCATGTAGGGGAGATCTACTTGGAAAGAAATCATAGCAATAGTAAAAAATATGATAAAATAAATATGTACAATGCACAGTGCTAGTGACGGCAATTATAACAAAGCAATTAACTTTTACTTTAGGCAACTACATAGTTCAGAGCTTAGTAAGACAGACATTATCCTTGTCCTCAGGACATTTGCATTCTGATAGAGGAGAACGACAATGAACAAACAAATTGTATTATTTAGAGATAAGATATATCAAGAAGTTATTAACTGACATACAAAGTTGAAAAAGGTAAAGGAACCATTGTGACATTTACTAGGACACAAGAAAACCAATGGCAATGTGCGAGGGAAAAAAAGGGATAGAAAAATGGGATTAAAGCCAGGTAGGTTGAACTCTGTCAAACCTTTTGAATGTTGTGTGAAAAATGGTTTTCATTGTAAAGGCATGGTAAAACCCGAATGGTATCAAGCATGGGAGTGACTTAGATTTTCATTTAAAAATAATTGCGTGGTCAGTGGGATAGTGTTTGAATCACAGTACAGACAGACTAAAATGAAGGTACAAAGAAGGAAAAAAAGCCAAGAGAGAAAAAAAAAAATTAGAAAAAAAAAAAAACAGGAATAAAGAAAGGCAGAAATAAAGAAAAAAAATTTAGAGACAAGGAAGAAAGTATTTTGTGAATGAAATAGAAAGAGTGAATTCAGCATAATTATTTAGTCATAATTCCATTTTTGTCTCCTCATTATAGTGTGACCTTGCGTAATACTTTCCTTTATTTTGGATTATTTGTAAAATGAGGATGATAACAAAACATAACTCCTATGGTTGTTATGAGGATTGAGCTGGTCAGTGCATGTGTTTTGCTTTGATCTGTACCTGGCCCATAAGTAATCACAGATATTAGGAAAGAAAAAGTAAAAAGCAGAATATGCTTGTTTAAGGAAGAAAAAGACACAAAAATGAGTTGAAGACAACCTCAAATTTCTTGTTTAGTTAATTGGACTAATGATAGACCAATTTAGAGAAGGATAAAAGGGGGAGACATATTTTAAAGACAATAATAAGTGCAATGTTTAACATGTTGATTTTTAACTACTTGAGGGGCATCTTATGTTTGCTCATTAGGCTCCTAAATTTATAATAAGTTCAATGAGAAGGTCTGCATGGAAGATGAATATCTGTGAATCATTTTTGTGTAGGAGCAGATGAAGTCACTCACCACAGATGCTATTATCTAGGGAAACTAAGTTTACAAAAGATAAAGGTGCCTTTCATAGCTACAAAATTGAACAACACCCGAGAAGGCACAGTTAGATTTGAAGAATAAATATGAAAGAAACATGTAAAGATATGAAGGGAATAAAGATTTTTAGGAATAAGAATGTTCCATATAGCGAATTCTGACATACAAAATAGGACAGTAATATAAAATATTCTCACGTTTTTCTGAGTAATCACTAGCAGAGTCATTGACACCCATGTTTTTCCTAATTCTCTGTTCATGGCAATCTAGGCTTTTCCCATCACATTCCTCCAACTTTGAGAGCCACCTGCCCAATCCAAAAGTCACTTCCACATTTTTAGGGATTTGTTACAGCAGCTCCCTATTTTCTGGAAACAGGGTTTATATTAGGTTTCTACAGCTGCAATAACAATTCCTCAGAAATATGGTTGCTTAAAACAAAAACTTATTATCGTACAGTTCTGGAGGTCAAAAGTCCAAAATGGGTTTCACTGGACTAAAGACATGGTGTTGATAGAGCTGCATTCCTTCCTGGAGCCTATGGAAGAGATTTTATTTTCTTGCCCTGAACCAGCTTTTAGCTACTGCCTGCCTTTCTTGGCTGTGGCCAAACCAGCAACAGCTGGTCAAGTTTTCTTATGATACTATCTCTCTAGTTCTAACCCTTTCCTCCTCTTCCCTTTGAGAATTCTTGTGATTACAAGGACTCTATCCAGATAATCCAGGGTAATTTTGTTATTTTCAGGTCAGCTGATTAGCAATCTGAATTCCACCTACATCCTTAATTGTCTTGCTATGGAAGGCATATTGACAAGGTCTAAGGGTTAGGATGTGCCATTATTCTACTTACCTCATCACTCATATCATAAGTCAATGTAGTTGTAGGAAGGTGTCAGGATTATAAAACAGAGTACGTCGTGTTGGAGAATGGACAGATGTTCAGGAAGGAGAGATAATTTTGCTGTTAAGAAATACAATGGAATTCTATGCTGCTGTAAAAAAGAAGGGTCTCTTACCCTTTGAGAGAGCATGGAGGAATCTGGAGAGTAGTATACTAAGTGAAATAAACCAGTCAGAGCAAGACAAGTATCACATGATCTCACTTATCTGTGTAATCTAACAAACAAAATAAACTGATGAACAAAATAGGATGAATCTCAGAGGGAAGGGGTGTCAGGAAGAGGTTAACCAAAGAATTTACAGGCATATATGCATAGCCCATGGACACAGATAATAGTTCAGTGAAGACCTTAGATGGGGCAGAAGCTGGGTGGAGAGGGGCAAGGAGGGAAAAATAGGCGGGACATCCTAAATACTCTCAACAATAAAGGTATATTAAAAAATAAATAAGTAAATACATAAATAAAGGAAACAGAAATATGATGAGCAGGAAATAAAAGCAAAAATGGGAGAAACAGAAAAAAAAACATTAACTTCCTTTTGTAGTTTGTTATTAAGTGATACTTCAACCTACCCATAGAGCAGTAGTATAGTTTATGAAATCTTTTAAATATGAATGGCATCCACAATTTTAAGAGGCTGAATAACCTTGGAAATCATAACAAGAATCAATAAATGTATCAGATAGCATATCAGCCAACTTCCTTGCCATTATTTTAATCAGGTTTGTTTGCTTCTGTGGATTAGAAGTGAAAGTGGTCAAGATAAGATCCTGATACATGTTGAACATGAGAAAATTAATATGGCACAGAAGTTAAGAGAATGCACTCTGTAATAGGATTACTTTCAAAGGGCTGTCATAAGGCTTTTACCAGGAGCAATGGAATGTGCAACACTGTTATCAAGTGTTGATGCAGACATGGAGCCAATGGAATCTCACTGCTGACTACAGAGCAAATCAATGAACCATATTTGCAAACAAGTCGGAACTTTGCCAAACAATTCAAAAAAATCAATTTGCAGAACAAATGTAGAAACTTTGAGAAATTCCCTTTTAGGTATATGACTAATGGAAAGCATATAGGTCAACCACATACTCAAGTAATAATTTTATCAATCTAATTTGTAACAAATAGCCCAGTCTGGAAGCAGTCAAAACATACATCAAAAGAAGATATATTCATACTATGGAATACTAAACAAAATGAATTATTACTATAGACAACATGAATGAATCTCACCAATATAATATTGAAACTAGCCAGATTGAAAATAATGCCTAATAGAAGAGGGCAGCGGGCAGGACTGGAGGGAGGGTGAGTGTGTGAGACAGTGAGAGAGTGAGCAAGTGTGTGAGAGAGTGTAAGTGGACGTGAAGGCAGACGACCAAACCCAAGCAGTGCAGAGATGCTGAGCAGAAGGTTCCTGTGCTATGGACAGGAGCAGCCGGCTACCACAGTAAGCGGCCCCTGAGTGTGCTTCTCCCTGTACCACAGGGGGGTCCCACCATTTTGGAAGATCTCAAGTCTTCCCTGGGAGGAGGCAGTGGGAGCGGCTAGGGCCCAGCAACCTGAGCCAACCAGCACCCCAGGCACCATCGGACCAGTGGACACCCTGTCAACACAAACCTGTGCATAGTAGTGGAGCTCCCAATGTGCTGTTCATGGAAGCAGCAGACAGCCCAGAGCCCAGCACCATCCCCCATAGTAGCAGCCTGATCAGAGTCTAGATATATCCCCAGCAACAGAGGCTGGGGAGCAGACATCCATCCCCAGGCAACAGAAGCACAGACCACCAGCTGCGACCCATTCCCAAACAGCACAGCAAAAGCTAAGCAGGAATTGAGCCCCACAGGGCAGCAGCACTCCCCAGCCACCAGCTGTGGGACCTGGGGCTCCACAGAGGCCTGAGTGATCCAGTAGCTCACAAGACCAGTGGGAAGCCAGAGCCCTAGAGAGACTAGTGCGATCCAGCAGCTCGCCCTCGGTAACTGCATGGTGCGGGGGCACCAGAGAGGCTTGTGCAACCCAGCAGGGACTGTGCAATCCAGTTTCCCGTGGGACCTGCGAACTGCTGAAGCACAAGAGAGGCCGGTGCCACCCAGCAGAGACTATGAGATCTAATTACATCCTGGACCTGCAGGGTACTGAAGCCCCAGAAAGGTCTAAGAGACCCTGCAGGGACTGTTCCATCCAATTACCCATGGGACCTGTGGGGTGCTGAAGCACCAGAAAGGTCTAAGAGACCCTGCAGGGACTGTTCCATCCAATTACCCATGGGACCTGTGGGGTGCTGAAGCACCAGAAGGCCTGTGAGACCCAGCAGGGACTATGCCATCCAGGTAACCATGGGACCTGCAGGGTGCGGGCACCAGGAAGGCCTGTGTGACCCAGCTACACACAAGGTAAGCTTACAGGATGTGAAAATGGAGGTGGAGTGAATATAAGCTATACAAACAATCTCCCAGGACCAAACAGGAATTACAAATAAAATGAAAACAAATCCTCAGAAAAAAGCAACAGAAAAGCAGCAGGACAAGACCATATAACTAGGGACACTGGTAGGATCTACGGAGTCACAAGAGGGTGGCGGGCTGGGAGCCCACGGACAGCAGCAGTCTTAGCTGTGAGCAGTGCCCTTGGGGAATAAAGACCAAGCCTTCTCCACAAACCAGAGAGCTAGGACAGAGCATTAAAATAGCCACAGCCACTCACCTGGGGGCTACAGCAGAGGGGGGGGGGCAGACTGGGCTGGAACTCTGTGGGGACACCCAGGATTTGGAGGGCACTCAGAGTTTTTGCTGAGTTGCAGCCACAAAGAATGGTGGATAGTGTGTTCCTTCCCAGAGCTGTGGGGAAAAGCAGCAGCCCCCGCCCCTTGCAGATTCAGACTTTCCCAGGTGAGTCAAAGAAATGCAAATTGAGGCACATTAATAACCAGCATCTATCCCACCTTCTGGAAATCCTCTTATGCAGAATACTAGGGCTACATTCGAAGGCACTGAGTAACTGACTACTAGCCACCAGGAAAAAGGTAGAGGATAACTGAACCCTTCCTGGGCTTGCAAATTTACCCAAGAAAGTAAGACTTGACAGTGGTATTTAACATGGACCCAACCAGACTCATCCAAACCCAGTAGAGGGAGCCACAAACAGCAGAACACCAACACCCACAGGG
Source organism: Molossus molossus (assembly GCF_014108415.1). NCBI lineage: Eukaryota > Metazoa > Chordata > Mammalia > Chiroptera > Molossidae > Molossus > Molossus molossus. Next base: position 80,531,972 of record NW_023425345.1, read on the forward strand.
AAAATTTGGCCTGCTTAAAAACCCACTGAGATAGCCAAAATGGTGAAACAAAGAAATAAATCCCAAATGAAAGAACAAGAGAACTCTATTGAAGATGAGATTAATGTAATGCAGCTAAGCAAATTATCAGAGGTAGAGTTCAGAGCCATGATCTTGAGGAAGCTCAACAGCACGATTAAGGACATCAGAACCATGAGTAAAGATATAGAAACATTGAAAACCAACCAAGTGGAAATGAAGAATGACATAGCAGAAATTAATAACTCATTGGCAGGACTAACCAACAGAGCAGAGGAAGTTGAGGACCAGATCAGTGAATTAGAAGACAGGGTAGAAAAAAAATCAACCAATCAGGAAACCAAAAGGAAAAAACGATTAAAAAACAGGAAGACAGCTTAAGAGAACTGTTGGACAACTGGAAACGTAATAACATTCACATCATAGGAGTCCCCGGAAGAAGAGGAAAATGGGCAAGGGTTAGAGAATATATCTGAAGAAATAATGACAGAAAACTTTCCTAACTTGGTGAAGAAAGAAGGCATTTAAGTTCAAGAAGCACAGAGAGCCCCAAGTAAGAAGAACCCAAACAGGCCCACACCAAGACACATAGTAATTAAAATGCCAAAAATTAAAGACAAAGAGAGAATTCTAAAGGCAGCAAGAGATAAGCAACAGGTTACCTACAAAGGAAACCCCATAAGGCTCTCAGCTGACTTCTCAACAGAAACACTACAGGCCAGAAGGGACTGGCATGAGGTAATCAAGGTCATGAAAAACAAGGATCTGAATCCAAGACTACTCTACCCAGCAAGGCTATCATTCAAAATAGAAGATCAAATAAAGAGCTTTGCAGGGAAGAAAAAAAAAAGGCTAAGGGAATATATTAACACCAAACCAGCACTGCAAGATACGCTAAAAGGACTCCTATAATTAGTAGAAGAAATAGGAAGAAAAATAGAACCACACTAAACAAAAATGGCAATAAATAACTACTATCAATTATCACTTTAAATGTGAATGGTTTGAATGCTCCTATAAAAAGACACAGAGTAGCTGACTATATAAGAAAACATGATCACATATATGTTGTTTATAAGAAACCCACCTCACAACAAAAGACTCACATAGGTTGAAAGTGAAGGGATGGAAAAAAATCTTTCAAGCAATCAAGCAAAAGAAAAAAAAAATGGGTTAGCAATACTCATATCTGATAAAGTAGATTTCAAAATGAAGGCCATAACTGGAGACAAATAAGGCACTACATAATATTGAAAGGCTCTATCCAACAGGAAAATATAACCTTGGTAAACATATATTCACCCAATTTAGGAACACCAACATATATTAAAAATCTTTTGGAGGACTAAAAAGGAGAAATCGACAGCAATACAATCATAGCAGGGAACTTCAACAACCCACTGACATCACTGGATAGATCTTCTAGACAAAAAAATAGCAAGGAAACACAGACTTTAAATGAATTGCTAAACCAAATGGATTAATAGATATCTACAGATAATTACACCCCAAAACTGCAGAATTCACATTCTTCTCAAGTGCACATGGGGCATTTTCAAAGATAGACCACATGTTAGGGCACAAACTAAGTCTCTACAAGTTCAAGAAGATTGAAATCATATCAAGCATCTTCTCAGATCACAATGGCATGCAACTAGAAATCAACTGCAACAAGAACATGCAAAGACATTTGAAAACATGGAGGCCAAATAGCATGTTATTGAACAATGAATGGGTTACCATGGAGATCAAGAAAGAAATTAAAAACTTCCTAGAAACCAATGAAAATGAACACACAACAACACAAAATCTATGGGATGCAGCGAAAGCAGTTCTGAGGGAAATTTATAGCACTACAGGCCTACCTCAAGAAACAAGAAAAATTTCTAATAGACTATCTAACCTCACAACTTAAATAACTAGAAAGCTAACAAAAAGAAAACCCCAGAGCAAGTAGAAGAAAGGAAATAGTAAAGATCAGAGCAGAAATAAATGACATAAATACCAAAAAAACAAAAACAAAAAACAATTCAAAAGATCAATGAAACAAAGAGTTGGTTCTTTGAAATGATAAACAAAATTGATAGACCCTTAGCTAGACAAACCAAGAAACAAAGAGAGAGAACCCAAATACATAAAATCAGAAATGAAAGAGGAGAAATAATAACTGACACCACAGAAATACAAAGGATCGTTAACAAATATTATGAATAATTATATGTCAACAAATTTGACAATCTAAGCAAAATGGACAAATTTCTAGAAACGCATAGTCTCCCAAAACTGAACTGTGAAGAGACAGAAAACTTGAACAGACCAATAACAACAAAAGAAATTGAAGAGGTAATCAAGACTCCCCCAGCAAACAAAAGCCCAGACCCGGACGGCTTCACGGGGGAATTTTACCGAACATTCAAAGAAGAACTAATACCCATTCTCCTCAAACTATTTCAAAAAATTCAAGAAGAAGGATGACTTCCAAACTTCTTTTATGAGGCCAGCATAATTCTAATTCCAAAACCAGAAAAAGACACTACAAAGAAAGAAAACTGCAGACCAATATCCCTGAAGAACATAGATGCCAAAATCCTGAACAAAATACTAGCAAATCGAATCCAGCAATATATCAAAAAAATTATTCACCATGATCAAGTGGGATTCATCACAGGGATGCAAGGTTGGTACAATATTTGCAAATCAATAAATGTGTTACACCACATAAAGAAAATGAAGGATAAAAATCATATGATCATTATCAATAGGTGCTGAAAAAGCATTTGACAAAATCCAACACCCATTTCTGATAAACACACTCAGCCATGTGGGAATAGAGGTATTATATCTTGACATAATAAAGGCCATATATGAAAGACCTACAGCCAACATCATACTCAACGGGCAAAAATTAAAAGCATTTCCCTTAGGAACAGGAACAAACAAGAATGCCCACTTTCACTACTCTTATTTAACATAGTACTAGAAGTCTTAGCCACAGCAATCAGATAGGAGAAAAAAATAAAAGAGATCCAAATGGGAAAGGAGGAAGTGAAACTCTCATTATTCACAGATGACATGATACTATATGTAGAAAACCCCAAAGACGCCATCAAAAATTTACTAGACTTAATAAATGAATTTGGAAACATAGCAGGATACAAAACTAATGTCAAGAAAGCCATGGCATTCTTATACACCAATGATGAACTTACAGAAAGAGAAACTAAGAAAACAATCCCATTTACAATTGCGGCAAAAAAATTAAGATACCTAGGAATAAACTTAACCAAAGAAATAAAGGACCTATTTACAGAAAACTAAAGGTCCTTGAAAAAAAAAAAAATAGAGGAAGATATAAAAAGGTGGAAGCACATACCCTGTTCATAGATTGGAAGAATTAACATCATTAAAATGTTCATATTACCTAAACCAATCTATAGATTCAATGCAATCCCCATCAAAATACCAACGACATACTTCACGGAACTAGAACAAATACTTCAAAAGTTCATATGAAACCAAAAAAGACCTCAAATAGCCACAGCAATCTTAAAAAAGAAGAACAAAGTTGGAGGGATCACATTACCAGATTTCAGCTTATACTACAAAGCCACTGTACTCAAAACAGCCTGGTACTGGCACAAGAACAGACATACCGACAAGTGAAACAGAACAGAGAACCCAGAAATGGACCCAAGGCAAAATGCTCAATTAATATTTGACAAAAGTGGCAAGAGCATACAGTGGAGTCAAGACAGCCTCTTTAATAAATGGTGTTGGGAAAATTGGACAGCTACATGCAAAAAAATGAAACTAGACCATAAACTTATACCATATACCAGAATAAACTCAAAATGAATAAACGACTTAAATGTGACTCATGAATTCATAAAAATCCTAGAAGAAATGTAGGCAACAAAATTTCGGACATCATATGCAGCAGAATATTCACTGATACATCACTGAAGGCAACAGAAACAAAGGAGAAAATGAACACATGGCACTACACCGAACTCAAAAGCTTCTGCACAGCAAAAGATACAATCATCAAAATGGAAAGGCACCCACTGCATGGGAGAGCATAATTGCCAATGATATATCAGAGAAGGGGCTAATTTCCAATATGTATATAGAGTGCTCATACAACTCAACAAAAACAAGACAAAGAACCCAATTAAAATATAGGCAGAGGAACTAAATAGGCACCTCTCTAAACAGGACATACAAATGGCTAAGAGCATATGAAGAAATGCTCAACATCACTAATCATCAGAGAGATGCAAATTAAAACAACAATGAGGTATCACCTCACACCTGTCAGAATGGCCGACATCAACAAATCATCAAACAACAAGTGTTGGTGAGGGTGTGGAGAAAAGGGGACTCTAGTACACTGCTGGTGGGAATGCAGACTGGTGCAGCCACTATAGAAAACAATATGGTGTTACATCAAAAAATTAAAAATTGAACTGCCATTTGACCCAGTGATCCAACTTCTAGGAATATACCCTAAAAAGCCTGAAACACCAATCAGAAAGAATATATGTACCCCTATGTTTGTAGCAGCACTATTTACAATAGCTAAGATCTAGAAAGAACCCAAATGTCCATCAGTAGACGAATGGATAAAAAAGCAGTGGTACATATACACAATGGAGTACTATGTAGCTGTAAGAAAGAACAATTTTTTATCCTTTGAGACGCATGGAGGGACCTGGAAAGTATCCTAAGCGAAACAAGCCAAACAGAGAAAGAAAAGTATCATATGATCTCACTTATTTGTGGAATATAATGAACATAACAGTCTGAGGAATGGGGTAGTCCCAGAGACATGGAAGTGGGTACAGACTGACAATCCGCAGAAGAGGCGGTGGTGGGGGAGAGATAAACCACAGAACTTATATGCATGGATACATGAACAATGGACATGGACAACAAAGCTGGGGACAGGGCGGGGAGGGAAAGGGAGGGATGAATCATTGGGGTAAAAGGAAAAACATCTGTAACAAAAATAAATAAATTAATTTAAAAAAAGAAAATAATGCCTAATATAAAAATGCATTTATATGGAGTTCCAAAATCACCCACTTAATGGTAGTGGTAAACTTTGGAAAAGAGAAAAGTGGTGACTGAAGGAATATAAGAATACTATGATGCAGTTCAAGTTCTATTTATTAATATAAGTAATAATGGCATTAGTACATTTACTTTGTGAAAATTTGTTAAGGTATGCATATATGATTTGTGTACTTAAAATAACTGCTGCATAAATAGATTTAAAAGGTGACATGAAATAGTATAATATACACATTTAGAAATAGTAGGAGGTGAGAGATAGCTGTCAGTTCAATGTGAAAATAGAGTATTTGGCAATGGGGATGCATGCAGATTGCCATTTATCTTTTTAAAAACTTTTCGGATTTAACCTTAGAAAGAATTGGCAATAGTCCCAAAAATTTTTTTCAAAATTAATTTGTAGCTGACTGCCCTTATCCTTTATTGGAATTGGAGAATATAAATGAGAAAACCTATTTGCTTGGAAAATAAATGTTATTTTAGCCTACAAACTAGTAAGATTTCAAAATGGTCATTAGAATTCAAAAGAGGTTTAGATGCAACTAAATATAAGTTGTCATGTGCACAGATGTTACTGCAGTCTACCATATATTAACTATAATTTTAGCTTGCAATATTTCTCTTCTTCAAGCAAAGGCTATGATCCCAAATGAAATGCCAGATGGCTAAAAGGTTGTATGTTACACTCAGGAAACCAATACAAAAATGTTGAGGGCTTTGCTCAATAGGCCATTGTTATATTTGGCTTAGATTATTTAAATATTAAGCAAGATGTAAAGCTCAGACAAGAGCTTTAAAAATCAACTGACTTTGAATTATATAATTTCTGTCCACGCAATCATTTTTTTTCTAATTGCCCAAGTTGTTTTCCTTTTAATTTGCCATGATTTCCACATAAGCACTCATTTTGTCTCTTTCCCCAGACATAAACGCTGAAATATTTATTGAGTTAGGCTCTGGATCATTTCATAGTATCTACCTTTTGACTTCAAGTATTTGGTTTTAAGTATATTTTGTTAAGGAATTTGGCAACTAAAGAATATAAAAATTTTCCTGGAATTTCTATGTAAAGTCAGTTTTTAGCTCTGCCAAATAAAAATGATAAATTCATTTAGAAATTTAAATACATATTCAATTTAAAATGATAAATCCCTTCAACTTCCTAACAGGAAGGAACAAACCATTTATAAAAACTGAAATTACTGAGAACATATACAAATGGGATATATTTGATATAAGACTAGAGTGCTTATCTTTATTGAAGGTGTATCACAGAACGCCATCCCAAACAACTTTTCCCCTGTGAAGTCAAAATGAAGACCCTCAGTCACAAATGTTTTGCTTATAAAAAGTTTTGTTCTGTAAAATTAAACATGGAAGGTAATAAAACTGGTACTGACCAAAGACCAGTTCACTATTTAGGACACTGGTTCCAGTAGAAGGAAGCATTATTGCATTTGGGAAAGAACATGATCAGAAAACTTGGGTGCATATTTGTTTATCATTAACTCTGTGACCTTGAACAAGAAGGCTAAAATGGGGCATCTTCTATTTCCTCCTCGGGTAGACATTTACATTTGGCGTTAATAATTCCCATGATTCTACTTATGTCTAAAATGCCACACATTAACATGAAAAATAGGAAAAGTATGCTTTTGTATATTGTTTTAGAACATATCCTTTATGCTATTTATACATTGTAAATAACCTGATTATTGGATTTCAAGTGTTTTATCATCGGATAATACCTTTAAAATGAAAACTTACTACAGAGCAAACAAACAAAGAAAAGCAGGCAAAGTTCAGTTGGTCCTATTACAGATCTTGGGAAGTTGCAGGTCTCTTAAGTTCTGCTTTACCTTCCTCTTTTGACACATAAAATAGACTTTGCAGAATTTCTAAGTCTCTTTGGAGCATAGGTTAAAAATTTCTACACTAGACAACTCCAAACAATAAATGTTTTAGACTCCAGAATTGTGGTACAAAAACTGGAAATATGACATGCTATTACCTATTTTTCACTTTACAGTTTCTAGACAATAATATATGCCTTTCTTGTCCTTTACTTATCATCAAGCACAGTAATTAACCATCTTATATTAAGGAAAGTAAGCCTCTCTTAATAATTTCACCTATGAGATATATAAATTAGATTTCAATTTAATTAACCTCAATGATAAATCACATTTTCAAATGTCATGCTGTCACATCTTCAAATATGTAATATCACAGACTACTAGAACTATTTTATATGTTATCAATGAAGAGAAAATAGAATTTAACATAATATAATTGTTAAAGCAAATACATATAAGGAAACAAATATTTTGATAGCAATTTAACATAAAACACACTAATTTCTGCCTTAATATGGTTACCTTTACACAACACTTCCCTGATTAACCATCATTGAGTAATGCCTGGTCAGAATACAATCTGGTATATATAGAAAAATGATAAGGAAGGCAATAAAAACAAAATCAAGCAATACAACAAGTGTTGACATGTGATCTCACTATGTGATATGATTCATGTTTACTTTTGAATGTAAAAGTTAGTTAATAGGTAGGTAGAGAGAAAGTTATGTAAGGATTGAATAAAATACACTAAACAGAATTTTTAAAACAACGTGGCAGGAAATTTACAACTTTGTACGTTGTGTTTCCAATAAATTATTCTTTCTTTAATGCTTTATGTAAAATGAAAATGTAATTGAGTTATATTTAAAAGAGAAAAAGGCCTATCAAATATGGAGATGCAATAATGAGTTACACAATTTAAGACAAAGCAATATTTATTCTGGCACAAAATAGTCTAAATTTCTACAAACTGAAAAATAACTATTTCTTGAGCACATAATTTGTAACAGAATTAAACATTTTTAAGGTCATCAAATTTTTTTCTTTGAGATTCTATATCTTACTTGAAACAAAGTAACAATTTATCAAATGACTGATGAAATATCAGGCATAGTAAGGATCTCTTATTTTGTTTAGCCTCTCAACAAAATTCTATTACATACTGTGAGGTGACAAATTAGGGAGACTTGTTAAAGTTGATGCATCTTTTTTAAAGGAATAGACAGCTTTCTATGCACTCAAATATGTATTAGTTTGTTATGGCTGCAATAACAAAGAGCTACAACTGGGGGGGGGGCTTATAAAACAAAAAAATATTTAAGGTCTGAATGTCAGAAGTCTGAGATCAAGGTATCAGGAGGGTTGCTTCCTTTTGAGGGTTGTGAGAGAGAAATCCGTTTCATGCCTCTGAGTTTCTGGTGGTTAGCTCTCAATCTTCAGCATTTCCTGGCTTCTGCAGCATACCCTGATCTCTGCCTTCATTTTCATAGTGTTTTCCCTGTGTGTGTGTCTGTATCTGAATTCTCTCCCCACTCCCCACCCCTTTTTTCATAAGCACACCTGTCGTATTCCACTAGGAACTCATCTTATTTCTCTGTGACTTCATCTTAACTAACTACATCTGCAATTATCCTGGTTGCAAATAAGGTCATGTTCAAAAGTACTAAAGGTTGATACTTTAACATATAAGTTTAAGAAGGGATACACAATTGGTAGAGTTTCAGCCAGGTTTAGCAACAATCAAATTATGAGAGAAGATAGCAAAAGCAATTGATGAGCACTAGACTGTAACATTTTCTAAGATAATTTATCTTTCTGGTAATAATCTTCTTGCTTACAATTGCACATCACAAGGATAATACACTTGGAGAACATTCTGTGTCGTGAACTAGTAATCAGAAAAGAAAGTGGGATTGAGAGAGAAGTGTCTAGTTTGGACTAGAAAAGTGTTCAGCATACTCTGAGGACCAGAATTACCGACATCTATCATGGCCAGTAAAAGGAAGCTGGAAAATCCAACCACCGTGTTTAACAAGTCGCTTGGCCATGGGACCACAGTGGAACTCTACAGAAGACTCAGAACCTGAGACTTGACATTTTGGGAAGCAAATTCTCAAGGAGAAGTTTAAATTTGAGCACTGATGGCTAATCAACCCACGAAATTAAACCAGAGGGAACTTAACTCAAAAGACAACGATTGGCAATGACGAAGAGAAGGCAATTCAACTGAAACTGAGAATTTTTCATAGCAATGGCTGAAAGTACTTTAATACTTGGACTTTGAGGCAATATAAACATAATTTGAGTACTACATAGAAAACTAGAGAAGAAAAAGTGCAGGAAAAATAGTCTAATCAGAACTGAGATTAAATAGCTGGAAAAAGTATAAACTCATTAGCATCATTTATAATATGCTTACAGAAAGATCCATATACTTTGATAGTTGAAGTCGTGCATTTAGTTCAGCTTACACTAATTGGTTATACCCATGTATCCATTATATTTCTGAGTCACTTATTTTTCATTAGTGTATTTAGTTCCCAATACGAAATTCAATTCAGTATCAGTTACTATAATGACTGCTGAAACAACGATGAGTAAGACAGTCTCAGCCCTCCAAATGTTCACAGACTAGTGGAAGGAAGAGATGGAGCTGTCAGCGGCTAATTGCTGAGACTGAGGAATAAACCAAGGGTTTCGGGAAACCTGAGAGAGAGTAATTAAAAGAATAGATTTTGTATAGTTTCCCTTTTAAGGAACACGTAAACTTTTCAAGCCAAAGAAAACAAAAGAGACTTCCTCGGTTGCTAAAAACCAAACAGCTTAAAGATGACCTACCTGTGCCTGCTGCTGAGATTCACAGCAAACTAAGATCCCTGTGTGGGCAGATTTTGTTGCTATGTGTGACAGTTTATGGGTCACTGAAATAATTTACTTAACCAAATTTCCTAAAAGGCATCTATCCCCAATTTAGGAATTGCAATTTACAAAGCATTTAGAACTTACTTGGGGTACATCTTTCCCAGATGATATGTGACCAATTTTATTTTCATCACTTACATAGCAAATAGCAATTTCTTTGGGCAAATTCATCAACCAAATATTTGTATTCATCCGGCATTTCTCTAGATAAGCCAAAAACCTGTACCCTTGCAGACTGAAGTAGAGAACATGGAACCCTGGTTATTAGATAAAGCAAATGTGATATGACATGGTCCTTAAAATTTCATACTTTTTTTTATAATAACATTTTAAGAGTGGTTATTTTCATCCTTTTATCAGTAGATGGAATGGTCTGGGAAGGCTAGTCAAGGTAATGCAGTTGTAAGAGCTTCTAAACCCTGAATATTCAAATAGTGTATCTGCCCGATTTCTAAGCCTGAAAAACATTTCTACTTCTGCATTCATCTATAAAATGGGAATAATAGTAATATAGTGCAATCCAAAGTGCTACCATGAAAATTAAATATAACAACATACATAACGCTTTCAGAACAGTGCCTGGCAAAAAAAAAGGAAGCTTATATAAATATCAACTTTCATTATTCTTTAAGTTACTTAGTAAAAAGGATAGTCTATAATAAAGGGCAAAGATTAAAGGCTTTTGATTCAACTAATTTGTGCTTCCAAATTAATTTTATTTTGGTCATCGGGTCACAGTCTGGGTATATAAAAAAGGATAATTAAATGCTTAAAATGCTGCCCTGGCCGGTGTGGCTCAGTTGGTTGGGTATCCTCCCATGCACCAAAGGGTTGCTGGTTTGATTCCTGTTAAAGCACATGCCCTGGTGGTGCACTCCATCCCTGCTAGGGGCATGCAGGACATAGCTGATCGATGTTTCACTCTCTCTCTCTCTCCCTTCCTCTCTCTTTAAAAAAGAAAAAGAAAATTCTATAAATATTTTAAAAGTCAATAGCAAGAATATGATTATACTAAAGAGATTCATAACCCAAACAAAAAAAGTGAAGATTTTTTATATATATATATATAATAAAACCAGTACTGTTAAGTAAAAGGACAAACATGGCCATACAGCTAAACCTAATGGGAGGTTATCAACTTCCTTGAGGCATATTTTTATTCAAGCCATTGGTATGCATTAATTTCATTTGTGACACAGAAAATAGCATTTAAGTAGAGAAACACCAGTTGAAATGAACCCAAATTAATTTATATATTAAATATGTATTCAGAACCAAGGAGGTGAGTTCATTTAGCACATTAATAAGAGTATGGGTTCTGTTGTTAAAAGATTTGGTTTAATATTTGTCTTTGTCATTCAGCCAGTGTGGCTCAGAGGTTGAGTGTCCACCCATGCACCAAGAGGTTGCCAGTTCGATTCCCAGGCAGGACACATGCCCAGGTTGTGGGCCCGATCCCCAGAAGGGGGCATGTAGGAGGTGACCAATAGATGTTCTCTCTCATTGATGTTTCTGTGTCTCTCTCCCTCTCACTTCCTCTCTCTCTCAAATCAATAAAGGAAAAAATAATATATTAAAAAAAAAAGAGAGATGTGGCTTTTTTTCCCTCTCATGAGTGAAATAGGTAAACCCTACATAATTTAGGCAAAATGCATAAACGTCTTAATAAGATTCAGATTCAAAAAATTTTCAAAGCTTTAGTTATAAAATACACAATGAACACATACATATACATGCACACTTAAAAATGGGCTATTTTGTTTATCCTTTACAACATTTTTAAATATTTCTGGCTCCAGTTAAGTTTGAAAAAGAGGAAAAGAGATGAATATCAGGAAAAGAAAATATAATTATCTCAATGGGAAATTTTCCTGTATACTGACGTTAACGTTCATTCATTATCAAAGCCCTAGTTATTTTATTATAGCAAGTCTTCCAGATCTTGGTTTTACATTTGATCTAAAATACATATGACAGGATTAATTTCTTCCTCTCCCAAATATAAATGGTAAAAATATATATATATTTTAAAATACTTTTGATTCCAAGGAAAATTTAAACAAACTAAAAGATTTTTAAAAATATGTAATTTTATACCCAAGATACCCAAGTATGACTGCTTATCACAGCGAGTATGATTTTATCTGGTAATTCAGTGAAATGCAATGTTATTGCACAAGTACTATTTCTGTACGGTTATTTCATTTCATAGTTTATCTTTTGAAATTTCAGATGTCTCTCTAGTTTTTGACATTTTCTTTAAATTCCTAGAGCTTCAAGGACATTCAGCCATCCAAGGCTGTTAGGTGCTGGTTTTGCTATGCTCTGTCCTTCCTGGGGACAGAGGGAGGAACTTGGAAGAACACCCCTTGCCTCCGCTTAGATGATTACTTGAACTTAATGAACACCATCTGGAGAAGAGAAACCTGAACATTTGCATACATCTGGGCACAAATAACATGTTGCTACAAAACTGATTAATAATTGTATTTAGGAGGCCACAATTAGCTATATTTACATCCTGGTGCCAGTGGGAAAGTGGAAAATGAATATTTATCATTCCTCCCTTGCCTTAATTTGAAAAGGCTGTTAAGCAATGTGTAACCTGTGTGGGTAGTATTTCTGAAAAGTTTAATGGAAAAATAGGTGCCTTCCTTCTTTTACTCTCCATGGTAGAGGGAACATAAGCATACTAGAGGATCTATTAAAAATGCTTTAAGTCCTATTTATTTATGTATTTTTAATTAACACTATTTTTTTTAATAATGAAAGGAGTCAACGTGTTTCCTGTTAAAATTAAGACAGCCCTGAGAATATTTTTAATTTTACATAAGCTTTCAGAAATAAAATCGTACGTTGTTTTCTGTAATTCTATCCAAGTCTAAACAAAATGTGGATGTTTTAAACACTCCATTCACACTAGAGTTATCAGGACAACATTTTTAATTCCACATATCTGTCAAAATAGAGAAATGTAAGATGATGCTTTTTAAAGTACTACAGGTGGAATTTTAAAGAACAATTTAAAACACTGCCAGTCACTAATGCTTTTTCTAAATAGAACAATTGGAATAAAAACATTCATTTCCCCCCTTACCAACTGTGAAGTCTCAAAATATCTTTTCCCTTTCCCTACCTTTCTTTTCTTCTCTCCTTTCTCAAACGCATGTGCTCATGTGCACACGAAACCCAGATCCTAAGCTGTACAATTTTATCGTAAATAATAAGATATTAGATAAAAACATACTGTGCACAAATTCATTTGTATAATAATATCACCATTTTTTTCCTATCTGAATACATTTTAGTACAGAGAGTTCATCTCCAGGCCTTTGCAATTTTTATCCCTGCTCTATCTTGTTTGGCAGTTAATTAAGGCTAAGTATAGGAAATGTGTCCTTACTTGGATCAGATAAAGAAAGAGAGAGAGCCTGAGACAGAGGAAACAAGAGGAGGGAGAGGAGAAATAGGGAGGAGGGGCCGTGTGGGGAATAGAACAGGCAAAGCAAAGATCAAGTTTATGATACATCATGGACTCATTACATCCTCTTTAAGACATCAACATCTTCAGTATAATCACCTAACATTTAATACAGAAACACCTGTTTGATAATCTATGAAAGACAGTGACTGGTAAATATTTAATTCACTTTGTTTTTCTTCCATTCCCTGACTTGATTGACTATCACTTATGGCTGCTGAGTCTTCATCTGAGCTCAGGTCAAAGAGACACCTGGCCCAAAAGGTCACACTGAGGAGAACGCTCCAAGTCAGAGTGAAGTTGGCTCAACATCTACTTTAGGCTGTTTTGGAGAAAACACTTTACTTTTCAAAATGGTACTCATATCCACTTTGTTGATGTCACAAACCCAATCTGCTTTCGGTGTTATAAATCTACATTTACACATTAATTTTTTGTTGCAGGTGAAACGGAAGATTGCAATAATATATGGGTACTAGAATTAAAATTTTTCACATAGACAACAATCACTGAGTGCTTTCCATGTGCCAGGTATTATTATAAATGTGTGCTGGGTATGCAGTGGGAATGCAGAAGAAAAGACCCTTGCCTAATGATGCTTATACTCCAGTAGGAAGACAAACAATGAACAGATAAAATAAATGGTATGTGCCAAGGAGAAAAAACTGACGGAAAGGCTCAGAAATGCTTGGGAAGATGATGTCCTTTTAGACTATGGAAAGGTCCTTCTGAAAAGGCTGCTGGAGCAGGAGCCTGGTACGTCTTGAGAAAAGCACCCTGGGCCTCGGGATGCCAGAGGAAGGCACCCACACAGGAGGAACATCAGGGTGTCACTGTGGCTGGGGAGGAGCAGAGAGGCAGGAAATAAGGTGGTGGGGCGACCGCAGTACAGCCTGGGTACTTTCCCAAGTGTGACAGAAAGCCACGGAGGAGCTCCCGTGGAGGATAAATAAGATGAGCTACACTACAGTGTGAGAATCTGCTTGGAGAAACCCACAAAGGCTGCACGTTGAAAGGTTTTTGTTGTTGTTGTTTGTTTTCTTAACCACATACTGTTAAACGATTGTAAGCACAGAATAAGCAGAGAGGTGACTTTAGTCAGGTGAAGGTTATTCTTATTAGTCTCATCAGAAATATTTTATACATATATTTTTATATCTACACACACTCTATGTGAGTGCTCATTTCTAGAGAAATGCCAAAAGAAAGTACTATACTTTTTTTCCCCCCAAATGCAAATTTTCAATCTCACAAGAGGGTGGACGCTCTCTGACTGGGTCCCCTTGGAATTCTCCCTGTCGGGATGCTCAGCACTGAGCCTTCCACAGTCACCTTCCACTTAGGCTTTCCTGGCCCTGGCTCCCTTAGCCCTGGTTCCCTTAGCCCTGGCTCCCTTAGCCCTGGCTCCCCTAGCCCTGGCTCCCTTAGCCCTGGCTCCCTTAGCCCTGGCTCCCCTAGCCCTGGCTCCCCTAGCCCTGGCTCCCTTAGCCCTGGCTCCCTTAACCCTGGCTCCCCTAGCCCTGGCTCCCCTAGCCCTGGCTCCCCTAGCCCTGGCTCCCTTAGCCCTGGTTCCCTTAGCCCTGGCTCCCCTAGCCCTGGTTCCCCTAGCCCTGGCTCCCTTAGCCCTGGTTCCCTTAGCCCTGGCTCCCCTAGCCCTGGTTCCCTTAGCCCTGGTTCCCTTAGCCCTGGCTCCCTTAGCCCTGGCTCCCTTAGCCCTGGTTCCCTTAGCCCTGGCTCCCTTAGCCCTGGTTCCCTTAGCCCTGGCTCCCTTAGCCCTGGTTCCCTTAGCCCTGGTTCCCTTAGCCCTGGCTCCCTTAGCCCTGGTTCCCTTAGCCCTGGCTCCCTTAGCCCTGGCTCCCCTAGCCCTGGCTCCCCTAGCCCTGGCTCCCTAAGCCACTTTCATCATGCTCTTTGCTCTGGTGAGCCGACGAACCGGCGCACTTTGGGGCAGTGGTTTGCCCTGTGATAGGTCTCATTTGTCCTATGAATCTCAAAAGAGTTGATTTTTTTTAGTCTGTTTAGCTTTTTACTTGTTAGGACCGAGTCATGTCACAAGTTTCCTCTGCAGGACAGAAGCCAGCAATCCCTCTATTCTAAACTTAGCTTAAGTTAACTTAATGCAAGCTCAATGTAAAATAAATATAAGTATATATATATTTGAACTATGTAAGAGTGGAAGGCCACTCTATGCAAGCAATGGTTTTTTGAATCTCTAGACTTTTTCAAGCAAGAATTAACTACCTGTCAATGATCCCACAGAAGAGATATCCGACATGTGGGAGAAGGCGAGAAATGCATCCAATGAGCGTGAGCAAATAATCTACCATTCAAACTGGGAAAACTGAAGGAGAGTGACTGGGGGCACAGCCGCAATCATGTGGGCATAACTATAAATCCGAACTGCCCCAGGGAAAAAAGGCCCGTGATCACCCAAACACTTGCGCTTTCAATCTTATGATTTAGAGATGAAGACACGGCAATACACAGCAACACTGTTTTCAGCACATTTTAATTAGCTTTAAAGACTACATATACCCCAAATTCTTTCTCTAATGGGACAAGTCATGGATTTGGCAGCAAAACCACAAGTACAAAGATCAAGTCAAATGGACCAAATCTAAAAACCAACTCTGAACTTTGATGCTATTTCATAAGACTGATATTGGAAAATAATTAGAAATATAGCAATGTTGAAACATTTAAATAGGACCTCGCTCCAAATGCCGTATCACAAAATTGCAAAGCATATCAAAATGAAATTATAAAATTAGAATAGCTGTAGCTAATCCTTCTAAATACACAGGGAAAATCAAATCTGTGTATCTAAGAACGTAAATATAATTTGTATATAGTAGACAGCAAAGCGACTAAGGAAATAGGAAAAAAAAAAATTGCAGGAATCAGAAGGTCCTAATTGCTTAAGATAAATTATTAGTCTGTGCCATCAGCTAAAATGAGAGCTACAAGCTACCCAATTTCTTCTTAATTAACTGGCCTCAGGAAGTAATCCTGCTTATTGTCCTCATCACTTGGTAAGAACATGTAGGCTTATGAAGAAGAGATTCCTTTAGTGCAGTGCAGAGCTGTCCGACATGTAAGCAAACACTCAACAGGAGCGCATACCCTTATTGAAGTTGCTCTAAAACACCCCAAGGGCAAAGCAGAGGCAGAAATGGAAAGATATCAAAGACAGTAATATATGAAAAACGAATCTCTTTTGTACAGCTAGCCTTATCATTTTAATCATAAAAGGGTAGGAGAGAAAATAAGGCCTTTTGTTTTCCAGTGTTTTAGTTGTGGGTAGCAGACACGAGAATGGTTCAAGCTTTATCGTTGGACGCTGTAAATTTAAATCATTTCAAAATCTGCTTTTTTGAGAAATGTCTCTTTCTGTGAAAAAGGTGGCAATAGAGGTAATCACAGTAGCAGTGAAAATTATAAAATAGTTAAAACAATGATTTTTTTTTTTTTAAATCATGAAATCGCAAATAGGTGAACTCCATCATAGCCATTTGTGACAAACTACAGTGACAATGTTACAAAGTAAGTTTTGTTGTGATAGTCTTTATAATACACCCAGAGCCTCAATGGGTTAATTACTTTTCAAAGTCTGGTATCAATCAAGTAATCCATTTTTTCTTACTTGTATCTAATTTTATATGCAAAGGAGAATTCTATACCCCCAGTTTTTTTATTCCAGAAATTCTTGTCATTTTTCATAACTACCAAATTTAATTTTACATCTCTGACATTTCTCCTGGCTGTTTGATTTTTCTCGCATCTTTATCTGCAGCTGAGGCTATTACGTTTCTGCTTACAAGGCCAACTGCAGCTTCCCACTGTCTTTTCCCAACAGTGGTTACCGAATCCATCAATGCCAGTCCTTTGCCTCCATGGCAGCCGATACCACTGCACTTCCATTAGCCTTCTAATGCCAGTAATGTGGTCTTTGTTTTTTAGAGATGGTAGAGCTGAGCCAGGATCGTTAGGTGTTACGAGAATTTTTTGACAAGTGGGAAAAGGGAAACTGAGTCAGATGGTGAGACAAATGGAGCCCAATTTGAGCAATTTATAGCCAGCTGGTAAATCGCAAGACTTTATCTTCCTTAACCAAAAACATTTGAGAGCAAATGGTTTACACCTTCCTCCCTAACCAAAGAGTAAATAGTTTCAATCACCCTAGTCAGGGAGAGAAACCGAGACCCAGTGGGTGCCATTTGTGCCAGCCAAACCCAAGGACAGATGAAGTCAAGGGAATAACAAACGAACAAACAAACAAACAACCAATTAGAGACAAACAAACCCAAGACAGAGGTGAAGCGGATCAGAAGATGACCCTGGTCCCAGGCAGCCCCTGTTTTGGCAGTTAGCATATGGAAGGACACTCCTGGAAGCTGAGGCCTGTTCTGCTGAGATCCTCCCCTAGGACCTCCACCCTTAGAAAACAGGCAAAGATCCTCAACACCCTCTTTCCTTGGAGCACACCCACATCCCTCCTTTTCTCCAGCGTGTACGTTTGCTCTTTCTCCTAAACGCTAGGGTCCCCATGAGACGTGCAACCAGGGGACAGTGGGCAGTTGCAACTTTCCAGGCTAACGCCTTAAACCTGTCTCCAAGGCCCCCTTTTCTCTGACTCCCCAGTGACCTAAAGCAGCCCCCAGTGGCTCATTTCTTTGCTATAACGTTTCTAGGGAGACAAAGCAGCCCCACCTAGACTCTCCCACTGCTTCTGCAACCCAGACCTTCCTTGTTCCACGGTCCCCGAGTTAACAATGTTCCCTCAAAGTCACCCGGCCCTGAGTTGTGAGATCTTTCCCACACACAGTCAAGAGCCTACACACGGAATTAAAATTTAAGATTAAGAAGGAAGTTTCTAATGTGGAAATATTTGTCACATACGTAAAATCCACTTGTGAGTTTTATAAACATGCAGAAGCCAAAGAGAGGAGGGTGAAAGCTAAGTTATTTTTTAAAATTATTTATGACTATATTTGCAACATTTTAAACATTTCAAGGTGAATATTTTAATACTAGATATACTGAACAGATATCTTTCTGTGGGTTTCATCCTTTTCCATCAGATGAGGAAAGAAAGATGTGTTTCTAGGATGCAGAAGCCAGATATTTTGCATCTTTTATATATTCATGTTCGATATCTTTGACAAACTGCTTCTGAATGCTCAAGCTAAAGTCATATAAAAATGCTTTTAATTAAAAATACATTTGTTTTATTCAAAATTTTCTCTAAATCTATAAATATTGAAAGTTATCTTATAAACATGTTTCTGAATAAAAATTGCTTCCTAGATTAGAGACCACAAAACAAGGCACGACATTCGTAGGAAGTGTTATAAATTGATGATCATAGGAAGTGTCATTTTTGTCTTCTTATTCCACAAGCCAAGGCACAGCCTGCCTCTGCTTTTATTTCTATTCAGACAAAGTAGAAAAACTATTTTGTAATTGGAATTCAAACAAGAAATACTACATTGAGGATAAGCTAGTATGTAGAAAAAAGTAACAAAACCATGAGATAAAATAGAGGAAGAGTAATAAGAAAAAAAAAATCATATACCATTACTAAATGTCTTTACGGCTTATTCAGCAACTATTCAACACTACGTTGCTCCTTGTGGGGATAGACATTTTATGAAATAAGCACAAGTAACATATTGACCCTGCCCTCAAGGTGTCCTGTCTAGTCTGAAGATTGTGTGACAAATCCTGTGTCCCATTTTGAACAGCAGTACACCTCATGGAGAGCACAGACCTCTCCGAAGGTGACCAG
The DNA here is from genome assembly GCF_014108415.1 of Molossus molossus. Classification (NCBI taxonomy): domain Eukaryota; kingdom Metazoa; phylum Chordata; class Mammalia; order Chiroptera; family Molossidae; genus Molossus; species Molossus molossus. The sequence goes on from NW_023425345.1 coordinate 80,551,113, forward strand.
TCCATCCCCACAACCATTGCTCTATGTGTGAAGTAAGAACTCAATATGATTCCAAAGGAATGTACAATTTAGAATTGCAATGAAATAAAATGTCTTTACTTAAAACCTGATTCATCTAAATAATCAAAATGTGGAAGTAATAGTATTCACTTGGAATTGTAAATCATGGAACCATCAGTAGAGAAGAACCACTCTGAATCCCCTTTCCTGAGTCACTGCACCAGAGCAACTGGCTGGCCCTCTTCATCTCCCTGCGAAATGCCGTCACCTGTCGTCCTGAGCACGGTGTGGAAGGGCTTCTCTGGCCTTTCACGCACGTCTGCTGCCTGCCGCCTGCCGCTGACTCGAACGCAATCAGTGCACTGGTGTGTGTTCCCCAAACTCTTTCATATCAGATAAACTGGTTATGTAATTATCTAATGTAGCTAAATACTACTTAAGCTGGAACGAAACATGTGCTTTTCTATGGTAACTAAATTGAATGCTTTGGAACGTTTTAGTAAGACGACCCAATTTAAAAATGACTATCTAGCTAGGTGTGGGTGAGGTAACAGTAAAATTTGAGAAAAAAAATATTTAAATAATTTTATATTGCTCACTGCAGCTGCACATGGACTGAAATTGAAACGATGTAGAGATTAGCAGGGGCCCGTACCTGAATCACACACAAACTGGTCACATGTTCCATTTGAAAGGAATGAAAAAATAATTCTGCATACAAGTTTTTCTATATTGTGTCTTACATTTCTGGATCTACTGTGAAGAAATCAAAGCAGATTGTACTGTGGGTGTAGTTTACATGCCAAAGAACTTAGAATTTTTAAATCAACACACACATATTTTTTTTAAACACGTCTTTACCCCTCGTGAAACAATTGATGAATAAAATGTGCATTTTTATACTTTAAGATAAAATATTGTTAAAATCATGCATATTTTATTATCCCCTTTTAATCTTCTAAATTAATTTATCATTTATTTATTCTAATAGTATTAGAATATTTTAGTAGAAATAATTTGATTCTAGACTTATACACAGATGAAATATTAAAGGAAGAACACACTACATTTTAAAAGATTATCTTGTCTAAAATATGCATTTTATCCAAACCTTTAAGGTAGTTTTAACTATGCCTTAAAATTAAATGCCTATTTTTTGCACATCAGAAAGACATTGAAAAAAAACTTTAAACATATTTTAAAAGATGTTCCCAGCTTGTTATTGTAGACAGTATAAGCGCTGATAGATTGTCAAATACCTCTTATTGATAACATTATTTAGGGCTATTGCAAGTTTTCCCACCAATGTTGTATACAAAGTAAAAGATGCATTAGCATTACATAGCTTCAATTTTATATATAAAAACTGTAACCCAAGTATAAGCTAGTGTTAGCCTCTTAAAATTTACCGTTGGGTATACAGATGTAAACTACCTACCATAAAGGGGGATATGGTATGTCTTTCCCAAGAACCAGATAATTGCTGCTTTGCTTATGTATATCCTAATACATTTTACATCTAAATCCTACTCTGCTGATTTCTTAATGTCCACAGCATCTCCTCTCCTGTAACGGGTCCCTTCTCTCTGTTCCACATAAACCCAGGTATGTAATAAGTCCTCACACTTTAGCTCACATCAGAATCACCTGGAGGGCTCTTTAAACACAGACTGCCAAACTACCACAGAGTTACTACCTCAGAGCGTCTGGGTCGGGGCCTCATAATATGCGTTTCTGACAAGTTACCAGATGATGCTGATGATGTCGCTCCTCCAGGCACACATTACTGAGAGTCACTGAAAGATAAAGCCCTTCCCTTTGATGTCCTCCAAACCATTCATACAAAGAATGTGCTTGTTTGCCATTCTCCATTACAGATTGAGCCAACAGAGTGTCTATCATATCAGAATAGATTAATTAACACTGGGAAATACATTTCTGGATTCTAATAGATCCTTTGGCTGAATTAAAGTTTTCAGAAGCTTACATTCTCCATGGGCTCCAGCTTCCCCTCACAACCTCGTTTTCTTGTACCCTTTCACTACTGTTTGATCCAGCAGCCACATTCTTACTAACTTTCCACAAAGAGCACTTGGACATTATTTAGCAATCTCTTTACAAACCATTATTGCAGGGATCCCAACTCCCCACCCAAAATGGATTTTCAGGTATTTGAGCAGATGGGAGAGAGCCCCATAGAAAAATTGTTAATACCAGCTATTTGAACATCTTTCGTTTTTCTGAACATAGGTGATGAGACCAGGTTTTTCACCTTCAGTTGGAACGCGACTCTCATAATTAATGGCCGAGACAGTAGCAACCCAGTACCTGCCGATTTCTTATCTTGTGAGCTCACAAACAATAGAAAATAACTACATTCCACGCAAATGAATGAGAGAAATGCATTTGGGGGGGCAGTGTTTGCAGTGGTAGCACAAGCAGGTAGCAAACTTGATTGAACAGAGTCACTGTGGAATTCAGTGGTGCCAATATATTCATACAAAGGGGACAGAAATATAAACATACAAAGTCAGTTCTGCCTAGGAATGAGCCAAGGGAAGAATAACCTACAAAATAAGATGAACAACTTACCGTAAACCCAAGGCTGGACTGTGAAGGTCACATGTACAAACGCACTAGGAAGAGACAAGCTCCCAGAGGTCGACTACATTGTGCCTGCAGACTGATGGAAACGAACCCACAATCCCATCTCCCAAGTAAACTGGCATTTTAATTCTCATTTATGAATGGGTTAAGTGCATCTGGAGGTTGATTCCGAACATGTATACAACAATTTCACTTTTCACTGAAATATATTTTAAATAGGTTTTATAGAATTAAATGTTTTAAGTCATATTACAAATCTCTGGCACCGCGCCTCTTACCTGTTTCCACCCAGGTTCCTCAGGGGCAGAAGAGAGTGTACTTTTGCTTTAGGAGGCTTGAGAGCAAAATCAAATGTAACAGGAAGCAGGATATTCCTTTGAAATGCATAAAATGTCCTTAAATTTTTATAGTGATTTGGTTGTTTTCTGCCTAATATACTTGGTATTTACTTAATATCAATTTAACTGGGAAAAGATAGACAAGCTTGCTCTTACCTTGATGCCAATCTTGAAACTGAGTTGCATCCAAAGACATATCTTTGGAATGAAAAAGCGAGTAAGTCGTTATTGATGTCTATTTCATAGAAACCAACTGGCTCTCCTAACCACATCACATAAATACATTTGCTGAATGTAGTTCTCTCTCACTCTCTGTAGTTGTCCCCAGAATCCTCCTCTTCCTCTAGATGTAGAAATTCACTGAAGTTAATTACCCAAGACCATTCAGCTGGTCTGCAGCGTGCTTGCCAGAGCTTCAGGAGATCAAACAATTCCCCAGCTGTAGTCTCCTTCAAATAATCTGCTTCTTTAGAACACTGATTACAAGGATAGCATCATTTTTGAGACTAGACTTGTATCTTACATATTATTTGTATTTCCTTGCGAGCAAAGTGTTTAGATTTGGATTCAAAAGTCCTTAATATTAATCTAGGTGGTTCTAATTAATAGGTGTGTAATTTCAGGCAAATCTTATCATTTTTCTGAACTTCTTGTTTCCTTTTATATGAAGGCAGAGCTAATTTAAGATGACTCTCAAATTAGTTAATCATTATAAAAATGTGTGTGCTGTAAAATACTAAACATGTATAAGTTATTACTTTTAAATAGTATATAGCAGTGCAAGAGGGATTACAAAAATATGAAAGTATGAAAATATAAATTACAATGTACTTTTAAAGTATAGGAGAGTTTAATGGTATTTAAAGACTACTGTTTATATATAAAACAGAAAAGAGGAAATCTTGACATACTACCTGAGTGAGAATAATAATAGTATTTTAAGTAGTGTTGCCTAGTCCATTCTGAAAAAAAGTAAAGCATTGTACCATCTGTAATATTTCATAATTTAAAAAAATCATAATTGTCATAGAAGTAAATTATATTGAGTGTCAGAACTAAAATAACTCAAGTTAGGATATTTTAAAACACACATTGAGATCACTGTTTTTAAATCAATATAATTTTAACACCTGTCTTCTTCTAATAACTACTGATTCTACTTCATCTACCAGCTTGTTGATGTAGAGTCATTATGCAACAGAACCACCTGGAGGGATGACTGTTGTGTTGCAGATATCTGGACCGCCCTACCGGGCATTTCTGATTCAATACTCTGTGCTGAATTTTTTAACAAATTCTCCGGTGATGTTAATGTTGCCAGTTTGTGTACTACACTTTGAGAACCACTAATCTGAAGGCAAATGGATTTATAATGATCGAGTAAAGCACAAAGGAATGACTGTTGAATTCTATGAAAAATCTCAAAGCAACTCTCTGCATAAATGCACTGCGCTTTTAGAGGGATTGAGTGTATGTTGCTTATTACTCTCTATGGCATAATAGGTATGTGTTCTCAAAAAGTACAGTTTACTTTGACTAAGCTTATACTTTGGTGTAAGTAAGCTGGGACATAGAGGAAGTTACTAATAGAAAGAGCCATACAGCTACAGTGGGATAGATCAACTAGAAGTGTGTGCCTCACTTATTTAGAATCTAAATGTAGGCAGGCAGGCTCTGGTTGGTAACTGCTTTGGGACAACCCAGCTCTGCACTACAAATGCCTTTTATCTCTGTATCCAAGGTTGCATCTGTAGTTGTGGCCCTCAGGCTGGAAGAAGAGGAAAAAGATGGAGTCAGTTCCAAACAACTTGTCTTTAAGTTGAAAATGACCAACAAACAGATTGTACACATGGTTTGTTAATATCCCACTGGCAAGAACTTAATTACATAGACACACCTGACTGCAAGGGAGGCTGGGAAATATGCTCAACTCCAACCCCGGAAGTGTGGGAACTATGTGAGGGTGAGAATGGATCCTGAGGGACAGGTTAGCAGTATCTACTACAGGTAGGAGACTACCAGGTGGAATAAAGCACTTCCAACTTTAGTAGAAATGAAAGGCTTGAATAGACTTAATGGATTTTTAAAAAAAATTTCTGAAGGAGGCTACTTTCCTAAAGATTCCCCTTTTTATTTATTTATTTATTTATTTTTTGATTTTAGAGTGAGAGGGAGAGAGAGAGATAGATACATCATGAGAGAGAACATAGATTGGCCGCTTCCTGCATGATCCCAACTGGAGATCCAGCCCACAACCTGGGCATGTATCCTGACTGGGAATCGAACCAGTGACCTCTTGGTGCATGGGTCGACACTCAACCACTGAGCCACACCGGCCAGACAGATTGCCCTATTTTAAATTTAACATTCCAAGATGAATTAATGGCCTAAATCATTTTTATTTTATTTTATTTTTTATTAATTAATTTTTGTTACAGATGTTTCTCCTTTTCCCCCCACTGATTCCCCTCCCCCTCCCTTTCTGCCCTGTCCCCAGCTTAGTTGTCCATGTCCACTGTTCATGCATACATGCATATAAGTTCTGTGGTTCATCTCTCGCCCACAACCCCCTCTGCTGGGGATTGTCAGTCTGTACCCCACTTCCACATCTCTGGGACTACCCCATTCCTCAGACTGTTATGTTCATTATATTCCACAAATAAGTGAGATCATATGATACTTGTCTTTCTCTGTTTGGCTTGTTTCACTTAGGATGATACTTTCCAGGTCCCTCCATGTTGTCTCAAAGGATAAGAGATCTTTCTTTCTTACAGCTGCGTTGTACTCCATTGTGTATAAGTACCACAGCTTTTTTATCCATTCGTCTACTGATGGACATTTGGGCTGTTTCCAGATCTTAGCTATTGTAAATAGTGCTGCTACAAACAACTTCATTTAAGAAAAGACAGAATAAGCTTCTTTTCTTTTCCTGGGTTGGAAGATCTTATGTTTTTGTGTATGGGTATGTGTTTAGGAGGTGAAAGAGAGAATGTAGTATTTTCCATTTCATTTATGACATAATACAGTTCTTCTATCTACTAATATAAAGAACTTTTATTTTCTATTATTGATAATTACAAATTGACATTATGGCAGAATTATAAAGACCCTCTTTTTTCTTATTATGCTTTTTACATATGTGTGAGGAGACTTGGGTGAAAACAAGCCTTATTGCAGATCTAGTTTCTTCACCGGAAACAGCCTAATCACCTTTATTTATCCTTAAAAGAATATCCTGCTCAAGTTATTTTTATTACCTCTCTGACTGCTGTTTGTTTCCTTGGTGTTCTTACTCCTACCTTTCCTTGTTGATCCTCTGAAAAAATAAATTAAAATTTAAAATTACAAGAAAGCAACTGTTTCCAAAGTGTTTTTACTAAAGCAAGGTAAGGTGGTATTCATAGGCACACTGACCTCTTTCTCACTGAGAAAGCAAAGCAGCACGTTAATAGAACAGTGCCGAAAAATGTCCAGTCTGCTCTGAAGGGTGTTTGGTTAAAAGTACGGATCATGAATATCTGAGTATGTGATTTCTTCTGAGAAAGTCATAGGGCATTTATATATCAAAATAATAAATACTTGTCTCAACTCAACTTTTATGGCTCTGTGCAAGTGGGGGACATAGATCATCAGCTCCTTCCATGTGTGTCTACTTCCTCCTGTGAAACCTAACACTTAGAGTGCTTTAACACTTACAAACTCCAGAGGTAGTGACGGCTTTCTGTCCTTGCACACAACACTCCATTAGCAAAGCCTTGTTCCACACATGTGAAAGCTGATATGAAAGTTGCTATATCATGGCAAGATCTGACTCATGTAATACTCTGAGTCATGAGACCGATGGGGAGCACTGTTGTGATATATAGTTTATCACAGAAAAAGCTGGAAAGCTGACGACAGTGACTCGGATGGCATTTCCCTGCTCTCTGTCACTGGCAAAATTCTGGCGGAACTCTTTTTGTAGAAACCTCAGAAAGCATCGTCAGACGGTTCCCTTTCAAATCACGGAGAGACCTTTAAACTCCAACCCAGCTCAGTGGACATAAACTTTGCAATAGATTCTGCATTCATTTAGGGAAGACACTCAAATAAATAGCTAACTCAAGTACGTGCCACCATTAGAAAACTTAGCCAAACATTCCTTTGTAAATCTAGATATAGAAATAGCATGAAAAACGAGAAACAAGAAAACTGATGGATTCTGGTGGTGTGGCAAATGTTGCTAATGATATAGTAAAATACCATAAAGAGTCGCACGGTGTTAGGTACAGCTCACAGTGACACATACAGCAAATCTGTAAGAGTTATCACTGCTGGTTAAGTTATCTAGCCAGAGAATACTGCATTTATCTAATTAATCAACAAACCTCAGGTGCATGGTGGGTAAAAGGTAAAGCCAAGTTCTTCAAATTTAAAAATGGATTATTATTCATTGTGATAACTGGATAATTTCATGTCTGATTGAGACTATAAATCATTTCTTCCAAACCTAGAATTTTTCATTTAAAATATCAGGTTTTGCCCAACTGGTGTGGCTCAGTGGTTGAGCGTCCAGCCATGCACCAAGAGGTCACCGATCAGGGCACATGCCCAGGTTGTGGGCCAAATCCCCAGTGGGGGGCATGCAGGAGGTGGCCAATCAATGTTCTCTCTCATTGATGTTTCTCTCTCTCTAAAATTTAATAAAGAAAAATGAAATAGCCCTGCCATTTTGGCTCAGAGATTAGAGCATCAGCCCGCGGACCAGAGAGTCCTGGGTTTGATTCCTGCTAAGAGCACATACCTCAGTTGCAGTTTGTCCCCCGCTCCTGTTGGGGTCATGTGGGTGGTGGCCACTCGATGTGTCTCTCACGTTGACGTTTCTCTCTCTCTCTTCCTCACTCTCTCCCTCCCACTCTATCTGAAGATAAAATGCAAAAAAAGTGTCCTTGGGTGAGGGTTGAAAAAAAAATTTAAACAAAAAAATATCAGGTTTTATAATTGCCCACAGAAAGATTAGTCTAATTGTCTCTCAATGACACATTTTAATTTATAAAATTAAGACTATTGTTCCAACTGTGAATATTATATGGTTTGAAGAGACTTTAAACAACTATTGTTTCTAATAATATTAAATTTTCCAAGGTAGTAGTTGTCTATGTTATAAAGAACTAAATAGGAAAAACAAGAAAATGCAATCCTGAGATAAGTAAGGGAAATATTTAATGGTTTTGCATCAGAAAGTTATGACATCACTATTTCTGTCAAATGGATGATATGGTTTTGTATATAACTCCTACCTGACCTAAAATGTGTTCCTAAAGCCCAGGGCACTGAGGAATACTCTCTTCCATTGTTGTTATAACACATGGAGATGACGAAGGAGGAGGAGGAGGAAGCAAAGGAGAGAGAGGAGGAAGAGGATAAAAGGGGAATAAAGCATCACACTAAATAGTACAGAGGACATAGATTACAGAAATATCGGAAGCTGCAGAGTCTCAGAAACAGTAAAAATTAAAAAAGAAATTATTGAGAAGTGAGAGGCAATAAAACACCTAGGTCTGTCTGATCTAGGGAAGTGAAAAATATTTAACAATACACATGTTAAGAAGTTTGGAATTAATTTAAATTACTGCCTTGGAAGACAGTCTGCTTTTAGGAAGAGCTGTGGTATCATACATATTTACACATTTATTAAAACACAGCAAACTGCTACCTAATCCAAGGAAGATAAGCAATGTTTAAAATCATTAAAATTTAGTGAGCATTTCCTATGTTCTAGTCTCTATGGTCAGTGCTTAGAGATTAACCAAGGAATTTATATGCATATATACATAACCCATGGAAACAGATAATAGCACAGTGAAGGCCAGGGCACAAGGGGGTGGGAGTGGGGTAAAGGGGGTCAGTGGGGAACAAAGGGGGGGTATCTGTAATACTTTCAACAATAACGATCAATTGAAAAAAAAAAAGATTGTTACTTATTTAGTTTCCATAAAAAAAATATGAGGTAGGAAACAATGAGGCAGGTTCAGTAAGACAAGAGTCCTGACTACACTTCTCTGAATGACAGTTAAACTAAAATCTGAAGGCCAGGCAGGAGTTAGGGAATGAAAATGGTTAAGGGGTCTTTGCAGAGGGAAATAATAAAGTATATGCAAAGGTCATGTAGACACAGGGAGCATGCCTTCTTCAAGGAACTGAAAGAAAGCCATTTGCCTGAAGCAAATTTAAGCAAAGAATGATGTGTGAGAATAAAAGAACATTGTTACAAGCTGCAGAAACCTCAACAGTCTCTGCTTAAAATCTTGTCATGTTATAGTAATACACGATAGGAAAACACTGCGCTTGGTTCTAATTCACTGTGGGTGCCACTTTTCATGCCATAAGAAAAATAAACTGCAAAAATAAATCTTTCTTAAGAAGACTCTTTGTGGGTTTGTAGACTAGCTTAGTATCCCAATGGTTATTTTCCAGTTCTTATCTTATTAAAATATAATTATTCAGTTTTAGCTAATCCATATGAGGTTTTTCTTCCACAGTTGGATTCTTGCCCCTCACCTTTGACTCTGCCTTCTTCATGTCTCTGCATTGAATAGCTGAGTTCACTCCCTTTTTCCTGTTACTAAACCTCCTGGTCCATGAACTCACTAACATTAATATGTCTGGCACTCACATTTAATATTCATAAAATAGCACATATCTAGACAACAAGGGTGTTTCACCAAGTACAATTACACTTGGGGAGAACACATTATTTATCTATGGTGACCTTTGAAGTTCAGTAATATTTAGAAAATGATCACTTTAAGTGGAAAACATGCCGAGGTAAAGTAAGAGAATAAGAACAGCTAAAATAAGACTGTAGGAGGAGGGAAAAAGCAAAGATGGAATCAAGACGAGCAAAGGAGAGAACCTTGATGATCTGTGATATAGCAAAGACTAAAACTAATATAAAAAAACTGGATAAAGTCAGCACACAATCCAATCTGAAGATTTTTCTTTTTTACCCTATTTACATTTATTTAATTTACTTGCTCTGAACAATTATGTATTTTTTCTCCAACTTTTTTTTATTAATTTATTTTTGTTACAGATGTTTCTCCTTTTTCCCCCCCAGACCCCCTCCTCCCCATCGCACCCCCCCCCACCCCCTTAGCATTGATGTCTAATGTCCATTGGTTATGCATATATGCATATAAGTTCTTTGGTTCACCTCATCCACCCCCCCGCCCCCCTACTCTGAGGTTTACTCACTATTATTTTCTGTGATTAAAATAATGCTGATTGATGACAACAACAATGAAGGACAATATGAGAGAGGCTATAACTTGAAATTAATATTGGATATGTTCTTCTAGTAGGTCGGAAGAATAGCATTCTCTGCTTTCAGATAGATTAAAACATGGAGATAATTACTTTGATGATTACTTATTAATTAGGAATAAGGAAATTTGAAAATGTTGCCACGGCCATGGCCAACACCAAATCTCTATTTCTCACTACCAGCCAACCATCTGAATTATCTAGTAAACTTAAACAATACAAGCTTTGATGGTCATATAGAATCAGCTGCAGATTATATTAAAATGCAAAAGATAATATGATTATATTCTCTTCCTAAGTAATTGTTTTTTATATTTTTATTTTATATTTATCTACTAATTCTAAGTATTTTATTTAAGAAAATCTTCTTCAAAATTAACACAATGAAAATTTGTCAAAAACCGTTCACTAACATGTTTACCACCTACGTGTAAGTGTGTTTACAAATGTGTTTTCTCTTTAAATCATTGCAAGCTATACACAGAGGAAAAGATGGATTATTGTTCAATTTGTGAAAGGATTATCAGTTCTGCATTACTATTACAGAAAAATGGAAGCAAATATTTCAAGCAAGTATTCCATTTTCTATATGCATGCAATTCCTAAATGAATAGTAAAAACAGCTAACATTATTATATTAAGAAGAAAAAAAATACTATTCAGCTTTATTGTTCACCTCTCAATAGCTTGCACACTGCTAAAAAGTACCTGAATACGTGCTGAACTGCAGAGTATAATAGTTCCTGGTTTGCATCCCAAGAAGGCCAATAGGTCTTCAGACGTCATTTAGCACCACATTTTCAGACCATCATAAGTTTTAAACTTACTTCCATGCTGACAGTTTAATGTTCGAATAAGCAAGGAGTTAACTTACTTTTAACTTCTAAACTTTGGAACCTCTCTCTTAGAGCCGTAAAATTGACATTCAGCATGATTTTTTTTTTCATGATGTGTCCTTCAAATGTGCACGTGTTACAATGTCTAAAACAGCTGTCCGCGTTTACATGAAAGGTCTCTCAAAATAGTTTTTTTTTTTCAGATGCCATTGGTGCAGAAAGGAAAACAAGCAAATCAACTATTTCATTTTTTCCCCCATCCTTCCTTCTTCCCCTTTCTCCTTTCTTCCTTTCTTTTCTCTCGTTCTTTCGGATTTCTCTTTCATTTCCCTTTTCCTTTCTTCTCCTTTTTCTTACTCCCCCGCCTCTTTCGAAAGTACTTCAAAGTAACTTTAGTCATTATTCAGGCAGAGTGAGGAATGACAGCAGGTTAAATCTGCACTCTGCCTTTAATTATTGTCAGGGTTTCACGTGCATATATCAGAAGTGAAATGTTCTACTATATATCATGCTTAACCAACTAGAGGTCAAAGAACTAAATCACTGTATTCATGAAAGTAAAATATTGTGCTTTCCAATTGCCTTCACTTTGGGAGGCTCTCACTTCCAATTACCAAAGTGACCTTCAAATCTCATACTGACCACTTTACAGTATGATTTATTACAATTGTGACATCCCAATACACAATAAGAGATGACATGGGTGAACGAGCTGGGGAGATGATAGCAAGTGTTTTCTTTTCCCTGATCCTTCATATTGCCTTTGCCAGTAAACTGTTTATGTATGATTTACAGGGTTTCTAAAATAGAAAAAGCATAAACTTTATAAAGTTCTTAATATAGAGTCATGGATGTTCTATATAATATATAATATTATATATAATACATTAACATTTTATATATTATTAATGTGGGAGAGGGAAGTACTTATAAATTCCAGTTTAGATAATGGGAGACTACATCAGTGTTCCATAGTACTAATTTGTATGTTCCTTATAATACAATTCCAGGGTTAAGTAAGATATAAAACCTAATAATTACCATGTGCCTACTCTCTGCTGGAAAGATGAAAATGAATAATAACTGCTCTTTCCCACAGGAAAGAACTTAGGTCTTCCCAAGTGCTTTACTGTTTACTCCTCAGAATAACCCAAGTTCCCTTAAGGAGAAACACATCCTAGAGAAATCAGGTAACTGTGTCACAATCATATAACTAGGTAGGGTTAGACTTTGAAAGTAGGTCTGGACTGAATGTTTCCTCTATTATGTTCTTATGACTGGTAAGGGGCCTAAAACCATCCAACTCTTGTCTGTTGCTTTTATTTGCAGTTGAGGAAACTAAGGCCCATGGTGGTTCCAAGACTTGACATAGTTCCCTTCCAATTTTTTTTTCCCCTTTGGTGATTTTTTTTTTTTTTTTAATCCTCACCCGAGGACATTTTCCCATTTTTTTGCTCAGGTAGAGTGGGAGGGAGAGAGAGGAACAGAGAGAGAGAGAGAGAAACATCGACGTGAAAGGAACACATCGAGTGGCTGCCACCCGCACGACCGACCAGGGCCGGGGACAAACTGCAACCGAGGTACGTGCCCTTAGCAGGAACCGAACCCGGGTCTCTCAGGACCGCAGGTCGACGCTCTAACCGCTGAGCCAAACCGGCCAGGGCCCCTTTGGTGATCTTTTAATGACTCTTTACCCATAACACATTTACTATGAGCTCATCATTTACTTAATGAAAACAAGGGGTCATGATACAGCCAGGGTAGGTTTTGAGACCCTACGTCAGAACCCAGGAAAATCACATTAGAGAGAAAACACTCAATGCTATGCTGAGCAACATATTATAAATTGTTTATTATTTTTTCTGTGAATGTTTTTGCTATATAAGTTACACTTTTGCTCTTAGGCCTGAGAGTAAGTGGGTAATGGGAAAAAGCTGAGCAGATAGTCTAAAGTAAGAGAGAAAAAAACATTCCTACCTATTTCCTATATGCATTTTTGGAATGATCTTTTAGAAGAATTACTGCAGTTTTAGCTTCAAAGAGTCAATATAAAAACGTAAATTCATTGTCAAAAAAATCACACTAAATGTAATATATAGAGTAAATATTGAAGCTTTCCTTTACCTTTCAACCTAATTCTACCCCCTTGGTTAGTTAACCACTACTGATAATTTTGTGTCTTTACAGAATGTTTGCTTTATATTTAGATCAATAGATAAATATTAGAACATTGTATTGATAAAAATTAGTACACAAATTCAATAAAAAAGTAAAACAGAATAGCAACTTATCCAAGAAAGGAACCGACATAAATACAAAATAAGATGTTAGACTTAAATCCAAATGTAGTAGTAATTAGATTAAATATAAACAGCCTAAATGCTTTGCTGTGAAGGGATCATCAGAGTATGCTAAAAACTAAGTCCAATTATGTGCTGTTTAGAAGAGGCATACGTAACAAAATGAGCACTTGAGAATTACAGTATAGAAAACACAGACAAAGTTAAAAGATGAATAGAGAATATATTTTTGTAGATATATTTTAAAAATTAAATTTAGAGAGAAAGGAAGGGAGATAGAAAGAGAGAGAAACATCGATGAGAGAGAACATTGATTGGCTGCCTCCTGCATGCCCTCCACTGGGGTCAGGCCCACACCTTGGGCATGTGCCCTGACCGGGAATCAAACCAGTGACCTCTTGGTGCATGGGTCGACACTCAACCACTGAGCCACTGGTCAGGCTTTTTGTAGATATTTAAAGACAACTTAGATTTGCAGGCAAAATAAAAAGAAAAGAGAGAGACCCAGCAAGTCCTCTCACGAGTAAACACCCAACAGAACTGTGTCAGTATGGGCACCAAAAGCCATGTGTTACAATGTTCATGGCAGCATTATTCATGATATTCAAAAACTGGGAACAACTTAAATTCCATTAACAAAAGAATGGATAAATAAATCTCACCAATATAATAATGAACAAAGAAGCTTAAACACAAAAGAATCCATGTATAAAAGTTAAAAAACAGCAAAACCAATCTATGACATGTGATGGTTACCTTTCAGAACAGGGTCAGGTAGTGACTGGTAAGGCGTGGGAGGGGGCTTCGGTAATTCTCTATGACCACATCTGGGTAAGAGTTACAAGGGTGTGTTTACTTTGTGATAACTCATCAAGCTGTATACTTACAATGTATTCATTTTTTTGTATGTGTGTTATACTTCAGTTTTAGTAAAGCAATTTCAATTTAAAAATAATTAGAGATAAAGAAAAACATGTTATAATGATGGAAGGTTTAATTCTCCAGAAAGATAAACCAAATTTAATTTTGTCTGCATGTAATAACATAGCCTTTAAAAAAAAAAACAAATACTTAGAGGAATAGAAGGAAAGATACACATACTAACAATCAAATGGTAATCCTGCTCAGTAATAGATGAGAAAAATACTTCATAACAGCAAAAGAAAAAAACAAAAAACTTAGTAATGCTATAGAAGGCTTGATTAATTTGATGGAAACGAGATCTAAAGAATACATTTAGAATCCTATCCCTGACAACTGAAAACTTTCATTATTTTAGAACACACTTACAAAAATAGATCATATGCTAGGCTATAAAATAAGTTTCAACAAATTTCAAATGATTGTCAAAGAGTACAGAAAATGCTTATGAACCACAATATGAATAAGTTAGAAATACATCATAATATTTAATTATGAATGTAGCTATATGTTTGAAAATTTATACATCTAAGTAATCCATAGGTCAAAGAAGAAAGCATAATAAAAATTAGAAAATATTTTGAATAAAATTTTAATGAGAATGCTACACATATTTTTCAGGTTGCATCTAAATTTGTATTTAATATGAAGGTCGTGGCTTTAAAATTAACATTGGAAGAGAATAAAGATGAAAAGTGACAAGCAAATTGACTATCTTAAAGTTTGAAAGCAAACATAAAATAAATGAACGTGTAGAAGGAAGGATATAAGAACTTAATTGTGGAAATTAATAAAATAAAATAAAGAAGATAAACAAACAGCTAAAATTGCTTTTTTAAAGAATATCAATTTGCCATAATTCTGGCAAATTTAATTAAATATACAAAAAAAAATATCAGGAATGACAAAGTGATCCCATTTACAGATGGTGCCAGCATTAAAGAGCTAATTAAATAATAAAAGGTCCTTTTGCATATATCAAGATTTGTTGTCAATTTACAACAAATGATTAAGAGAATGTGGTATTAATGTAGGAATTAAAAAATAAACCAATTTAACATACTGAGAAGAAAGAAAAAGTTCCACACTTTTTTCAATGTGTGATTATGTCAGAGAGACTGCAAAGCAGTGAATAAAAGACATCATTTTGCATTAATTATGCTGATGTAATAGAATAATGTGTAATTATTAAAATAATTAAGACACTGATTTTTAGTAATATGAAAGAACTCTGACATATAGTGTTAGATAAGAAACACATGTTGTAGAACAGTGGGTATAGTAGGTTACATTTTATGCAAAAGTAGCTGTAGGGAAGAAGTATACTTATCTTTGTTTCCATAAGCATTACAATTTATGTATAGAAGAATATACTAGAAACTAACATCCAGAGTTACTTATTAGGGCATAGGGGAAATGGTAGATAGCTAAAAAATTAAATAAATTAAAAACTAAAAATTGGCACTGGCATAAGAGGATATTCATATGAGAAAAAATAAATGAAACTATACCCAACTCTAAAAACTCAAAACCCAATTTTAGCCCTGACTAGTGTGGTTCAGTTGGTCAAGCACCATCCCATGCACCAAAAGGTCGCTGAATCATTTTCTGGTCAGGGCACATACCTGGGTTGTAGGCTCAATCCCCTGTAGGGGGCGTGCAGGAGGCAGTCAACTGATGTTTTGCTCTCACATGAATGTTTCTAGGTCTCTCTCCCTTTCCCTTCCTCTCTCTCTAAAACTCAATTAAAAATCTTCAAAAAAAAACCAAACAAAAACAAACAACACAACCCTCAATTCTAAGAAAATTATAAACCTAAATGTGAAAAGCAAAATAATAAATCTTGAAGAAAATACCAGGAGAATATTTTAATTATCTTGGTTTAAATAAAAAAATCTCTTAAGTGAAAATGAAAAGTATTGAATAAAGGAAAATGTCGATAAGTTAAACATAAAATTAATAAATTATATTCATCCCAAAATAATATATTGAAGAATGAAAAAAGAAGCCAAAGAACAAACATTGATGTCTATATTATATTTGTAAGCAAAAAATGAGTATCTCAAATATATAAAGACTTCCTATCACTTTATAGTTAAAAAAACAAAAACAGTTAAAGTGGGGCAATACATATTAAGGCACTTTGCAAAAGAAAAAAATTCATAGTAACCGATAAACATATGTATCAACCTCCCATATAATAAGATAAACAATCAAATTTTGTAAAAATGACAAGCACGAGTTGGGAAAAAACTAAAGTTGATACTATCACTGTTGAAAGAAATGGGGGGGGGGAGGGTGGTAACAGAAATGTTCATGAGTGAAACATAGACATCCATTTGATTAACAGTTGGGCATTTTCTATTACATTTGAAATGGCACAAGTTCTCCAACCAATTATTTTCATTTTAGATATGTAACTAAGGAAAAACATTCAAAAATACACCAGAAGATAGCTTTAAACTGTGACTGACCATCAACAGAGAAATCATACTATGGCATACAGAAAAGCTCTATGGATTTAAATAGTAATCGCTCCAAAATATGTTTTTGAGTAAACGTTAAAATTAAATTTTAACGGGAAGGTATCGAATGATATAAATGTGAAAACCTAAAAAAAGTTATTTATATATTTCTATCTGTATATATAGGGGCATATACATGCTCTGACATATTTCTCAATGTACGCACTCTGAAGTGTAGTGTGGTTATTATCAGGAAGAGACAGAAGTGGGCTGTGATAGAGTATGAAAACCCAAAGGTTTAGCTTTATATAATGTTTTTACAAATTTTAGAAAGAATTTCTGCTCAAATAACTTATGCATTTAAAAAGTAATTTCAAATAAAAGTGAATAAAAAAAAAGGAAACAATCTGAGAAACACTGGTTTTAAGGGCCTAATATTGGAAAAATATTTAAAATGTTATTGGGCCAGTGACACATTTTATTCAAATTCTCTTCTAAAAACTAACAGTAAATCATAAAAATTAGATTGTAACACAAGAAGAATTAAATTGAAGACTTGTGAATTGCTGATATCACTAAATTGCATTACTTTAACAGTTGAAAATATACTTCTAAAGAAATCTTTTAGGAATAAAAAAGAATATTTATTTAGGGATTTTGAATTAGTCTGAATTTTTTGATAAAAATTTTTTTCAACCAGATCTAAATACCATTGAAATGTTTAAGGAAAAATTCATGTTTAATGTTAACCAGGTACATGAGACATAAATAAGAAAAAAAAACAAAAAACAAAAACAAAAACTCTTAACTTAGTGACAAAATGCAGAGATAGATTGAAAGAAGTTTAAGAATACTAAACAAAAAATAAATCAATTGAAGTACTTCAAATAAATATTTTAAGTGTAATGCAAAGAAATCACTGTCTCCTCTAAAAAATATTTTATTGCCTATTTATGGTCTGCCTTACATTTAAAAGTAAGGCTGTAGCCCTGGCTAGGTGGCTCAGTTGGTTGGAGCATCGTACTGTACACCAAAATGTTCTATGTTCCATTCACTGGGCATATATCTAGGTTGCAGGTTTGATCCCCGGTCAGGACACATATGGGAGGTAGCCAATCGATGTTTCTTCCTCTTTCTGTCTCTCTCTGTCTCTTCCTTCCTTTCCTTCTAAAATAAAATAAAATAAAATAAAATAAAATAAAATAAAATAAAATAAAATAAAATAAAATAAAATAAAACAAAACAAGACAATAAGGTCATATTGAAGGTCATTATATCATAGCCTCTAAATTGTTTGTTTCTAGGAAAATTAAAACAAGCAAAAAAATGCCATTTTATGAAAGACTCCACTTAAAGAACAAATAATTAGGGAAAATAACTGCCTCTGTAACTAACGTTCACTGGATTTGAAAGAAGATAATTCTTTCAGTTCCATCAGTGTTTCTGACTTCTGCTTCTATTTTTGAGGAACTATGGAAAAATTTCTATATGTCCTTTCACAAAATAGTCTACATTTTTTGTCTACTTGGAAACCGATAGGATTTTTATTGGTGGTGGTTGTAATGGTGGTTTAGCTCTCAGAAACTAAAAACAAACAAAAACCCAAATCTCAGAAGGAACACCAGGAGTGAGAGAGAGAGATGGAGATGGAGCTAGAAAGGCAGATAGAGATGCAGACAGACACAGAGACAGAAGATAAAGAGAGAGATAGAGATAAGAGAGAAGAGAGGCAGAGTGCAAGAGAGAAACAGAGAGAGAAAGAAAATGAATACATATATCATCTAATAAGTACAGAACATTTTCAAACAGTCTTTTATCCCCTCAGCTCTATTCCTTTTGGCTTTAATTTCTTATTTTCTCTGGCCTAATATCTTCCTTGCATGAAGTCTTTATAAGCTAAAACTTTTGTTTTCTCATAGAAAGAACATTTATAACAATCTGCTCCAAATTTATTAAATATTGAATAATGGGAACAAAAGATAATGTCTCTCTCTTTTTATCTCTTTCCTCTTTCCTTCCTCTCCTCTTCATTAAAAGAGTAATAATGTTTTATTTTTATTACTTAGAAGATAAGCTGAAAGAGATACACACACATACACACACATTAACTAAAATCAGAAGTTAAAGAACATGTCTTAAATAGATTTTGGGAAAAATGTATTAGAATTATCTTTTTAAACTATACTTAATAGAGATCTAAATTTTTCCAGAGAAATTGGGGGAAATGTTAAGAGTAGAACAAAGATGTTTTTTGAAGATTAAAAAAAATACATATTTATTGGGGGAAAAAAATGTGTACCCTCAACGTGGAGCATAAACTATTCAGTGCAAAAAGCAAACTTGAAAATCATGAAATCATGATAAATTGAAGGCGAAACATCATTTTAAACTTAACTTTTAATCCAAAATTCTCATGTCAAATTAAAAAAATCAATACCTGTTTCATGTTATGTCGACCACCACAAAGCCTAATTATATTTTGATTTCACCTTTCAAACGGTTGCTTTCTTATTGGGAAAATATGCCCACACATCTTGGTCAAGTCTTTGGCATATTTATTTAATTGAGTTAATATAATGTATGACAATTAGTCAATTTATTTTTCAAATAATACACTTTGGTTCAGAAAACTGACCTAATTTAGTTAATGTGTTCATAATAATTGTGCACTGGACAAAGTTATAACCTAATAAATGAAGGAGGATGAGCAGGAACCTTGTAGATAGGTCCAGATGCAAGTTTATTTTCACCCACTTACAGGTTGTTCGATCCTAGGAAACTGACCCAGTCTTTCTCAATGTCTTGTGTTCTGTAAAAGGAGAAACTGAAATGTGGTGTAGTTGTAAGAACTGAGAGAAACAATATTTGGGTGAAGTGATCAGTCTATGACTGAGTAGTCTATAATCAAATTACTACAAATTATGGTCCTTATATTATTATTATTTTTTAACACAGAGTGGGAGGGATGGAGGGTGGGAAGGAGAGAGAGAGAGAGAGAGAGAGAGAGAGAGAGAGAGAGAGAGAGAAAGAGAGCGAGAGAAACATTGATGTGAGAGAGACACATCGACTGGTTGCCTCCTGCAGAACCCCAATCAGGGCTGGGGACAAACTGCAACCGAGGCACATGCCCTTGACTAGTATCGAACTTGTGGCTCATTGGTCCGCTGACCAATGCTCTAACTCCTGAGCCAAACTGGCCAGGGCAGTTCTTGTATTCTTTTCCACTTGTTTTTCTTAAAAAATTTATATATTTATTTAATGTCATATATTCTTATAGTTCAAAATTTGAAAGGACAAAAGGACAAAGGCAAGAATCTTCTGTCTCCGTGTTTTGGAGGAACTGATATAAACAGTCTGTCATGTAACTTCTAGAGACTTTTTATTCATATTCTGTACAAACAAACCCACTTGTATGCTCTTTTCTCTCTTTTGTACACAGAAATAGTGGTAAACCATACATGCAGTTCTGCGTTTTATTTTTACCTATGTGGATATCTTGGAGATAGTTTCATGATTAATAACTAAAGAGTATCCACATCATTCTTAAGATGGTAGACAAATGGACATTGTCTTCTTAGGTGCATTTGTCCAGCTGATATTGACAGAGTTCCTACCTAGTGGGGTTGTACCTGGTGATGGTGAAGATCAGACTGACTAGGGTTTGAATCTCAGCTCTGTCCCCACCTGGAGGAAACCTGTGTTCACCTGAACTAAAAGGGGTACAATACCAGCACCTATCTGGTGAGTTGTCACTACGATTATATAAAGTCACACATGACAAGGTCTTAGGCTTGTGCCTGGTACCCAGGAAGTGTTCAAGAAATGGTGGCGGCTATAACAAGTAATATTAATTATAGAAATAATGATTGCTCAGTGCCGTGCCAAAGGAAGGGGATTGCTGGAGGTTGTGACACACTGTCCTGTTGAAACTGACGTTGTAGAAACAGCTGTCTACACTGCTCCCCTCTTTGGATTGGTAGCAGTGATCGTCCACCAGATCCTCAAGCATGTTTTCATCAGCATTTTGGAAAAGCTGTCCAAATAATGCCATATTTTTTTTTCCTTTTAAGCATTCTAAACTGTTACTTGAGGTCATAAAAACAAAAGGAGAGCCGGTTCCCACCCCTTGCCCCTCATTCAAGTGAATCCGAAATGTCTGGGTGTTGCAGTCCGCTGCCTTGAGCTGCAGCCAGCCCAGCGGGCCAGGACGGCACAGCTCACTCTCTTCACCCACATGCTGGGTGTGTCCCTGTTTCTGCTTGTCTGCTCCATCACTACGTGGCCGTCAACAGTCCCCAGAAGCAGGAATGAAGTGGCACTTTCTCTGCCCCGGGTTTCCAGCACACAGTCTGGAGAGGCCTTCACTCTTCATCCCTTCTACCCATCACAACTAATAAAGCCCGACACCTGGCTTTTCCCAGACCACTTTTATTTCCTCCAAGTCTTCCTTAACCCTGTGAAACACGAAGCTGCCACAGGGTAGGGCCCAGTATAGGGGCTGCTTTCTTTTCTATTCTCTCCACCCAATATAAAAATACAGACTTTTTTTGTGTGTGGAAAGTAAAAAAAAATTGCTATGGTGTTCACAAACAAAATGAGCCTGTGAGAGGCATTCTGCAGTAGGAGAGTCGCGAGTCGGGGTCATCACCTGGAACTTGTGCTTTCATTAAATTTTAAACTTTTCTTTTTCACTTAGGTCTATAGTCAAAGAAATTACCTTTGCTTAGATGTAAATAAATTTAGCATAGGAAGAGGATGATTTTATTTAGTACATATTATATCTTGATAGATTATGAAGGAACACTTTGCAGTTTTCAATTCTAAAAGGATTTAACAACATTCTATTTAATATTCAGAGAAAAAACATGATTCATAATGATGTTTATAAATTTATTAAAGATTGTTTTGTAGGATATCCTAATTCAATTTGGGGGTAATTTGAAATAGATTTTTTAAAAATGGTATTTGCTGATGACAAATGGCAATAAAATCACTAGAATCTGGGGTTCAGTGATGTAAACCACTATTTTCTAGGTCAGAGTGGGATTTTTTGGCAAAGGAAAAAATAATTTTGGAAAGATCATAAACTGTATTTTTACATTCCAACCTTACTGAGATGTTATTATTAAACAAGTCCAAAGAAATGTCATGTTAATTCTCTTTGTGAGACAAAAACCTACTTTTTCTAGCAGTGTATGCCACAGGGTCTTCCAGGAGACACAGAAAACACACATTGGAATATCATTTAGATGATGGCTGTTCATTCCCTGGAGGTTCAGGCTGTCCTGCGGACATAACAAGGAACAGAAAAAGTGTTGACCATGTCCAAACCAGAGAACCTCTCCAGCAAACTTCATTATTATGTCTCAATTACTTCACCTTACAATGACCTTGTTTCTAGGAAAATAAATGGTTCCAAAAGAAAAAACATATATATATATATATATATATTTAATGTAAGAGAACTCTCTCTAAACATCTTTTTAGTAGAGCTTATGCTTTAAAAGAGGAGCTAAAGATAATTTCTTTGGCTACAGAGTTAACTCATCATGTTAGATGGTTTTAAAGCTTGATTAAAGAATTTCATTGACTGTCTTCATTTTCCTCGTTTCCCTCAAAACCTTGGGCTTGGCTATACAATAGCATGCTTAATGTACAGATTCCCCACCTAGACTCCCTGGGTTTAAAACCACATTCTGTTACCTCCAGTGTAACTGTGAGACAGCTGTGTGAAATCCCAGAGTCTCTGTTTCTTCCTGAGCAAGATAGGGACCCTAACAACAATAGTAGCTACACTCCTAGCACTATGGTGAGGATTCAGTGAGGCAAAACCCATAAAGCGCTGTAGGGGAGGCAATGTTTTAACTCTACCCTCCTAGGGCTTTTCAGATGTGCCTGAGAATTAAACTGACATCAGACAGATTAGAGTAACAGGAGAAAATAGCATACAAAATAACGTTTTATATGACATAGGGGCCCTCGTAAGGATATAAAGACCCAAAGAAATGGCGACACCTACATACTTTTATACTGGAGAAGCAGTAGTGGGAAAGTAACTCAAATATACTGGGGGGTGGGGAGCAAAGGAAAATAAGAATTATTTTAAGAGGGTCTCTTTGTACAGATTTCTCTCGGCTTTGACTTCCCAATGAAGAATATTTCTTCTTTCATTACAGGTAGCACATCTTTCCCATGGGAATGTCTAATCTCCTGTTTTTAGGAGCAAATGGAGATACTAGAGGCCCTTCTTGTGTCTGCTGTTTTATTAAGTGCCTTTAACTCAAAAGGATTCTTTTACCGAAGTGGCATATGTTGGGGTGGCATAGTATTTAAAACAGCAGCTAGTGGTTGCATTAAGATCCATGCTCTGTGAGGGTTAGTGACTACTCATTTGGGATATGTTAGAAAAATCTTTGTTTTTATTTTTTACATGTGTTGTAAAATTGAGAAAATAAAATAAGATTCCATATTGGAAAATTCTTGCAAGGAAGGTCCTAAATCACATTCTTTTGGGAAGCGTCAATCATAGTAACAGTAACGGCAATGGCCAACATGAGAACAACAACCAAGTAGAGTATAATTTTTAACTGCCAGGCACTGTGCAAGATGCTATCCCTGCACTTTCTTCTTCTTTGCATTTCACATTTACCTCGAGGGATCATGTTTATTATTCCTATTTTACAGAGTACGAAAGGAAAGCTAACATCCGAGTAGTCGCATAGCGAGGACGTAGCACAAGCAAATTTGGGTTCCAAGATTACTATTTTCAAAGCTCATGCTTAACAACTAAGGTAGGGTTTTCCAAAGAGCTAAAACCATCCCAGTTTTTGCCATTTTGTTGTATAAGAAAAAGAAAATGACACTAAGTATTTAATATAAAGGAAACCTAAACCCTGTATGAGGGAAACGCTGAGAAGGCATAGAGGTCACCAAGAGTGCATCTGGACATTGGCAACAGCAGTAGGCCAATGTGCATATGCCAGGAGAAGGCCACGCTACCTACTGGTCTCTGGACCAGTGAATGTAATCTGAAGAAACCTATGATCAGGGCGGGTCTGATCTGTGGGAGCCAGGGAAAAAATATAGCCACCAGAGATACGAAAGCAGAGAAATGAGAATACATGCTCTGTTGTATTCACCATCAATCTCTCACCAAGAACTCGCGTTAGTCAGAGCTAGGCAGCATCCCACTGCCATGGAAGGCAAAGATGTAGAAGGTCACCCTGTTTCTACCCAAACAGTGATATGGGAATGCAGGGTGATGAATCTGATGGCAATCACCTAAAATCTACCTATTCTATTGTTCATTTACTATCTTTTATTCTAACTAGCCAACACTTTTATTTAAATAAAGATTTGCATTTTTACTTATTTTTTATTGAATTTTTAGAGAGAGACTGAAACATCAAAGTGAAAGAGAAACATCGACTGGCTGTCTCCTGTATGACTTCTACTGAGGACGAAGCCCGCAACCCGGGCATGTGCCCTGACCAGGAATCGAACTTGGACCTAAGGAAACTTCCTATTATCACCTGAATAGGGATTATAATCATAGTCATAAATTGAATATAGTCAAAAACTTAAATACAGTATTTTTAGCTTTGAAGTCAGATCCAGCTTCAAGTCTATTCTTTATCACTTACTGGCTGTTTGACCCTGGACAATTAATTCAGTTTTCACTTTTCTGTTGTCCACAAAAAGGGAGACCGAAAGCTACCTGAGCCTTGCAAGCATTAAAGACATAAACAGCACTAAAGTGAAATTTGTTCTCTTATATCATCAAAGAATTGGTAGAAAATGGAAAGAGATTAACTTCCCCGATATGTGTGTCGATATTACTTACTACTGTGTGTGAGTAGCCCCAAATCATCTTATGAACCACTGTTCAGAAATACAGGTAATGATGCCTCTCTTTAAATATATGAATGTAAATATGTTGCCACTTTCAGATTTGTTAATTTAGAACATTCTTATGCTCCAAAACAACATAGATTCTGGTCCTCCTGATAATGAACGAACATACACAATGTTTAATATGTGCTTGGAACCACAGAAAAGCGCAACATGGTCCTACCCTGTTTAACAAGAAACTGAACTGCTTTTCAGAGAAAACAGAACAAAACCCCATGTCGTGCCACTAAAGCAGGCACAGAGGAGAGAACTTTGACCTTCAGCTGCACCCAGAACCAAATGACTGGGGCATCACAGAAACCTGAGCACCGGAACCCTCTCAGAAGCAGAAGCTCGGGTGTCCAGGAAGGTCTTACATTGCCAGGCCTTACAATAAATGGTCAAGTTCCTAGGCCCTCTAATTAAAAGTGCCCTGCCAGTACCTCTGCCTACCTGATCCTCCTGCACACTTAAAAACCAGCCCTGAACCCTACATTGGGGAGCTCCTCCTTCTCCTGAGTGGTGCCATTTATAATAAAATCTTTCTCCACTGCAATTCTCGGTGTTTACTGTTTGATTCTGCTAGGGCCAGGAGGACAAAAACTTTCTGTTCTGCAACATGATTGTTCGTATAATGTACTGTTCTGAATAGTTGCATTTTACTTTAAGATTCAGTCTAAAACAATGATTCATATATTCAGGTGAAATAGTATTAGGAAAAATTGAATAATTTTAGTAGTTTCCTAGATTTTATATATTAGACATATTCAAAGATTTTAAGGAAATTACTTTTAATGAGGTATTTAAGCAGAAAAGAACATTTAAGAACAAAAGCCAACTGCATTAAAAGTAGAAAGTAGGATTTAATCTAATATATAACTTTGATTTTTATATTTTCTCCAGCTTCAAAAACCTTAGTATATCAATATTTCTACATTGTAAAACACCCAGCCTTCCTTTTAATCAGTTGAGAGGTTGTTATTTCCAGAAAACAAGATAATTTTATAAAACGATTCTTTATAAATATTTGTTGTGGAGGGCTCAAACTGTTTTGAAATCATTTATGTGAATAAAATAACACCTCTGTGGAAACAGAACTCTTCTCTCTTAGTATGAGCAGAGATAACACGGACACTTCGCCAGAGTTGGAGATGAGTCTAGTGGAAACAGAGTAGGGTTGAGATTGAAAATTCAAATTTCAGCTACTTCAAATGATTCAAGATCATCTATTATTAATGTTTAAGAATGTTTTTAAAAACCTCTCAGCAAGAGAACTTTGTTTAGGTCCTTTATTTCAATCTTTCAATATAGCACTTTTCCAATGACTGACTTACTTTGAATAATTTGTACAAATAAGCAAGGCCACAAATCTTTGTAGCCTCAGTCTAAAAAAAAGTTTATTATATTCCTCACCACATTTATAAATACCATTCTTTTTGTCTCCACTTGTTTTTTTTTCACTACTTTAAACAAAGAGAACAGTACATTGAGGTTGCTTTATATAATAATATTAAATGTGAGGATTTTATAAAGCTGATCTTTATGACTTTTATTCAAGGAATTCTCAAATATTTAAAATTTATAGACATGGATAACCACTATATATCTATATCTATATCTATATATCTATATCTCTCTATATTTTTGTGGTGTCTAAATGAAAGGATGACA
The DNA here is from genome assembly GCF_014108415.1 of Molossus molossus. Classification (NCBI taxonomy): domain Eukaryota; kingdom Metazoa; phylum Chordata; class Mammalia; order Chiroptera; family Molossidae; genus Molossus; species Molossus molossus. Next base: position 80,577,446 of record NW_023425345.1, read on the forward strand.
ATATACCTAATATAGCATAAGATCACTACTAAACATATATCGAGGTAATGTATGGACAAAATATCTAAATCTATTCCTTATATTGCCATGGGATTATATATATATATATATATTATATATATATATATAATATATATATATATATCATTATAGTTGAAAACTTAGTGATATAATAAATGATATAATAAATATATCTATGATTATAATTGGAAACTTCAACATACCTCTCTGAGAAATAATTATATATAATAATGATCATACCATTAATATGTTCTATATCATATATATTATATGTAATAATTATTTTAAAACCTTTAAATAATTATTATCTGACTCCAGGCTTACTTCATAATTCATAACACTTCACCATGGACCTTAGGTAACCATTATATTGACTCCCTAAAGATGTGTCCATTAATATCTGCAAGGTTGTGGGCTCCGGGGAGTCACCTGACGGGGAAATGCACAGCCGGAGGAGAAATCAAAATCTAACTCGGGACACTCCACCTTACCCAGATGCAGCTGAGGCGACCCTCCTGGTCACGTCCCACCACCCTTCCCAGCCAATCAACATACGCCACACCGGAATCTCCCCAGCAGCTAGCCAGTCACCTGACACCTAATCACCCCACCCAGGTCCCTAACTCCCCTATAAAACTTTCCTGGGCAGCCTAACAGTGCGACTTCCCTGGCCCCCGCCACATGGGCCAGTGAACCTCGCCCAGGAACGCCTCAATAAAACTTTCTTGCCCACTTTTGTGGCTCCGTTTCTTTTTCTTCCTTGAAGAGATACCTTACAATATCTACCTTCCTTGTCTGGAATGCAATAGCTCTCATACTTACTCTAACTCAAATATCATCCGTCTGTGCCACATTCTCCGATCTCTCCAGGCAGAGTTAGTTATATACCTTTAGCTGTCTGTTTGCAGTGCATTACTACTGAATACAGTTCACAGCTGGGCTTCCATCAGAGTTGATGGTGAACTAACTGGGGGTAGGAGTGCATTTCCAGGTACTTTATTCACATAGTAAAAATCCTAAAGTACAAAATATAGTTTTTGAAGAGTATACCTGGAATCACCATATTAAGAAGACAGAACCATGAATACTCTCAGGGATGTAAAGGGACATTATGTGGTGATACGAGGATCAGTCTGTTCTAACAACAGGGTTTCAAACTTCATCAGGTGAAAACGGGTCCTCTCCAAGAATAAATATATCTATCATTCCAGATGGAAATGTCAACATGCCTCTCTGAGAAATTACTACAAGAGTAAACAGAAAATAATAGGACTATATAATATTGAAACATTATCAACTTTGGCATTGGTATTTACAGAACACCTACCTAAGGGAAGCAAAATACACTGTCAATCCAAGTACACAAAAATAAACTATTTACCAGATAGACCATATCTGTATTATAAAAATAAACCTGACAGAGTTAAAATAACTGAAATTATACAAATAATTTTCTTTTATCACCACTTAATTAAACCATAAATTGATAAGAGAAAGATATCTTGAAAGGTCTAAGTATCTGGAAACTAAACAACACATTTGTAATTAACCCATAAATCAAACAGAAAAACCAGGAGGGAAAGAAAGATGACAGTGGAGTAGGTGGGAGCTGCGGTCACCTCTTCCCAGCCCTGAACTGGAATTACAACTAAATTGTAGAATAATCCACTCAAAAACCAATGGAAGATGAGCTGAACAGAAATCTTCTAGCCAAGGATTTACAGAAGCCACAGGGAGACTGGTCGGACGGGCAGAGAGATGTGCGGAAGCTGGCCCCATACCCACATGGGGTTCTGAGTATCTAGAGATATGATATCTTAGCTGGAAAGGTCCCCACTGAGGAAAATGGTCAACCCCACCCTGGACTCCTCAGCCCAGAGCAACAGAACCCTGAGGGGGTGCTCACATAACATCTGATGGTGGAGTTCAGTGGGGATTCTGCCCACCAGAGAGAGAAGAAAGACTGCTAGAGACCCAAAGGACGCCTTGAAGGGCTGGCACACAGGATCTCCTTTGCAGCAAGTTGTCTGGGATCCAACAGAGGGAGTGCAGATCAGAGGGGACTAGAGTCTTGAGAGAACAGATTAGGTCCCGTGGCTGTGGCCGAGAGCTGGGGGATTGTCACCAGGCTCCCTGTGCTGGGTCCTTCTCTTGCACCGCCCTTAGATGTCATTTTTCCTATAGCAAACATTCCCTCCCAATCTTCATTGGTACAGGGGTGGATTGTTCTACAATCTAGTTGTCATTCCAGTTCAGAGCTGGGAGGAGGTGACTGCACAACCCCACTCTCCCAGTGCTTGGTCACCCTGCCAGAACTCACACCTTATTGCCAGAGCCTGTGGCATTGACTCTCTTGAAGGGAACTTGAGGATGGACCCGAGGAGAATCAGAGACAGAGCTGTGTGTCTCTGGGACAGAGCCCAGTTCTACTCCCTGCCCACTTCTGGCCTAGGGAGACGACAGAAGCCCTGTCACCTGCAGGAGGAGCCTCCTGCCCCACCCCTGTGGCAGTCTGATGGATCATTGCTGAGCCTCTCAGGTATAACAGCAGAGCCACCTGCCCCAAGAGCGCCCTGCACGCTGCAGCCACAGAGGAGCCACCCACTGGCCAGAGTGGCCAGTCCCCCCACTACCAGAGTAGCAGTGTCCCAACCCCACATGGGAGAACCACTAGCCCCATCAGGCAGAACCATTAACTCTACCTCCCTGACTCCTGGGGGACCAGCCTGGCTGAGCTTGTGCTCCTCAGTATTGCCTGCAGGGTTCCCCAGTGCAGAAGACTCCCCAGAAGGTCTGGGTGGACTCTGGAAAAAACTTGAGTTGTGTAACTCTCGGTGCGGGTTTGGTGGCATTTTTTTTGTGTGTGTGTGTGTGTGCTCCAGACCAGTGCCACTGTTCCTGTACAGAGCCCTCTCTTCACAAGGCCAAACCCTGGTTCGTGTTGCACTGATGAACACTGCTGCACTCACCTTAATGAATCCCTGATGCAGTTTCCTCAAAAGATTAAAAATGGACCAGTCTTGGGATTTATCTGAAGAAACCCCAAACTCTAATTGAGAATAATATATGCACCTTATGTTCTTTGCAGCATTATTTACAATAGCCAAGCTATGGAAGCAACCTACGTGCCCATCAATAGACAAGGGGATAAAAAAGCAGTGGTGCATATACGCAATGGAATATCACTCAGCCATAAAAAAGAACAAAGTCTTAGCATTTGCGACAGTATGAATGCAATTGGAGAGTATTATGCTCAGTGAAATAAATCAGAGAAAGACAAATACCATATGATTTCACTTATATGTGGAATCTAAAGATCAAAATAAATAAAATTGGGATAGCCATAGATACAGAGAGAAAACTGGTTGTTGCTAGATGGGAGGGGGGTTTGGGGCACTGGGTGAAAGAGGTGAAGAGACTGAGAAGCAGGAATTAGGAGCTACAAAATAGAGAAGTAAAGCATAGGAAATAGAGTCAGTAATATTGTGAAAACTATGTATGGTGCCAGACGGGTACTGGAAATATCAAGGGGAACACTACGTAAAGTAAATGATTGTCTAACTACTAAGCTGCATAGCTCAAAACAATACATAATAATTTTAAAAAAATTTAAAGAAAAATCAAAGTTAATTAAAAATATATATTTTGAATTGACTAAAAATAAAAACAAGCCCTGGCCAGTTTTGCTCAGTGCTTAGAGCATAGGCCTGCAGACCAGAGACTCCTGGGTTCGGTTCCTGCTAAGGGCATGTACCTCAGTTGCAGTTTGTCCCCAGCCCTGGTTGGGGTCCTGTGGGTGGCAGCCAGTCAATGTGTCTCTCTAGCATCAATGTTTCTCACTTTCTCTTCTTCCCTCTCTCCCTCCTGCTCTATCTAAAGATAAATGCAAAAAAAAAAAAAAAAGTCCTCAGAAAAATATGTCATAAAATAAGAATAAGATATAAAAATATGCAGTTCTTTTGGTTCTGGGGCCCGATTCCAGTGTGTGTGTGTGTGTGTGTGTGTGTGTGTGTGTGTGTGTGTGTGTTTTCTCCCAAACAAGTATTGAAAACCATCAGGTTGTCCTAGAATTTGACTCAATTATGATACTACCTACCTAAAAGTAGCATCAGATCCTATAGGTGAAGGTCTCAGTTCTATAAGACTGCCTCCCCTCTCCCCACTCCTACTCCCCCCCAACACTTTAGATGCCAGCTGAAAACCCAGGTTATCACCTGTGCTTTTGAGCCACTAGCTATAGATTGGAAGTGTTAAAAAAAAAAAAAAATTCAACAAAGTAAATTTGTAGATGTATTTGGTTTTATTAAGCTATTCATGAATGATCTAACAACTAAGTACTCCAAGGGATTATATACAATGGAAGGTTTTTATAAGAACAATGGATAGAGGAGCTATTAATAAAACAAATTAACAGATTATTTTTGGGCCAGGACGTACTTGCTTTGGTGGAGGAGCATGGGAAGGGTTTTTATCAGTCGGATCGCCTCTCCTTTCTTTGGGAAATGAAGAGAATCTAAGTGGCAGATTACCTTACTAGGGCCTGAACACAAAGTTTCAGACAGGTTGATGAAAATTACGTTTCTGGGAGAGATTGAAACTGCAATGAGATCAGTTATTAAATCTAGGTTTGAAATCAGGGGTTTTTAGCATGAGTGACATTATTTTGGGCCCGAGTTTTCCTGTTTAACAGAAGTTCCAATGACACTTTCTTTGGTTTGATAATTTCCTAGAAAGGTTCACAGAAGCCACGGGAACACTTTACTTTCTAGATCACTGGCATAGTATAAAATGGTATAATTCAGGAATAGCCAGATGGAAGAGATGCACAGGGCATCGGATGAGGGAAAAGTAAAGGCTACAGAACTTCCATGCTCCATCTGAGCTCGCCTTTGTCCCCAAATCTCCCTACGTTTACCAGTCTGAAAGCATTTCTAACCCTGTCCTTTTTTGTGTTTTTATGGAGGCATCATTATGCAGGGACAGTTGACTGAATCATTGGCAGTTGGAGACTGATTCACTGTCCAGCCCCTTTTACCTCTTTGGAGGTCAGGGGGCGGGACTGAAAGTGTCTACACTGTAATCACAAGGTTGTGTCTCCTGGTACACAGCATCCTTCTTAGGTGGGGTGGTCTACCAGGAGCCATTCATTAACACAACAATAAGCACTTCTGCTATTCTCTTTACTTAGGAAATTCCAAGGGTTTTAAGTTTTGTGCCAGGAATAGAAATGCAAACCAAATATATATTTCTTATATAAATCATAATATCACAGCAGGGCACAAATAAAGCAAGATGTAAAGTCAGTGAAACTGAGAACAGAATGGCAATAGTGAAAAAAAAATCAATGGTATCAAAAGCTTATAATTAAAAATATCAATAGGCAACTAGAAGTGGATTATAAACCTAAATGTAAAAATTCTAGAAGAAACACAGCTGAACATAATTGCAGACTTTGAATTAGCAAAAATTTTTTTAGATAAGAGACAAACCATAAAATTTTGTGTATATACATATAATTGAGTATCATCAAAATATAAAAACACTTCTAAAGCATTGTTACAAAACACAAATATTAAACTAGGAGAAAATTTTGCAAAATACCTATCTGGTAGAGGTCTTGCTTCTACAATACAAAAAGAAATCTCATAACTCAATAATAAGGAAAAGAAAACATTTTTTTAAGGGGAAAACTTTTTAAATAGATAGTAGACTAAAGAAGATATAAGGATGGCAAATAAGCACAGAGAATAAATGGAATAATGCTCAACAGATAATTATAATCATAATTTCATCTATATTAAACTTTCAGAATAGGCACATCTTTAGAGACAGAAAAGAGATTATTGGTTGCCAGGGTCTTAGTTGGGAAGAGACCACTACAAAGGGTAATGAGGGAACTTCTCAGGTGATACAATTATTTTGAACTTTGATTGTAGTGGTGACTTCACAACTTCTTGCATGTAAAAACTCATAGATCTGTGCACATCAGAAGGGTAAATTTGGCTGTATGTAAATTATATTAAGATAAACCTGATTTTTAAAAAATAGTAAAAAAATAAATATAAGAATATTATTTGGCAGTTTTTATATCTAAGTATTAGAATTCTTCAATAAGAGTTCAAAATAGAAGGGGAGAAAATGATCAAATATAGAAAAAAAACATCATCACAACTAGAGGACATAATCTCCAGATTGATGAAAAACACATATACATGTGTATAGACACACTCCAAAATAAATACAAAATCCACCCCAGTGCACTAATTATGAAAACTCAGATAATGAAGTATAAAGATGAGACTTATTAAATCCTTCATTTGGGGCAAGAATAAAAGATCATAAACAGAAAGTCAGAAATGCATCAGTTATCAACAATGGTGGAAGCTAGTAGACAATAGAGCTATGCCTTTAGGATTCAAAGGGAAAATTATTTTAATTTTAATTTACCCTTTACCAAGTGTAATACTAGAAGAGGCATTTTTAAACATGCATTTTATCAACAATTTACTGTGTACAGATTTATTCTTAAGAGGCTACTGGGAGGTATGTTCTACCATTGTAAGGCAGTCAACAAAGAAAGTGGACATAATATGCTCCAGGAATCAGGAGATATAATATCAAAATGGTGAAGAAAATTTCCAGTACAATTGTACTTTTTTAGTCTGCTCTTGTATTTCGTCCACCATGTTTTCTATTACATCAGCTAAATACATTTTAAGATATTCAACAATGTTTTGTATTTTGTAACTTTTAGAAATGTTTTATAAGAACAAAGTTACTCTGCTTTTAAATTAAGCTTTATACTTTATTTTTCTTCTCTATCTTCAGTGTACATATTCTTCAATACATATCTGTGTTCAATTTCACATTTATTAGTTTAGTTTTGTTTTTAATCCTCACCGGAGGATATTTTTCCAGTGATTTTCAGATAGAGTGGGAGTGAGTGAGGGAGGGAGAGAGAGAGAGATACATCTATGTGAGAGAGATACATCAAATGGTTGCCTCCAGCACAACCCTGACCAGGGCCCGGCATTGAACTGCAACCGAGGAACATGTCCTTGACCGGGATTGGACCTGTGACTCTAGTTTGAGGGCTGACGCTCTTAACCACTCAGCGAAACTGGCCAGAGCTCACATTTATTAGTTTTTAAGCTTGTTAAAATTTTTATTAATGTACAATTATTTTCTGTTTTTACTTAGAAGTCTACAAGTTCATCTAAATACTTTATTTTTCTTTAAAATGATTAAAAAGTCAAGAAATGATATATCTAACTGATGAGTTATCTACTCTTTGTTTTTTGAAGATTAGTTGCTTTGGATAATATTAAAAACAATCTAATTCATCAATGACTTGTCAGTTTTTAATATGTGATGACGGCCTGTCAATTGAGAAGACTGTAGGAAGGCATTTTCATTAATAAGTTGACATTATAACTTGATGAGTCCTGTATTTCAACGACAATCATTCTATGCTTTTCAGTCAGCATGTTCTGCTTGGAATTCAGTATAAGACACATTATGATAAAGGTTATTGGTATGAAAACTCTGCCCTTTCTAGTCTTTTCACTTTTAAATGAAAAACACAAACATGATTTCTCACATTCAGAACCTTATATTTTTAAAATATTTTGATTAGTTGGCTTACATAATTGCAAATATTTTTAAGCTATGTAAAATTTATGTCTTACTACCCAGACCAGATATTACAGAAATGTTTACTTTGAGATATATTATTAAAGTAATTACCAAATAAAATAAAAATTAATCAATGAAAGCAATTTACTATATTGAAAAAAAACAGCTTAACTCTCAAAACTCTAGATTTATTTTAACAGATAAAGTGCTCTTGATTCCAAATTATCTTAAATACTATTTTATATGTAAAATTATGCTATCGCCAAGAATGGAATGTAAAATATCCATAGCTGATTTAAAATTAGAGTATATTTTTTCAAGCTCTCCAATTTCACAAAATCCCATCTCTATTATCAATATTCAGTACTCCTACTTTGAATTTGATTGACTAGTTCGTGGTTGAAGTGTCTATGATAAAAGCTCCCAATAGTTCCATCTTTATTAATGTGGTGTGAGTTTGTACTTGCTAGTTTCTTTGTCAGAGAATGGAGGGAAAAAGATAAGAATTCTGGGGAAATGGCTTTCACATGCCCCAAAAGCTTCACAATGAAAAAATTGACTATAAAGCTGTAATGATGAGGGCCATCATATGTAGAAGGGACTGAGATGCTAAAATAATCACTGAGAAAACATGTTGGAAGTGAACATTCTATATTGCTTCCATATTTCTTTTCAGCATCACCTAAAAGCAAAACCCTCAAGAATAAGCCAGTACACAATTCTAGAAATTTGTTTCAGAGCAGTGCTCACCATACATATGTATTTGAATAATGAGGCAAGGTGTTTTTGTGGCTAATTTCATGTTTAAGGGCACAGGCTTTGGACACAGAAAGACCTGAGATGGAAAGTCTGACACTTATTAGCTGTATAAACTTAGATAAATCATTTTGCTGCTCTTGATCTGTGTGTAACTGTAGTACCCTAGCAATTATTATCTGGAGAATGGCCATGTTTACACACTATGGAACATCTAGCCCCTTTTCAAAGTCTTCCCCAGTCTTTTGTGGAGGTCATAGGAGTGTTTCCAAGGTGCTTATGATTGATATCATTGCAAATAACATGGCTTTGGCAAGGTTTCTGCGGGTGCCCTTGTAAGACTACTTCCCTGGAGAACCAGTTCAGCTGAATTGATATCCAGGGGCATCAATTGACTCTGGTCTACTTGCCCTTCCATAAAACCAGACTCTGAGTCCCAATGGAATAATCCACTAGGATTATTCATGCTAGGTATAAGACTAGAATATAAATTCATATTGTGCAGGCTGTATGACGATTAATAAGGTAATTTATGTGTAGTTATTACATTTCTTCTTTGTTTCCAATATTGTAATGAGTACTTACATGTATTAATATATTTAAAAAATACACAATGCAAGCTATACAGAGTTATTACTTTCCCCATTTCATGGATGAAGCAACTGAAACTTGGAGAAACTTGTCCAAGTGGAAATAGCCAGTGAATAACTGAACCGGACTTGAAACCATCCCAAACCATCCCAAAATGTATTGGCTTAATACAATTGTTTTGCTTACAATTTGGTGGGTCAGGAATTTGGAAGTATTTTGGCTGAGTGGTTCTGGCTAGTTTCTCATGAAACCTGGTCAGATGTTGGTCAGGGCAAAGTACTGTAAGGGCTTGATGAAGACAAGAGGATCTTCTTATAAAAAAGGTCTCATTCACATGGTTAACAAGATGGTGCTGGCTATTGGTAGGAGACCTTAGCTTCTCCCCATTTGGGTCTCTCTGCAAAGCTGTTTGATTGTCCTCACTACATGGCAGCCAGTTTCATCCAAAAATATCAGCTAGACCACAATGAAGTATCACTTCACATATGTTAGAATAGGGCCATCAACAAATCATCAGACAACAAGTGTTGGCGAGGGTGTGGAGAAAAGGGAACTCTAGTACACTGCTGGTGGGAATGCCGACTGGTGCAGCCACTATGGAAAACACTATGGTGTTACTTCAAAAAATTAAAAATTGAATTTCCATTTGACCCTGTGATCCTACTTCTAGGAATATACCCTAAGAAGCCTGAAACACCAATCAGAAAGAATATATGTACCCCCATGTTCATAGCAGCACTATTTATAATAGCTAAGATCTGGAAAGAGCCCAAGTGTCCATCAGTAGATGAGTGGATAAAAAAAGCTGTGGTACATATACACAATGGAGTACTATGCAGAGGTAAGAAAGAAAGATCTTTTATCTGTTGAGACGACATGGAGGGACCTGGAGAGTATTATCATAAGCAAAACAAGCCAAACAGAGAAAGACAAGTATCATATGATCTCACTTATTTGTAGAATATAATGAACATAACAGTCTGAAGGACAGAATAGACCCAGAGACACGGAAGTAGGGTACAGACTGACAACCCTCAAAGGAGGGTGGGGGGATGAACCACAGAACTTATATGCATGTACACATAACCGATGGATATGGACAACAAAGCTGGGGATGGGGTGAGAGGGATGAGGAGGAGGGTGTCAATGGGGGAAAAAGGAGAAACATCTGTAACAAAAATAAATTAAAAAGAAAAAAAGAATACCAGCTAGAAATGTCAATGTCTTTTGATGATCTAGCTTCTAAAGATGCATATCATCACTTTCACAACACTCTATTGGTCACACACACTTCCACCTGTTCAGTATAAAAAAGAATATGAATAGCAGAAAATAATAAGCATGGAGGGTCATCTTGGAGGCTGGTTATTGCAATGAGCTTGTCTCATGTCCTGAACGTAAATTGGGACAGTGGCATCAAATAGTACTAGCAATCATCATATTCTTCATCAGCTATGTACATGTTCTTAAAATATATATTTTGGATTTGGTTGTTTTGAACATTAAATAAATGAAACATTGTCTATGTTATTTTTTACCTTGCTTCTTTTACTTAACATTATAGTTGTAATATTAGTATTGCTAACTTTCTCTGTGTTAAAAAAAACAGAAAAGGTGGGCTCTGTCATACTCAGTCACAGATCTCTGACCCATTCTGTCTTCTTTCTCGTTAAAGGACTCGTGATTAGATTGGGTGCACCTGGATAACTCAGAATGCTATCACATCTCAAGGTCCTTAAATTTATCACATCTGCAAGGTCCCTTTGAACATATAAAATAACATATTCATGGGTTATAGGAATTAGGATGAGGGCATTTTTGGGAGGCCATTATTCTACCTACCACATTGGCCCAGACAAGCTTATAGAAATCTGTGAAACATTCAAGGAATAAAACATTTTAAAAAGTACAAGAAGTCATGTAGTTATCCAACTTTTCTTAAGAGACCAACACAAATGTACTACTAAAAGCAGAGAAGAATAAGGCACATCAAATAATGTTAAATAACTTTTATCTTTGCAACTACTCTTATATTATCCCAGTAATATGAAGATATTTCAACATTACAATATCGATTAATTATATCATAAATTCATCTATCCTATTCCTAGCTCAAAGGAGAAATATATATGTTTGCATATAAATATGTGTGTGATAAATATAACTGCATTGAATCGTTTGAATATGGAAATGCCATGAAATACAGGCAGATATATATTGTCCTACAATTTATCATAGCTTGTTAATCATATTTTCACACATATTAAAATAATAATCATATAAATGTGATCCTGGGCATTGTCAGACTCTAAATTACTTTATAATTCAAAGAAAGACCGATCACTTAAAGTGTTTTATTATTTAAATGTGTTTAATTGACATTAATTAAGCATATATTGACTGCTTTGTTTATTTATGAAGTAGTCATATTAGCTCTTGGAAACTGGCATGATACTTTTTCTGTATGGCTTTCATATAAAAGTTATATGTTGTGAACTAGTTTTTTTTTTTTTTTTTTTGTACAGATAGGGTGGGAGGGAGAGAGATGAAGGGAGAGAGAGAGAGAAACATCGACGTGAAGGGACACATCAAGTGGCTGCCACCCGCACAACCGACCAACCAGGGCCGGGGACAAACTGCAACCGAAGTACGTGCCCCCAGCGGAAACCGAACCCGGGTCTCTCCAGACCGCAGGCCGATGCTTTAACCACTGAGCCAAACTAGCCAGGGCATGAACTAGTTTTTTAATATAAATATTTCTATACAGTTCATATTTTCTAAATGCTATTTTTGTGATACAGAGGTAATTTTTTGAATTTAGATATTATATTATTTGTACAATTGAAATGAATGCTTGGATTGCTAAATAACAATGTTTTCATTTCTGCATTATTTCTGTAGCAACACTGGAAACGATTTTGGGCTGTGTCATGTTTCCTTGGTTGACTTTCCAGCTACATTAATTTGAAACTTGTCATACTGAACAAGTTGGTAACTTCTGCAAACCTCATTTTTTTGTTTCTTTTCTATCTTTGAAATGGAAGACATACTTAACCCAATAGGTATTTAACCCAATTAAGAGTAAATGAGTGTTTCTCAGTGTCTGAATCATGGATAATGTTCACTGATGATTAGACTTTATTTTTCAGTGTATGTTGTTACCTTTACCAAAATATAAGATCTAGTTAATACCCCTACCATATTTTATTTTAATTTACTATGAAGTATTGTGAACAATTCTAATATTAATAAATATACTCAAAATTTTAGTGTTGTAAATCAAATAACTAAATTTCATTTTGAATAGATAACACAGTTGAAAAATAAAATAGTCTCCTTGCAGATTTATTTTGATCATAAGTAGATAGCACACTAAACTTTGCCTATAACCACACAGAAACAGAAAAGGAATTATTAATATTCTTGTTTTTCGGTTTTTTGGTTTTTTTTTTTTTAGTTTTTTGCAAAGTTAAATTTTAACAGACTTTATTCACAGCGTATAATTATTGAATCATATCTTTTATAATTGAATTAACCCATGGTCAAATTATTAACTGCCTACTTTTTACAATCAGATCTTTATTTATTTTTTCCTTTATAATTTTTTAACAGGCTACTTTTTTTGGAAGCAGTTTTAGGTTTACAGATAAACTGAGCAGAGTACTGAGAGTTTTCATGTAGTTTTCTTCTCCTATCCTGAAATATCTCTTATTATTAATATCTTGCATTAATGGGGTATATTTATTAAAACTGATGAGACAATATTATTAACTAAAGTCCATAGTTTACCTTACAATTCTATCTTTCTGTTATACATTCTTTGGGTATAACATGTGTCCACCATTATAGTATTATACAGAACAGTTTTACTGCCTAAAAATTATGGGTGCTACCTATTCATCTCTAACTCCTTTCCCCGACCCTCTAATAACCATTGATCTTTTTGCTGTATCCACAGTTTTGCCTTTTCTAGAATAGTAGAAAAGGTAAATTGTTGGAATTATACAGTATGTAGCCATCAGATTGTCTTCGTTCACCTAGCAATATGCATTTGAGTTTCCTCTGTGTCTCTTTGTGGCTTGATAATTCACTGCTTTCTATCACTGAATAACAATATTCTACTGTGTGAATATATCACGATTTGTTTATTCATTTGCTTATTAGTTGCTTCTAAGTTTTAGCAATTATGAATAAAACAGCTATAAACATTCTTGTGCTGGGTTTTTGTGGACACAATTTTTCAACTGCTTTGGGTAAATACCAAAAAATACAATTGCTGAATCATATGGTAAGAGAAAGTTTAGTTTTGTAAGAAATTGCCAATATGTCTTTCAAAGTCAACATATGATTCGTGTTCCCTCCAGCAACCATTATTAATTTTTAATATGATTAATTTTTTTAAGAAAGAGAAAAGGGGAATATTTCTCTAATTTTCAATACATTTGTTTAGGTTTCAAATTCCAAAGAATGTTTAATGGAATAATTTTTCCAAGGCACTGTTTTCTATAGAGAGTAGTCACTTAAAAAACAAAGAGAATGCTATTGGTGTCTGGTTAAGGGGTAATTTAGGAAGATAAATATTTTTCCTAGTAAAAATATGTGACCTTTAATGAAACTACTCACAATAATTGATACTTAATGTAACTTTGATCATAAATACGCTCAGGTGAAGTCACTTCTCCATGTGTGCAACATTGTAATGGTGGAAATTAGATAGTTTTTTTTTTTTGTTTAAGTTGTAAGTCTTCTAATCTAGGGACTTATTTTTATTTTATATTTAAAACTGACTGAAATTGGTGCTGGGTAAATGCAATTTTTACCTATACATAGTTTTATTAGCTTAAGAGCCAGAAAATTAAACATTTGTGCTCTCCAGCAAATATTCAAGCTCAATTGCTCTGACCACTTATTCAAGTTCTCAAGTCCAAACGAAGAGTCGGTCACACTACATTGCACATTTTAGCACAGCTTTAGGAGTCAGTGGAAAATGATTTTTTTTTTAAAGTAAGTGTAGTATATTGATATAATGAATTACCTAATGTCATTAATTATTTTTAGAAATAATGGTTATTAACAAAATGACCTTTGATTAGTAGATTTTTACTATGTCCCTTTTTTATGAATTCCAAAATACGTTCCTTTTATTTCTTGCGAATTACCTATAAATGTTCGATGTCTTTGGTGACCGAATAATTGTCTGTGTCTCCCTTGAGATGTGTTACTTGAGGGCAGAGAAGCTGAAATTTGAACTATGGAATCAGATATCCTGGATTCGTACATGGGTTGCATAATAAACCTGAAGAAAATCACTTCCAAAACCTCGCTAAGCTCCATTTTCCTCCACCGTGAAATGTGAACACTTCGCTCTCGGCCTTCTTGTGGCTGCGGAGCGGCCTGGAGCACCTATTTGCCAAGTGGCCTAGTACAGGCTACACCAACGCCACTGCTGCTACTATAATTACCTCGTGCAGCCTGTCACCTAGCACGTATTTGATGAATGAATAAAAGAGCATATGGAAAGAAGGAGAAACAGACATTATTATTGCAAAAGAAAAAAAATTCTTTGTTCTATTCTGCAGAAAACACTCTGCTAAAATATTTTTTGATCCCCTTTTCCCCAAAGGAAATGAAGAGAGAGAACGGGTAGTTTTCATCTGATGGAAATACCCTTGCTATGACTTCATCAATTTTCCTCTGAAACCCCATCGCTACATATACTTTTTTTTTTTAGTGAGTTCCCTGTGCATGTTTGCTGGGACTTCCTTCACACATTGGAACATTTGACTCAACCCAGACAAACTCTGCCCACATAAAATATCAAAGTCAACTGTATTAAACGTGCATTTTTGTTTCTGAATTGGGCATGTAAAATAGACCCTCGTAGTCCACATAAAAGTTTGGAAAATGTTGACCATCTTCTTTGATGGCAAGAAACCTTCTGTCACTCACGCACACCACATCTTGAACCTCGTTTGCAGCGTGGAAAATAAGCTCCAATTGTGCCATACCCGAAATTTCCTATCCTTTGAGGGCCCTGGCAAAAAAGATTTATCCTGTGCCGTTCATGTGATAATACTTCCATGATTTCATTGAAGTTACCTCATAAAATATAATGATAAACAGAAGGGTTACCCTTTTTTCTAGTGGGATAGCTTTATATAAAGAAGTATAATTTCCCCTGTGGTTTGGAGGACCATATGGCTTTTTCCCCATTTGGTTTAGAATTTTTTTTTTTTTTTTATAAAAAAAGACAATAAAGATTAGATTGATCCTTTAAGGTTTATGAGACCCCAAACTATCACAGCTTTCATCATCAGGAGACAACACATAGCTAATGGCATCCACCCACCCGGAGGGAAGTTAAGATAAAATGGCAATGTTAACAGGTTCTAAGAGCTGTCATGAGCATTAAATCAGGGTATGGGTTGTTCAACATGAGTTTTTTTTTTTTTCTTTTTTTCCTTTAAATAGATTTTTTTTTAACAGTGATAGATTGAGCTATTTATACAACATTTGTAAGTGCACAGTTATTTCACGGTATTTTCAAAAGCCACAAAATGCCACATCAAAGCCACCCCCTTTGACTGTCAACATAAGTGGAACATACTGGCTTTTCTCTTGCATCTCACTCACATTTGAAGGAAATATTTCTCCGATTGATTTGAAAACAAGGTTTGGCAGGAGCATTCCACACCCTTACCAAGCAAGAGTGTTTCTAAAAACTCTTTTTAAAATCGCATCTGCTTTCATTTGTGACCACACACCCTTTACTTTAACCACATTTATCTATTTATAAAATGTACTGAATTATCACCACTAAGCTTGAGTCAGCTAAAGCCAGGAGCCCCTCCAACGTTCACTGATAATGTAACATGATGGTCGGGGAAGGGAGCTAATTACAATATTTTCTTATTCATCCGTCAAATTTCTGCCACACTCTGCCCTATGTCTTACCATCTCTGTGTCATTAGACATGTTTCTTTGCTTTTTTCAGATTTTCTGTGTGCTCTTTTACATTTGCTGTAAGACCCGTGATTTTCTTTTATTTATTTCTTTTTTATTTTTTGATTTTTAGAAAGAGAGGAAGTGAGAGGAAGAGAGAGATAGAAACATCAATGAGCGAGAACATGGATTGGCCACCTCCTGCATGCCCCCCCCATTGGGGATCAGGCCCACAACCTGGGCATCTGTCCTGACCGGGAATCCAACTGGTAACCTCTTGGTGCATGGGTCAATGCTCAACCACTGAGCCACACCTGCCGGACATGAGACCCCTGGTTTTCTTTTAGACTCTAGGGTTCACACCATGCTCTTGTGTGGTTACCTTCTTTACTACCTTGGCTTCTAATGAATTAAAAACTAAAAAAGCCCCTTGAGAGACATCTCTGTGCCATTGTCAAATCTTTGAACTTCTATTAATTATACTTAAATTGCACCTCATACCTTCCTTTAGTATATTAATGCTAACTTAAATAAAAAGGCCTTTCAAATTGAGAGGCAAACAAGTATTTATTTGATATTAAAGAATAGCTATTTGGAACCATTAATTCATACAGCAGCCCAAATAATGTTCTGATTTGGAAGCAAAGGCAATGGGTATTTATGAGAAAGGGAAGGAGAATAATTAAATCAATAGAAGAAAGGCATTTATATTGGTGCAGATAACATAGCATAGGGACGTTAATTCTAAACTCTGTTTTCATATTCATGTCCAGTAGTCATCAGTCTAATAGTTACAATAATTGCTTTCTTGATATCTTTGCAAGCAGGTCCTAGGGAAGCAATGTTGCTTAGGCCCAGCCCAAAGGTTATTTTTCCCTGTTTTAACATTCCAAAGGTTTGAGAGGTAAGATGAGCAAAAAAATTCCTCTGGCCTGGCAGCTCCAGCTTTTTTTAAAAGTGGCTTCATTTGCCTGGCTGGTGTGGCTCAGTGGTTGAGCATCGCCCCAGGCACCAAGGGGTCACCTGCTTGATTCCCGGTCAGGGCACATGCCCAGGCTGTGAGCCAAATCCCCGGCTGGGGGGCGGGCAGGGGGTGGCCAATCGATGTTCTCAGATGTTTCTCTCTCTCTCTCTCCCCCCCCTCCATTCCTCTCTCTCTAAAAATCATTAAAAAAAACCACACATATAAAAATTTCTTTGAAAAAATAAAGTGGTTTTGTTTATATTTTTGTTTACATAATTCTTCATACTTCATTATTCTAACATTATTTAATGACAATTTTCTTGCACACAGATGGCCAATAGACATAAAAAATGCTCAACATCACTAATCATCAGAGCAATGCAAATTAAAACCACAAAGAGATATCACATCACACCTTTCAGGTTGGCTATCATCATAAATCTATGAACAAGTGCTGGGGAGGGTGTGGAGAAAAGGAGCCCTTGTGCGCTGTTGGTGGGAATGCAGACTGGTGCAGCCCCTGAGAAAAGCAGTATAGAGTTTCCACAAAAAAATTAGAAATGCTTATGACTGAGCAATTCCACTTCTGGGAATCTATTGGAGGAAACCCAAAACACTGATGTGAAAGAACATAGCCACTCTTATGTTCATTACAGCATTATTTACAACAGCCAAGATTGAAAACAGCCAAGTTGATTTTGTTATACATAGAAAGAGCCATGCATTCAGTGACTTTAAAGTAATTTCTATCTTTTATTTTCTACAACTTGATAGCCTATATATTTTTTTTTTTAAGATACCATTTTTTATGCACTATCCTAGACTACGCTCCTTGGAACTTCAAGCACCTGGAAAACATAAGGTTCTAAAAAAAAAAAAAAGAAAATTCCCAAGACACCTAAAATAATAGAAAGAAAAGCAGAAAAGTCAGGCAAAATTATTTGCATTCGATTTTTAAACCATTTAAATTGGTACAGAAGGGGAATTTCTTTTTAGAATACCTCAGTGTTTTAGACATTACACAAGGGCTCTGTCATCATAAACATTAGCCCGGAATACAGAATACTTGACTTCTAATCCCAGATATGATTACGTAATTCCCAGCAAGTCTTTTTACTATTAAGAAATCCTGTTTTCTCTTTTTCAGAAAGAAGAGAGTAGATAAGATGAACTATACAGTTCACTTTCTGTCTAAATTATTGAACACATTTTTATGGGGTAATTTTAGACATTATGCACTCAAAATTGTCAGTAAAAAACATTATTTCTTAGAAGTTGGAGAACAAATTTGGTTGGTTTGGCAGAGTTTAAAAATTAATTTTAGATAATAAAAATTAATAGGGTTTTATTGGCTACTGTAGTTAAAACTATTTGTTTTCATTATTTTAATTTTTTTCCTTGTGTGTTACTTTTGCTTGAATGCAGGTTGGTAAAAGACAGACACTATCTTCTTTATTTCGCCATTCCACAATAAAACACCAGACATATGAAAGCAGTCTGACAATATTTTTTGAACAAATAAGTAAAAATTAAAAGGAGATTTCTTATCACATATTTTAAAAACTATTAGAGTTAAAGAACATTTGTGGGATGGAAATGGGTTGAAGAAGTATTATAATTTATTTATTTGAAGGACTGTTTAATAAAAGGTAAGTACATTTCATTTCTATCCCTTTTCACACATTGCGTGTGTCAAAATTTTAATTTAGTTCAATTCATTTTTATTAAGTGTCTATCATATTCCTGGAGAGAAATGGAATTTAGAACCAGGAATGAATACCAATTCTGGCTTTTTCAACAACTGTTATATGACTCTGGACAAGTATCTCACTGTTCTGAGTTGCAATATTCCCAACTGTGCTTTGGGATGATAACACCTATCTCTATTGTGGTACCGAGTGTTAAGTCAAGTAATGCATGGAATGTGCTCAAAACAGAGCTTAGCTCTGAGCAATTACTTGATTTTTCTTTGCGAGTAGCATTACTATAAGTATTCAATGGAGTGAATGAACTAGGTCCAAAGTGTTCAAGTTGTTAATGTATTTCTATTTTGATAAGAATTAACTTCTTGTCTCCCACATTCTTTACTTCCCTTTTAAAATGCTTTTTATTTTTTGTTTCACAAATGTCTTGGAAATTCTGATGAAATCTATGAGTCTTCTTTCAATATATGTGCATGTACAAGTAAGCACAATTACATGCACATAATTTTGTTAACTATTTCAGGAGGTTGACCGGCTCATTCAAATTTGTCTCTTAATTTATGTCCATAAGAAATAAAAATTAAATTAGTAATATTATAAATTTCACAGAGAAGTTCAAGGAATGCTCTTCCGTTGGAAAAAAAAAAGTTTTTAAAAAATCATATCTGTTGTGATGCTGCTAATATTGTACTTTTTCTCTTTCATTGTGATGATGCAATAAGGTCAAAGGAGATTGGAGCTGATCTCTCAAGTTCAATGAGAAATTAGAGTTCATCAAGCAATATCCAAAGGATTTACTAAATATTAACCAAATATGGGATGAGTCAAGTGACTGGAAATTGATGCCTTGTTTGTTACTGACATTTAGCAAATTTGTTTCCAAGCAATCCTTTGAAATCAATTTTAGAGTTTATGTTTCCTCAATGGAACAAGTCTTGTCACCCCAATTTGTTAAACTTTTATAATCCCATGGTCTAATGTGGTAAACAGAAAAAGGTAAATCCTTTTCACATGGAATTGGAATTTCAAAATAACTAAATATTTGAATAAACTGAAAGTATTGGCAATTTTGATAACACTTTTTGAATTTCAATTGGCTCCCAAAGTTTGTGCTGTTTCTTCCCATGCTCACTTCACTCTTGCTTGCTCTCATCAACTCAAAACCTTGTATATATAGAATTAAATAATTTTTTATACTTCAGACCCAGAAGGAAGTGAAAACAGGAAGCTAAAGCAGTTATTCAAGTTATTTTAACCAGCATGTATGTCTTAGTTATTGTGGTGCCTACTGTCTTTCTCCGTCCGGAGTTCCTTCTCCTTCCTTCTAGTAATATAATCTGATCCTTGACCCCAGGGACAGGCATGTGACCAACATTGGGGGACTCATAATCCACAAACTAGCTTCAAGATATTTTTCCAGGGGATGACATAATCATCCAAGAAATTATCATTGGAATCACTTCCCTGGATAGATCACTGGGTTTAATGCATCTGTTTGTTGGAATTGGGAGTATTATATTTATGCATGTGGAGGGGGGTGAGGATGCCTTGTTTTCCTATGGCTGTAGAGTTGTGCAGATATAACCTCAGAGCATATTTCCCCTCACATGGAGAGAACGAAGCTACACAGTGAATAAAGCAAAGATGAGAAACATCAGAGTCCATCCTGAGACTATTAAGGTTCAATACATCAGAAATGCCATGATGCCTACAGTTCTTCCCTCAATTCTGTGAAGTATGTAGTATCTTTTTGATAACTTTGTTTTGCCTAAGAAATAAAATAAGGGAGATGTCGAGTGTCTGGAGATGAAGAGACATGACTCTTTGTGTAGTTTTACTTCTCTCCTTTGCTCTCATGTGCCTACATACAAACTCCAATCATCAAAAATATGTATCCATACTACTTCCCAAATTGCAATCCTTTTTCTCTCCCTCCCCAAATATTGTACACATGAGGGGGTTCTATCTATTTCTTAAATATTTAAATTGTAAGTATGGCAATAGATTATGTTCATTTAGACTTAGGCTACATTCCTTGAAAACAGACACTGTAATGCAGAGGAAAATACTGAATGCAGCGGGTTTTGGGGGAGTGCTCTCAGGAGCTACACCTGTGAGGAAGGAGAATAAGCCAGAAGGAGAAGCTGAATTATAATAAGTTTCAACGGCACCCTTGGCCCATCCTACAGGGATCTCTGGAGCAGGTCTAGTACTTTGGAATTGTTCTCAACCAAGACAAATGGTCAAGCATTGTACCCTATTATGGGCCAATCATTTCAAACAGGTTGCTCTTGGGAAAAGTTGTATCTTGGGCAAGGCAGCTTCTTTTTAGGCAAGGGCAATTTCCAGAAGGATTCAGCTGTAAGAAGCCATTACTCCCACTCATTGAGGCAACAAGGACATTGGTCTTGAAAGAGGAAAAGGAAGTACACAACAACATCACACTATTTTACTAATCTCTCATAACAGATATTGTTATTAAGTATGTTTTCCTAATTAGAATATAAAGGTGAGTCATCCTAAAACAGGTGGAGAAATAATAATAATTTAGAGTTCTGTGCACATATATACATATATATAGCAAAGCTACTATAAATTTGTCATTATAAAGCTTTAACAGGAATATGTTTATCTTCAGATTCTATATTTATGTCACCCACCAAAAATATTATTTAAAAATTTTCTTCTTGAATATCTTGACATGGTACAGTTAAAAAATTATCAGTGTGGCCTCATATAGAAAACTATGACCGAGTAACTCCATTTAATTTCATTAGCATTGTCCTTACTAAATTTATATCTAAATAATTTACTTATGTGTTAGTAAATGAGCTAACTATAATGGTACTAAATATATTTTATATGCTTATACTTTGCCTATAAGCTATAAATAAAAGATTATTCGAGAATAGATGCTGAATCTTTATTTTCATTTATGAAGATTCATTCATTCATTCATTTATACACGTTCAAAATCAATCATTTATTCAAATCATGTTTACTCATTAGTTTTATTTTTTATTTTTACATTGTAATGTTTTACCATGATCCAGAATCTCTGTCTACTGTGTGTGTGTGTGTGTGTGTGTGTGTGTGTGTGTGTGTTTGCATGGTGCAAAACCACAGAAATTTATTGTGTCACATATTTGGAGGCTACTAGTTCAAAATCAAGGTATCAGGGTCATGCTCCCTCTGAAACCTGTAGCTGAGACTCCTTCTTGCCTCTCACTAGCTTCTGATGTTTACTTTAATGATTTTTAGTAGTAAGAGACACTTGAAGACATTAGAGAACTTTAGAATATATGTATGTATGTCATATTTAGTAAAATGATAGTTGACTCAATTCCATGAATAATAAATTCTAGAACTAATAAACATGTAGGGATAAACCAATGTCAAATTAATCAGATGAGGTTATCAGTGCCATGTCTGCTTGTCTGATGTGGCTGTAGGTATATATTCCTTTTTAGCTGACCATAATTGAGTAACTTAAGCTTCAAATTAAATCCGTAGCACCATTATTGTTAGCTCATTTATATTTGTTCATCAAATAAAGTCACTTCCAACCATTAATGAATATCATTATTGATCTGAAAATAAATGAGTTGCAACGGTGTGTTAGGTAGCCTATACCAATTAATGTTACTCTGTCTCTAAATCCCCAAATTATTCAACAACGTTAAAGAACTCATTTGGTTCAGTTCCAAGGAGCTCAACTGCTGGGCTTTTTATTATGTTACAAATAGTACAAAACTTACTGTTTTCCAGTAACGTTTGTTGTTAACAGATTGGTGTACTGTTTTCTCTGACACTTCTTGAAAATTACACTTTCTCTGCATTGAATTGTACTCCAGTGCCCTAAAAGCTGGTATTCTGCTGCTCCTCAAAACCTAATACCCTGAGTCTTGTTGGAACTAAGGAATGAACCGTGAAAATTACAGCTGTTTCATAAGAAGAAAATTACTTTTTCTTCTTTTGTTTCTTCATTTCTTCATCTTGGTTGTCTAAGGTATGTGTAGAGATACTTTTTTTTGATATATAAATATGAAAGTATGTTCTTGATTTTTTTCTCACTCCCTATTAAATATGAAATATATTGGTATGCTATATTTACATATAATTAAATGCATATGAATTATTTAAATTACCTGTTCAGTGAATTAATGAAACTTTTTACCTGTAAGATAAATGTTACTCTAACTAATTAAGTAACTTATTCAATGTTCATTAAGTTTCTGCTGTTTGCATTGTCCTGATAGACATTTTCAATGAAGCAAAAAAGTATAGGGTGAGTTCTTGCCTTTGAAGATATTATAAATCTGTTGGGAGGACAAGTTATGCATGTGAAAAGATGTAAATGATTCTAATAAAGAATTTGTGATCAACAGCAAATGAATGATACAAACTATGAGTTCCGGATTAGTTTGCTAGAGCTGCCCAAACAGAAGGCCACCTACTAGATGGCTTACACAGCAAATGCATTTCTCACAATTCTGGAGGCTGGAAGTCCAAGATCAAGGCATGGCAGGTTCAAGGCCTACTGAGGGCCTGTCTCCTCATTAGTGATGATGTATGAAATGAACAAATTCCCTTCTCATTTGTAAAATGGCGACAATCCTGCGGAGACTGCACAGATAGAAACGATAGCTGTGTCAATGTACATTCCTTAAATATGACAAAGGGCCAGTGCAATGAGTGTATTGAGAATGGTGGGCATGATCATACTAGACAAAATTTTGACCAGTAGCATCAATGCTCTTAGTCCCAAGGAGACAATTAGGGAGGTAGGAGGTCATTGTGCAATGAGTAACATCACTAGAGCTGTCACCTGTAATCTCACCATTAGAGGAAGAAGACAGGAGGGTAGGCAGTGACACAGAGAACAAAAAAGAGCAGAAACAAAAGTACAGAGAAGTGTTACCTAGATAGAGGTGAAGTACACTTGAAATATTTAATTCTAGGAACTTGGGCTGAGTACTTTGAAGGTATCAGATGCAATGTAGCATGAGGGGAACAGTGTTACATTAGACATGGCCCTAGAAATCAAAGATCTGTGGTCTAGTGAGATCACACCAAGTGTATTATAAACTGAAAAGTGTTTTAGGGTTCTGACAGAAGTGTGTACAGAGTACAATAGGTCCACCAAAGAAGGCATTGGTAAGTTTGGAAATCGACAAAGATTCCCTCAATGTGTTTGTGTCTTGTAAAATGAGAATGTATGCTGTTAAAAATAAATGATGGCAAGGTGCAGTAAAAGGTATACCTGAAAATCCTATACACCAATCATAAATACTGTGGCATGATGGGAAATGCACAAAAGAGCAGGGCAATAAGGACCAATGCCAGAACCGTGGCAATATAGCATGGGATCTTCGAACAGAAGATATGGACTCAGAATGCCTCCTGGAACTTAGGTTTGCTGCTTTCTACGTCGGCAGAAAACATCTCTGTGCCTCAGTTTCCCCAGATGTAAAATGTTTTTTGTAACTATTAAATGATTTGATATTTATATGTAGTCCTGCAAGAGTGGTTAACCAGAGCCTGTTTCCAAAGAGAACAATCACTATAGTCACTATGGGACATAGAAGAGGAAGGGCCACTAAGACACCAGATAAACATTCCACTGTTTCTGGTGAGAAAACTTCATTCTATATTGGGTAGTACGGAGGGAAGGAGTACTTTTTTCCTTTTCTTAAAAACAAATGGCATATGATTTAAATATGATGCAAGACTCTTGGGAAAGTTGCCCATTCTCCTCAGCTTTAAGAATTTCTTCATTGGAAAAGATCAAAAATCATAGCACTAACCATGTTTTGGAGCAATGCCAATTCTTAGTATAAAAAAGAACTGGACGTCAAATAGGATCAGGTCTGTATAATTATTGTGTAGTTAATTTAATTTCTCTGACCACATTTACTAAATATCACAGCTATATAGGATTTTTACATAGTGTTGTTCAGGCTTCTGCATTATTTTCTGAAGTCTCAGATGAATGAATTCATCAGGTACTTTTACCTAAACTTAACTAAATGTACTAAGAGCAAATGAAGGAAATTTTTCTTGCTGTGTGAAAATTTCAGTTAAGCTCCAAACCTGGTATCATCATTCATCAAATAATTCCACAGAGCAGCAAAGAATCACCGGAATGCTTCATCTGGGATTACTAAAAAGTAGCCACTCTAGGCCCTCACACATCTCCCTATCGATTATCTAAGACAGTCTCCAATGAAAAGCAACCAACGAGCGTTGTGTTAAGTGAATTTTTATATGCACTGGGGGCAAGTAAAACTCTAAGGTCACAGTGCACCTGTTGTCCAGAGCTGATTGCGATACATTGTCACGAGTGTGCAGGGAGTTTGGTGTCAGCTTCAGAAGAATGCAGACTGACAGGCTGGTGATGGCTGGAGTGGAACAGGGGCTGATACTGGGATAATTTAAGAGAAATATGGAAAGGCACGGAAATAATAAAATTTAGAGATGGAGACAGTCAAGATTAGAAGAGGGCAACGCCAATGCCATCTGTGGCTCCATGAGGGGCTGCCGTAAGGTAAAATAGAGAAATATAGTTCTTCCAATAGGGAGAGTTCTCAAGTGGTTTCCTAATTCCTCATTCCTTTGGAGATGGATTGCAGTTTTATTTTCATATAATCTGATCTAAAAGTTACTTAGATGGATTCTCACACTCAATAATAATAGGCTAGATTGATTGAGATTAATGGTCATGCTGAGAATAACTCAATAAACTGCTTGAAATGTTTTTAAGTGTCTTTGAGAGCCTCGGTGAGAATGTGTCTGGCTAAGAAGACAAGAGGAGAGAGGTTCACACCAACCTTGTGGCCACTTGTTCCCCCTTAAGCAACTGCTGATTCCAAAAGTAAAACTGGTGGCAGAAAAGATAATAAACCAGGTACTTTTAGAGGTCTCATAGGGCTAGGGAGAAAAGTCAGAAGTCTGAGAAAGAGACAGGCCTCTGGAAAAACTGGAGGCTTCTGGTTCATTCCCCAAAAGAAAGAGAATGAACCAGAAATATACCTGCTGCCAGAAGGAATGTAGTGTGTAACCATCTCAACCCATCTTTGGACTGAGTATAATTTGCCTCCAGAAGTATTTCAGGCCATAAGAAAATTCAATCTTCTCTCAGGGAAAATACTATTGATCAGATTTGCCAGGAAGTTCTACATTTTATGGTCCATCCTCTCTTTTGTTTGTTTGATTCTGTTTCATTGATCAATGCCTTTATCTTTATTAGTTTTTCTTTTTCAAGTTGCTGGGATTTCCCACCCCCCTCTCCTTAAATTCTTGAGATGGATGCTTGGATCACTGAATTTTCCGTCTTTTTTCTTTTCTCGTATATACATGTAAGATTGAAATTTTTACCTGAATCATAGTTTAAGCTCAAATTTTCCAAAGAAAAGTTAAAAGAGTTCACTACTTTTGTATACAGCTATTATAAATATCTAACAAATCATCATCTGCTTAGGATATTGGTCAAGACTCCTGCATTGGCATGTCCCAAAACAAGTCTAACTAGCTTAAGAATAAAAGGAAATTTGTCGGCCAAAAGAACTAGGGTAACACAGGTTTGAGGAAGCTGCTATGAAAATTTGTGATCTTGATGGGAGTATTTCCTTATATGCAACTTCAATTATTCCTTAGCCCTTCTCGGTCTTATTTATCTTCATTTTAGCAGGTCTCCATCACATGACAAATAGTAAAACAGATCCAAAATTATATCCCTGCAGCACGGACCCCAGAGGCAAAGCCTCAACATCTAGACTAGTAATGAAAGGGCAGAGCATTCCTGGGCCTGTCTTACATTAAACACACCTCCTCTCCACTCCCCACACCTGAGAATTTAGGATTGCAAGTGGGGGTAGGAGGTGGGAAAGCTTGCTCAGCCGTCAAAGATAATAAATACAACAGGACATAACACCTAGTATGCATTTCATTGTATTTGCCTTCGACTCCTTGATTTCTGTGTCTCAAGGATAGCAAGCAGTTGGATTTGTTTATATAATCCACATGGAAATTCTGTTTTTTCTCCTTGAAGAGATGACTTGATCTCATTCAAACGTTCACTTTAAAAATGTATGTTCACCTTAATTTATCTTTTAATTATATGTGTAGTATTCTGGGCTGTTCTCTTTCCTTTTCCATAATTTTCTTTTCCCTCTTTCTTTTTCTGTGCAAAAGTACACAGTACAGGCTCATTTTTAATTCTTATGGCAGACGTGTTTATATCTTTAAGTAAATGCTTGAATTTATATTTCTCAATTCGCCAATTTCACAAATAAACAAATCTGTTTTTGCTGCCTACTATGCAACATGAAGAAATTATTAAGCTATTTCTAGCTTTCCTTTTATCCCCACATTTGTTTATTTTTTAATTGATTTTTTTTTTTTTTTTTTTGTTATTATAACATAAAGGACATAGCAGAAACGATTCAAAACTGTATCTCTAGCTTCTGGAATAGTTCCTGGAAGAGAATATAAGTTCTATAGATATGTTTTTAAAAGAAGAACATTTTAGGAAGAATATATATCATACTGATAAAATCATTTCATTTGGGAACAAGGGAGATGTCTGGCAGATAGAGTAGTGAGCTAACAGAACTTTAGTTTGTCTGTAAATTCAATTTTTATAGAGTGGCTAATTAAAATTAATTTAAAGAACTAAAAATTATGTCACATCTTTTACAAATATATAAACTTTATAGAATTTATATTACATTGAGTTTTTAGAGTGGATGTAGAAATGAGAGATTCCCCCTGAAATTTAACTTTTGGAAACGATCTGTATTTTCCATCTGAACGTTTACAGTATTCTTTTGTTTGGGTTTTAATGTCCGTTAATATTACCAGGATGTTGCGTTGTTTGTGGTTGAGTGTCTTTTTCATTCCTGATACACAGTGAGCCCATCAATCTACTGGAGAACCATCTCTCTCTAAGTGCAAGAAAATATTCGTTCTTTTTATAGTTTTATGTCTATTTTTGGAAATCTTATTTTTACTTTTCATGCATTAAGAGTTTGTCATTATCTGCCTTATGTATATTATGTTTTCTACTTTTTGATTGACTATTGTAGGTATTTTTCTCAACTTTGTTTTCCAAATCATTGATTATGTTTTGGATATTGACATTTTTCTAGTATTTGGCTTCTAACTATCCTTTACTGTAAATAATATGGGAGGCTGTTTCCCTTAAAAAGACCTGTTTACAGAGTTGGTCCTTAGCTCCCTGGGAAATGGGCTTTTAAATAGTTGCCTCTGGCCTTGGCACTTTGGCTCAGCGGTTAGAGTGTTGGCTCACGGACCAGACAGACCTGGGTTCAGTTCCCACTAAGGGCACATACCTCAGTTGCAGTTTGTCCTCTGCCCTGGTTGGGGTCGTGTGGGTGACAGCCAGTTGATGTCTCTCTCTCACATAGATGTTTCTCTCTCTCGCGCTCTATCTGAAGATAAATGAAAAAAAAAAAAAAATTAATAGTTTCCTCTGTAGCAGTGACTTTCAACATCTTTCATCTCAGGACACACATCAACTAATTATTAAAATTCTATGGCATACCAAAAAATATTTTTTTAATCATTCTGACAAAAAAAATAGGTATAATTTTGATTCATTCACACTGAACGATTATTGTTGTATTGGCTATTGTAATTCTTTTATTTGACAGTCTAGGGGAGAAGAGGTCAGTGCCCCTGACTAAATAGTCAGGTAGTGTATGTTCGAAAAATACTTGTGGCACACCGGCCTGCACCCCCGGCACACTGGTTGAAAATCACTGCTCTATAGTAAAGATCATTTTGTCCACCGGGGGCCCTGAACACAACCCGTGCTTTCTTTTCTGGGAATCTAGAATTGCAGCAGTGACGGTTGTTTTTGTATCTATGTAATCAGTTCCCAGTGAAAATGATAAAATCAAACAGGCTTCCCCCAGAGACACTGCATTTCACTGCTGGATGGGAGAGTGTACTCTGTGAGGCCTTCAGGAAGAACCTGGGAAGCCTGCACATGAATTCATCTAAATTTTACCCGATGTGTGTGTGTGTGTGTGTGTGTTTTCCTTACTGATCCAGCGTTGCATCCTTGCTGTGGCACTGCAATAAATCTTAGCCATAAAGTATTGTTGTGTGTTGTGTCCTGTAAGTCTTTCAAGCAAAGCACCAAACCTGTGGCTGGTAACAGGGCTTCTGTCAAAGCTCTCACTAGCTAACAATTTTTATTTCGTTTGTCCTTTTTTTCCTTCAAAGTATCATCTTAAATCTTTTCAAGAGCAAGGAACTAGTAGTTGCTAAAATGACTGATCCTTTCCTCAATGTATTTTCGAGAGAAGTTAAAATATTTCAGAACTTTAAATGCTACTGCTATCTTATAGTAATGATTTATTGTTGTTGTTTTGTTATTTGGGGGTGGGGTATTCTTGTGCTATTGTCTGCCTTTCCACCTGAAGAAAGGGAGATCAATGCAGGTCTGATGATTCTGAACCCTGTAAAAAATTGACAAATACAGAAATGCTATGACACGGAGAACATTTAAAATACATGAATAATCAATCGCTATGCCAGTTCTGAGACTAGACATCAGGGATCTAGGCTCTTCTTATTTTATTTATTTATTTTTTTTATCCTCACCCGAGGACATTTTCCCATTTTTTTGTTCAGGTAGAGTGGGAGGGAGAGAGAGGAACAGAGAGAGAGAGAAACATTGATGTGAAAGGAACACATCGAGTGGCTGCCACCCGCACGACCCACCAGGGCCGGGGACAAACTGCAACTGAGGTACGCGCCCTTAGCGGGAACCGAACCCGGGTCTCTCAGGACCGCAGGTCGACGTTCTAACCGCTGAGCCAAACCGGCCAGGGCAGCTCTTCTATTCTCTTTCTTGGAACCTTGCCTCCACCACAAGCAAAAACTCAGACTATCCTAGAGAGAAGCATCCCAGATGATGTTCTCACTGTCTGCAGATGCATGAGGAAGGCCAACCATGGATGAGCCTGCCCAGAGCATTAGAACCACACAGCCGACACATAGACTCATAAGCCCTAACAAGTATTATTTTTCTTATTTCTTTTTCTCCTTGTTGTTTTTTCTCCTTTTTTATTTTGTTTCTTTTAGTTGTTTCTCATTTGCTTTTTTATGTTTCTTTGTTATATTATTGACTTAATGTATATTTTAATATTGTTTATTTCATTTATCTTGATTTCTTTAATTGTTTTGTCTTTTAAAGGACACAAAGTGTTCAGTAGCATATTGCAGCAATAACTGATGTAGTCAGGAAGGGTATCAAAACCATCACTCTATCTGGTAGATTTACAAATTTATAAGTTGGAAATCAAAGAAACTAGCCAGTGGCATTTTTAACTTTGAGGTATTTAAAAATAGTTGAAGAGCAGTTATCAGTGTAGCGTGCCAGCGTACATCTCCCAAGAATCTACGGTATAAGCAATCTCATACACCACAAGGTCCTTACCTGCTGTTGATAATGATGATTTGGTTCCTCTTACTAGTCCCACTAATACATCCTATGCATTAAACAACATCTGTATGCTGGTGATGAGTTCAGGTTGAAATATTTAGACTTAAGGTATAAATTCTGAAGTACTAAGCATGTAATTAAATCCATGAAAATTGGAACAGGAGACACTATTTCCTTTGAAAAACTAAGGATTTTCATGTGTTTTTCAGCATGGTGGAAAAATATAATAATATTGAAACTCTGATGTTTATGAGCTGTACTACAAGACATTTACTGTAAGAGAGAAGACAACAGTGGGAAGTGGGCAGATCTGAGGACACTTCGAATTCTGCAACGATCAATCTATCTGGGGGACCTGACAGGTCATGTTGCTTATTCCCAGCTTCAATTTTTCTCACCTCATTAAAATTTTTAAATCCTAACTTTTACAATTTTGGTTGGTTTTGTGTGTAAGAAAGTAATAAAAAGCACAACCTTAATTGGCTTTCAAATGAGGACTTTTATTGTTTCACACACTGTGAAGTCCAGAGGGAGTGAAGATTTTAGACTCCGACTTTCCTTCCTCTGATTGTATTCACTCTGCTTTCCCCTGTGGATTGACTTCATCCTCATGTGGGTTTTAAAATAACTGCAGCCATTTTGAGTCTCACTTTCATTTATAAAGAACAAAAACAAAAAACCTTTCAGCAGAAGCAGAAGAGAATGTTCCAATGTCAGCATTCCAATCAAGCGTCCTGACCCTAGTCAGGCTGCGCTGGCCGTAGGCCACTGCTGAACCTCTGACTTGGGATAAGGCGGTGCAGTGGTTGATCAGCTAAAACCATTCGAGGCTCGCTCCTGGGATTGACTTTGCCTGAGTCAAATGAATTCTGCGTCAAAAGAGCAGGAATCCAGATAAAACCAAGGTTCTGTTAAGTGGAGGAAAGACACATGGGAGTTTGGGTGGTGAGCCAGAGTATCTCCTATATGGTTTATGCAATTAGCACCCTATTTCTGCTTTAATACCTCTGTAATTGAGTACACTGTGGAGCATTCTGAACCTATCTTCATATTTTGAAGACTGAATCTGTTTTTTAAAAAAATTCTTAAACAATGAAGAACATAATACTTTAGTTGTCCCTATTGTTGTTGGGTTTATGGTGGATTAAAAAGTGGTTGCCCTTTGGAACTTTGACAAACTTTCATTTTGGATTTTGTTCACTCCCCCTTTTCCATAAAATGGCTTTGAGGAATCATTGTAAAAGAGACATGTAAAGAAGAAGGAATAACAAGTCGGAAAATAAACGTGATGGAGAAAACTTTCTGTAATGGGTAGCATATGTTTAAAGTGGGAATCAATTTTAAAAGTAACAGAATAATAATAGTAATTCTCCTATTACCCTATTCTCCAGTCACTCTGCATGAAATCATTTAATATTTGAAGTAGGCCATGATTTTATCCATTTTACAGATGATAAATTTGAGACACAGTGAAGTTAAGAAGTTTCCCACTGACCATAATTCTGGGAAATGTCACAGGAGTATGATATACTATCCTCACTCTTCACATCAACACATTTAAAAACTAACACAAAGCCCATTTTAAAATTTCTTTTTTTAAAAAACCTGAATGCATGTAGTTTCAGAACTTTTAGGAAATCCTAATATTTCTATTTTATTAGAAAAGCTTGTAGAATCTTCAAAGTGTGCTGTTGAAGGTGCAATGTTGAGTGAAGTACATAACATTGACTCCACAGGCAAAGACCAGTGCTGCTGCAATGGAGCAGAATATAGCAGTGTTTTCACGAGACCTTTTCAACTGTTAGTTTGAAAATCAATTTTCCTAAATATTTAACATTGAGAAAAATTTACTTCAGTCTCTGAGAGTTATGTTGGGGTGGAGGGAAAGTCAATATTTTTCGTAGATACAAATATATTTCTATTTCAGGGTTGTGTGTGTGTGTGTGATGGTAATCATCGATATCGCCATGATACCTTCTGTGATACCAACATAATACCAATGCTTTCCCATTATCTTATGGCAAGATAGTAAAAAGCTAGGAAAATCTCTGGGCAGGTGGAATAGGAAAATAGAAAAAAAAATTAAACAAGGCCAAACAACTGGAAAAACTTACAGCCAGCTTGTGAATCTTAAGACATTATCTTCCCCAGCCAAGGACACTTGGAAGCAAATGGTTTATACCCTCCTCCCTAATTAGAGAATAAATGGCTTTAATCACCCCAGTTTGGGCAAATAGAAAACAAAGGCCCAATTAATACCATTTGTGCCAGCCGAACCCAGGGACAGATGAAGTCAGGGGAATAAGTAACAAAAACCCTATTAAAGCCAGACCCAAGGTAAAAAGTAAAACAGACCAAAGAATAATCCAAACCTCCTGCGTATATAGGTCATTTTGATGCATCAACATATTAAAAACTCACCTGGAAAGCTGATGAATATTCTACAGAAACCATCCCCTAAAATTCTCACTCTCAGGGGGAAAAAATACATATATATATGTAAAGCCCTCAGGACAAAGACCCAGTGCAGGCTTGCTCTAGAACATGCCCATGTCCAGGGCATGAACTTTTTATTTCTTTCTAAACTCTAAGGTTCTCCAGAAGACTTGCATCCAAAGAAGCAGTGGGCAGTGGCAGCTTGTCCTGGGGTAACCCCCTGAACCTATCTTTCTCTGACCTCTCAGTGAGCGGAAGCAGCCCTGCTCTGGCTCACTGCTTTCCTGTAATGTTTCTAGAGCCAAGGCAGAGCATGGCCTATGCTCTCCCCTGCTGCTTCTTCTCTCCTAAGTCCCCTGTTTATTTCACTGTCCCCAGCTTTAGTAAATGTATTCTCAAAGTCACCTAGACTCGTATTGTGAAATCTTTCCTAAATGCAATAAAGAAGTCACACACAATAGGCCGGCCCGAGGTAGACCCGCTCCGGGCTGTCCCTGTCCTGTAACCATGTCTACGCAAGGAAGTAGCACATCTCCAGGCACAAAAGTAGACCTTAAAATACTCCACTGGACTGTTGAAATATTTTTAACTTTGCCATTTATTTGCCTCAGATCTGCACACTTCATCCCCAATCACACACACATGCATTTATTTTTAAATGCATTGTAATCCACTG
Organism: Molossus molossus; assembly: GCF_014108415.1. Lineage (NCBI taxonomy): Eukaryota > Metazoa > Chordata > Mammalia > Chiroptera > Molossidae > Molossus > Molossus molossus. The sequence continues at coordinate 80,610,646 of NW_023425345.1, forward strand.
ACAAATAATGGATCTCATGGTATTACTGGCCAAACAATAACTGTCCGACTATAACAATAATCAAGAATTTATTTATAAACACCTTCAGAGTAGAGATTTCTTACTTTACCGGCGGATTACATAAGTGCACAGCACTGAATCACATAAATGGCATAACTCAATAACAGTGTGGTTGAAATTACATGATTTAAATTTCTTCGATGCTGAAAAATCAAAAGATGTTTATAAGTATCATGCTTCATTAATTCTGATTCTTTACTCAACAGCATATTTTGTTTATTTTAACTCTTATATTCAACATGTACACCACCTCAATTTCTATGTGTCTTAAACCAAAATAATTATTTTCACTCTCAAAGTAATAACCCTTTATAAAGATATCTCTCTGCCACAACTCTTACTTTTCCTACTTTACAAAGCTTTTACATATTGGTAGAGTGTCCTTTATAATACACTTCCTATCCATTCTTTCCTTTCAATTCCCTCAGTCAAGCCTTCCAGTTTTGAGAAGACTATTTCTTTGCCTCTCTAGTTTTTGAAATGTATTTTTGTAGCCCCACTTCTTCCTAATATATATTCTACTTTGCACTCATAACATGTACCTCCTTCATCCATTAGTTCATTTATTTGGTAGCTATAAACACAAATTAAAATGTGGTAGCTGATAGGAGACCTGGTGGTCAGGGAAGACTTTACAAAGGCAATAGCATTCGCGTTTAGGTTTGAAGAATCAGTAGGAAGTGAGTACAGGAATAATACAATTAGGAAAAACCCCGAGACTGAAAGAGGCTCGAAACCTTTGAGTAACTAAAAGACGGTTATTGTGATTGAAGCACCACAGCAGAGTGACATGCGATGAGGCTGAAAAGGAAGGGAGAATTTCTGCTCCGTGTTCCCTACTGCTTTCCAGATAAAGGCCAACTTTCTTAAACTGGCATTAAAGGGTCTTTGATGACTCACCTTCTGGCTCTTCCTACATGAACTAAGGGGAGAGGGCACAGTGATGAAATAAATGAACTCCAACAGACACGGGCTTGAACTGCGATTCCAGAACTTGCTATGTCATTTGGGCAACTTACTTTACCTCTTCGGTAATTAGCAGGTTACGTTACTCTCTGATCCTTAACTGTAACATGGAATTAATAATACTTTGCAGGAAAGCTGTGAGGTTAAAATGATTTAGCATATGTAAGGTGCCTCACTTCTACTACTGGTAAATAAAATGATACATGCAAGTCACAAAGTGTCTGAGACAATGAAGCTCAGTAGAAGTAATATTTTCATTTTTACTCTATTCACATTCAAGGTCAGAGTTCCACAAAGCTATTTTGAAATCACTTCATGGCATTACAGTTGAAGTGAATCACGGAGAACTTAGATACTAACATTAGACTCTACTCCTGATCTTGAACATTTATCTGAAAAAGTCAAAATCATCAAGGGTCCTTAAACCCACACTTTAGTAGCTTTTGAGTATGCAATGAATTCCTTAGCTTACTATTAAACATGTTCAAAAGGTAGCAATTCTACAATTCTTAGCATCAGTATTCAAATATAAAATGGCATCAGAGGGAAAATGAGTTTACAAAAATATGCTATTTCACATCATGGTTGTTCATAACATTGCCCTAAACTTGCAATTTAAAATTTTGTGAACAATCAGAATAACTAGCTAAAAATTTAAAAATTTAGAACAATTTTATTGGACATTTCAATAATCCTACTGAATATCAGTTGACTAAAATGAATGTCGTAGCTACATAAATAATTATTTTTGTATATGGAGAAGTGTCTAATATGAAACCTACTTAATAAGCTATTTATTTAAAATATTATTCAATAGCAAGGGGTAAAAGGTTGAATAATATAATTAATTTTTTTTTTTTTAAACATGATGGGGGAAGCTGTGTGATTAATAAAGGCCTGCCATCTGCCCAGGTTGCTTTACAGGGTGGCACAACCTTGTTGAAATCAATCAGGTCTAAATGTTGTTCTCACCAAGCCAGGCCTGGAAAAATAGATTAATGGAACTAAAATCCACACACAACTGCCTCATACCACATTAAAATAAACAAGTGAATAAACACAAAACAAAGCCTGCACCTTGTCATTGACACTGTGTGTATTTCTGTCCTGGGGCTCGGTGGTTTACAACTGCTCTCCCAAAGGCGCATTCTGGGAACATCACAGTTGTAAAAACAATGGTACTTGATAAGAATCGTATCAAACAAGCTGATGAACAAAATAGACCCAGAGACATAGAAGTAGGGTACAGACTGACAAACTTAAGAAGAAGGGGGCTGGGGGGTAGGAAAAGATAAACCACAGAACTTATATGCATGTATATGTAACCAGTGAAATAGACAACAATGTTGGGGGTGGGATTGGAAGGAGGGTGTCAATGGGGGGAAAAGAAGAAAGATTTGTAACAAAAATTTTAAAAAATAAAATAAATTGAATAAAAGAGAATCATATCAAAGAAAATAGTTAAAACAAATTAATGAGAGTCATCGATAGCAATGAGAGTTGGGTGTAATTGTCATATTCCTGCTCCATATTAGAGAGAGATATGTGCCAGAAATTGGTCAGTTCATCTGAATAACACGCATGGACACAGAACACTTTTATCTGTAATCTGTAAGCATCACGAGAACAGGGACCCTGTCTTAATATTTTTTTTTTTTGTCCGCAACACTTAACTCACTTCTGACATAAAGTAAGTATCACAATATTTGTAATTCATCTTTTCCTATTTTTTTTTTTTTTTTTTTTTTGCATTTCAACAATGACAGATTCCTGTTTTGGGCAGTCATTTTTGTTTTGTTTTTAAACTTTAATAATGCTAGCAATTTGGCTATTTCTACTTAGGGTAATACTAATTACCATAATGGATAAACTTCGAAATCTCAGTGGCATAAAGAAGTAAAAGGTCCTTTCTTACTCACAACAGGTCAATGTGGGTTATCCAGTTGGATAAGCTCTTTTCCATGTGGTGATTCAAGGATCCTGGATTATTATATCTCCTGGGTCTGTGTCAACGCATAACTCTCAAGTTTTCCCTGGAGTTGTAAAGAAGCTGAAAAACAAAAACAAAAAATGCATAGGAAAAATCTCAAATGCTGGTTTATTGGAAAGGCTTTGGAAGTGGCAATTCTGCCTGAATTCCATTGCCCAGGATCCAGTCATATGGCCACACTTATCTGGTCTCAAAGAAGTTCGACAAATTTACGTTGTGTACAGATAGGCATCCAGCCAATTTTTACACAATTTTCTTTTCTTTTAAAGTCCAGTTTTTTTGTTGTTGTTTGTTTGTTGTTGCTTTTATTCTTTATTGATTTTAGAGAGAAATGAAGGGTGAGGGAGAGAGAGATAGAAACATCGATGAGAGAAAACATCGATTAGCCGCCTCCTGCATGTTCCCCAATGGGGATTTGGCCCACAACCTGGGCATGTGTCCTGACTGCGAAGTGAACTAGCGACCTCTTGGTGCATGGGTCAATGCTCAACCACCAAGCCACACCAGCCGGGCATTTTTACACAATTTTCAAATAATTTCTCTCATTATTTCTGCTTGTGTTGCATCATTTTTCTTATTAAGATGTTGATGATTATCTGCCCTTACTTATATAGTTGGAGTTCTGAGGGATGATTAACTCTGTCATTTTTACATGTCGCTTGCCCTCAGCTTGTTAGTATTTCCCCAGATGCATAGCTTGCCCCGTACAATCAGGGCTCCAGAAACATTATGGTATTTCATCAATGAAGCTCTACAGATTCAAAATAATAACTACTGCCTACTCTTTCCACCCTCTATTCCCTTACCCAATTTAATTTTGAATCATAGCGTTTATTAAATGAATTGTATCTTTTAATTATTTGTATAGTAGCTCATTTTCTTTTATTGCTTATCTCTCTCATTATAATGTGTGCAGCCTGAGCATACAATTTGTTGTTAATCTTTTGATTTGTGAATATCACCAGACTCTAAGTCGTGCTTTTTCTGGTGTTCAATAAATATACTAATGAATCAATTAATTATTTTCCTTCCAATAGGCAAGCTTAATGGAATAACTGTGAGATCATTTTTTGTAAAGCTTCATAGGTATGATTCATATATTTTTTAATATTAACAGTAAGGCTTAAAAATAAGAGTGATGACAAAATAATTTCTATACAGCGATGATGTATTTTCATTTTTTTTTTAATTGTTGATTTTGTGATACATAATCATGTTGCTGAAAGAGTCTGTGGTGTCACTAATCGTCCCCACTTCGGGGCAGCCATATTTTGGTTAATATTGCCAAATAGAAATAATCTTTTAAGAAAATTCCTTAAGAAACTTCAGGAAACAGATAAAGACAGTAATAATTCTCACTTTCCAAAAAATATTTTTAAAAACGCTCTCATATTTACCATGGTATTGTGCTCTTCAGTTAGAGGAATACAAAACAGGCACACATATTAAAAAAAATAGCTGCTTATCATCCTCTTTGCCTTATTATAATATATATTTGAACCTTATAAAATTGTTCTTTAGATATCACATTACTGGCTTAGGTGATTCTGTTGGTATTCACTGTTCCATAACAATTGGGCTTTGGAAGTCAGAAAAAATTATTTTTAAAAAGTGAAGAAAAGCGCTGGCCCATTTGGCTAAGTGGTTAGAGCATTGGCCTGGGGACTGAATGGTCGCGGGTTCAATTCCTGGTCAAGGGCACATACCTGGGTTGCAGGTCGGATCCCTGTCCTGGTCAGGGTCATGCGGGAGGCAACCAGTTGATGTGTCTCTCTCACATCGATGATTCTTTCTCTCTTCCTCCCTCCTCACCACTCTTACCTAAAAATCAATAGAAAAATATCCTCAGGTGAGGATTTACAAAAATAAATATAAATAAATAAATAAATAAATGAGGAAAAAAGAGCCATAGGTTTAATTCCTGGTCCACAACTTACTACATGTGTAAACTGCACAACTGATACCCTCATGTCTCCTGATCACCATTTCTTATCCTCTGTAATACTGAACAGGACCCAATTTAGCAATATATAGTGGGGTTTGGATAAAATAAGTAAGAAAAATATGATACCACTTGAATATCCTCAATAAAAGTCAATAACATCCCAATTTTCTCTCATTATTGACAATATCACAGAAAATTTCAGTCGGGCAGCCAGTGCCCCTCTGCATTCTCCCCTAGCTTCCGTCCCCTCTCTTGCTATTATTTTCCTTTGTGCATCTTTGAAAGGTACTATGGAATTTGAAAAAAATGTGATGCAAAAATGCAAAATTAATAGTAGCTCTAAGAATAGACTTTCTATATTGTTTCAAAATTGTAAAGTCATTACCACATTACAAATTTTTAAACCTACTTTTGCCCTGGCCGGTTTGGCTCAGCAGTTAGAGTGTCGGCCTGCAGTCCAGAGAGACCTGGGTTCAGTTTCCGCTAAGGGCATATACGTTGGTTGCAGTTTGTCCCCAGCTCTGATTGGGTCGTGTGGGTGGCAACCACTCATTGTGTCCCTTTCACATCAATGTTTCTCTCTCTCTCCCACTCTATCTGAATAAAATATCAGAAAATGTCCTCAGGTGAGGATTAAAAAACATAAAAAAAAAAACAAAACCTATTTTGATTTTCAATCTTAGATGCCCATTTTAATAATGCAAGCGAGGTTTTCCACAAAGTCTTCTTTTCAAATCTATTAATTTTCAGAGAAAGACATGAGACAAGGCTTTAATTTGCTTCCTACAGGGCAGATGAAATTGGTTCACTTTATTTCTTGCTTCATCATGAACACCTTTTGTCAAAAAGAAGTATTATTTTTAATGCAAAGCCCAAGATGTTAAAAATGTTTGGTTGATTTTTTTCACTGGTCATTCTTAAGAAATCATAATTATAGCCCTTTTCTTTTAAATTTTAATTGCTTTTCTAGAACCGGAATAGTATTCACTTTTGCCTTAATTTTGAATTCTAGGAAAGAGACAGACAGATATCTCTTTGTGAGATTAACAGGCACACAGTTTCTCCTAAAAGCTTCAGTACTTAGGCCAACATGTAGCAATAAATTGTAGGACAGTGAAGACAACACCAAGCATTAAATGTGCTTCACTTACACATACACAGAAGGAGGCAGGGAAGAGAATAAGGTAGATAGGTTAGGTTTCGAATTGGAATAAAACTAGAGACACTATCTTCCTGTGATTTCTGTGTCAGAGGTGCTGCGCAGTGATTATCAGGTAAAAGCATGCTTAGAAATGTGAATGGAATATTGAGTACCAGAAGAAGACAGAGATAAATCACTGATGAAAAATAGAGAGAGACTAGAGAAATTTTCCCAATGCTTTAATACCTGGAGGCTAACGTTAAAGGGGCCACAAAAGCATATGCTGACTTGCCTTTGCCTACTTTTTAAACTTCTTAGTTGACTTGCATGCACTAATTGACTCAACATGGATGAGAACTAACCAATAATCATACTATTGTCAAAAGAATCCTATAACATGCCCAGCCAATGTGTCTCAGTAGATGGAGCACCATCCCAGACTGAGAGGCCTGGGTTCCATTCCTGGTCAGGGCACATACCTGGGTTGCAGGGTTGGTCCCCAGTAGGGGGCGTGCAGGAGGCAGCTGATTGACGTTTCTCTCTCACATCAATGCTTCTGTCATTCCTTTCCTCTCTCTCTCTCAAAAAAAACAAACAATTAAAACATTTTACAATATTTTAAAAGGATCCTATAGTTAATCTAACTTGATTAATCTAAAAATTTTCTTAAAGCACTATAAAAACCAATTATTCTTTTAATATATTTGCTTCAGCCCGAGCACGAAGCCTCTGGGGGAAGAAGATGTCTAAGACATCGGCCAATGCGGCATTAGATAGAGAGGAGGCATAGTCACAATTAATTATGATGTAAACTATAAAGTACGTGCCACAAAAATGTAAAAAAAAAAAAAAAAAAATACTGTTTTATAGGTTTAGAAGAGCCATCAATTTTGGGCTGGGATTAGATGGACTGGCTCTGTGGGCTGGAAGACATGCAGGATTTCATTGGCAGAGATGAAGAGGAGTGTGGGGAACGAAAACATAAAACATCTTTTAAAGAAGAGTAAGTTTAGGAAATCCCCTACATTAAACACACCCTGTTCCTGAACTCCGTCTGAACACTAAATGTATAAAAGTTAAGCAACAGATTTATATGTTATAAAAGTGAACGGGTACTAGAATCCTAATATATGTATATATGTGTATAAATATATGTATATATTTATGGGTCTAATTTATAGTGTTTACTATGCTATTTTAACAAAATAGTTCTTTCTGAGCAATAGCTAAAATGGCTTGGCAGAGCTAAAGCAACAAAGACAGTAGTCAGAGAACATCCCCACTGGCCATTCTCATAGAAGCTTCTATGAACCACCCCTGGAGAGGGAAAGCCTATGGGATAGACCAGACACTCATATTGCTTGCATGGCCTCTTCCTCAATGAGGCTGCTTCTCTTTCCCTCTTCCTCCCTGCCCTTAGAAATGGGACACTGCTAGAGTGTGTGATTAGGAGAGGTCAGAGAATATATATAGGATAAGGAAGAGAGAAAGGGAGAGAAAGAGGAAGGAAAAAAGGACAAGTTTGTGAAATAATAGATCTGATTCTTCTTTCTAATCACCTCCAGGTAAAATACTCTTCCCTTCAGTTTTCAATAATTGCACGTAAATATGTGCATGTGTATTATGTATGTCATAGTGTAGCTTCTTTATCTGCACTGGTGCAGAGGTCACAAACTGGCTGGATGCTGGAAGAATTTGTCTTGTGGATAAGTTTGTATTGGCATGAGAAATTACGTAGAAATAAATAGGTAAGATAGATAAATGATAGATAGATAGATAGATAGATAGATAGATAGATAGATAGATAGATAGATACAGATAGATAGATGTTAACTCAGAGATTTAAAATTACTGAGACACAGAGGCAGATGGAGCCTGAACCATCCAATATGCCCATGTTAAAAAGGCCTCCTATTATATCATACTGGGTTACTACACTCCATTATGTTATTCTTCTTACCATCCAAAACACTTGTGTTTGGGACCACCAATCTAAACACCTTAACATTTGGTCAAAAATTCCCGAGCTTTGAGCATATCTAATCAGTTTGCTGATCTGGATTTCTATATGTAACTCCTTCAAAGGCAAATTTTTTGTTTTGTTTTGTTTTAATTTTCTTTAGTAAATAAAATCTCATACCGAAGCTTAATATATAAGCTACCTAAAAATGTTCCTATTTAGTCAGGACAATAGATTGGGGTGTTGGCAGGAGAAAAATATTCATTTTATTGTGCTATTAAAAATATTTTGTAGATCCTGTTTAAAAGAGTCTCTAGATTTAAAAAATTCTCGAGAATTAAAAATTAAAAAGATCCATGCATATCATCTTGGTATGATGCATTGCTTCTACATTTAAGGTTACTTTATTGCTTTCGATCTTTTTTAATATTCATTAGCATATCGCATATTCTGAGTAATAGACTTAATATTGACTGTGCTTGTGGGGTTTAGTGCGGGTCATGAAAAATATGAATCAATATCTTCCACTCATTTCCCCCTCCAGTGTGATTTGGCTATATGCACTTTAGTGTAAACAGCCACGGGCTGGTTATAAATCATCCTACCTATCTTCCCACTGACAGTCCGCAGCCAGGTTGGTAGATTTCCCCGAGGGAGAAGAAAGCAGTGCAACCATCGGTCATGATAAGCATTCCAGCTTCAAGGGCTTGCAGCTGGAATGTGCCTGCCTTTTCAGGAACAGAAGGAAATGTCCACAGAGAGCTATTTTACAAAATGCAATTCAATTTTAAATGTATTCATGCATTTCTGTTTAGGGAATTTAAATTAAATTACCATTTAACGTTAACATAGATACCTTATTAATAGCACTGAGATCATCAGCATTTGAGTGTTTAAAGATTAGGCCAAGAAAGTTTAAGCAAAGACACAGTGTATATAATTGTAGTAGCGTGCAAATATGATTATGCATACCTATCACATCTCATTTGCCAGGTATATATATATTATTACCTTTATGAAAGCAAGACATAATGATGATAAAACCTATTCTATAAATTAAAAAGGTTAAAAAAATTATGCTCACCAAATGTGTCGTCCTTCAGATATGACATTTTAAAATTGTATAGAGACTCATTTTTTTAAAGTATTTTCACGTCATTGTGACAAGTACTCTGGCTGTTTTAAAGGTGAAGTGTACTTTTGTCATTCATACCTGGTCACACATTTTTAAGGGCTAGGGGTACAATCTCTCCTTGAATAACATTTTCCTTTGAGAAGCTAATGAGGCAAGAAAATATCAAATCTGCGTCCTTGATCTCAATATAACCATACTTTGAGTAATCTATCTTGACATTATGATCTATTGTAATAGAAGTACACTATGCACCTGTCATTAATTAAGTAATCAACCTGTGCTAAAGCACTCCAGAACATCAACTTCTAGGAGAAAATGGATAAAGATGGCTCATACTATGAGGTGAAGCTTATGGTAAACTCATTTTGACTCCCTGGATTTACATTCTTGCTCTAATACTATCTAGAATAAGTTTGAGCAAAGTTTTCATTCTCTAAGTGCTAGTTTCCTTGTTTTTAAAATGAAGATAACATTGTACCTATGTATGTGTGTGACTGTGCAGGTTATAGATAGTAAAGCAAAGCACTGTCCGTTGCTACATAGTTAGTACTCAATAAATGCTCTACCATCAGTGACTTTCCATGTTTTGTTTGTAGAGAATTAAAATAAAAATTAAACTGGTTCTTTATTTTTTGTTTAGTTTAGTTCAAATAAGATATATTTTGGTCTCTTATTTAATGAGGGCTTTTGACTGTCAAAGGCTATCATGTGAATGCTTAGTATCAAAGTTCCCCAGACTGTTGTCTTTCTCAAAGGCAGATGGTAAATCTGTCAGCAGTAGCATTCAGAACAACAACATCCCAGATGCTTTTAAACACTGCATGTAAAGCTGCTCCTACCACAAAGTGTACCATTGGGCAAGATGCCAAAGGAAGGTCCCTAAGGCAATTAGAGGCTTCTGAATCCAACTCTGGCTGTCTGGGAAGTCAAATAAATGCAGCTTGCTTAGCCATACACCATTTAATTCAAAGAGCATGCTCCTTATTTATAATCAAGCGAGCCGTCAATGTTTCAACCTAGCCACATTCGAACAAGAGATGTGTATGATCTTTATTCATAGAAAACAGTTCTACATCACTTTACAGATTGACTCTTCTTTGTTAATAAAGCAAACCTATTAGACTTAATGTCGCTTTATCTGTAATTATTTTGCACATATGCATTTGTCTTTACTGATTCATAATAAACTCAATATTTATGAATCCCGTAGCACAATTTGAATATCGATGGCTTCAGTAAGCATGGGAGATTTATTCATAAGTACTGGGTAAAGTTATTGGCCTCTTGGTCAATGTGACTGAAACATTTAGTAAAAATGATAAAGGGAGTAGAAAACAATTTTATCCAATAGAAGTAAAGTAATGTTTCTATTTATAAAAACAGCCCCTATATTTAAAGAACACGCTTTTATTTCTTAATTTTTAATTTTGTATTGAATTTATTGGGTGATATTAATAAAATTATATATGTTTCAGGTATACAACTCTATAATATATCATCTGTATATTGTATTATGTGTTTACCACCCCAAGTCAAGTCTCCTTCCATCACCATTTATTCCCCCTTTACCCACTTCTACCTCCCCTGAATCCTCTTTCCTTTTGGCAGCCCAAGTTTCCATCAGTAGATGAGTGCAAAAAAAGCTGTGGTACATTTACGAAGTGGAATTCTCCTTGGCTGTAAAAAAGAAGGAAAGCTGACCCTTTGCAAGAGCATGGACGGACCTGGAGAGCGTTAAGCTATGTGAAATAAGCTTAACTTGTCGTGGAAGACAAGTACCATATGATTTCACTCATCTGTGGAATCTAATGAACAAAATAAACTAACAAACAGAAGAGAAACAGACTCAGAGAGAACAGACTGACAGCTGTCAGAGGGATGGGGGCTGTGGGACTGAGTGAAAAGGGTGATGGGATTAAGCAAAATAACCTCTCATAGCCCTGGCTGTGTGGATAAGTGGTTAGAGCATTGGCCCACACACTGAAGGGTGGTGGGTTCAATTCCCGGTTAAGGGCATGTACCTGGATTGTAGGTTTGATCCTGGCCCTGGTTTGGGTGCCTGTGAGAGGCAACCAATCAATGTGACTCTCTCATATTAATGTTTCTCTCTCAATCTCTCTCTCTCCCTCCTCCTCTTCCACTCTCTCTAAAAATCCATGAAAAAATATCCTCAGGTGAGGATTAAAAAAAATAAACCTCATAAAGAATATACTTACAGAACCAAAATATTCATTACACATTTACTATGCATCAAGACCTACTCTAGGCACTTGGGATTCATTTTCTTTAAACGTCACAAGAAAATTTGAAATATCTTTATTATTATCTTTGTGTAGAAAAGGAGACTTGACCCTGGCCACATAGCTTAGTAGGTGCCAAAGAGGGTATTTGAATCCTAGTAGTTTTTTGATCCAAAGACAGTGAACTTTTAATTGTAACATCCAAAGAATAAATATTGATTTTAATTTTTGGAATGACAAGTTCACATATTTATTTATTTATTTATTTATTTATTTATTTATTTATTTATTTAATTTACTTTTTAAAAATATGTTTTTTTTTTTAATTTTTATTTTTTTATAGGCTTTTTTTTTTTGGTACGTGCTCCTAGCAGGAACCGAACCTGGAACTCTCTGGTCCGCAGGTCGACGCTCCAACCGCTGAGCCAAACCGGCCAGGGCGATTTTTTTTTTAGAGAGAGAGGAACAGAGAGAGAGCTAGAAACATTGATGTGAGAGAAATATCGATTGGCAGCCTCCTGCACACCCACAAGTGAGGTTGAGCCCGTAACCTGAGCGTGTGCCCTGATGGGGAATCGAACCAGGACCTCTCAGTCCATGGGACAATGTTCAGTCCACTGAGCCACACCAGCCAGGCACCAATTCTCATATTTAAAGGAAGAGTCATTTTTTTCACTATGAAAAATATATGAATACAAAGTCTGAAGGCTTTAGGGTAGACAGCACTGGTTTTAATTATTGGTTACATGACATCTCTAGGTTATTCTGTCCACCTCTGTGAAAAGAGATGAAGATACCTATCTTAGAGGGGTAAGACCAGGAAATAAAATACAATTAGGATTGCATGGTACCAGGAACATAGAGATTGCAAAATAAAGCTCAGAGAATTGAAGTAACTCAGTCAGGGTCACGTGGATTAATAGCAGAGCTGCCCTCAAACCCATATCTTTCAGATGCCTTCAAATAAAAACACCTGGAGGGTAATAGTAAATTATAAACTTGAAAGCATTATAAATGTTAGCTATTGTTCACTACCAAAAGCATGACAATCTTGCTTAAAAATAATATAATGAAAGGGAATGATGTTTCACCAAATATCTAATAACAATATTTAATACATATCACTTATACTGTATATGTGCTATTATATATCCAGCCCCGATATCATAGAAAAAGATAAAAAGAATTCTGAAAGACATACCAAATTATAGTTTATTTTTATTTCTTTCATTTATTTCCTCATATGTATTTTGTATCCATATATTTTCCATAATGAAAACATATTACTTGGATTCTTACTCAAGAAACATGATATAAAGTAATTGCATTCTGAGTCTCAATTTTATTTTTCTAAATATGTTTTTTCATTATATCCTGCTCATTTTATCTTGAAGATGGAAATGTTCATAAACTTCTAATTTGCATTACAAGTTGAATTTTTTTTTTCTGCATATGGTTATCACTTACCAAAAAGACATTAAGGCAATGCCTAGGAGTAGTTCTTGCCATGCTGAAAGGAGAAAACTGAGCCCAGGACTTACCTGTGAAAATAAATGCTGCCTTCTCCTATCCATGGCATTAATTCTCAAACTTTACTGCATACTAGACTCCTGAAAAAAAACAGAGAAAATCCAGATTTTTACTCTCAGAGATTCTGATCTGGTCGATTTCGGGTAGATACCCATCTCAGTGTTTTTCTAAAGCTCCCAGGTGAGAATGGTAAAAGGGTTATCGGACCATTCATTGAAAAGTTATTCTCTAGGAACTGGCCCTTTAAGTACTGTGGTATATGAATGAATATAATGTAACTACCATGCATCTATACATTAATAGAATGCTGTTTAAACAGAGGTAACTGAAGAAAAAATCATAGAAAGGGTATTTTTTAAGGAGAACAGATTGTTTTTATATTCATTAGAATAGACTTGGTTAATTCTTAGTAATGAACAACTCCATAGATCATTGACATAACATGATCACTTGTTTTTCTCTTTACTGTGTAGGTATAACATAGACCAGCATTAGGGCTATGCTTGCTGTAGTCACTCAAAGACTCAGAATGATGGAAGTTGCCAGAATCCCCTAAGCAGTGGCAAGAGGACATGATAAACCACAAGTGGACACACACACTCAAATCTTCTGTCAGAAAAGACACCATCAATGCTTCCATTCTATGTCATAGGAAATCACATGGCCATGATAAAATCAAATGGGTAGGGAAATTTGATTGGATCATATGTCCACAAAAAAGATGGCCAGAATGGTGAACATTTTAATCACTACCTTACATGCCAAACTCAAGCAGTTGCAACGTAGGGTATTATTTACACACCCCATATGGGAAGTTTGAAAGCTCAGAAATGGAATACTAGTTGTATCACTATCTAGCTCTCTGACTCTGGACAAGTTACTTAGCCTCCATGGCCCTCACCATCCTTACCCCATTGAATTCCCCAGGTCTGCGGTCAGAAGCCAATGCAAGAATGTATATAAAGTATGCTGTACTGTGTCTGGCATGCAGCACAAACTTATGATTGTTAGTCTTATTCATAACTATGGATTACAATGAATGCACCAAACTATTCATATTCTAAAGTAGACTAGTATAAACACATAAAAGATACACTACCACTTATACAGCATACATTTATTTAGCTCTGACTATTCACAGGGTACTAAATCAGGAAAAAAAGAAGGACAGAGATGAATAAAATGTGGTCTCTGATACAAAGAATCTTACAATTTGTTTGGGGAGTCAGGGTTTTAGGAAACAAACACTAGAGAAATAGTCTGGACATGACAAAATGAAGGAGCTATGGAAAGCTAAAGAGGTGATGAAATCAGACTTGAGAAAATGGTGAATCTTTTTGGGAAAAGGTGTCATTTCTGTTAGTACTATGCAGCAAAAAAGTTAAAAGAACTTTTTAAAAAATATGTTTTATTGATTTTTTTTAGAGAAAGAGGAAGGGAGAGATAGAAACATCATGTGTGAGAGAAACATCAACAGGCTGCCTCCTGCCCACAACACAGGCATGTGCCCTGACCGGGAATTGAACTGGGACCTCTCAGTCCATAGGATGATGCTCAATCCACTGAGCCACATTGGCCAGGCTTAAAAGAACTTTTAACATGAATATGTAGTAGTAGAGACAAATGGAGAAACACTCAAATATAGGTTTCACAGCAGGTATTTCTAAGGAAAATAAATGTAGGTCAATAGATAATTGAAGTTATGGAGACAGATAGATTCATCAATAATTAGATGGATATAGGTTTAGCCTACAAACCCTGTTACTTGAGAGAATAATTGGCTTTATTATCAGAGTATCATAGAAAAGATCACACTCATAACCTTTCTGGAATCTAAGGCGAGATTCACTCATAGATTCGGGAAAGACTACATATTTTCATATGCATTTTTGTTTGGGTTTGAGTAGATAAGTGTTGTTTAAGTGGGTGGTTCTCACTTAGGTAATAGAAAATTATTTTTTCTAAATTCAATTTGCATGCTGTGTTGTGTTTTGTGCAGTCAGATCATGTTCTCCGAATTACAATTCCTTTCTGCTGCACTTGTAGCCCTTCAGCTCGGAAAAAGAAGTCCTGCAAAGAGATGAAAATTGCAGAACAGTGACTTAGGAATCCAGGCATGTGACAATTTCCATGAATGTCAGGCATGGCAATTTGCCACAGGGAGAAACAAGGTCATCCTGTGCACCATTATCAGAATCATGGTGCATAGATTGTAAGCAGACAAATGAATCCTTCTCTGCTTCAACCAGTCATTCTTCTTGTCTTCAAAATGCTTTGTATTCAATCATTGCTGAGTTCTATAAAGTATCTTGAATACACAGAATACAGACACTGTTAAGATAAACCATCCCTTTTATTAAATTGAAAGATGGAGATCATTCAAAATTATAATTATAAATGTCTGCCAGACAGGGAGCTATTTAACTTGATATATAACTTAAATGGACCCAGACACCATCAGATATGAGATTGAGACCTCAAGCTAGCTAATGCAAGAAGAGAAATCCCCCCTTTTTCACTAGGTGAGGTGTTAAATATAAAAAACCTTTATTTTCAATTATGGCACTTGAGGTTCTGATTGAACCCTTCCTATTGCGGTTTGGGAGGCATGCCAACCTCGCTGTAGTATAAATCAATCAGCTATATTTCATTTCACTGCTTTTTATTTCATGATTCTTGGAGTTCCTGAACAAGATAGTCACATTAAAAGCTCAGATATTCAGAGTGAACATTAAAAAAATTAGACAGTGAAAAATTTGACTAAAAGATGCAATAAAGTGGAGCATAGAAATTACAAATATGCAGTACACAAGACCTGATGGAAATAAGCATTTATAACTAAAATGCAACCATTTTTTTCTGCGCTTTCAATTTTTCTATAAACCTAAAATGCTCTAAAAATAAAGTCTATTAATTAAAAACAAACAAACAAAAAAACATGCAACCATCTATTGTTTACAATGTATAGCCAGACCTAGAAAGTTAATTAAAAGAAATAAAAGAAAAAAGAAAGGCTTGCTTTGGCTAGTTTGGCTCTGCGGTTAGTGTGTCTGCTTATGGATAGGAGAGTTGTAGGTTCGATGCCCTGTCAAGGGCAGGTACGTGGGTTGTAGGTTTGATCCCTATTCCTGGTTGGGCACAGACACATGCAGGAGGCAACCAATCGATGTGTCTCTCTCACATCAATGTCTCTCTCTCTCTCTCTCCCTCTCCCTCCCTTCCACTCTATCTAAATATCAATGGAAAACTATCCTCCTGGGAGGAGGATTAACAACAAAAGAAGGCTACTCTTAAAACTTCCATGTTACAAGACTATTTGTGAGTATACATTTACAAATTTTGAACATATTCATATCAGAAAAAAATAAACAATTGAAGCATGCAGTGAGGCAAACTATGCACTAGGAAAGTTTCATGTCCAACTATTTCCCCCAAAACTCAGATTTCTACCTTTGCATGTTTTGTTAAAATAAAATGATTTAATGGAAACAAATAAAATACCTAGCATGTTATTCAATAATGTATATGCAAATATGCTTTATGTCTCCCTTTTGAAAGGTTCTGTGGACAAAGATGAAAATGACGTTATGTACTTTAGAAGTTTATAACCAAATGTTTAAATGAAAAATTAAAATCTATACTTACAGATGAATTGGCAGATGAAAACTTTAGTGTTTCAGTTTCACGACAGTGGAATTCACAAGCACAATTCAAGAGCAAACACTAACATAGCTGCTTCTCTCTAAACTGAGATTCAATCAATCATTGCTTTAGCTCAGATTTCAGACAGTTTTTATTGAAACGATCAATACCCAAGGATAATTATGAAAGAGAAAAACAACGCATTTTGCAAGCCGCATTAATTAATGGTAAAGGATTCAGTACTGCCAGGAAGTAAGAAATCCCAAGAAACCTAAATTCTGTTCATCGTCTAAGTTGGAGGATATGGACATATGGCAATCAAATTCCTGATCAAAATGTTTGGAGGCACTTTCATGCCAAAAATACTCTTTGGAGCATCATCTATTTAGACATTCATATGCCTCCAGAACATGTTGGCCAATAAAGCATATTTTCATTTATGTTCTGCCAAGTCTTACTCATTAGCTAAAAAAATCTTATTTTGCAGCTTTTATAAAAAGGATTTGCAGTACCATGTTTCAAAGTCAAGATTTTTATAATTTGTTTTGTTTGTTTTTAACTTGCAATGTTACCAAAGTACTGCAACTTAATGTTTAAACATTAGCTTTCTCCTTGTACTTCACTAATTCCTTGATTACAGATGCTAATAAATTTTAAAAGATACTAATTGAGAAAGTTCCCTGGAATTGCTCACTCTCTGCTCATGGGCAATATTTAATAAAAAATTTGGAAGAAAGAAGTAGAAAGTAACACAAGGATATGAAATAAATGGATGAGAACTGCCCACCTATAAGGAAACCACGTAATAGATTTCAAATGTGTTAAGAAAAATGTAAATACATTAATTATTTAGTTATTTACACTGGATTTTTTATCTTATCTTATATTTTCACTCGAGTTTTTGAAGTGTTAATTAAAAAAATAAATTTAAGCCCAGCTGGTGTGGGTTAGTCAATTGAGCATTGTCTCATGGACTGAGAGGTCCCTGTTTGATTCCGGGTCAGGGCACATGTCTGGGTTTTGCTGGGTTTCAGGCTTGATCCCCAGTAGGGGGCGACAGTAGGCAGCTAATCTGTGTTTCTCACATTGATGTTTCTATCTCTCTCTCCCTACCTCTCTCTCTAAAAAATCAATAGAAACATATTAAAAAATAAAAATAAATTCAAGTCTTTCAATGTTTCCTTTGTAAAGTGTTTGACCTGATAGAAGTTAAGACCCCTTTTAAAAATTCTAGGGTGCTGTTGCATACTTCCTAGCAGGATGGACCCAAGCCTTATATTCTCTAGTTTACTACACATAAATATAAGTTTATATGTGAACATAAAACTGGGAACTGACAGGGACAACAAATGATTCCTTAAAATGACATGAATTTTTGTTACACTTCAGAAATAATCATTATTAGGGAAAAGACACCATATGTCTATGTAGCAAGCTTCCATAAACCTAGTGACTTAAAACAAGTTACCCCAAACATAGTGGATTAAAACCTCGCCCATTTATTATTGTATTTTCTGTAGAACAGAAGCCTGGGCATGTTATCACTGGGTTCTTGTTTTAGGGTCTCAGAAGGCTAAAATCAAGGCTTCAGTCTAGCTGCACTCTCATCTGAGGCTCAGAGTTCATTTGCAAGTTCATTGGTTGTTGGCAGAACTTAGTTCGATGTGGTTATAGGACCGAGTCTCTGCTTTCTCTGGAGATCAACTGGGGGCCATTCTCAGTTCTAGAGGTCCTGCCGCATGGTCCTCTCCACAACAATTCAGTTTGTTCCTTAAAGGGCACCAGGAGAATCTCACTTCGGATCTCTCTGTCAATTCTAAGGGCTGAGCTCAGTAGGACAGGCTACCCAGGATAATCTCCCTTTAGAAGAACTCAAAGTGAGCTGATTAGGGACTTCAGTTACATCTGTACAATCCCTGTGCCATAGAACCTAACATAATCACCAGAGTGATTTCTCAATGACTACACAAGGGGGCTGAAAACTTGAGTCATCTTAGAATTCTGCCTGTCACAGATACAAAAAAATCTGTGTGATAATATGGTGAAACTTTGCCAAGGTAGAAGTGGAAAAGATGTAACTGGAAGACAAGCTTAGGCAAGGAAACAGAAAATCTTTTGTGACCATGTAGCTGATACCACTGCAATAACCTGGTTATGATTTAACAGGAAAAGAGTGAAGGGGAGACTGGATAATATAGGCATGCTGTTTACATAGCTTTTGTCAGAAAGCTAGCTGAACACTCAGGTCTATTTCCCACGTGGGGGAAGGGACTGGACAAAGGCAGTTTTAGACGCATGCCCAGTAAGGTCTGAGTGACGTGGGAGGAGCCCACCTGCCAGTCACACCTGGGAGCGAGTGAATGGTCAGAACAGACGTGGTCACTGCAAGTGTGTGAAAACTGAATATTTAATCTCCTAGAAAAAGGAAAGCTTTGTCTCTGTCTCTGTCTCATTCTCTCTCTCTCCCTTGCTGCCTGCATGTGACTCCCAGTTTACGGGGCCCCCATGCCCTGTATTCTCACACGTGGCTCACGGCCGTGGGGAACCCCACAATGGACTGATGGGCTGGATCTAGCCTGATGCTCAGTGCCTGATTTGGACCCAGCTACGCCATGGAATGGACACCCTGGACTCTGGCCTTATTTCTGGTCTTGCTGAATTCACAACTGCCCCTCTTCCAGGACTGGACTGAGGGACATGGGACTTGACAACCCCAGAAATATAACTCCATGCCAATAAAAACCATGCATTTTCCCCTGGGGGCTTCTGACCATGCTTATTCTGACTGCGCCCCAAGAACCTCTGGCCTCCTCATCCCTCTGGTAACATAACTACAGAATTTAAGAAGACATAGTAAAGCTTATCTTTATTATAGCAATATCACTTTCTTTTATGGAGACCTATGGTAAATTCTTTGATTTGATGAAGATCATTTACTTTGTATAACAATGACCAAAGAGAGGGCACCAGAAATCTGAAACCATCCTGTCCTCTCACTGTTTGTGTATGTGTGTGTATGTTTGTTTTTTATTGTTTGGCCATAAAGATAAATAATTTAGAACTTCTACTTGTGTTAAATTGGTGACTATATAATATGTCTCTGAGATTTCCACATGGACTCAGGATATGTAGGTTATATTATTCAACAATATTTTCATTTGGGAGCATGATATTGCATTTGCCCTGTCTCTGGAGTTCCAATGCAGAAGTTATGGTCCATTCTCTTAAGTACTTATGGATGAAGATAATATAGTACATCAGTGCCTTGATTCAGGAATGGACTAGCCTTAGTTTTCTCGAGACATAGAGCAGTACAGTCAGATAACCACTGTGATTGAAATGAAAACTTTTTCTTGTCATTGAATGGACTGAATAACATATTTTATCTTTCCTTTCTTGAGAGTGTGTTTGGGAATATTACACATTGATTTTACCACAACATAAACAGAAATAGCTTCAGTTGAAATCATTATTACCATTAAAATTTACATGCTGACCTATCTTTTCATTCCAAAGCTTATATAAAATTATCAGCAGCTGAAAAGGCTCATAAGAAGTAATAAAATCAAGGAGAAAAAAATGCAGAGAAAAAAAATCAAGAGTTTAGAGCAAAAATAAAACTTCAGTCAGACATTATCAAAAGAGGTGGTGGAAGTAAACCTACTATGAAAGATGAAAGTTTTATGGAGTTCTATTTTTAGCTTTAGCCCCTAAGAGTTAATTCTTTATGTAAAATAAAAGTAATGTTTGTAAAGCATCTGGATTTTTTTTTTTTAGAAAAATAGCATTTTCTTAAATGCTATTTAAGAACCAGAATTGGGTTCATGCTCTTTACAAAGTACGAGATATTTACAGTTTTTTAAATTAAAGCAACTCTAACATGACTATTCTAGGATATAGGAATCATATCACAAGCATAACCTTTGAAGAGTTATTCATGTAGCCCTGGCTGGTTTGGCTCAGGGGTTAGAGCATCTGCCTGCGGACCAGAGAGGCCTGGGTTCAGTTCCCGCTAAAGGCATGTACCTTTGTTGCAGTTTGTCCTCAGCCCTGGGTGGGGTTGTGTGGGTGGCAGCCAGTCAATGTGTCTCTTTCATATCAATGTTTCTCTCTCTCTCTTCCTCCCTCTCTCCCTCCCACTCTATCCGAAGATAAATGCAAAAATGTCCTGGGGTGAGGCTAAAAAAAAGTTATTCATGTAGAGACCAGGAAGGAAATATCATGGACATGTAGCTGGAACCAAGTTACATGGAAGGGTAAGATACTATCTGTGATTCTAAATTCCAATTCATGCCAATTCAAACTTAGGAAATCCAATTTTCTTCATTATATGTACTTTCCTGGCTTGTGTAGTATTAATATAATAACTGTAAAAACAAACATGATGAGACTAACCATAAGCTACGTGTGACACTGTGTGATTTTTGCTGTTCTTTTGCATGCAGTGACTCTCTTGGTGTCAGGCCTGGAAATGATACTGGAATTACCACTCTGGAATAGGAGAAAATGTACATGCAATTTGTGACAAAAGCCTTGAGATCCTCACACTTGCTTTTTTATTTTTCTTTCCACAAATCCGCTTTTCATCCTCCTTGTCCCAAGACTTGCATTTTTATTCTTGCACGTTTTATTTTACATGTCACCTTTGAGAGGTTTTCCTGACCAACCAAAGTAAATTAGTTTTCTTGGATTATTTTCTCCAATCATAGACTTTACTTCTCCCTCCAAAGTCATGTTGAGGAGTTGGCATTTTAATCTAAGTTTCTTAAGCAGCAAATGAAAATGACCCTCACCTTGCAAATGAGGAAATCGAATCCCAGAGAATGAAATGACACCCTAGAAGTCAAAGCTAGCAAACAGCAAAGTTATGATTTAAATTCTGGTATACAGACTGAAAATTCTTGTTTTCTAACATGCTGTGATACTTCCATAAATTTCTTTGAGCACCAGTTTTAAATCAGGTGTGGTTTTGCTCTCCTGGGGACCCTTTGGCGATGCCTGGAATCTTATTCTAGCTGTTGCCACACATTGTGTGTGTGTGTGTCTTTGTGTGTTTGGATGGGGGGGTCCTACTGGCATCTAGTGAAGAGGGTACAATGATGCTGTTAAACATCCTACAGTGCACAGGACAGTTTCCACACAACAAAATAGTATCCAGCCCAACATTTCAATCATATCATTGTTAAGAAACTGAGCCTTAGAATACTTAAAAGAATAAAAGCAATACTTACGCCACTATGTGTTTTTGATATACAAAGAGTATACAAATAGCTCTCCAATGCTTGCATTTTGTAACCCTTTTCTAAAGAATTGTTCTAAGTCTCTCCAGCATCTTGTGAGTAATATAATCTAAACACACAGATGAGATCTTTATAGGGAAGCATATGTTAATTTTAAGATTAATTTCTAATTTGTCCATACCAATGACTTAAAAATAAAATTGTCAGTCTTCATATCTGTGAAAGTATAAATGAGAACTGTATTTTAAAAGCAGTCATCTACTATAAGCTATCATGGGGAAATCACACATATTTCAAGCCTATGCAATGACCCGGAAACAATGGTGGTGTTTTTTTCTTCTTCTTTTTCTACCATTTATGACTGCGAATAAGTAACCAAGCCATATAAGAGATGGTGGAGAAGTTTCACCAGAACGAACAGGAGATTGGTTGGTACAGGAAATCTGTGCTCACTTTCGAAAGGTGTAGCGGCTCATGCGCTACCAGATCTGCAGACTGAGAGGCCAGGAGCAGAGAGGCAGCCGGCAGCACCGGGACAGCAGAGCGGCTCCGCCCCCGCAGGGAGGTTCCAGACCCCCAGACCCCCAGAGAAGGGCTGGTAGGAGCAGACACCTAGCATTGTTCACCAGCAAACCATGATCCCTTTGCCTTTAGCAAAGAAAGACTGGTTTGTACATTTGTCTTTGCACATTCTCTCTAATTACAGGCTTCCTCTTCAACCTCGCAAAATCAACCATCAGAGAAGTGAAGAAATTAGTTAAAAGGGTCAGTTAAGATCATGACAACCTAAAATATATATTATGGCCAATACACACAAGTGATTCTTTTACTGGCTTAAGCCAAATTAATTTGCACTAATTCCACTGCTCCAGAATGCAAGCTAATATCAACACTTCAATCTAAATTTTTCATTGGAGATATGATAACTTCATGAAATTCTTCTGCTACTACAACTGTTTATTGTCTATCTCTCTTGATGCTAGCCTAATGATACTTTGCTTAAAAGCATGGAATGTGTTTATCTTCTAAACTGTATGCCTCGTATGTACAAGAGTACACAAGAACCTGCCACATATGTGTTTAATAAATGGATAAATACAGTAAAGTCAAATATGTGCAATTTTCTCACCGAAGTGTATGTAATCAGGATTATATCAAATCTGTATTACTCTGCTGGGATTTCTTTAACAAAGCACCAAAGACTGCGTGGTTTGAACAACAGAATTAGTTTTCTAGAATTAATTTTAGTTCTAGAAGCTAAAAGACCTACATCGAGATATGAGCAAGGCTGATTTCTTCTGAAGCCTCTCTCTTTGACTTGCAAATGGCTGTCTTCTTCCTGTGTGTCCTACAGTCTTCCCTTTGTATTTGTGTCTGTGTCCTAATTTCCTTAATAAAATACAAGTAATATTAGATTGAGTCCCACCCTAATGTCCTCATGTTTACAACTGCCCTTTTAGAGGCCATATTTCCAAACATAGTCACTTTATGAGTTACTGGGATCCGAGGCTCTAACATATGAATTTGAGGGGACGCAAGTCATCTCATAACAAAACCTATTGCCAAGCGATTGCATTCTTTTTTGCAATTTTCAGCTATTATTCATGTGGCTGTTAAGCATATATTACTTTAGCACCAAATCCAGGTACTCAAAGTTTTGTAGATTAAACCTAGTAATGTACACAATACCAAGTGATTGCTTTTGTTTATCAATCTCATAATAAATTGTAAGCATTCTTTTCACAGGGCCCAATACAATAAGATTGCAAATTAATTAAGCTTGAAGAAAACAAGGTAAGGTATGAGACTTGCCAGTCAGAGAAAGACCACTGCCCTATGATCTCACTAATATGTAGAATCTAATGAACACAATAATCTGATGAGTTGAATGGAACTGAAAACATGGACACATGAAACACACTGGCCAGTGCCTCAGGGGAGGGCTGTGGGGTGACGGGATAAAGGAAGTGAAAGGACTAGCTAAAGAATATACACGTATAGCCCACGGACATGGACATGCTTTACTGAAGGCCAGGGGAGGGGGAAGGGGGGGGCTGGAGATGGGCAAAGAAGGGGAAAAGGGGAGACCTACAATAATGCCAACATTAAAAATTTCTAATAAAAAAATTTAGAAATCATAAAAGAAAAGAATTGAATTTTAAGACTATGTGTACTTAAATTAACAAAAGGATTGATTTTATTCATTTGAGTTGCATTATTATACATACATGTATGTTTATATGTTATGTACACACTTATGGGTTTATAAAGCACAATGCTTAGAATAAATAAAGAATGGTTTGTAAATAAATGTGTCGTGTATCTCATTAAACATATTTGAAGCAATGCATAAGAGAGAAGGGCTTCATTTTCTCACTTAAAATTATGTTTCTATAGAATATAAATTTTCAGCAAGCATTATAAAAGACTGGTTGAAATCGTATATAAATTTTGATGTTATATCATCACAGACTTAATGTACAACTTAAAGTATTTCCTTTTTAAAGACAAATTATCTCAATAAGACAACCAAAATTTTTCAGAAACATCATAACTACTATGTCTAAGTGTCCAAACTTGAAATTATCTGACATAATTTTTTATTTTAATTCTGGAAAATATATTTTTTAAAATCTACTCTCCAAAAGAGAGAAGAAATAGCATTTATGGTTATTAACAGAAATAAAAAGTTAGAAAAATGATTTTACCTGAAAATACAGTGGGAAATTATTTAGCTATGCAATAGTCATACTTTACAAAGTTAGTCATAAAACTATGTTCTCTACATAAGGCATTTGTAGTTCTATTTCCCAGGACAAAAATGAAACAAAGCAGTTTTTTACATATTAGTTGCTAAAACACAGAATTTAAATGGAAATAATACATATATCATTTTACAGTTTACAAGTACTTTTGGTACCAGAAAGGATTTATTGTAATACATATTACTCATCCAAATCTTAGGAGTATCTTTCTAACAGCCTTGACAATTTTTAGTTGAATTTGTCAGCTGTGGTTTAGGTTTAGACTCCTACAAATTAGAATTTTTTAAGGTAAAAAAGTATTGCCCGGCCAGTGTGGCTCAGTGATTGAGCATCGACCCATGCACAAAGAGGTCGCTGGTTCAATTCCCAGTCAGGGCAAATGTCCAGGTTGTGGGCCCAACCCCCAGTGGGGTGCATACAGGAGGCGGCCAATTGATGCTCTCTCTCATCAATGTTTTTATCTCTCTTTCTTTTTCTCTCTCTCTAAAATCAATAAAGAAAAAAAATTAAAACAAATAATAAAATAAAAAATTAAGGTAAAAATATACTAATTGCGAACTTTTATGGGTTAAATAATGATCTTCACAATTTATATATTTAAGTCCTAATTCCAAGTACTTCCAAATATGACTGTATTTGAACATATAGGTGGGCCCTAAAATCCAGTATGACTGGTGTCCTTAAAAAAGAGAATAGACATAGACACAGGCAGAGTGAGGAAGGACAATGGGGGGACACAGGAAATGCAGCCATTTGTAAGCCAAGGACCTATGAACCTACACCATAAAAATGAAAATATATACAGTAGATGCCCCTTATCCATGGGTTATACATTACAAGACCCCTCAGTGGATTTCTGAAACCACAGATGGTACTGAAGCCTATATATACTATACATACATATATAAGATAAAGTTTAATTTACACATTAGGCAAAGTAAGAGATTCACAATAACTAAAAATAAAATATAACAATTACATCAATATACTGTAATAGAAGTTATGTTAGTGTGATCTCTGTATTTCTCGAAATAACCTGTACTGTACTCACCGTTTCACTTAAAGGAAGCACTTTATAGCTTCTCTCCGGCATATACAAATTGCCAGGATCACTACTCTTGCACTTTCAAGTCATTATTAAGTAAAATAAGGGTTACTTAGACACAAGCCCTGTGATACCACGACAGCTGAAGACCTCTACTAGGTGACCAATGGGTGGGGAGCATACAGAGTGTGGGGACTCTAGACAAAGTGATGACTCACCCACAGGGCAGGATGATCTGAGAGTTCATCACGCTGCTCAGAGTGGCATGTGATTCGAAACTCACGAAGAGTTTATTTCTGGAATTTTTCATTAATGCTTTCCCACTGCAGTTGACAGTAAGTCACTGAAACCACAATGTCCCTGAAACCGTGAAAAGTAAGGGAGTGGGGACTATACATGTCCATGTATAACTAAAGGATGTGTAAATATTTTTTCGATAATATAAAATATGTATTAAACATTTTGTGTGAATACGCTGAATATAAACACTGGGTATAGGCTGCACAAGGCATGTGACCCAATCCCACTTTACTTACTTCATCCTACAGTTATTTTGTTATGCTTACATCATGACTTAACCTTTATAGAACATTTTTTTTAATTTTTTATTGAATTTATTGGGGTGACAGTGGTTAATGAAATTAAGTTTCAGGTGTACAATTCTACAATACATCATCTGTACATTGTATTGTGTGTTCACCACCCCATGTCAAGTCTCCTTCTATCACGATTTATCCCTCCTTTACCCTCGTCTACGTTCTCCCATCCCTTCATTTTTTAATTTTTCAATTACAGTTGATATACACTGTTAGTTTCAGGAGTACACCCCAGTGATTAGACATTATGTAACTTACTAAGTGATCATCCAATACATCTTATGCCCATCTGGCACCAGTTATTAGAACATTATTGACTATATTCACTATCCCCATAACTATTCTGTAACTATCCATTTACATTTTTTAATTCCTTCACCTTTTTTACCCATCCCCCCAACACCCTTCCTATCTGGCAAACATTAAAATGTTCTCTGTACCTATGAGTCTGTTTCTGTTCTGCTTGTTCATTTTGTTTGCAGATCCAGTTATTGAGAGATATGCATTTATTGCCATCTTCTCCCTTCTTTCTCCTCCTTCCTCATCCTCTGCCTTCCTCCCTCCTCTTCCTCCTCCTTCTCCTTCTTCTTCTCCTCTTCCTCCTCCTCTTTCTTCTTGATCCTTTAACATTTCATGTAAAACTGGTTTGGTGGTAATGAACTCCTTTAGCCTTTTCTTGTCTGGAAAGCTCTTTGTCTGCCTGTCATTAATTCTAAATGATAACTTTGTTGACTAGAATAGTCTTGGTGGTAGGTGCTTGTGTTTTTTTTTTGTTTGTTGGTTGGTTGGTTGGTTTTATCACTTTATTATTATTTTTTATTTAATTTTATTTTTGTTACAGGTGTTTCTCCTTTTTTACCCCATTGATACCATCCTCCCCATCCCACCCCTGCCCCATCCCCAGCTTTGTTGTCCATGTCCATTGGTTATGCACACATGAATATAAGTTCTATGGTTTATCTCTTCCCACCCCCTCACCATGCCTTCTTCTGAGGGTTGTCAGTCTGTGCCCTACTTCCGGGTTTCTGGGTCTACCCTATTCCTCAGACTGTTATATTCATTATATTCCATATATAAATGAGAGCATGTGGTATTTGTCTTTTTATGCTTGGCTTGTTTCACTTAGGATAATACTTTCCAGGTCCCTCCATGTCGTCTCAAAAGATAAGAGATCTTTCTTTCTTACAGCTGCATAGTACTCCATTGTGTATATGTACCACTGCTTTTTTATCCATTCGTCTGCTGATAGACACTTGTGCTGTTTCCAGATCTTATCTGTTGTAAATAGTGCTGCTATGAACATGGGGTACATATATTCTTTCAGATTGGTTTTTCAGGCTTCTTAGGGTATATTCCTAGAAGCGGGATCACTGGGTCAAATGGAAGTTCAATTTTTAATTTTTTGAGGTAGCACCATATTGTTTTCCACAGTGGCTGCACCAGTCTGCATTCCCACTATAAACCAGGTAAAAATAATGCACAGTTCAGCGGTTAGAGTGACAGCTTGCAGTCCAGAGAGACCCTGTTCCGTTCCTGCCAAGGGCACGTGCCTCTGTTGTGGTTTTTCCCCAGCCTGGTTGGATCCTGTGGGAGGCAGCCACTCGATGTGTCCCTTTCATGTCGATGTTTCTCTCTCTCTCTACTCTCTCTCCTTCCTACTCTGTCTGAAAAAAAGTGGAAAAATGTCCTCGAGTGAGGACAAAAAAAAAAAAAAAAAGTGCACAATGTTGTTTGAATATTACATTCTAATAACTCCTTTCCAAATAGTGGCAAAAATATTTATCCAGGTATCATCTCCATGTCTTCGTCTTGCTCTTAATCACATTTTCTTCTTTGCAATTTATATTGATATCATGCACAGGCCTATGTCCACATTACTTACATCCCACTCTATCACACACATCATGATGATTTTTACAAAAAATGCATACAATATGAGTGCATTTATATCAAATTCCAGAAAATGAAAACTGATATGTTAGTGACAGAAAACTGTTCAGTGGTTGCTTATGTCTAGGAGGACGGGAAGGGGTAGGAGAAAAAATTATAGCAAGACTTCTAATATCAACTGTAAATCATTCTATTTCACTATCATTAGTTCAATTTCAGTTTTTAAATACATCCTTGTTCAGCTGTTGGTCTACTTGTAACTTATGCATGCATTCTATAACATTGGAATATAAGCTCTTCTTTTTCAATAGCTCTAAAAATGTCTGGCATATCTGCTGATTAACACACACACACACACACACACACACACACACACACACACACGTTTTCTAACTCTGGGTTAAGGTTCTTGATGCCATTTTCTTTCTCTATACCTAGTTCTGCATTCCTTTGAATGCACTTTTGGGGAAATAGAATTTTATAGTATTCAGTTTTGTTTTGATAAGACAAACCTCTTTGTAGGTTGAGAAAAAACTGCCAATAGTTTGGCAAGCACTTGAAAAGTCATGTCATTGTGCAGAAGTCTGAATTTTTTGATAAGTTTTTGTACCTAATATTCAAAATCCTTCCCATAATGAATTTGTTTAATTTGTGCTGAATTGTTTTATTTGCTTTCATGATCATTTCAGAGTTATCCACATACTAACTCTATAGAATGAAATTTGCTGTTTCCATTTGCATTTCTCTGCAAGACCTCCTGAAAGATTGTGATTCATGGTAATTTACCTGACAGTTATAGCAATGTTTTTCTAATAAACTTAAAATTTTTTCTTCTTATATCAGTTTATATTATCTACCACCCTTGAAGAATGTTCTGGTGTCTATTTCAGTAATCTATGCTTAAGATCACTAACATATATAGACAAAGAAAATTTAAAATCCCATTCAGATGTCTTTAAATTATTTTTCTCTAAATAGTCATAATTGACATGAGAATTATTATGCCATTGAATAATTGAATGTTTTACTCTTTATGCATATGTTCTGGGCTTTCTAAAGAGAAATATAATTTTTTATTGAATGGTGCTCTTAATTCAATACCTTGTATTACCACTTCATAAATTTTGTAACTCTAGTAAGAAATATTCTATAAAAGTTCCCCAAAATAACTGCATTAACTCCATTAAATTAACAATGTATAAGATGAAGATTTCCACTTAAGTTCTTTTGTAAGAGCATCAATATTTTATTCATTTCTAAGAAAAAGACTTAACTCAGGTTTGGTTTTTTTTCTTTCTCGATAAAATACTTTTTTTTTTTTTAACTGTATGAATAATACACCTAGACAAGTCACCTACTGGGCAGAGATCTTACTTAATTTCCGGTTTAAAAAATTACATGTCTCATATCAATTCATACTTTAAATGTAACTCCAAAGGCTGAGTTCTAAAGAAAAACAGGTTTAAAAAAAATGGACCCTAAATTAACTATGCCTCATTTATAGTTCATAGCCAATCTCGCCTATGAAGAATTCAAAAATTACAAGGTTTTTTTTTTTTTTTTTTTTTTTTAATAACATACTATTCTAAGTGTAATTTCATGGACTGGACTTTGTTTAAAAACATTGCAACCATTTTTATGTGTGAAACTGCCATTAGCATTGTGCCATATAAATATATATCTTTTATCAAAACCTAGAAAGTAGTGATTTGTGCTTTAAAATATCTTTCCTGAGTTGTTTTTCCCATCTTGCAGGATGGTGGGGGAAAAACCTGAGAAGCCAGATACTAAGGAGAAGAAACCTGATACTCAGGAGAAGAAACCTGGAGCCCAGAAGGCTGGTGCTGGAGGCAAGGTTAAGAAGGGTAACCTCAAGGCCAAGATGCCTGGGAAGGGGAAGCCCCACTGCAGCTGAAACCCTGTCCTAGTCAGAGGAATTGGCAGGTATTCCTGGTCGGCTATGTATTCCCGAAAGGCCAGGTACAAGAGGAAGTATTCCGCAGCTAAATCCAGGAATGAAACGAAAAAGAAGAAAGTTCTTGCTACTGTCACAAAACCAGTTGGTGGCGACAAGAATGGTGGTACCCGAGTGGTTAAACTTCACAAAATTCCTGGATAGTATCCTACTGAAGATGTGCCTGGGAAGCTGCTGAGCTATGGCAAGAAACCCTTCAGTCAGCATGTGAGAAAATTGCGGACGAGCATCACTCCCGGGACCATTCTGATAGTCCTCACTGGGCACCACAGAGGCAAGAGGGTGACTTTCCTGAAGCAGCTGAGCAGTGGCTTGCTACCTGTGACTGGACTTCTGTCCCTTAATCGAGTTCCTCTGCGTAGAACACATCAGAAATTTGTCATTGCCACCTCCACCAAAATTGATATCAGTGGTGTGAAAATCCCCAAACATCTCACTGATGCTTACTTTAAGAAGAAGAAGCTGCGCAAGCCCAGGCACCAGGAGGGGGAGATCTTTGACACAGAGAAAGAGAAGTATGAGATTACAGAGCAGCGCAAGGTTGACCAGAAAGCCGT
Source organism: Molossus molossus (assembly GCF_014108415.1). Taxonomy (NCBI): domain Eukaryota; kingdom Metazoa; phylum Chordata; class Mammalia; order Chiroptera; family Molossidae; genus Molossus; species Molossus molossus. The sequence goes on from NW_023425345.1 coordinate 80,641,323, forward strand.
GGACTCGCAAATTCTGCCCCAAATCAAATTTGTTCCTCAGTTCCAGGGATACCTCCACTCTGTGTTTGCTCTCACAAATGGGCTTTATCCTCATAAAATGGTGTTCTAAATTTCTTACCAAGAACCTAATTAAATAACTGATCTATTGTTAAGAAAAATAAATAAAATATCTTTCCTTCATCTCTCATTGCAGAGTAATTCTCACCTGATCTGATATTAACACCATCCCCCTGTCCCCTTTTTGCATAAACAAAATCTAAGTCACAATATTTTAAAAGACTTTTTCAAAACCATGCCTACCAAAAGGGGACAGCGCTTTCTGGACTTGTGTGTCTTTTTCTTTCACCAAGTTAGGGAAATTTGCATTCATTATTTTTAAAAATAGGTTCTCAATCTCTTGCTTTCTTTCTTCTCCTTCTAGTGCCCCTATAATGCCAATGTTGTCCCTTATAATATCTTCATTTTTTAAATTATTATTATTATTTTTTTGCTACTCTCTTTGGGATTTTTGTGCTACTTTTTCTTCCAAATCAATGATTTGATATTTTGCATCATCTAATCTGCTGTTGATACCTTCTAGTGTATTTCTCATTTTAGATATTGTATTAATTTCTGATTGGTTCTATTTTATGGTTTCTATGTCATTTTTTAATGCTTACTATGTTTTTGTTTAACTTTTCATTGAGTTAATCTATTCTTTTCCTAAATTCTTTGTCTTTGAGCATCTTTATAGCCATTGTTTCGAACTTTGTTTCTGGTAGATTGGTTGCTTCTGTTTCATTCCGTTTTTTCTCTAAAGATGTCTTCTGATTTTCCCCCCTTCATTTGGGGCATGTTTCTTTGTCTCCCCATTTTGGCTGCCTGTATGAATTTGTTTCTGTGTATTAGGTAGCTCTGCTATGTTTCCCAGTCTTGGAATGGTGACCTTATGTAGTAAGTGTCCTTTGGGGTTCAGTGGTGCAGTCTTCCTGATCACCAGAGCCAGGTGCTCCAGGAATGCCCCTTGTGTGCATTATGTGAACACTTCTGTTGTAATTGGGCTTTGATTGTTCTTGGCCTGTTTGTGGGTGGGGCTGACTATGAGGATTGACCCCTACCATACTGTCTGATCTTCTGTGTGGGGGCTGATGCCACAAAGTAGAATTCACCCAGCAAGTTCTAGTGCCTGTTTCAGTCTCTTTTTGGGTGTGCCGCTTATGGAGCCAATTGGGTTATACTGTACATGGCCTGAAGCTTGCCACTTGGTGTGTTGGTTCTGGGTTCCTTGGGAGGGACCCTGGTGCGGGTCAATATCAGATGCTGCCTGTGATCAGCCCTGAGCTATCTGTTTGGAGCTACAAAGTAATCTAAAGTTGGTGGCTGCCTCTGCTGGGATGGGGACATGTGGGTGGGCCAAGGTTTGTACCAAGGCTGGCACCACCAGCACTGAGCACGCGGAAAGGTCAGCGAAAGGCTCAAGGCAGCCCAAGAACCATCTATGTTGCCTGTAGACTAAGTCACTAAAAGAGCTTCTGATGGCATGAGAGTTGTGTGAGGTAGGTTTTTAGTGGGGTGAATGGTTACTATAGACTCAAACTTGGTAGTACTGGGTCTGAAGCCACTCATCAATAATCTCAGTGTACACCAAGGCCAGCTGCCCCCTGCCTGGGGCCCACAGACTTTTGTGTTGGGTCAAGGTCTCCGGAAGTCATCAGGATGAAGCCAGCAAATTTCATCAGGCTAAAATAGACGAAGATTTGGTCTTGTGGAGGGTGGGCTCTGCAGAGAAGTGATGGTGCCAGCTGAACATGAGAGGGAACATTGGTCCTTGCCCTAGAGTCACACCATTCAGTCCCACTCTTTGCATCTCTGCCACCCCTGAGTCCACCCAGGTGTCTTTGAGTAACCCCCGGAAATTCTACACTGCAGGCCCAGGCTGGCTGTAGCCAGCCAATTATGAAGGACATGAGCTTAGCAGGGCAGGGCCACAGGGTATTGGGAGGGTAGGGCTAGTGCATTTTTCCAGAATGATGCAGTATGGAGAGGAGTGCTTGATCACAAACAAGGGTGTCTGTGGGCGATGTGGGAGATGAACTTTATTCTTTGATAAGTGTATGAAAGTAGAATTATTTTTCAGATTTCATTAGGCTTCACTTTCTCTATATTTACAAGTTGACATCTTGAGGTTGCCAAAGCTTCAAACTCTGGGAAAGTTGATTTGGTTCTTTAATTCATCCTCGTAGAGTCTATAGCTCCCCAATCCAACCTCTTTATCAGGGAGTCTGTACAGGTTTTCCTATATTTATACAATGCTTAGATCTGGTAGCTGATGTAAATGATTACATTTTTCTTCACGATCACACTGACATTTATTTAACATTGGCTTCAGCTTTTCAAATTTATACGATCATATATGCTAACAACTCACAAAGCTATAAAACCTCTTCTACAAATCTCAAAGCAGGATACGCTAAACATAAATATTATTTTTAGAATCATACCACTATTGCAAATATGCTCAAGTGAGGAACTGGCTAGGAATTTGCTTTCATGTATTTTGAGAATCTCAAGATATATTTTTAGAAACTATAAAAAGCTAGGAAAAAATTGTTGCCAGACACACCATTAGATGACAAAAAAAGACAACAGTGCTACTTGGAAAAATTGCCATTGATAATCACATATACACAAATTCTAATTTAGTTCCTACCTCTAAAAACTTTCTCAGTTCGAAAATGTTACAAATAAAATTTTTCCGGCCTCTAATGTAAGTGTGCGCTTTTTTCCCTCTAGCATCTGCCTATAAGTTATTACAGTGGTTTCATGTGCTTTTACATATGTTCACCAAATCTAAATCTTAAAATATCAGAGACATAACTGCCTTCACAGTATTTTAGATCCATTGAGCAATACATTGTCTCAAAGACATTATATTCCTCCATCTGTGACTAATAATATAAATCTTATTAAAATGAATATTGAGAAATTAATCTCCACACACGAGCATAAGCAAATGAATAACATTTAAAAATAAAATTACATTAAATAAAAAGCAAAGGAACACTAGGCGACAGCTATTCAAAATGCTCCAACTCTAACTCGGTAATGTACTTGGTTCTACAAGAAAATGCAAAAGAAAAAAGTCATGTATAATTTAAGGCAATATCCAAGTGTTGCTTACATATCAGTATTTTCCTTAAAAATAAGGTGAGGTTAAAATATCTTTTTGCTAGTGTGCATAAATCATTGTATAAATCATGCACTTAACATGGTTCTCTAATCTCAAAGATTATCATATTTCACTATAGATTAATGGAGTGATATCCAGAGGTAATTTCATGATATGAACCAAGGCAATAAGAAATGGGCATTTAATTGCTAATAGGAGAAAAAAATAATAAAATAATTCCAATCTTTTTGTTGTCAGAGCCCTAATGCTAGAGCTCTAGTAACATTCTGTGAGTTTGTTAACATATAGGATTACATACATGTAGGAAGCTGCAGCCAATGGTACATCAATGTCAAACACTAATGTTACAATGGTAGAGGGTTTCTTACAATTTCTTTTGCTGAACTCAGAAATTTGTGCAATCTTTTAACACTCTTATTGAGTCTTACAGCTCTAAGCATATTGAGGCTTAACTGTTACTGTTGCAGAACCAAATAGTTTTAGCTGATCTTTCATATTTTAAGCTCAATATAAGTTTGCTCACTGGGAGAACTGTTAATAGAATGTCCAAAAGGCAATGCTTCAAATTTTATTTTCCTTCCAAGTTATTAAATGATTTGTTTCTCTTTTAAGTCACATAGGAACTTCTGTGAACCTAGCTCAAATTTCACATATTTTATCTCACTTTTTAAAAAATATGATTTTATTAATTTTAGAAAGAGAAAGAAGGGACAGGGAGAGGAAGAGAAACATTGATGAGAGAGATACCTCAGTTGGCTGCTTCCTGCATGCCTCCTGCTGGGGATTGAGCCTGCAAACTGGGCATGTGCCCTGACCATCAATCAAACTGGAAGCCTCCTGCTGGACAACACTCAACCAACTGAGGCACACAGGCCAGGGCTTTTATCTCACTTTTAAAGAAACAGCTAGTCTGAGTCAAAATGGGCTGGGCCAACACTCAGACAACTTTCAGGGAAAAAGAAAAAAATCCTTGCTGCCATGATTTTGACTATGTCAGGAAAAACAAACAAACAAACAAAACAAAACAAAAATAAAACCCATGCAAATCTTTTGCATATTTTCCAGAGAAAATGGATAGTATTTTTTATGGTGATGAATATTATTATCTTGGAAAAAATTACCAATTACTTTCTAAGCATTACTTGACCTGCTGATTGATGGATTCAAAGTCTAGATAAGTTCATTGTTCTAAATTCTCAAGTTTCTTCGCTCATGCTAATTGCCATAGTTGCATCTTCCAAAGGTTTGATTTTCTCCTGGGGTGTTTATCATTTGTGGCATTATGTCACTGCCCACATTGCTAAACTGTATTGAATATGGGAGAGTGGCATCCCTCATCCCATTCTACTTGGATCAGCAACACACTTAAATGCTATTTACTACAAATTAGGTCTTTTGTTCCTTCAATTAGTTCCGCTATAGCAGATGGTATCATGTAAGTGTGACTCTTGGTTACTGGCACATGACATTCACTTCTGATGACCAGACATGTCTTTTGGGATTCAGTTCTCATAGGTCTGAATGTTATTATTCCTTTTTTTCCTAAATACTGACTAGGTTAAAAGGTCAAAACCACAGAATCAGCATGATAATTTTTTCTATTATACTATGGAGTAAAAATGCATATCTTTATTTTTCACATTAATTGAAAAATACAACCTATAGAATAATTTTCAGATAACTGAGATGAGATATTTGTGGAGCTACTAGTGTATATTCTAGAAAATATTTTAGTGTTTAATTTTATTTTATCACCATTCTCCCATAGTTTGTGGATGTTGTCTACCAAACAAGAAAGGTGTAAATTGTGAAATTGAAAAAGAGAAAACCCATATTCTCTAAGAGTATTTTAAAATGTAAAGAGAATATGCCTAATAGAAACAAAATAATAAAAAATACTTGCTCTTAGAGGTCTCCTTTAAAGTATTAATTTTAGAAAACATAATTTTCCAATTCCCAAATTAAATATCTAGCCATATGGGCAAAGAGTGGAACAGACAAACTGGTTGGGTAAATTTTTATGTCTATTAAAGCCTACCATCAGTGTGTATGTAGATGGAGTTTAAACAAGCACAGGTAATATTTATTATTTTGAATATATTTTATTAATTAATTGATTTTTGATTTTATTGATTTTTAGAGATAGAAACATTGATGAGAGAGAGAAACATAGATCAGCTGCCTCCTGTGTGCCCCCTAGTGGGGATTGAGCCAGCAACAAGGGCATGTGTCCTCACCAGGAATTGAACCAGCAACCCTTTGATTCTGGGATGATGCCCAACCAAGTGAGTCACACCAGCCAGGGCTGATTTTGAATATTCTTTAAAGGATGAGTAAAAAACAAAAAGACAGTTTAACAATTTTTTAATCTACATCAAAATTGCTATAAAGAATACCAAAATTTTGAGGTAATACACTATCTCAGGAAGATGGGCAGAATAAGCTCCCATCTCTAAGAAGCTCCCAAAATCCAATTATCCTATCTTCTATTAGGATTATAAAGATATAAAACAAAGAAACAATGTCTTATCTATATAATCTATAAGCAAACATTATCAAATGTTCAATAGGCAGAACACATTTTTAGTTCGAATATGATCACAATATAATACCATATGGTAAAATGTACTCTACTTCACAGATGGCTCATAGAAACTTACTGAAGATGGTTTGGAGATTTACTACATGCACATAAGTTAGGGCTTTTAAAATGAGGCAATACATGAGGAAGAAGATTAAACAATGAAATGAGCAAAATTGGTGTAGAAAAACAAGCTATATATCATAAAGGAGATGAAAGTAGATGTGAATCAAGAGAAGAATAATATAATAACTTGAAAACATCATTTTATTCTAAAATAATGATAACCCATTATCACTATGACTTAAGGTTGATATTATTGAAGCCATATAAATAAATGACAGCAAATGAAGATTAATATGTAAGTATTCATTTCAGTGTGGTTTTATCACTAAGTATGGTTTAAGGATGATACAGCTCTATTTTAATAACATTGGATATATTGCTTTAAATATGTGGTAAAAGTTTTACTGTCTTAAACATAGTTGTCTTTCTTAAATTAATTGTCTTGAGAAATGAAGAAACACGTTCTATTTGAGATGATAAAGCAGTATAAAAAGTCCCTAATGAAGATCACAGGTAATATCCTAGTAATTAGTGAGACAATTGGACACAGAAGTATCCTGATTAAGTTCCTCTTATAAAAGGTAACTTGTCTTTTTAAAATTTATTGAAAATGATGTGGGGTATTTCATATGCATTACTGTTTGTGCTGTCAATTTAAAATCATTATGTATTCATGAATTTCTATTTAACAGTTTTCTGGTTAACAAGTGTTTTTGTACAGAGCAAAATTGAAATCAACTCATATTTTGCTAATGCACATAAAACCAGATATTTTCGGATTCTAACTTTGCAGAAAAGATAGATAAATAATTGTAATATTTCACTGATTTAAAATAGATAAAAATTTATTTAATGAAAACACAACTCATAAAGAACTAAAAAAGTATAGAAGTGTATGAAAGGAAAATAAATTATTGACTTACTCGACTTACCATCTAAATATTTCCACAACTGTTAACCATATCTTACATACACTTTGAGAAATTTTCTATTCACAGGAAAGATTCCTAATCTAAGGTTTGAGAAGCAGTAATCAATTAGCACATAAATAAATAAAATTAATTAGTGCATTAGAAATAAGAAGTATAAAGGAGAAGATTAAATAATAAGTGGGCCCTGGCTGGTGTGGCTCAGTTGGTTGAACATCGTCCCATGTACTGAAGGGTTGCTGGTTTGATTCTTAGTCAGAGCACATGCCCAGGTTGCAAGCTCACTCCCCAGTGGGGGGTATACAGGAGGCAACTGATCAATGTTACACTTTCGCATTGATGTGTGTGTGTGTGCGTGTGTGTGTGTCTCTCCCTTTCCCTTCCTTTCTCTCTAAAAATCAATAAAGATATATATTTTTAAAAAACAAGTGCATAATGGGGTGGAGGGTGAAGTAAATACCATGGTAAAATAATAACCACAATTTTTACAACATAACACCTTCAATAGATGACTCTGAGACAAGTTCTTTTTGCAGAATCCATGGAACTTGCAAGGCCTTTAGGAAAAGGTCAAACATCGTTGTTATTCCAGTGATAAAGGGAACCTTAGATTTTGTCTGAAGGTTGGAGATAAAGTACTGCTGAAGAAGAACTGAAAGATTTGACCAGCCTAACTAGTATTAAAAGATGGCATTTGTTGAGTGCTTATGCAACAGGTATGTAAAGTTCTGTGAACTATTAAAAATACCGAACACCATCCTATGACGTAGTCAAATGTTATGTCCATTTGACAGATGATTAAAAGGAGGGCACAGGAATCAACGGGTTTCCAAATATCCGAACTTCAGTATATGGAAGAGGAAAGGTTTTGAGCCATAACCCTTGAGATCAAGTTTTTAACCATTACTATCTCTCACCTAGGTAGAAAACTATTTAGATCCCAATGGAATTCTATGATGCTGAAGCAGATGTGGTGATATGTGTTCTGGCAAAAGAAGTGTAGAAGTAAAAGTCGTAGGGCCTTTTAACTGAACCTCTTTTTCATGATGTGGGACGGGCAGTGGGAAGTTGCTTAAGCAGTAATGGGAGCATCTTGGTCCTGGTGAGGAAGTGGTATGGGGTCTTTCCTGAGTGTTTTATACAGCCAGGATAAAAAATATATATATATTGATTTCTCTCTTTTTATAAGAGAATGTAAATTTCAGAACTCCATGGGGAGTTTATTAATTCTGTGATTGTTTTTTAACTAAAAAGGATGATCATAAGGATGTCTGAATTCTAAAAAAAAAAAATTAAAATTAAAATTATGCCTACAACAATGTTTAGAATAGAGAAAATGCATTTTGGAAATAAGGAACAAAATAAGAAAACTAACTGAATATTGCATATTTTCCTGAAATTTTAAACCACTGGTTGGCAAAATAAGTCATGATAAAACATGAAAAGGCCTGAGTGAATGAACAATGTGGTAATTGAGAGAGAGACTGTGGTAAAGAGTCTCAATTTGTAAAGAATTATCCCCCTGACCTCCCCCATTCACCCTCCCCTGTCTTCTGTCTTCATCTTTGTTCATTTATTTTCTCTCCCTTTCTGTCTCTCTCACACACACAGATAACTTCACTACAAACTGTCTCATGCGTATCTCCAGGAATTAATTACTAGTTTACCAAGTCTCCGGAACAACAACAAACTAAATAGGCAGCTGTTGGCAACTGTTGCAGTATTAAAGTAGAAACACAGTCAGCATGATACCTTTCGATTTTGAACCTAAATTATTTGTAACACCACTCTCAGAAACTTGAAAGGAACATTTTCAGCTGTTTTGTAAGGTTACTGGAACTGTTGTGTCTCTCTTGTCATCCTCAAAGTATCTGTCATATGTGCCTGAAATATGTCATTGGGGGAAAATTGCAAATAATTATTGACTGTAAGGAGAAATATTCAGCAATGCATTTGAAAATTACAAAAGACACTGGCATGTGTTGTCAACATAGTTTAGGCCTTTGAAAAAGTTTCTAACTTTGGCTTCCTGGTCTGATCACTTTATGAGATAAGGGCAAGTGAATTAAATTTTATGATTCTTAGTTTTTGTATATGTAAAACATGACTTATAATCAATTATAGTACTGTTAGGAAGATTAGATATGATAAGGTAGATAGAGAACAGAGGCAGGGAATTTCACAAAGAGGATAGCTAATAATACTCAGTAAAGATCAAGTGCTTTCTATGTACCAATTATAAACTCAGTATATACATGAATATGTTTAATCCTAAAAAAAACAACAAAAAAAAACCACATTAATTGGCTATTATAATTATCCATATTTTATGGATAGCAAAGCTGAGACCCAGAGAGTTTATTTATTTATTTATTTTTAAATCTTCACCCAAGGATATTTTGGGCCGGAAACAGGACTGAACCACAACCAAGGTACGTGCCTGTGACCAGAATCGAACCCGCGACTTTGGTCCACAGACCAAGAGCTCTAACCGCTGAACCAAACTGGCCAGGGCAAAAATCAGATTTTAGATAACATTCTCTAAACCACAGAGCCCGGATTTATTTAACTGATTTTTTAAAAATATGTTTTTATTGATTTTTTTTTTAGAGAGAGAGGAAGGGAGAGAGAGAAACATCAATGTGAGAGAGAGACATAGAGTAGCTGCCTCCTGCACGCCCCTTACCAGGGATGAAACCTGCAACCCGGGCATGTGCCCTGACCCGGAATCGAACCAGGACCTCTCAGTATATGGGAGGATGCTCAATCCTCTGAACCACACCAGCTGGGCCAGAGCCAGGATTTAAACTCAGATAGTCTGCCTGAGAATGTATAATCTTAACCAAAATGCCGTCTTTTTTTCCTAAGAAAAAACATTAATATTTATTTTACAATAAACAGCATAAAATAAAATAAAAAGTACAAAGACTCAGCAAATAAAATATAATTTAAAAGGTGTTAAAATGTCATGGGTGTTTATATCCAGTACTCATATCAAAGAATAACTGCCAGCTATTTAATGAGGATATAACCAAAAATGGATTTTCATATTAAACCACACGTCCAAGTTTAGAAATACAGAGCAATCAGAGCAAACTGAAAAGTAAAATACATTTTTAAGATTTCTCCCATAATGAGATTGGTAGGACACAGCTGAAGACTTATGTAGGCTACAGAAGATGGTGAATAACCCCTTTTGGGGTTATTATTCTACTCCGGTTGTCGGGAAAGCAACCTGGAGAAGAAACTTCTCGGTAAGTATGTTTTTCTTCTTATTATTCTCCTGAATTGGTTTCCTGACAAGCAGAAATGAGTTATGCACATAATGCTGTTTTTTTTTATCCTCAGCCTAGGACATTTTTTATATTTTATTTTTTGTTCAGATAGAGCAGGAAGAAGAAAGAGGGAGAGAGAGAGAGAGAGAGAGAGAGAAGCATCGATGTGAAAGGGACACATTGAGTAGCTTGCCACCTGCACGACCCAACCAAGGCCAGGGACAAACTGCAAGCAAGGTACATGTCCTTAGCGGGAACAGAACCCGGGTCTCTCTGGACCGCAGGCTGAAGCTCTAACCACTGAGACAAACCGGCCAGGGCCATCATTCTGCTTTTCAACTAAAAAAAAGAGGTATGTGCAATGAAAATTATGTGCTGAAATATACATAGTTAAGCCTTTGGACTACAAGGATGTTACTATAACCAGATAGCTCACCAAATGTGTTGCCACCCACATGCATGAAATTAAACCAGAGCCAGATGATGTTTCCCCATACCTTGGAGAAGAGATTGAACTTCCCGCCTGGAGCAGGAGGCCACATGCTCAGGATGCAACAAAATCTTAACATTAATAAAAAACCAAATGCACCCCCACCCACCCACCCACAAATCTCACAAAATTCGTATCTGTCTCCTGACAATCTTAATGATACTGACATTATTAAATTTTACTGCAAAAAAATAAAATAAAATAAAAGTCCAAATCTATCCAGCTAGAAATATAAGCTCATTTCCAAAGTATACAAAAAGTAAAAATGAGTTTAGGATTACTTTACCAGCAAAAGAAAAAAAAAATCTTTATTGTTTGCAGTGCAAAAAAAGCAAAGAACCAAGGATTATAAATGTCACCAAATTGGCATCTGCATTCCAAAATGTAACGACTAAGCAGTGGTGCAAGTCGCTTCACTTTATACTTCATGACCAAAGTAAGTCATATAATTGTGACCAACTTCCTAGTAGACAGCAGAAAGAATCTCCTCCTCCCTTTCTCCCGGCTTCCTCTGCCTCTCTCATCTTCCTTTTTAGTCTTTCTCTTAAACATTGTTACTGACGTATCAATTGTGCAATCAGATATGCATAAATATTTTTGTATATATTATAAAACAAAAGAGAAAAATACACCTTATGACTATCAGACTCTATAATATGCCGATTTGACAAAATCTTTTCTACTATGACCATGTTACGCCGGACACATGCAAAAGGTATTTATTATGTCTGCTGCAATATGCTAGGTGGCAATATATGAAACTAAATCATTACTGCATTATGCTAAGCTGTTCCTCCCTCCCTCCCTCCCTCCCTCCCTCCCTCCCTCCCTCCTTCCTCCTTCCTTCCTTCCTTCCTTCCTTCCTTCCTTCCTTCCTTCCTTCCTTCCTCCCTTCCCTCCTCCCCCCCCTCCCCTCCCCTTTCTTTTTTTCATTTCCTTTTGGGTATGATTGGAAAAAGCCATTCTGAAATACTGTTGCCATGATTTTGAAACAATTTTCAGTAGGGAATAAAATCACTAGATCCCTCCCAGAATTGATTATTTATTTTTATATAATGCTTATGTTATTAGCAAAATATTGTGATTACTGTGATGCATGATTTATAGAGCTAATTCTATATAAAGCAATAATAAACAGAGAAAAATTTCCCATATTTATTTTTCACCATCTATATATATATATAATCTTATTCACACTTAGTTTCCTACTTTATAAATTGGGGATAACAATCAACTTATATTTGTGATAAGAATTAAGTGAGCTAATGTATAAAAATCACTTAATATACTATTTCTTTGTAATAAAATAATTTAACTCTATTAACCTTGAAACTTTATGTACTAAGTGAACATCCCTTAAAAAAGTAATGCTTAAAAAGGAACAAAATAATATATAAACAGAAGCTCATGCATAATGTATCCAAGAGAGAGAATTAGTTCAAAAAAGAGTGCACATTTATAAAAAATCCCCACTTTTAAGAAAATAAGGGGAATATAGACTCAGAAAGTGTTGAGGAAGAGGGAGAGAGAGTGAGCAACTGAGAAAGAGAATAAGAGAATGAGTTAAAAATAAAGTAGAAAAAGAAACAGAAATAAGAAAGAAAAGACCAAGAGGAATATAAAAAGTACATTGACAGATTTGGAAATAAATATATATAATAATAAGGGTGTTTTAGAAATAAAAACTATACTAGAAACAATAAAATATAGAAATAGACAATGAAAGTTAAAGTCAAATGTATGTATTAGAGGCTTAAAAATTATATGACAGAAAATGGAAAAAAATAGCAAGGACCGTGATTAAAGAAATAAAAATATATAATTAAGAAGAAGAAAGGAATTCCATAAGCATCATTGATATTCTTTTAAACTAGAAAATGGTAAATGTACTAAAAAATATTCTGATATAAAAGGAGAAATTGTTCCTGAAATACAGTAAGCAGATTTTAAGGTGAAATGTATAAAATGGAATATGAATTTTTCCAAAACAAAACCAGTAGGGGAGTGAAGAAAATGGAAACAGGAATGGAAGGAAGCCAAACAGTGGTACGGTTCCTAGTAAAACACCAGAAGAAGGAAACATGAACACCATCCCAGGGCAGCTCTGGAGACAGTAGTGCTCATATCTGAGAGTTATCCCAGTCAGAGGCAAGGGAATTGTAGTATTTATACCCTGCATGCTTTAGTCATTGTTTAACAGCTACTCCCAGGCCAGGTGGGGATATAAATTCTCAGGACTTCTGGATTTCCAAGAGCAGGCACAAGGAGTCTGGTAACCTGAGAACAGCACTCTAACAGAGACTCAGGTGCTCCTTGCGAGAGCACACTTGGGGCTGGTGCATGGAAATGATAAAGGTATTTGAATGATATAGATGAAATGGCATTTGCTACAATCTGCATTTTTAGCCTGAAAGGATAAACCAAGTCCTAAGAAACCTTGATATAGGATAATCAACAACATGATATATTCTCTTACTATTTTTTTTTCATTTTAAAAACAAAACAAGCCCTGGCCAGTTTGGCTCAGCGGTTAGAGCATCCGCCTGCGGTCTGGAGAGACCTGGGTTCGGTTCTCGCTAAGGGCATGTACCTCGGTTGCGGTTTGTCCCCGGCCCTGGTTGGTCGTGCGGGTGGCAGCCACTCGATGTGTCCCTTTCACATCAATGTTTCCCTTTCTCTCTCTTCCTCTCTTTCCTTCCCACTCTGTCTGTACAAAGGATGGAAGAATGTCCTCGGGTGAGGAAAAAAAAACAAACAAATCAAAAACAAAACAAATTCTATGATGTTCACATACAAAAAAGCCAACCACTCATTAATAAAAACAAAACAAATATTAATCTGACTTCGAAAATTTTTGAATAGGATTCATTAGTCAATTGTGGATTTGTTTGCCAGGGCTCCAACAGTTTGAGGAAGAACATATGACTGAATAATTTTATTCCTATCAAGTTATTATCAAACTCAAATGTAGATTAATAAAACCTATGGTTGACATTCAGCCAATTCTAGATGTAACAAAATACTAATAACACCTTGGTTTTCAAGAAATGAGGGTTAAAAAAAATCAATAAAGAATTAATAAAAGAATCAATAAATATCTCTGGAAATTTTGTGTATAGAATTGCATGTAAATGTCTTAAAACTTGACAATATAAAAATAATATGTGAGAATATCTGGAAACAATATGTTGAAAGAGAAATGACAGAAATATGTAAGAGTGTTCATTTCTTTATGTTTCATAGAGAAATCAACAAAAACTGTCTAAAATCAGAAAGTCATAAAATATCAATTTATGCATATTTTAAATAGAAATATTCTAAGCTATATCATTAAGTGAAAATCCCAAGTGCAGAATAAGGTGAAAAAGGAGACTAATAAAAAATTATTGAAGAATCAAAGAAGCTGTGAAGAGAAGCTATCATTTAACAATGGAGGGAATTGAGGTCATGGAGTGGGAGGGAGAGGCATTTAATTTTTATTTTATCTCCTGTACTATGTAGATTTTAAAATATACATGCATTACTTTAACCAAAAAAACTATAGATAGATATATTTAAAAGAATCTATATTATTATGTCATGACAGCATCATACATTTAAAAATACTAGAGTATTTGAAGTTTTGTTCCAAAAACACAATGCCACTGAAAATATTATTATTTGGGGGGAGTCTTCCTTTTGGTAATCTGATTTATTTTCAAGATTGCTAGAAATCTTTGAAAGAAATCAATTTTGATTACCCAGAGTATTTGATTTTATTCAAACATCTTTCCTGAAATAGTTATTTCTGAATCTCCAAGTTAAAATACTATTATACATAAAACAAAGGATATTTCAGCATTCCTACACTCTGCTAAGGATCAGATTGAATCATACATACTGAACTCTAGATTTAAGTAGTCTCTAAGAAGACATGAAAATACTGTCTAGCTTATATAAAAAAAAAAATTGCATATGTTTTACATATGTGCAACAGTTGTCATCAACAAACTTCATGTTTACACATAGAAATGACTTCAGTAAGAATAGACATTTTCATTTAAGAATGGACTTCTTACTCTCAAAAATACCTGCTTGAAAAGGTAATTTTAGTATTATTATAAGTTTCTTATATAATGACAAATATACAACAAAAAATAAACTCATATTAATTACAGAAAGTTAGGCTATACTAAATAGTAATCCCCATTAGGTAATAGCTTAATATAAAGTGAGTTAAAATTTACTCACACGCTGTTTAGGATTGCCTCAGGAACCAGGGCAGATGTGGGTCGGTAGATGGGGACTCTGTTTACACAGTTATTTGAAGACTCGGGCTGAAGAAAGTTAGATGTTTATTACCTGGTTTCCATGTTACTGTAGACATTGCAATGTGGTGGAGTGAAAGCCAAAAAACATGGGGGAAAAGTGCATGAAACATTTCACAGGCCGGAAGTCAGTCACATGGCCACATGCAGCTGGATCAGAGGATGGGAAAGCTAGATTAAGTATGCATCAATTTTAGATGTCAAACTGTACACAGGTTTCCGCAGCCTCTCCCATCAGAAGTGGGGTCTTTTTTCTTCACACTACACTCTGGTTTTGCCCAAATGAATATGACACACATGACTTGTGCACAATTTGAACCTAAGACTCAAAAGATTTGCAGCTTCTGCTCTCTCCTTGTGGAATTATTGCCATCACTGGGAATCAATCTAAAGTGGATGGAGAGACTACATGAAGGACAACCTTGCCAACAGCTAGCCAACCATCAGACATGAAGGTGAAGCCATCCCAGACCATCCAGCCCCAGGATCCCCATCAGCGAGTCAAGTGCCTTCATAAGCCCAACTCAGACCATAAAAACTCGGCTGAACTCACTCCAAGTTGCTGACTTGCTGACTCACAGAATTAGGACCAAAAACAAACAAAAAAAATGGTTGCTCATTGGAACCATTAATTTTGGGGTAAATTGTTAGCTAACACAGGCTAACTGATTAAGGGCCCATAAAAAAGCAAACAAAGAAAACAAAACAGAAGTAAATAGATGTGGCAAACAACTAACACTTTTGTGATAACCATTTGGGAGAAAGAGCTAAAATTATTTAGAATATTGGTATTTTTTCCAAGTTTTTTAATGGTAAAAATAAGCAGTTCCTCACGATCTTCAGGTTCTGTAGAATATTAGAGGAAATATTTTAAAAGGAGGATTGTGATGCTTCCAAATTTAGAATATTCACAAATCTATTCTCTGAAATGTAAAAAATGTTAAAATCTGATGTATACATCACTTGTTATTTGCAAAATCTTTCTTTTTCTGCCTTACATTTTTATATTTTAATAAGAATTAGAGGCAATCTATATAACACATAGATTTAACTATAATACATTTTATAGACTGAATGGTTTTAATTAAAGGGAACATACTCAGAATATGTACTAGGGAAAATGTATCCAATTTAAAATTCACAAGACAAGAATAATCTAACCAAAAAAAAAAAAAAAAAAAAGGATAAAAAGAGAGTCAGATGTATAGGAGCAGAAAGTTGAGAACATTGTGGATACACTAGTATTTTTAAATCTTTATTTTAGCAATCTATGGCAACATTTTCCAAAATAAGTGTCAGATATACAGATGTATGTATGGGTAAAACAATTTGCCAGATCATTTGAATTCAGAAAAATTCAAGATAGAGGTTCGTAAAAAAGAAAAAAAAAGGATTGTTTTTATGTAATGTTATGACATATTCATATCTCTGTTTTCAGCTATAAAATAAAATTTATATTTTACAGTAAAGTGTCCAGTTTATCTGGGATAAACCTCTTTTTTTGGCAATTGCAGGGTTTTTTTTCTTTCTACAAATATAAGCTAATATATAGTTTCTACACTAAAGATAGTACACATTTCTTCAGTGAAACTATAAATGTTTAAAATAACTCTTAAGAAAGATATATATATAAGTTCAAGTAAGATTAAATGACCTTGTTTTAGTAAACAAGGAGGTATATATTGCAACAAAAAATCTGTAGCTTTCTGTGAGCTAACTTGTTTCATTTATAAAATTATCCAGTTTCTCTTGATCTTGTCACAATAAATGTGGTTTCGGCAAACATGAACAATTGTGTTGTTATTGGAGAAAGTTTATTTATTAAATGTATTTCCCAACTTTACCTCACAAAAGTTTAGTTTGACAGTTGACATAGGTAGGGATGTATTACGCTTGGCATTGCCAATAAAGATTGGACTTACAAACTTTTATTCAAGGTATGGAAATGAACTTGCCTAATAGAGCATTCCCATAAAGGGATATTTATGACATGTTATATGGAAAGTAATACAGAAATGAGTATCCTTGGTCTAAGCACATTTTGGAACTACAGAAGCAATCAAAGGTAAATTGGTTCCTTTACCACAGGAATTTCTCTCAGAGATTTTACTATGTTACCGTTTCACGTGAAATTTTGAAAGGGGTGGATTTATATGCAGCATTTCCAAAGTTAAATCACCATAACCATTCTTTTGGTGATTGCCCAGGAGAGGGGGGTAGAGGTACAGGAAGGTGGAGGGGGTGATAAATGGTAAAAGACTTGACGGGGTGGTGAACACCCAATACAGGTGATGTTCGTAGAGTTGTGCACCTGAAACCTGTATAATTTTGTTAACCAATGCCATCCCAATAAATGCAATAAAAAGGAAAAATAAATAAATCACTCTAATATTCTTAAACAAGAGCCCGAACATTGGATTAATATCTGACAGAATTATGTGGGGAAATGGTGGCTTAACAATTTTCAAAAATTCATTGCAGTTCGACTTCAAGTTAAAGATGCCCATTGATCTTTAAGAATTTAGAACCGAAAGGAGTGTTAACAGACAGATAGCACAGCCTGTGCAAATACCTCAAGGCATTAGCTTTGCCTGGTTTATTTGAAGGACTGCAAGGAGCCGGGTGTGGAGCCGAGGGGTGAGACATAGTCATGGGAGATGGGGACCAGGTTTTTTATTCTTTTTGGTAACAGATTTGTTGTGATTCGCTTCAAATATACAATTCATCCACTTAAAGTGTACAGTTTAATTGTTGTAGTCCATTTAGAGAGTTGAGCAATTATCATCAAAATAAATTTTAGAGCATTTGTGTCACCTTCTCCCACCCCAAATTCCATATACTTAACATTCCGTATGCTCCCAGTCTCCTGAACCTCCCAGCCTGAGGCATGCCTTAATCTACTTTCCACTTCTAGATTTTGAGGCCCAGATCTTGTAGGGTTACTGCAAACACTTTGACTTTGAGTGTGATAGGAAACAAAAATTTGCTTTCAGCAGAGAATTGACATGATTGACATAAGAATATAACAGAATCCCTTTATATGCTGTGGTGATAATAAATTGATAGGAGACCATGAAAATAATCCATCCAGCAACGGTCTTCTTGCCTTGGAGTAGGCTAAAAATGATGGAGGTGGGAATTAGGTGTTGTGATGGTTAATTTTATGTGTCAATTTGAATGAGCTAAGGACTGCCCAAAGAGCTGGTAAACCATTAGTTCTGGCTGTGTCTGTGAGGACGTTTCTGAGAGAGATTGACCTTGAAATTGGTAGATGGAGTAAACTCTCCCTCACCACTATCCAATCTGTTGAAGCCCTGCAGAGAACAAAAGAAGGGAGGAAGGACAAATTTCCTCTTTGCTTAAGCAGGGTCATTCATCTTTCCCTGCCTTTAGACATCTGTGCTCCTGATTCTCAGTTCTGTGCACCCAGACTGAATTACTCCACCAGCTTTTCTGGTTTCCCAGCTTGCAGAATTTGGAGCTGGCAGATCCTGGGTTTTCTGGGCCTCCTAAGCTCAAGAGCCAATTCCTGTAATTAATCAAATCTCCCTCTCTCTCTCTGACATAGAATGCTATGGATTTTATTTTGTTGCAACATGAACCGCTTGCAAAAACCTAATCATTTGCTAAAAGAAGGAAATTTTATCTTACTTGAATTTATAAATATCTATCTTACAAGTTACTTTGAACACATATAATTTAACTGAAGAAATGTATGTTATTTTTAGAGTAGAAACTATACATGATAATATTAATGTTATATGTAAATAATATATATCATAATGTTATATATAGTAATTATTATATATTACATATAATATATAAGTTATTGATTCTGTTTCTCTGGAAAACCCTAATACTGATATGCTTCATAAAATAATTTAGTAGATGAACTGAGAGATAGTGGACTCTTGATGTGTTCTGACTATATCTACCTTACTTTTTCAAAAATGGTCTGAAGATGTTATTTCTTCTTAGCACTTTGCCTCAGACACCATATTCCAATCAAAGAACTTCTATTTCAAGCAAAGATTTTAGGGAAATGTCCTTCTATACAGAAACCAGCTTAAATCTCTCTATTAGGAGCTTGTAGATGTTTTCAATCTTCTATGTCTGACGGGTTATGGGTGGAAGAGCAACATCTACTTAAGACCTTTTGGTTTTGTTATACAGTTTGTAAAACACAAGGTAGGTAGATATTACTATTACAATCAAAATTCTCATTTTCATTTTAAAAATAAAGAACTCGAATTTATAGAGATTAAGTACTGTGTTTATTTACTACAAATAATTGCCCAAATCAGGATTTTAACCCAGGTCTTTGTGACTACAGAGGTAGTATTCTTAACAGCCACTGAGTAAAAGCAAGGAAATAATGGTGCTAGTGCTACATCATATCTGTGTGTCATCAAGAAACAAAGTTCTTATATTTTGATTTTACTTCTCATTTAACAAAAAGGAATGAGCTTTTTTTAAAAAAAATAAATAAAGTTACAAGATAATATAAATCATTTAAAGTTACCCTGATTTTCTCTGGAGGGAAATTAAGTTTTATAACCTTATAAATATTGTTAGAATCATGGAGATAAAGTGAAATGAAGCTTTAAAATTTATATCCAGGTTTTCATATTAACTCTTTATTATCTGAGTTTTATATTACTTGAAATATTATGAAATGTCTAAAAAAAATACCTATGAGGACTATTATGTGAATTTAATTATTTAGGAAAAATGGTGTATTTATTTTTGTTATGGAAATATTCATTACAATGGAATTTTTATTATCACAGACTAATGCTTATAGTATTAGAGTTAAAATTTATACATTTTCATGGACATATTGACTATTTAAAGCACTTTTTAAACTTTAGTTCATTAACTTTACTTCCAAAGAAAAATGAAATATGCATGCAAATATTCCATACATCTATAGAAGGAAGAGGTACAACTCACTAACTTACTTATTGTACTCTAGCTTTTCATTGTCATTTGACATAACTTTTAGAAAATTTGGGTTTTTTTTATTATTGTGAATTTTCAAATCAGATAATTTTAGTCATGTAATGGACATTTAATTTTTATTTTGTCCTCTAATGTATCTTACTGAGCTTAGAATCTTAAAGTGTGGTGAGTTTCTTCATTTGCCCTTCCAAATCTACCTTTCACCCAGTACCACTCTGAACTCTAACCAGAATGTTGATATTTATAAATTACATCTCTATAATCTGGACCATTAGCTTTTAGTTTGAGTTCTGTTCATGGAGACACTGACCTTGACACTTGGGAAGGAGGAGAGGGAAGTCAAATATTTATTTCCTTGTTCTTAAGGTCACCAGGACTGACTTCCCTAAAAGGGAGATTACTGCTCCGCTCAGTGATGTCAGCTCTAGATACCTTTCCTTCTTCCAGTTTCCAATAATGTCTCCCTCCCCTCCCCATCCTTTCGGCCTAGGAGTAATGATAGGCCATTGCAGCCAGCTCTGTGTTTCTGCACTATTTTTTTTTTACTTCCTCAATATTTTATTTACACCAACGTAATTAATATTTTATCCATAAACCTTCTTTTGTCTTAATAAATGTCATGTTTTGAGTGGGTTCTTTTAAAGACTGACAAAAGCAAAGCAACTAAACTCAACTATGATGTAATTGAATCTATATGCTTTTTCTTAACATTTTGAACATAGTAGATATTACTGAGGTTGATTCCTCCAGAATATTGTGGAATTAGAGATATTAATTTTGATTTTATGAATCACTTCATCTAAAATTTTATATAGTAGCAATTAGAATATAGTTTATGAATTGCAAATATGGATATAGTTATAAAAGCAATATACTTTTATAAGAAATCTATTATTCTTCACATTTTGCAGACATAAGAATATGGAACAACAGATGTTGAAATTATTAAGAGTTTTCTGACAATGTCAATTTTTTTTTTTATTTGGTTTGGCTAGAGACCATGAACTCAGATTTTATCTGAACCCTGTCTGAACTAACTTAAGCAAAACTTAAAGGCTTTGGTTCACAGAGATTGAACTGAACCTTTTTTTTTTGGTGAATTCATTTTGCTGTCCATGAGTTTTACTGAAAAGTTTCGGTTTACTCCTAAAGTTATTTGCAGAAATTATTTCTAGAACTTTAGAAATTTTAAGAACTTAATAATAGAAGAAAAACTGGACACTCAGAGGGGAGAGATTGACTCACATGAAAATATACAACATGGATTCTATATATTATTATTGGCTTATGAAAAATAGGTCACATATGAATATAAATAGAAATGGCTGTTTTCAGAAGTACATGGGAATCCCAATATTTCCAGAAAATGAGAATGAGCAATTTACTTCGGTTGTTTGACCTCAAAATACATCATTGATTAATTCGAATATTAGTCTTTAAAAGAGAATATAGATTTTTGGCCTTCAAAAATCTTTACATTCAAAATAGAAGATCAAATAAAGAGCTTCCCAGACAAAAAAAAGCTAAGGGAATACATTAGCACCAAACCAGCACTGCAAGAAATGTTAAAAGGACTGCTATAATTAGCAGTAGAAATGGGAAGAAAAATAGAACCACACTAAACAAAAATGGCAATAAATAAGTACATATCAATAATCACCTTAAACGTAAATGGATTGAATGCTCCCATAAAGAGACACAGAGTAGCTGATTGGATAAGAAAGCATGACTCATCTATATGTTGTTTACAAGAGACCCACCTCTCAACAAAAGACTCACATAGGTTGAAAGTGAAGGGATGGAAAAAAATTTTCCAAGCAAATGGAAAGCAAAAAAAAGCTGGGGTAGCAATTCTCATATCTGATAAAATAGATTTCAAAATGAAGACCATAACTAGAGACAAAGACGGCCACTACATAATATTGAAAGGATCTATCCAACAGGAAGATATAACCTTGATAAACATATATGCACCCAATATAAGAGCACCAAAATATATTAAAAATCTTCTGGAGGACTTCCAAGGAGAAATTGACAACAATACAATCATAGCAGGGGACTTCAACACCCCGTTGACAGCACTGGATAGATCCTCTAGGCAAAAAATTAGCAAGGAAACAGAGACTCTCAATGAAGCACTAGACCAAATGGATTTAATAGATATCTACAGAGAATTACACCCCAAAACTACAGAATACACATTCTTCTCAAGTGCACATGGGACATTCTCAAAGATAGACCACATGATAGGACACAAACTAAATCTCTACAAGTTCAAGAAGATTGAAATCATATCAAGCATCTTCTCAGATCACAATGGCATGAAACTAGAAATCAATTGCAACAAGAACATGCAAAGACATTTCAACACATGGAGGCTAAATAGCATGTTATTAAACAATGAATGGGTCACCGAGGAGATCAAGGAAGAAATTAAAAACTTCCTGGAAACCAATGAAAATGAACACACAACAACACAAAATCTATGGGATGCAGCGAAAGCAGTTCTGAGAGGGAAGTTCATAGCACTACAGGCCTACCTCAAAAAACAAGAAAAATTTCTAATTGACTGTCTAACCTCACAACTTTGTTAAGAAAGCAAACAAAAAGAAAACCCCAGAGCAAGTAGAAGGAAGGAAATAGTAAAGATCAGAGCAGAAATAAATGACATAGAGACCAAAAAAACAATTCAAAGGATCAATGAAACAAAGAGCTGGTTTTTCGAAAAGATAAACAAGATAGATGGACCCTTAGCTAGACTCACCAAGAAACAAAGAGAGAGAACCCAAATACACAAAATCAGAAATGAAAGAGGAGAAGTAACAACCAACACCACGGAAATACAAAAGATCGTTAACAACTACTATGAACAACTATATGGCAACAAATTCGACAATCTCAGCGAAATGGACAAATTTCTAGAAACACACAGTCTCCCTAAACTATTCCCGGAAGAGATAGAAAACTTGAACAGACCAATAACAACTAAGGAAATTGAAGAGGTAATCAAGACTCTCCCAGCAAACAAAAGCCCAGGCCCAGATGGTTTCACGGGGGAGTTTTACCGAACATTCAAAAAAGAACTAACACCCATTCTCCTCAAACTATTTCAAAAAATTCAAGAAGAAGGAAGACTTCCAAACACGTTCTATGAGGCCAGCATAATTCTAATTCCAAAACCAGAAAAAGACACTACGAAGAAAGAAAACTACAGGCCAATATCCCTGATGAACATAGATGCCAAAATCCTGAACAAAATACTAGCAAATCGGATCCAGAAATACATCAAAAAAATTATTCACCATGACCAAGTGGGATTCATTCCAGGGATGCAAGGCTGGTACAATATTCGCAAATCAATAAACGTGATACACCACATAAACAAAATGAAGAATAAAAACCACATGATCATATCAATAGATGCTGAAAAAGCATTCGACAAAATCCAGCATCCATTTCTGATAAAAACGCTCTGCAATGTAGGAATAGAGGGATCATATCTCAACATAATAAAGGCCATATATGAAAGACCTACAGCCAACATCATACTCAATGGACAGAAACTAAAAACATTCCCATTAAGAACAGGAACAAGACAGGGATGTCCACTTTCGCCACTCTTATTTAACATTGTACTGGAAGTCTTAGCCACAGCAATCAGACATGAAGAAAAAATAAAAGGGATCCAAATTGGAAAGGAGGAAGTGAAACTGTCATTATTTGCAGATGACATGATATTGTACATAGAAAACCCTAAAGACTCCATCAAAAATCTATTAGACTTAATAAATGAATTTGGCAAAGTAGCAGGATACAAAATTAACGTCAAGAAATCGACGGCATTCTTGTACATCAATGATGAACTCACAGAAAGAGAAACTGAAAAAACAATCCCATTTACCATCGCTCCAAAAAAATTACGATACCTAGGAATAAACTTAACCAAAGAAGTAAAGGACCTATTTGCAGAAAACTACAGGTCATTGAAAAAAGAAATAGAGGAAGATATAAAAAAGTGGAAGCACATACCCTGTTCATGGATTGGAAGAATTAACATAATTAAAATGTCCATACTACCCAAAGCAATCTATAGATTCAATGCAATCCCTATCAAAATACCAACAACATATTTCATAGAACTAGAACAAATACTTCAAAAGTTCATATGGAACCAAAAAAGACCCCGAATAGCCACAGCAATCTTGAAAAAGAAGAACAAAGTTGGAGGGATCACAATACCAGATATCAGGTTATACTACAAAGCGACTGTAACCAAAACAGCCTGGTACTGGCACAAGAACAGGCATATAGACCAGTGGAACAGAACTGAAAACCCAGAAATGGACCCAAGGCAATACGCTCAATTAATATTTGACAAAGGTGGCAAGAGCATACAGTGGAGTAAAGACAGCCTCTTTAATAAATGGTGTTGGGAAAATTGGACAGCTACATGCAAAAAAATGAAACTAGACCATCAACTTACACCATACACAAAAATAAACTCAAAATGGATAAAAGACTTAAATGTGACCCGTGAATCCATAAAAATTCTAGAAGAAAATGTAGGCAACAAAATGTCGGACATCATACGGAGCAGAATTTTCACTGATACATCACCTAAGGCAACAGAAATAAAGGAGAAAATGAACACATGGGACTACATCAAACTAAAAAGCTTCTGCACAGCAAAAGAAACAATCATCAAAATGGAAAGGCAACCCACTGTATGGGAGAACATCATTGCCAATGATGTATCAGATAAGGGGTTAATTTCCAACATATATAGAGTGCTCATACAACTCCACAAAAGGAAGACAAAGAACCCAATTAAAAAATGGGTAGAGGAGCTGAATAGACACCTCTCCAAACAGGACATACAAATGGCCAAGAGACATATGAAGAAATGCTCAACATCACTAATCATCAGAGAGATGCAAATTAAAACAACAATGAGGTATCACCTCACACCTGTCAGAATGGCCGCCATCAACAAATCATCAAACAACAAGTGTTGGCGAGGGTGTGGAGAAAAGGGGACTCTAATACACTGCTGGTGGGAATGCAGACTGGTGCAGCCGCTATGGAAATCAATATGGTGCTACCTCAAAAAATTAAAAATTGAACTTCCATTTCACCCAGTGATCCCACTGCTGGGAATATACCCTAAGAAGCCTGAAACACCAATCAGGAAGAATATATGTACCCCCATGTTCATAGCAGCACTATTTATAATAGCTAAGATCTGGAAACAGCCCAAGTGTCCACCAGTAGACGAATGGATCAAAAAGCTGTGGTACATATACACAATGGAATACTATGCAGCGGTAAGAAAGAAAGATCTCTTATCCTTTGAGACGACATGGAGGGACCTGGAAAGTATTATCCTAAGTGAAAGAAGCCAAGCAGAAAAAGACAAATACCACATGATCTCACTTATATACGGAATATAATGAACATAACAGTCTGAGGAATACAGTAGACCCAGACACATGGAAGTAGGGCACAGACTGACATCCCTCAGAAGAGGGGATGGGGGGTGGGGTGGGAAGAGATTAACCACAGAACTCATATGCATGTATGCATGACCAATGGACATGGACAACTAAGCCGGGGACAGGGTGGAGGGGGGGTGGGGTGGGGGGTGCCAATGGGGTAAAAAGGTGAAATATCTGTAACAAAAAAATAAAAAAATAAAAATAATAAAAAAATAAAAAAATAAAAAAAAATAAAAAAAAAATAAAAATAACCATCTTCAGTAAAAAAAAAAAAAAAAAAAAAAAAAATCTTTAAAAATTGTTATAAACATTTTTCATTTATTTTTCAATTATCAACTTGATTATCTCTTTTACCTATGAATTATGTAAGCATAACATCATCATCCAGGATTATTTCAATTCTAGCTTAACTTTATAAACACACTAGGTTAGAAATTACTGTTATTGTTTTATTTGGGTCAATGCTTATTTAGTTTATCTACAGCTTAAGTAGCCATTTTATTTGATAACCATTCAATTTTCCTATCCCAGTCCTTTCTTTAGCAATTGCCCAGAGCTAAGGTTTAATAGGTAGATGGGCTCTCTGGGGCAGGTGTCTTTCTGATGTACCCACTAAAGTTGTTTCTCCACAGATCTTGACTTTTTGTGAGTGATTCTGTCCGAAACTCTTCTTTTCTGCTCACCACCCATTCAGATTCCAGGCTTTGGCCCTCTACGAAGTTCATTTGGTTGATCAAAGGCACATTTTATTGCTCCGGAACTGTGCAGATACTTTAAGGCTGGTCACTGTCTCCAAAGTTTGCCTACTACTATGGATTTATACTTTCTTGTCTTTTTTACTTCAGCAAATATTCCTTGTTTACCTCCACAAAATTGGAGACTATAAACTACATTTCAAACCATGTATTAAAAGTAAAGATTTATTTTGCTTAGTATGATATTCTCAAGATCCATCCATGTTGTCTCAAATGGCAGTATTTCATCTTTTCTTATGGCTTAAATCTAATGCATATATGTACAGCTCCTTTGTCCAATCATCTATCAAAAGACACTTCTGGTTTTTTTTTCCCCAACTCTTGACTACTGCGAATAATGCAGTAATGAATGTAGAGGGTATCTGTATCTTTACAAATAAATATTTTCAAAATGTTGGCGTAGATACCTAGAAGAAGTGTTGTTGGGTCATATGGTAACTCTATTTTCAAATTTTTGAGGAACTTTCATACTATTTTCCATAGCAGCTGTACCAGTTTATATTCCCATCAATAGTGAATAAGGGTTATTTTTTTCTCCACAAGACTTGTTATTAGTTGTCTTGTTCATAATAGCCATTCTAACAGGTATAAGGGAGAAAAAGTCAAGAACCATCTCTCTTATATGTGGGATATAAAATTAAAAACAACAAACGAACAAACAAGACAAACAAAAACTATAGAGAAAGACAATAGTATGGTGGGTACCAGACGGAAAGGGGATGGTGGGTGGTAGCAAAGGGTAAAGGGGGTCAAATGTATGGTGAGGGAAGGAGATTTGATTTTGGGTGGTAAACAAACTATGCAATATACAGATTGTGTATCATAAATACTTGAAATATAATTTTATTAATCAATGTAACCTCAGTTAATTTAATTATAAAATCTAAAGCAAATTATTTTAAAAAGCAACATTTTAAAATAATATTTTAAAGATCTAGGCATAATTAAAACCGTATTTTATCCATTGTTTATGGTTGTGTCTAAACATTTGGCTCACTATAACCCTAGAAATGCAAGTCTAAGCATATATGCTTCCAGAATATGTTAAATAAATATTTCTGAAGTCTGTAATTCTGTGCATATATTATTTTTAGGAATAAATTATGATCAATATGTATATAAATGCATTCTCAAATACATGCTTTAATACAAATAATTCACATTATAAGTGTACATTTATATAAAATATTGTTAAAGTAAATAGATGAACACATCAAGGTAATTTAGCCAACTAATCAGTCCACAAATTGGCTATTTAGCACTATGGCCCTCTGAAGCTATTAACTGGTTTTCCCTGAAGTGACTGTTGCGGAATTGCCTGTACAGTGAGTTGACTAGGTGAATAGGCGTTCTGGTCATGTTCTTTTTTCAGATGTGCCTTTATTCATCTGATACACCTTTCCAGAGTTGTATCTTCTTTTTCATCTGCAGAGTGCTGGTGGTTGAGAAGGAAAGTATTCTTTGCTGCAGGGGCTGAGAGAAGGGATCTGAGTTCCTTTACAGCTTCTTATACAAACTTTCAATATGTTTTGATTTTAGTTCTATTTTCTCTCCAACCTTTATAGATACTTGTTACCATTACTTATTCATCTTTCCTGGAACCTTGTGTTGTAAATCTACTTTCTTCTTGCTTACTTGGCCTACTGTAGACACTTTGGTTCCAGAGTCCTATGCTAAGTCAACAGTCAGTACTCCATCTGTATTTTATCTTTCTCTGGTTTGTTGACATTCCACCTTTTCTAGCATTACTTTGTAATGTGGGTTATTCCTTTTAAGAATTTCTTTACTGCTGTGTTAATGGAGTTATGAGAGGAATTAGAAGTAAGTGCTTATTTAATCCTGTAGGTTTAACTGGATGCCTTTCTCCACTAGATAACTAACTTTAAAGCACATAATAAATAATGCAATGACATGTCTTCTAGTACCAACATCATTTGTGTGTACTAATTTTTAAACAGTGTTGATATTCTAAGTATTAATTGAAGCATTTTGATTAAATGTTTTAAAAAATGTATTTAGATAATTATAGTGCATATTTTATTTTCATATATACATTTAATTTCCTAATAACTAGTTCCAAGTGGGTTTAAGACGTCTTGAAAATTTATGTAACATGCTGCATACCTTAAATATTTTAAATGCTTTTTTCATTTTCTAGGAATAGAATCTCTTATTAGATTCTCAAGAAATTCCCTAAAAGCAACAACCACAAATGGTTGATATATTACATAAGTAAAACTGAGATTAAAATTCCCCAAGTTCTTTCTGTTTTATCTACTAAGCTTTAGATCTATTCATGAATAATTATTATGCTTAAGAAAACTCCAAGGTTTAATAATAACCTGAATAACATATATTTAAATTTTCACAGGTTTCACATGAATAAATGACTGTCAAGTTGCTGTGTTCTCAGTTGCTACCTACTATAATCCATTTTTGATAAATACATGATAAAACATGAACCAGATTAACAGTAGTAAAATTATTGTGCAATATAAAAAATTCCATTATTATTTGTATCAAGAAGCTAATTTTTATGGTTTGTCATTAAAAATACTTACCTTTTTCATACTGATGTGAAGTGTTTTAAAATGTCCCTTCATCCAAATCTGCTCATTATTAAAATAAACTGTGATAAATATTGGGATTGGTATTTTTATACTTTTAGATGATTCTTCATTTATGACATTTATTTTTCTTCAATTACATAAGTATGTGATTAACATTTTTTAAAACTTTTTTCATTTACAGTACGTAGAATATTTTCTTTATTCATATGACTTAAGATTTATGATTTTATTTTATCACTATGATAAAACTCGGCCTTCAGATTTAGTTATAGGGTAAACAGCATTCTGTTAAAAATTTATAGTAAATCTTGAAAGTGAAAGTAATAACAGTGATATATTTAAAAAGCTTTTTTTAACAAAGTAAGAAGGTTTTATTTAAAAAAACATTAATATCAGTAACTTGATAATACTGCTTAATTATATTAATCATCAGTAGTTTAGAGAGAACAAACTTTTTAAGGTTGGTAAAAAAAAAGTCATTTAGTGTAGTTTTTAAATGCAACATTTAAGCAGGTATATAAAATTTGAACAAAATGATATTCATAGCTTCCCATTTACTAAAATAATATTGTTAAAAATATAACTATATTATATTGTAACAAAGGCAAATTTGCATACTCCTTTCATTTGTCCATTTTAGTCTCCATTTTAGTTGTATATTGGTGATATGTCAATTTTTTTCTTTTTTTCACATAATTGTGTCAAATAGCAAAAACCAATACATTATTTATTTGATAAAATGAAATGAACTACTTTTTTTTTTCCTGTTTGTGGTACGTGCTCCTAGCGGGAACTGAGCCTGGGACTCTCTGGTCCGCAGGCGGACGCTCAACTGCTGAGCCAAACTGGGTCGGGCGAACTACCTTAAATTAAAATAGCACAGAAAAGAGAAAGAAAATCCTCGAATTTTGATCATTTTAAAATTCAGAAAAAATTATTGTCAGCATTTAGCATATTTTCTTCTGGTTTTTCTCTGCAGTTACTTCACATCAGCAATTTTCAACCTTTTTTAAATATGTTGACACACATAAACTAATTGCTAAAATTCTCCTGCAGACCAAAGAAATATTTTTTGCTGATCTGACACAGTCTTTATTAGATTAATTATTTAGATTAATTATTTTTAAAGGATTAAATTTTCTTTTTTTTTTTTTATCCTCACCTGAGGACATTTTTGCATTTATCTTCAGATAGAGCAGGAGGGAGAGAGGGAGAAAGAGAGAGAGAAACATCGATGTGAGAGAGACACATCGAGTGATTGCCACCCACACGACCCCAACCAGGGCCGGGGACAAACTGCAACCAAGGTCTGTGCTCTTCGCGGAAACCAAACCTGAACTCTCTGGTCCACCGGCCGACGCTCTAACCAGTGAGACAAACCAGCCAGGGTGCTTTTCTTTTCTTTTTATAGGTATTTCTCCAAATGCACAATATAAAAATTATTCTTTGAATTTTGCAATAACCTTATACTTAGACTCCTTACTTTGTCAGCTAATTTCTTAGCAATTATTTTACTGGCCTTTACAATTATTTTATACTTTTAATTAGAATTATATTTACATGTATACAGAGATTAATGGTAAACTTACATCTTTATAATATTAATGCAAGTACTGTTTTATTTGGAAGATTTCTTTAAAAAGGTCCTACATATGTTTATATGCTTTCTTATGTTTATTGCTATTGATATTTTTGTGCATGTGCATTTGTGTGTGTGGCTATTTTTTTTTTTTTTAAGTTTTTATTGATTTTAGAAGGAGAGGAAAGGAGAAAGAGAGAGAAAAACGCACACCCCTCACTGGGGATCAAGCCTGCAACCTGGGCATGTACGTGGACCGGAACTGAACTGGTGACCTCTCAGTGCATGGGACAACCCTCAACTAATTGAGCCACACTGGTCAGGGCATGTATGTCGCTATTTTCATCAAGCATTTATCATATAAAAACTTGAATTACTTATGATGTGAAAAAAACACAAATCATTCAAAATACATATACATACGCATATACATAAATAATATACAATCATATGAATAATCTAGACTACTTTGTTTCAAGTGGATAATTATTTATATATATCCTAAACTAGGCTAACCTCTATTGCATACACAGTGGAACCTCAGTTCTCAACGTAATTCATTCCAGAAGGCTGTTCAAGAAGTGATTTGTTTAAAAACCAAATCATTTTTTTCTGATTAGAAATAACGTAAGTTGAATTAATCCATTCCAGACCCCCAGAAGCAATATATATCTATATATATATTACAGCACAATTTCCTGAGATGTTCACTTGAGGTTTAGTGGTAAACTGACTCATATGCATTCTATCTTTTATTTTTGGTCACCTGCTAAACTCGTGACTGATCACACACCTTATCAGCACAAAAAGGTTGCTGGGTTGAGAACTGAAGTTTTATTGGACAACCATCCTCCCATCCCCCACCCCCTGTGAACAACTTGGTGGAATTATTTGAGCGGGGAGACGTTTGAGAACCCAGGTTTTACTGTGCATATTTCTGCTGCTAGAATAAGGTAGCCAGGATTATTGGGACCAATCATACTGGTGAAAAATATTTAAAAGTGATGAAGCATCAGTGGCCAGTCTGCCCAGATCACCACTTATGGATCAGAGCACTCATTCCCGGTTGCCAGTAGAGCTGTTTTGCCTAATACTTGACCTTCCCTGAGCACAATTCTTAGTCAATGGGTGCTGATCATAAACGCTTGTTATTTTACCAACATGTTGCCATTGCAACTTCAGAGCTTCCCAGGGCATCAGGCAAAATCTTGCTCTCCTAATTCCTTTACGTGTAGTATGCCTAGAGCTCTCTTCTATAAAACCCCCAAAGAAAACTCTATTCTGAGCCTTTTTCCTGGGGAACCAGACTGAACACATGGACATTGACATATCTAGCATTTTGTGAACTTTTGGCTTTGATTATATGGCAAGAAAGAGGAGTGTAGTAAAATTTCAGGGCTTTTCGAGGTGGAAAGGAACACTGATAAGAAAACTTCTTCACCCTAAGCTTGGAACTACTGGGCCATATATGCACCAAGCAAGCCTGAAAATAAGACAGAAACGCTCTTCCCAGGCCATTGAACATACATACATACACACAGTAGTACAGAAATGTTACTAAAGAGAATGAAGGGGGAGAAAAGGTATTCTTATTATGTCATGTGCATAAACTAATAAAATGAGCTTTTCCAGGGTAGGGACCATGTTTTTGATATACTTATATCCCTAACACACCATAGTAGAGCATTAGATATTTGCCAAATGAACACTTAGGAAATAAATATACTATGTATCAAGGCCTGAAACCCAAGAAATATATTTAAGGGAGTAATGTACATTTGAGATGGCAACAAAAAATTATAAGGCTAAGTGATGGTAAGAGTTTTCTTGTTAGCATGGTAATAACAAATCTCATTTTTTCAAGCTACTGCCCGAAGCGTCTATGTTCAATAGCTAAAGTTAATGTTACAACATGAGCGCTGTAAATGTTCTAGTTGTTTGAGAAATAATTTGTAGTAATTTGAGTGGCAGCCTAAAGATGGTCTGGTGAAATTAGCATAACATCTGGTCATTCTACTAACATCATGCTATACTCCAGATGAACAGCAGAAGGTAAAATCTTTTTTCAAAAGAAAAATATAAGCAATAGCACTCCTTCCTTGAAGCCCATTAAATTGTCGTCTTAAAATATACATAGAA
Organism: Molossus molossus; assembly: GCF_014108415.1. NCBI lineage: Eukaryota > Metazoa > Chordata > Mammalia > Chiroptera > Molossidae > Molossus > Molossus molossus. Next base: position 80,673,640 of record NW_023425345.1, read on the forward strand.
ACACATATGTCTCAATAAATCATCGAAAGAAATATCCGATAAACAAAAAGACTTATTAAAGTCATTGAAAAGTTTGAGTGCACACTCTATGTCTGTGCCTGCATGAACGTATATTGTAAAATTTCCTTTTCCCATTCCATGAATACTAAGTAAATTCAACCCCCTAGAGAAAAACTGCAGAAACTGTATCATTGTTCAGGAAGCAGGAACTGGCTTTTGATAAAAGGCTTCCCTTTCTCTTTCACAATGCATCTGGGACCTTCACAGTTGATTACTCTAATATTTATATAATATAGCTTTGACGTACAATTGAGAACTATAATGCATTAATAGTGGGAAAAGTTGGCTAGCATCAGATATTTTTAATGAATTGGAAGACAGCCTATTTTGTTTCATCTGAACTCACGAAGGAGTGCCAGGTTGGTCACTTAACACTAGTCAGTTTCTTTTAAAAAGAATGCTTAGGATTTTTTTTTTTTTTTGGAAGTGGTTTCCAAAAATCCTTCATCATTATGCTATAAAACTCAAGTGAAAATGGTGCCTTCTTATAGACCCTATTAACACAAGTATTAGATTGATGGCCTTGTTGTTATGGGCAAAAGATAATTTCACTGTTGTTTTTATTTTAGATCACTATTTTTCTTTGTATGAGTTTAGAAAGTTATTACACCGATTTAGAAGGCTTAAAAATGGGAACTTTTATTTTGCCATGATTCAATATATTTGTAATTAACACAATTCTATTCTTAAATCAGTTTTGTTCTTAACTTATAGTAAGATTGAACATCATCTAGTATATTTATAGGTTATTGAAAAGAGTTCTCTTTTGAAGTGTTTATTTGTATAATTTTCTATTGGGGTATTTGTTTTACAGTTTTTAATTTGCAGATGCCTTTGAATTACATAAGTATTAATACATTATCTGCCAGTTATAGTATAAATTTCTTTTTTTGATTTAGTATCTTTTACTACATAATTTTACAGTTTGCTTATACATTCAAATAAGAATGCCTTTTTTTTAACTTGCCTAACTTACTTTATTAAAATAAAAATCACAAATCATAAGTAACATACACAATGTCCCTTTCACCATTTAAGTAAGATACTTTGATTTTATTTAAATATTCTCATGTTTTCAAGGTAACAGTATCTGAGAATGAGGCATACAGTGGTGGGCAAAAAGTAGGTTTACAGTTGTGAGTATACAAAACACAATTCTGGTATTATTTATTAATCACTGTATTATTTATTCGTATACCTACTTTTGCCCACCTCTGCATATATTCTGTAGTACTGCAAACCCAGTAGCCACTAACCCTCAGAATAATTTTCATTCAGGTACTTCAAAAAGTCTTGTCATTTCTTCAAACCTTTTCATCAGAACTCTCAGTTTTTATGTATTTATTTATTTATTTATTTAGAATGCCTTTCTTTTTATATCTCCTAGAGTTTTAGTGTTAATTAAAATTACCTTCTCAAATCCTAGGTACTACATATATACTTATGAATTTTTTCTAAGTGTTATTTATTTATTTTCAACATTTAAACATCTAATGCCATGGTGACTGGGTTCATGGGGCACCATTTTTGTTTTTGTAGTTGTTTATTGCCTTCTTTTTTTTTTTTATTCTCACCCGAGGACATTTTTTTCATTTTTTGTTCAGGTAGAGTGGGAGGGAGAGAGAGGAACAGAGAGAGGGAGAGAAACATCGATGTGAAGGGACACATCAAGTGGTTGCCACCCCCACGACCGACCAGGGCCGGGGACAAACTGCAACCGAGGTACGTGCCCTTAGCGGGAACCGAACCTGGGTCTCTCAGGACCACAGGCCGACGCTCTAACCGCTGAGCCAAACCAGCCAGGGTTTTATTGCCTTCTTGATTTACCTCCAACTGCTCAAAAGGTGTTTCCTCTACCTCCTAAATGAACTAATTGCATTCAAACCTCGTCTCGGACTCTAGTTCTAGAGGAGCCCAGGCTAAGATACATTTTTAAAAATAATTTTTTGATGAAAGTTTTTCTAGTATTTCAATTTTCAGATATATAAGTCATCAGATAAACTAGTAACTCACCAATTCCCCAGAATTAAAAATAAAATGTTGATAGTATTTGCATTTAAAATCAGTGTAAGAGCCCGGGACCAACAGTGGGTTTGATGAAGCCATCATTTCAGTTTGAACAGTCACCTTATTCACTTGACTTGTGAGCAAGAATCACTCTGAATCCACTCCCAGCTAACAATAGCTGACTAATGCACAAACACATACACTGAATAATTGACATTTTGTATTGAAAAAATATACCTTAGCTACTTGGTGAAGCTGTATCTTGGCCTACATTGTTTAATTCTGTCTCTTAACTGCTGTATTTAGGTTAGCATTTACATGTATGCATTTTTGTAAACTACCTCAAACACCTTGTCAAATAAGGTGGACATGAGTGATAATTCTCTTATTTAATAGATTGTTTTTTTTTAATCAAACAATAAAATACTGTCAAATCTTCCTTCTACACACCTTCTTTTATTGCAGTTCTTTCTTCTTTTTTCTCAACTAATACCATCTTACTTCAGAAGGCCATTGCTTCCTGCTCCGGTTAATACATTTGTCTCTTGACTAATCTCTTAGTCTTTAGCTCCACCAACCTGTTTTATTCATATTGATCATTGCTTTGAAAATGCAAATCTGAATTTGTTCATGCTGTTCCTTGCTTAATAACTACTAATTACTTCTCCTTGCCCCTTAGCTAAAGTGCTAAAAACAACACATTTTGAAATCTTTGCCTCAATTTAATTCTTCTGTCATCTTAGTACTCTATGTGCCAGCACTCTTGGATGTTTTTCAGTTTTCAGAACATACCAGGTACTCTCTTTTTTTTGTCTTCTATCTCCTCGGTCTTGAGCATTCTAATGCTGTTCTCTTCATCCTATGTGATGTAATTTAAAACTAAAGTCCATCTTTATATCTCAGCAGAGATGCCACTTTCTCAGTCAAGGGGAGAGGCAAGAACTTATCTAAGTTAATCTTTGAATTTATCAGAGATGTTTGACATCATCGTATTTCCAACATGAGTGCTTATGTGTATTATATGGTAGATGCTCAAATAATTATCATTTTATGAAGATCATTTTGTTGACCTTGTACTCATAGTTCATTAATTTATTAAGAATTTATCAACACTTGCTATGAGTGGATCTCGGTGCCAAGTTGGTCAGCACTAAACTAAGGTATCGCCCTGGAATTCAAAGCACTAGTGTAGCACGATAACTTTTTTTCCATATTGAGAAGTTGGTAGCTTGATTTAGTTACGTGCAAGCTTGAAAATTACATGAAATTACTGAATTCTTAGTAGGTAATTCTGAACGAAATAAAGGAGTTAAAACTTTAAGGCAGTCACTATTATATTTCTCTATTTTATTACCCAGACATATATTTAAATAAATACAATAGAATAAATGAATAAAAAAGGCATTGAATCAGAACTGAGACTTGGCACTATTCATTTCTTAATGAGATTTTTACAGATCATTGCCTTTAGAGTAGCAAGTATAATTTATAATTAATTATGAATACAATTTCCTCAGATTCATGTCTCTTTTGCACACTATATGGAATGATCATTGAATATGAAACCCCAGGAAGAAAAATCCATGAATGATAACAATTTAGAAGCTGAAAAATTACTATTGTTTTAAACTAAATTAACATTGCTAACTTGTCTGAATTAGCATTTACTGAATTGTTTTTGTTTGTTTTCTTTATCAAGTGGCATAACAGCTCATTTTAGGAAATAAATTATTTTTTAAAATTACATTAACTTTTGTGAAATATGTGATAGATAATATAATTAGAACAATAATACATCAAAGATTTTTTTTGAGATGACCAACTTCCATGTAACTATATCATATGAACACCAAGTTTGACCTAATTGAAATTATATTATTTCTAATTGCAAAAAAAGAATAAAAAATAAAATGGATATAACAAATCTTTCTTGATATTAGCACTGAGTACTTTTTTTGTAAAAAAAAATAATTGTTGATGATTGCTAGTGTTAATTTTTTACTTGGTTGAATATAATTCCATAGGTGCAATAAATGATAAATAAACTTCCAAATATTCTATCCAAATTCACCTGTTATTTAAATTTGGTTCTCACTCTTTCTCTCCCTCTCTTCCTCTGTCCATCCTATCTCTTTCTCTAGAAATAGGTATCTAGATGGATATCTACACAGATAAAAATATAAAGAAAAAATTCTATCTATCTATCTATCTATCTATCTATCATCTATCTATTCTCTCTTTTTCTGTTTATCACCTATCTATCTACATCTATCTATATATAAATAAGGTAAAATACTTTCTGAAATATTTAAAAGTAAGTTGGAACTGTAATGCACCTTTGCCCCTACATAACTCAGAAATTATTTACAAAACAATAAACTTATTTTAAATAAATATTTTAAACATTTTTAACTATTTTACCTGGAAATTTAACATTAGTACATTTATAATCTACAGTTCACATTCAAATTCTGTCAAATGTCCCAATAGCATTTTTTTTTTTTACCAGGTTTTAGATCAGAATTCTGAAAAATTAATATACACTTTTAAATAACCCATGGATAAAATAGAGGGAAAAAAGATTAAAAATTATTTTGAACTGAATGTACTTTAAAACACAAATATTGTTCCCATCTTTGTTTCTTATATTATTGACATTTTATATATATATTGGGTTTAAATTATTCTTATTATTAGCTTCCAACATAGAAGTTTAGATCATTAATTTTAATCCTTTTAATTTTAATATAAGCACTTAAATTTATATGTTTTCCTGTACATACTGCTTTAACAGTAGTTTACAAATATCAATATATATTCTTTTCATTTTTGCATCTTGAAATATTTTAAGATTTCCCTTGAATTTTTTTAAACTTATGGGTTATTTAGAAATAGAGTTAGGCTAACAACCAAGTATTTATTTTCTAGATATATTATTGTTATTGATTTCTAATTTAAATGCATTGTGTTTATAGAACATACACTGTAAGATTTTAGACTTCTCATAATTTATCACATGTCTTTGTGAACATACTGTGTAGTACTTGGACTTTGTATTCTGTTTTATAAAGTTCTGCAAATGTCAATTAGTTAAGACAGTAAATAGTTCTATAAGCATTGTTTTTGTTTTGTTTTTTCTTTTATGTTATTTCTATAAATTACCAAGAATGGGATGCTATCTCCAATTAGGATAGATTTGTCTATTTATCTCTGTAAGTTTTTATTTCACATCTTTTGAAACTCTGTTACTAGGTATATATACAATAAAGATTTTTATATATTCTTGATGAATTCATTCTTTTATCAACATGAAATTCTGGTCTTTATCTCTGGTAATACTTCTCATAGTCTTTTATATTGTGTTAATATAATTTCTTGTTTATAACATAAATATTTTCCCATGCTTTTACTTTAAAATTATATGCCCTTTTCTATTTAAATGGTGTCTGTTATAGACATCTGTGTTAGTTGGGTTCTCCAGACACTGAACCAATAGGAAATATATCTGTATATATATCTACATCTATCTATAAATATATATGTATATACACATCTACCTATCTTCACATATGTAAATGTATATCTACCTCCATATATGTAAACCTATCTATAAATATATATAGATATAATACAGAGAGAGAGAGAGAACAGAGAAACTGACAATAAAGAATCGGCTCACACAATTATGGGAGCTTTGAGTGAATAGCTGTCTGCAAGCTGGACACCTAGGAAAGCTGGTAGTGTAGCTCCCGTCCCAGTCCCAAGGTATCAAATCCAAAGACGGATTTAGCTTAACACTTAAGCAGAGACAGAATTTTCCCTTCATCTACCTTTTCTTTCCATTCAGGCCTTCAGTGGAGTGGTTAATGCCCACCCACATTGTGGAAGGAAATAAACTTTACTCAGTCCATTGATTCAAATGCTATCTCCTCTAGAAACACTCTCACAGATGTACCCAGAAGAAAAGGTTAACCAGATTTATGGGCACCTCATGACCCAGTCAAAATGACACATATAATTAACCATCACAATAACATTTATGCAAGTTTTACCTTTTTTATTAGTCTCATATTTCTAACTTTTAGTTGGAATATTTAATCTATATTCATTTTATCTAAATATTGATAGTGTTGGATTTAATCTATTAGATTGATTTTAAAATTTCTTTCCTTTGTTATTATTTGTTTTATATTGGCTAATTTCCTTTAGGATAATAAAATATTTTATAATAATTAGTTTTAACATGCATATTAAAATTTTTGCCATGACTCTATGCATTATGTTTTCAGAGCTTCTTCTAGGTATTACAATAATCACCTTATTTTACCCTCATAGTTTCTTTGTAGCTAATATTGTACTACTGAGAATAACATGTAGTATGCTTTCAGTGATATAGTTCCATTTACTCTCCGTCCTTTCTACTGCCTTCAATATTACACACGCACACACACACACACACACACACACATATACATTATATGCAAATCTATATACAAAATGTATACTAGCAGCTTTGCTTTGACTAGTCATGTCATTTATTTTTCTTAAGATGCTAATCACCACTCTATTGTTTGTTTTATTTGAATATATCAAAGTTAACTTTTATTGTTATTTGCCTTCAGCCTGAAGAATTTCTTTTAGCATTTAAGTGTAGCTAACAAGGTATTGTGGTAAGAAGTTTATATATGTCATATGTCTACATATATGTGTGTATATAGTCAGTCTCATAGACTTACATAGTCAGACAGTATCTGGCCTATGATGGTTCTGCTTATATTTTGATTTTACAGTCGTGTGAAGTAGAAACCACACTTTGAATTTTGAGGTTTTCCTGGGCTAGCAATATGTAGTAAGATATTCTCTTCTAATGCTGGACAGTAGCAGCGAGACAATTTTGCCCAGATGTAGGCTAATATGTGTTCTGAGCATGTTTAAAGTAGGCAAAGCTAAGCTATGATGTTAGGTAGGTTAGGTATTATAAATGCATTTTTAACTTACAATAGGTTTATCAAGACATACCCCATCATAAGTCGAGGAACATCTATAATACAGTACATTTTATGCTCACAGTTTTACAAGCAAGAAGACAGTCTGTGCAAGGTTAAGTAACTTGTATAACAAGTCTTCACAGCTCCTAGAACACAGCCATGTCTCAACCCCCGGAAACCCTAAGGCTCACATACTCTACGACATACCTCCCCCCATCAAAAGCAGAATACAAAGGTTTTCTTTTTTCCGATTATTTTAATACACAGTGTGATATTTATACCAAGGAAAATACCTGATAAATATATTAAAATATTAATCATATACTCAGTATATGGTTATCACAAATATTTTCCCTTTTGTTTGATTTTTCCTTCTTAATTCCCTAGAAAGAATAAAGATAAAGTAAATATACCAAAAAGTTTCCACCAACAAATGACTAATAGTCAAGAAAAGATTTGCTAATGAAATCTGAGGCATGGAGGCATTAATCGCTTTTGCAATGTAAATATTTACAGAGGAACTTATCTATATATTAAAAAATATTTGCAAGTATCTGCCAAAGTGAAGAGTCTGCTGGGTGATGCGAAGATGACCTGGCTTTCTGTAGTAGGCACATTGTCTGAGTAAAGGTTTTTATATAAGTTAAACTATATTGTAGACAAACTATGGATGTCCACAATTGATGTTTTGGTGAGGTAAATAGCTAATTCTTACCTTTTCTGTGTCATGATTGTGGCACTTTGGATATCAGGGAGTCCAAGGTAGTGTTTAAAGACACCATGTCCGCCCGCCCAGTGTGACTCAGTGGTTGAACATTGAATCATGAACCAAGAGGTCACTGGTTTGATTCCCAGTCAGAGCACATGCCCAGGTTATGGGGCAAATCCCCAGTGTGGGCATGCAAGAGGCAGCCAATTGGTGTTCTCTCTCACCGATGTTTCTCTCTCCCTCTCCCTTCCTCTCTCTCTCAAATCAATCAATCAATCAATCAATCAATCAATGAAAAAAAAAGACACCAAATCCCATGCACTCTGGATGTTCTCAACTCAGCAGGTTGACTGAAACATTCATCTTGAAATCCCTTCCCTGCTCTGCTTTCTTCATCACCAAATGGTTTCTGAAGTAGCCTGTAACCACAGTGTAACACAGACTTATATGCTAATTCCCAGCTTTCGGGATGATATCAGTGTACGCTAGTGTTTTACTTTTACTTTCATGTATCTATTTTTATGATGGTGTTCTTGTTTTTATTTATTAAATACAAAAGGAAATACTTGCATTTAAATAAAAATATTTTACCTTTCCTAAAATCCTAGTAAATTTTACCACCGTTTTAAAAAAACAGGGACATATAAAATAAGAAGCTACTTAGAAACAAATCAGTGACATAATTAGTTTGAATATTTTTTCATGAAATATTTCAGAGTCTCTCCCAAATGTTTCATCCCAGGAAACATTTGGTCTTAAAATGCTGTGCCTATGATATCCAGTGGGAAATAGTAAGCTTATATTTTTCTAGGTTTTATTCATGGGACACTTGAATCTCTAGAGCCATTTAACTAAGGTCACATTTAAGGCCAATTGTAATTTTCTTTTAGGAAGAGAAAAACATGGTTTTATTACACAGGCAATAGTACATATAAATTACATAGACTTAGGTAGGATCTGGAAGCACCAGGCATCCATTAACAATAGAAATATTTATATATATGTTTTTGAAATAATTTACATGGCCCAAGAGACCTCTGCATATGGCAATATTAAAGAAAATCAGAGAGTAATGAGATCCCTATTAGATGTGAATCTCAAAAACACCAACTCATTCAGAAAGAAAAAGCGAAAACAACTGTGGTACCATAAAGCATGTAGTACTTTTCAATATTCATTCACAAACTTAATGAGATTTTCTTGGGCTGACAATGTATCGATAAATTAGAAACAAGAGAAGCAAAATCCTGTTTTACAAACAGCAGTAAAAGTTTATGTGAATAAACAACCTATGAGTAACTCGCATGTCAATAACGTACTATGACTTTTCTAAAATAATGTAATTTTAATCCTAAAAAATAAATATGTATTTTTTTTCACAATTATTAAGTTTAGGTATGAAAGGAAATAAAAATTCTCAAACTCAACGGTCTTTTGTATTTGCTCTTTGGCTGTAAGATTAAAAGGCAATTTTTTTAAAGTTATAATTCTTAATAACTTATTATTCCAAAGCTGCCAAGCACATGTGTCTTGAAATGCTCAACTTGGCTTCATGTGTTCATTTAAACTGCTAATAGTTTTTCCTGATGTGACTTCTAGAATTATAAGTGTCTCTCATCATGCCAAGAAAAATTTTATATATCTCATCATTGCTGTAAACTCTTACTTTGTGGAAAGTTTACATGCCTTTTGCCTTAATTTCCTTGGATTCACTTATTTCTTGCTCTCATACATAACACACACACACACACACACACACACACACACACACACACCACACACCCTCACAGAGTCTATAGGTTTCCCCAACAGATATCAGATTCGATTTTTGCTTTAATATGATGATTTTATACACTTTTATTTCTAACTAAGAATTATTTTCTATTCTTTATGACTTAGTGATAATGGAACACATTTTTACTCACTTATTAGTTCGACTTTATATGCACTGAAATCCCCGAATTGGTCATTTAAAGAAATATTGTGAATCCTTATCAAGTGTTTTACGGAATATATTTTGTTCATTGGTTACTTTTGTCCTCCCTTTTCTCCTTTGCTACTATTCATTCATTGACTATCTACTATTCAGTAGTTTCCTTGCTGAGCAAGGAGTTTAAAGATTAACAAACCAGAATACTATAAGAAGCTTAAATGATGAAAGAGGAATCTGTTTACAAGGCAGAAAAATCATGCCATGTATGTGTGATGTGGGGAAGTGGAGAGAATAGGATTCTAGGCGAAAGACTCAACATGAGTTGGAGCCACAGTCAGGAAACATATGTAGTTTGGTGTGTCTGCAGTGTAGGGTGCAACTTGCTTTGACAAACTCCGAGTAGCATCCTACATTCTCTGTCTTCCAGAAGAAGCTGACTACAAAAATGTACTTCTTACACATATACTTTGCAGATATATTGCACAGTCTAGTGTAGAGAATCCAAAGAGCAGTCTGCATTTATGATAAGTGCATTTCCAAATTATGTGACTAATGAGGTGAACAACTAGAAAAATTAATATTTCTTTTCCCCTTAAATTTCAGATGTTTGTCTTCAGCGACTTTATCAGCAATATATTCAAGGTTTCGCTTTCAGTTGCATAAACACATTTGGTAGAATTTATAAAATATATTTGAAATTGTATCAAATTCCCACTTAAAATTAATTACTTTCTAGAAACTGCAATCTATGTGTCTGACAGTGAATCTTCCTGCTAGAAGCATCTCCAAAGAAAACAGAGTCCAGTGAGATCTGAGTGGCTTGCCTCATGTACAGAAGTAGAGGAGCCAGGGTTTGGTGGTATGGGCAAGAAACTGGTTACAATTGATGTTGGTTTTATATCAGCCTGGTACCAGCAACAGCTGGCCTTTGTTCAAAGCTTGGCCTCTCCCAGGAACCTCCAAGGGCAGCACAAGTAGCAGCCATCTGCAGATTGCTTTGTAGCTCATGTTGGGTGGCCCCAGGCAGGGCACAGGTGGTGGCTGACCTTGGTCTCTATCAGAGCCCACACATCTGGGTGGACAGCTTTAGACCATGTCCAAAAACCACCCAATTACCTCTACAAGCCACACATTCAAGGGCAAACTCACCAGAGCCCCACTGAAGTAAGTCATGCTCCATGACATGAGCCCCTGCATAGCTGATCCTCCATGGTGGTTGAAGCCAGTTTTTGCAGCTGATCATCCTGGGGGTAGATCCTTCCCATTGAGGTGCCAATAATAATCAGACCTCTGCTACCTAGGAAGGTGTATACAACCTAAACGGGGGAACACCAGTAGACTCAGCTCAGGTGGTCAGGGAGGCTGGGGTACTGGACCATACAGGACACCTATTATATAAGGCCACTCTACCAAGCTTGGGAGACATAGCAGCTCTGCCTAATACATAGAAACAAACACCAGGAGGCACCCAAAATGAGGAGACAAAAAAGAAACATTTCCCAAATAAAAGAACAGAATAAAACTCCAGAAAAAGAACTAAATAAAATGGAGACCAGCAATCTACCAGATGCAAAGTTCAAAACACTGGTTATAAGGATGCTCAAAGAACTTAGGGGAAGAGTAGATGAATGTAGTGAGAACTTGGATAAAGAGATAGGAAACAAAAACAGAACTGGAAAACATAAAAATAAAGTTGGAAATGAAAAATGCATTAACTAAAATAAAGAATGCATTTAAAGAAATCAACAGTAGGGTAGATAAAGGAGAGGATCAAATCAGAAATGTAGACTATATAGAAGCAGAACACACTCTATCTGAATAGCAAAAAGGAAACAAAGAATCCAATAATGAGGATAATATAAGAAGCCTCTGGGACAACTTTAAGCTTACCAACATTCCCATCATGATGGCGCCGGTAGGAGAAGAGAGAGAACAAAGAATTAAAAAACTTGTTTGAAAAAATTATGATGGAAAACGTATCTAACCTGGTGAAAGAAATAGACATAAAAGTCCAAAAAACAGAGTCCCAAACAAGAAGAAACCAAAGAAGTTCATACCAAGACACATCATAATTGAAATGTCATAATTTAAAGATAAAGAGAGAGCCCAGTTGGTGTGTCTCGGTGGTTGAGTGTCAACCCATGCACCAACAGATTGCCAGTTTGATTCCTGGTAAGGGCGCATATCCAGGTTGTGGGCCAAATCCCTGGGGGGTGGGCATGCAGGAGGCGGCCAATTGATGTTCTCTTTCATCGATGTTTCTATCTCTCTCTCCCTCTCTCTTCCTTTCTCTATAAAATCAATAGAGAGGAAAAAAAAATAAAAAAAAGATAGAGAATCTTAAAAAACAGCAAGACAAAAACAGTTATCTACATGGAAGCTCCCATAAGACTGTCAGCTGATTTTTCAACAGAAACTTTGTGAGACAGAAGGGAGCGGCAAGAAATATTTAAAATGATAAAGAGCAAGAACCTACAACTAAGACTATTCTAGTCAGCAAAGCTGTCATTTAGAATTGAAGGACACATAAAAAGTTCCCTGGAGAAGAAAGAGCTAAAGGGGTTCATCACCATAAAACGGGTATTATTAAAAATATCAAAGGGTCTTCTTTAAGAAGAAGAAAATAAAGGATCAAAGATATGAATAATAAAATGGCAATAAATGCATACTCTCAACAATTACTCTAAATGCAAATGGTTAAATGCTCCAAAAGACATATGGAGACTGACTAGATAACAAAACAATACCCTTATATATGCTTTCTACAAGAGACTGACTCCAGATTGAAAGATACACAGAGACTGAGAGTAAAGTGATGAAAAAAGATATTTCACTAAAATGAAAACAACAAACAAACAAAGAACTGGAGTAGCAATACTTATACCAGACAAAATAGACTTTAAAACAAAGGTTATATATCAAGAGACAAAGACCCAGCGATTTCACATCTGGGTGTTAATCTAAAGAAACCCAAACTAATAAATTTGAAAAGACATATGTTCATTGCAACATTATTACAAAAGTCAAGATATGGAAGTAACTTAGGTGTCCATCAATAGATGAATGGATAAAGAAATGGGGGATATATATCTATCATCTATCTATCTATCTATCTATCTATCTATCTATCTATCTATCTATCTATCTATCTATCATCTATCATTTATCTATCCATTCATCCAATGGAATATGACTCATTCATAAAAAAGAATGATTTTTTGCCATTTGCAACAACATAAATGGACATAGAGGGAATTGTGTTGAGTGAAATAAGTTAGACAGAGGAAAACAAATGTCATATGATTTGACTCATATGTGGAATCTAAACAACAAAATAAACAAACAAGCAGAAAAAACAAAACCAAAACAGACTCATAGATATAGAGAACTTTTTGATAGTTGCCAGATGGGAAAGGAGTTGTGGAGATGGGTGAAAAAGGAGAAAGGATAAAGAAGTACAATTTGGTAGTACAGAATAGTCACAGGATATAAAGTAAAGCATAGGGAATACAGTTAATAATATTTTAATAACTATATATAGTATCAGATGGGTATAGATTGAGGTAATCATTTATTATATAATATCTAATCATTGGTTTTGCAAATGAACCTAATATAATATTGTATGTCAACTGTAACTGAAAAATTAAAAAAAAAAATTAAAGTCAGAAAAATGAATAAAATAAAGATTTTTTAAAAGATACAAATTACACATTTTTGTATAAAAGTTTAAAATGAAATAATTTGTTTGAAATTATGTTCTAAATTATATCAATAAGAACTATTATTTTTATATCATATCTTTGGGAGACTGAATTTCTCCTTTTTTTTAAAAATAAGAGATCTACTTTTTGATTATAATGTGATGACAACCCTGCTTCTATCATTGATACATTTTTTTATAGTTTAAACTAGAATACTGTTTAGCTTATTCTGTGATAACTTTTTATGAATATTGTATTCCTTCTTACAGAGGTGATGCATTAGTTTAAATGGTAGCAGATTTGGTTAAATGAAAAACAATGGTATATTAAAAAAAATTTAGTGTAAGCAATTCTATACTCACGTAGCAGAATATTCACTGATACATCACCTAAAGCAATAGAAACAAAGGAGAAAATGAACACATGGGACTACATAAAACTCAAAAGCTTCTGCACAGTGAAAGATACAATCATCAAAATGGAAAGGCTACCCACTGTATGGGAGAGCATAATTGCCGATGATATATCAGATAAGGGGTTAATTTCCAATATATAGAGAGTGCTCATACAACTCAATAAAAGGAAGACAAAGAACCCAATTAAAAAATGGGCAGAGGAACTAAATAGACACCTCTCCAAACAGGACATACAAATGGCCAAGAGACATATGAAGAAATGCTCAACATCACTAATCATCAGAGAGATGCAAATTAAAACAACAATGAGGTATCACTTCACACCTGTCAGAATGGCCGCTATCAACAAATCATCAAACAACAAGTGTTGGCGAGGGTGTGGAGAAAAGGGGACTCTAGTCCACTGCTGGTGGGAATGCAGACTGGTGCAGCCACTATGGAAAACAATATGGTGTTACCTCAAAAAATTAAAAATTGAACTTCCATTTGACCCAGTAATCCCACTTCTAGGAATATACCCTAAGAAGCCTGAAACACCAGTCAGAAAGAATATATGTACTCCCATGTTTGTAGCAGCACTATTTACAATAGGTAAGATCTGGAAATAGCCCAAGTGTCCATCAGTAGACGAATGGATCAAAAAGCAGTGGTACATATACACAATGGAGTACTATGCAGCTGTAAGAAAGAAAGATCTCTTATTCTTTGAGACTACATGGAGGGACCTGGAAAGTTTCATCCTAAGTGAAACAAGCCAAACAGAGAAAGACAAGTATCATATGATCTCACTTATTTGTGGAATATAATGAACATAACAGTCTGAGGAATGGGGTAGTCCCAGAGACATGGAAGTGGGGTACAGACTGACAATCCCCAGAAGAGGGGGTGGTGAAGGAGAGATAAACCACAAAACTTATATGCATGTATGCATGAACAATGGTCATGGACAACAAAGCTGGGGATATGGCAGGGAGGGAAGGGGAGAGGGGAATCAGTGGGGGAAATAGGAGAAACATCTGTAACAAAAATTAATTAATAAAAAAAATTCTATACTTCAATTCTTATATTATTAGCATAGAGTAGATTGTGAAATAAAAATATTAAAACCACAAAGGATTAAAATGCTAAAACAGGAGACAGCTGTAAGAGATCACTTTTAACTTTTTTGTTATAAAAAACAAAATAAACAAACAATCCCATTTATTTTGTTCATTCTTATTGTTTGTTTTACATTCTATTGAAGTATAGCATAAGACATAAGTGTACAAGGAACAAATGTACTCATCAATCTTCATAAAGTGAACTCAGATAGTTGATCCGTACCCATAACAGGAAATAGAACTTTTATAAAACCCTAGAAGCTTCCTTCTTGTTCCTACTCCACTCCTCTCCAAGGGTAAAATCCCACCAGGTTTAATTTTTAAAAGGCATGGAAGGCCCGATTCCCAGCACATGCCCAGATTGTGGGCCTGATCCCCAGTGGGGGGCGTGCAAGAGGTGGCCAATTGATGTTCTCTCTCATTGATGTTTCTCTCTCTCTCCCTCTCCCTTCCAATGTCTCTCTAATATATCAATAAAAGAAAAAATAAATAAATAAAAGGTGTGGAAGGATGGAAAGGCCTCGGGTCTATCGTTTGAATTAGTGCAGGATGGGGAGTTGAAATAAGGTGACTTCACCTAAAGGACTGCTGCTCAATGAGGTGATAACTGCACCACCACCATCACCACAACAAAGTCCAATCCCTCAAGGAAACTTAAGTGTCTTGGTCTTAAATTGGGAAAGAGATTTCCTTGAAAATTTGAAATCAAAAGTATCCCTTATGAGGGTTCTGAGCTCATACCTATGTTACCTGAATTTGCAAATAAACTATAGCCAAGTATGTTTTCTGAAGAGTTATCAGGTGGTTTGTATCCTAGAGCCGAACATAATTTCCAAATATGACTTCATCAATATACAGCGGTGGGCAAAAGTAGGTTTACAATTGTTTATATGGAAAACAATACAATACTCAATAAATGACAATACAAGAATAAACTTCCGCATACTCACAACTGTAAAGCTACTTTTGCCAACCCCTGTATATCCTGTCTCATGTCCTCGTCTAACAAAGCTCCCTCCTCTTAAATCTGAATATGTCTCCTAAACTTCATGTCATAGATGTGACAGAAGTGACACTATGTGACTTTTGAAGTGAGGTAATAAAAGTGATACCTAGTTCTCTCTCACTTAAGACAAGTGCCTTTGGAGCTCTATGCTGTAATATAAGAAATTTGAATATCTTGACCTTTAGCCTCGAGAAAACACATGCATGTATAGAGAGCTAATTGAGGAGCCCCGCCTGTTTCAATACCTAGCTATTCAAGTCTTCTCATGCAGGGATTGTCACATGAGTGAGTACCTGCAGGTAAGTCCTGCTGTTGAGCTGCTCACGCAGCTGGCCAAAGTAATACACAACATTCTGTGTGAATATGAACTCAAACAAGATATCACGGTATTCCCATGGTTCCTCAGATTCATAAAGATCAATACATGCTAAGCAAAACCAATTGCATAAAAACTTTATTGCATCACAATACAGAAATCTTAATCAAATAAAGGAAAAATTCAGTATTACCTACCTAAGACCATCAATGAGACTCATAGTTGACTTCTCAGCAACAACCTAATGGCAGAGGAAAGGAGAATAGTATCTTTTGAGTGCTAAATTAAAAATTACACCTATAACCTATACACACTGAGACTGTATATGATATCCACATATATCATAAATATAATATCAACTTTTATAGGTTAAAGCAAAAAAGTTTTCATAGGAACTCTTATGGCCCTTAATACATACATTTAAAAGAAGAAAACCACTAAAGTAATAATGTTGGATTCTGATTTAGATATTACAAGAAAAATAGAATAAAATATGTAAAAAAAAAACCCAAATAATAAAAAAAAAACACCAGAAAATAATTCATTTAAAAAAATAAATAAATGAAGAGATTTAACGCACTGAAACTTCTATGTTTGCAAAGTTGTACAAAATACAGCAAACTCTCATAAGAGTTGTCAGGAAAAAAATAAAACCCAGAAAAGGAATGCAGAAAATGATTTAGAATGGAATCAGGAGATAACCAGAGACATAGCAGGGAACATAATATGCAAAACAACCAAGCACTACAAACCTATGTAAAGTATGTGATTCAAAGAGATAGAAATAAAAAACAGGCAACATCCATAATGTATTATTTACTTAAAATTATTAGGGTAAGAAATAAGATGATAAGCAAACTTTAGACAACAGAAAGGAAAATGATGAAGATAAGAACATTTAAATGTAATGTAAGTTCTATTATTATTTTGCTGTTTGATGAATTCACAAATATTTATAGTATTTTTATATTATAGGTTATAGTTATTATGTTTTATATATAAAATATTTTCTAATAAATTTTTTTTTATCCTCACCCGAGGACATTTTTGCATTTATCTTCAGATAGAGTGGGATGAAGACAGGGTGGAAGAGTGAGAGAGAAACATCAATGTGAGAGAGACATCGAGTGGTTGCCACCCAAATGACCCCATTTGGGGCTGGGGACAAACTGCATCCAAGGTACTTGCTTTTAGCGGGAACCGAACCCGGGTCTCTCTAGTCCGTGGGCCAACACTCTAACTGTTGAGCCAAACTGGCCAGGGTCTAATGAAATTTTTAAGAGATAACTTTCTTAGAGGAGATAGCAAATTTACAAAGTGAATCTATCTATGTGGATACATTTTACTGTCAATTCAGAATACATGATAGTTATAGCATAATTTCCTAATTAGATACCTAGCTTGGAGGTACAAGAAAGTGTAACTGCAATATAGTTATGAGTATTCATACTGCAGAAAACAACTTTTATCATATAACTTTTCTTTACTACAAAAGAAAAGTTTAATTAATTAAAACATAAACTTCTTCTTGGCTGAAAATAAATCACATTTTTATTGGGATATTTTATATAAAAATATTCCACAACTACTATTTTAATATAAAATAAAATTATATTTTAATATTTAATATTAAGATTATTTAATATTTCTCCACTTCAATTGCTCAGGCAATTTCCTATGTGGTTTTAGTGGGCATTTTTCATTGTTCTAGCCTTGTCTTAATGATTTCAAATTTAAAAGGGATTATGACATATCAATAAATTTGTTCAGACCTTGACATATTCAAATAATAGAAAATGCCTTTGTAAAGCACAGGCATGTTAGTCTTTGATTCTTTTTATGATTTAGACTACTTTATGACTTTTTCTCAATAAAAAACATAAAATTAAAATGACCATGCAAAGGTTTATGAAGCACCTCTGACCCAATATGGTGAAGCTAATGGTGGCAAAATTGTTTCCTAAATCTGATAAAATACCCAAGAAAAGCACTTTACAATACATAGGCAGACAGGAGGTCTGGGGAATCCATTTGGGGTTGTGGGGGGAGCCCTCATCTGGTAGCTGCATGTGGAAGAAAAATGTCAATGTCACAAGTTATATTTTAAATATTTGAAAATATATCTCAAACAATACCTTAGCTATTATGCCTTAGAAAGAAAGAGATGAGAAAGAGCTTGACAAAAATGAAAGTATAATTATTACTAAAATTGTGAACATTAATCATTTCTAGAACATTATTCATGTACCCTAGCCTATCTTAATGCATTTATTTTCTAACAGAGACAAAACATTAATGATAAAAACATTGAATTATTGGATTTACTTTCTCTCACTATTCCTAAAAATAGAAATCATGTCATCTGAAGAATCTGAGTTCGGTGGAGTGGAGTCTATGCTCAAATGATATTAACAAAGTATTTTCTCTAAGCATGCCAAATAGATTTAGCCATATGTATTTTTATATAAGAGGGTTGAAACTTACATGCATGGCTCAATATATAAAAGTAAACAACACTTATGACCAGAGAAGACTTAGAGTTATTTTCTTTGTATTGTCCTTTGAAGGAAGTTGAGACCACAGGATTGGGAAGAGGCAGTGTGATAGAACAATGGATCAATGCAGTGACTGTATTGGAGTAATTTCTACACCCTGGCTTTCAAATATTTTATTATACTATTACTATTATTATTATTTTGGTCATAGTATTTATTATAGTGACCAGTGTTAGGGAAAGTCTGCTTAGTAATGGCTTAAACACACACGATGTTTTTCTTATTTTAATCACATACAAGAAATGATGGTGATGGTCATAGCTATGATAGCTCCGTAATCTTGCAGTCTTTTATGTGTGCAGTTCTCATGACCTCTCCCAAGATCCTAAAATGACTGCCAGGGCTCTAGTAAAAATAACCTGAAATGGCAGAAAGAGGAGGAAATGTGGTTTAAGCCCTAACAGTCCCTTTTATAAGGAAGAGAACATTTTCTCATGAGCACCCCTTGGAGACTTTCATATGTATCTTATTGTCCAGAACTGTGTCATGTGACCCCCCTTCTAAGGACAATGAGGCTAAGGCAGCGAGACTTAACTATTCTTATAAATATGAAATAATAAAAAGACCTTTTAAAAAAGTGCACCACTTCAGCCCTGGCCAGATTGGCTCAGCGGTTAGAGCGTCGGCCTGTGGTCTGGAGAGACCCGGGTTCGGTTCCCGCTAAGGGCACGTACTTTGGTTGCAGTTTGTCCCCGGCCCTGGTTGGTCGTGCAGGTGGCAGCCACTCGATGTGTCCCTTCACGTCGATGTTTCTTTCTCTCTCTCCCTTCCTTTCTCTCCCTCCTACTCTATCTGTACAAAAAATGGAAAAATATCCTAGGGTGAGGATAAAAAATAAAAAAAAATAAAAAAAGTGCGCCACTTCAAAAAAAGATCAGAATAAAAGTTTGCAATGCAAATTTTCAAATGTGCTTTCAAAAACTTCACCTAAGCTTTCTGGAAATTTTTATGAAAACAGGTATTGCAGCTTGAATAGCACTAAACTAGAAAACTAGAAGTAAATATAGAAAATTTGTAAATCTAAAAATGTTTGTGTGAGAACATAAAAGGACTAAATACACCCACAATGCATACGACAGAGGCTTAACAATGTGCTGCCAAGCTATAAAATTGTGGGTAATTTTTATTAAGGCAATGGAATAAATTTAAGGTGGATGATAATTATACATTTTGTTCTGTGAAAAAAATGAGGCAGTGGAAAAGAGAAAATTAAAGGGATTAATTTAATTGTAAAATTACTTATATAATCCTGAAAGATTTTTTAAATTGTATAAATATTATCATATTATACTAGCAAAACTGTTTATTTGGTAAATATAAGGCAAATGTTTATTATTATGTTTAAGATATTTAATTTTCAGCTCTTATCTCATCAAAAATAATATAAAATATTTTAAGGCAAATGTATTTCCTTTTCTAAATCTAAAAAAAGCAACTTTGGAATTTTCAAAACCTAAAAATAGTGTTCAAAATATGTTTTTGTTGTTGTTGTTAATCCTCACCAGAAGATATTTTTCCATTGATTTCTTTTTTTTTTTTTGGTAGAGTGAAGGAAGGGAGGGGGGGAGAGAGAGAGTGAAAGAAACATCAATGTGAGAGAGACACATCAATTGTTTGCCTCCTGCAAGACCCTGACTGGGACTGAGGACAGAACCTGCAACTCACGTATATGCCTTGACCGGAAATCAAACTTGTGACCCTTTGGTCCACAGGCCAAAGCTCTAACTGCTGAGCCAAACTGGCCAGGGCTCTAAATATGTTTTAGTAAGTTTTTAAAAAGTATGCATTTTGAATGTCTACAACAATATATAATGAATGTACCATTTTATTATTAGTTTTATCCACCCTACATATCTGTAAGATAGGAACAACAATGGACTATTTTCCTGGCTAGATATGGATTTATTTTAAAAAGGAGCTCATAATTACTAAAATACTTGAGTCAAGCCATAGTATTTATTCTGCTGAATCATTCCCCATATAAGGTGAAGAGACAATCATGACCAGACTTAACCTATTTAGCTTGCAACCTCCATTTTTGTCTCCCTTTAATGAAAGTTGTTCACTTTCACTATTAAAAGTAACTTTCCATTCACCACTTGGCCCTTCAGTGGTCTCTTAATTCTTCCAACAATGAGTACATTCCTGCATTCAAGCATTGTCATTTCCATATGCAGTTAGTGTATACCT
This sequence comes from Molossus molossus, assembly GCF_014108415.1. Lineage (NCBI taxonomy): Eukaryota > Metazoa > Chordata > Mammalia > Chiroptera > Molossidae > Molossus > Molossus molossus. The sequence continues at coordinate 80,694,624 of NW_023425345.1, forward strand.
AGAAATAAAATATTATATCTTTTTTGGGCTAAGTTTTCAAAATCCATTGTTCAGATCATATCTCAATTCAGACTAGCTCATTTCACATGCTCCATAGCAACTGTGGTTGGTAGCTTCTGTATTGGACAGTCCAGCTCCAGAGGGTCTGGGGCATTGCCATTCTGTTTCAGGTTAACTGAAGCAGCACTTCTAACTTTTCTATTGAGCTAGGTGCTGGGTTAGAGAGTTTAATATAATTTGAAATGCATAGCAAAGATGCATGCTAAATAAAATACATAACCACTTATACTTGGAGATAAATTAAGCATATATGTTAAGCCAAAATATAGCCCACATGTAAGAAAATATTTAGATAAGCATCACAAATCTGCTATTAATTTAGAAATAGTTGAAACATAACATCAAACATTAGAGGACTAACTGAAAATTTTTGGTGTAATCCCACAGTAGAACATGATAGAAGCAATACAAATAGGTATATAATATATACTGTATTTAATAACATGAATAATATATCTATAAAATATTGTTTCAATACTTGCATCAAGATGCTCTCTTTTTAAAGTGCAGATAAATCTGCCCTGGCTGGTTTGGCTCAGTGGTTAGAGTGTTGGCCTGCAGTCCAGAGAGACCCAGGTTTGGTTCCCACTAAGAACAGGTACCTCGGTTGCAGTTTGTCCCCGGCCTGGTTGGGTCGTGTGGGTGGCAACCACTCGATATGTCCCTTTCACATCGATGTTTCTCTCTCTCCCTCCCACTCTATCTGAACAAAAAACGAAGAAAATGTCCTTGGGTGAGGATAAAAATGAATAAATAAATAAAGTGCAGATAAATCATGTAAATTAGAGGACATTTAAGAAAAATTTTAAAGAAATAGCAATTTTAGGTAGGCCATTGTAAGGAAGATAATAGTCATCAATGTCAAGGCTATGTAATTTTTCCACAGGCCCCAAGGTGTGAGATCAATCCCCTGGTATTTCAAGAATTCTTTACCAGTACATATTGCAAACCTACAGGTATTGTTTGCTGATACATTGAATCCCAGGGAAAAGTTTTGTCCCCCAAATTGATTATGGTGCAAAGTTACAAAGCCATATAGATGAACTCTAAAGTACTGAAGCCAGGAGAGCCAAGGGGCAATGGGTTCTGAGATTGACCAACAGCCCTAAAAAAATTGTCATAAACACAAAGGAGATATTCTTATGAGAAGTGTTGCTTGGATACTACTCTCTGACCTGCTGCTATGGCCAGTGCCATAGAACTGACCAAATATGCCATCGTCACAAGAGTAAACAGCATGATACAGAAGCCTCCACCACTGGTTTCAAACCTAACAAAAAATATGCCAAACAAGTAAATATAATACTTGCTAACATTCTCATGGGTAGTAAATTAGATAACAGTTTCCCAAAGAAATAAGATGACACTGCAGTAGCCAATGATATATTCATGTATAAAGAGCTCCTTGTCAGCCACAGATAGTTCCAGGGATGTTATATTACTAAAATATTGGTTGTTCATCAGGAATAAGAACACCCCAGCTCTATTCTGAATATCTGGAGGGTAACTTTTTAGATCATAAAAATTGGCATCTGTAACAGTAAAGATGATTGTTAAACTTATCTCAGCTATAGATGCCTGGGGACTACACAATACATTTTTAAAGGAATGCTTGGAAACCTATTTGACTTGATGACAGAAGGAGGTGGCATAGGTGATCTCCTTGAAGGCTTTAAACTTCTTTTTCTGCACCCCTGAGAGTTTATCCAACTCAACTTTCATTTCTCCAAAGAAGGTGGAGTTGACATAAAACTCAGCTAATTTTTCTAGGAGTGGCTTATCTCTTGGAAGGCTCTTTAGTCTCCCAGGATTCACCATCTTTATCCTTCTCTATTTAATATGACAGCAGAAGAGTCTACAATAATGACATCCAGGAAGAAGGCTGCAGGGTTATTATAGGGTTCACAGTGGTAATGAGCTGATGCAAAGTACCCCAAGGCATCCTAGGCAGGCATTAGACTTTTTGAGGCCAATAAAGTAAAGTTATCAGACAACTTGAAGATGCAATAATGAGGCTGATGAATAGAGAAAAGATGGTTCGTCCTTGTTTAGACATTCTCTTCAGGAGCAAAAGGACATTTGATGAGCTTGAGTCCAGCCAGTGTGTGCTTATCCAGGAACAAGATGCATAGGTCATAACAAACTCCATTCCAATACTTTTTCTTTGTCCTCCATACCAACCATGGATAAAGCGAGTTTCAAACTTGAAATCTGCCACTTTAGCCAGACCTAACTCTTGAATAACCATGCTTATTTGTTCTTTTTTTTTTCATGATTCATCATAGTTGTAGAAAACTAAAGAGCTGCTGAGAACTGTGGAATTTCTCTCACTGTCAGAGTTCCCATCACAACATCATCTGTACCACAAAACCCGAGTTACATTGGAAGTCGGCAGGTCACAGTACTCACTTAGGAAAACATCTCCAGATAATTTCTGTGGATTTTTCCTTGCAGGTAAGATACCTAACAACAAAGATTTGCCTCCACCTGTGGGTCCCAGAAAGGCATTGAGACCAGGTCGTATTATCCCATGAATATTCATTAGTATTTCTTTCTCAACTATTTTTTGACCAAGTAGAAAGCTACTCTTCACTGTTACTCCATAGCAATTGTTATGAAAACTAGCACAGCTCCTTCAGTAAAGGTCTTTAGGTTGTTTGAGGTTGTCCCAGGGAAGCCATTGGTGTTTCTCTCTGACACTGGGATAGAAATGTGCTCACTACCAGAAAACATCTGGAGAGTTTCAGTCTTTCTTCTCTGGCCTGGATGGATTTGGTCACCACTGGTGGACGACGTCCTCCATGACATATTTTAAGTAAAATAAGTCATAGGATATTATGTCCAGTATGATTTAATTTGGGTAAAATAAAAATACTTATAATTATGTTAACATATAGGTATAATAAAAAAGTTGAAATGCTTTAGATCAAACTAAAATATAATATATGGATGTCTGATTTTTAAAATTTTGTGTCTTTTTTCATATGCTTAGCTATATTTTCTAAATGCTACTATTTTTTGTTCAGAACAAAATATCAAATATAGGATAGCAACATACATAAATAGATCATCTGGAAAGCTTTCTACTATAAACTTTTGGATATGTAAGACACATTTTATTAAACATTCTTATATATGCATAATTGAGGTCATATAAAGAAACGCAGAAGTCCACATTTTCAACACTTAAAAAAGAGTTCAAAACAAGCTCAGTAAGCCTCTAATGGTGAGGTTGGGATTTTTGCTCCTCTAACTTAATGGGTATGTGAAAATAGATTGGGGAGCTTTGTGATAACATAGAGGATTGGGTTTTAGCTGACAAATAAATATAGAATTATATCCTAAACTAATTGCACTTGTATGACAAGACAAACTCTATATCCAGGATACACAAGAGTTTCAGGACCAAAACATTTCAGATATTTAGCTCATAAATTTACAATGCATATTAGGATTATTATTGCTGTATAACAAATTCTCACAAGACTACCAGCTTTAAACATCCTTATATTCTTGGGTTTTATGGATTTAAAATTCAGAAAGAAAGTAATATGAGTGTTTATTTGTTGCATGATGTCTTGGGCATATGCTTGTAAAGAACTGAGAAGGATTGAATGTAAAACTAAAAGTCAGTTTAGAATGCCAAGAATATATGTGTTATGATAGATAGTAAAGATTAAGACACAATTATTTAAAATATTTAAAAAAGATGATACCATGAAACAGTGGATGTAGGTTTAAAATATCTGATTTTAGGAATAAAATAATTATTAAAATTTAAAATACATTGCCTAGGTAAAATAGCAGTTTAAGATAAGATTGAAGACAATTAGTTAGCTAGAAGAAATGACTAAAAAGAATGCAGATTAGTGTGAAAAAAGTATGTGAGGTTTAAGAAGTGAGGGATACAATTATATGTTATATCATATTCTAATGTAACCCCTTGAGAAAATAAAAGAGGTAATACATAATGTGAAAATGATTGAAAATATTCTGTATCTATTTGAAATCTTTGGATTTAAAAAATATAATCTATTCCAAATGAGGATAAGTAAAAATAAATCTATACCTAGAAATATTCTAAGGGAAACTTCAGAGGCTGAGCTATAAGTAGCCTGGAAAAAAAGAATAACTACAAAAAAACTATAATCTTGATATCAGCAAAACATCAAAACATAATATTATATATTTATAGTTCTTAGAAAAAATAATATTGAATTACACATGAGATACACTGCCATCATAAGTGAGCAGGAAATAGATGTTTTATAGAGAAACAATTGAGTGAGACTCTGCCATTCACAGACATTCATAAAAGAAATCTTACTAAAAATGTCATTTAGGAGAAAGAAGTCGTCCTATACTCGAAAAGAGAAGAATAGTAGGTACAATCATGATCAAAGAATCTGTTAAATATATGGACAAGTTCAATTGAGACATTAAATTTTGGAGATATAAAAATTATATACAAGAAGATTGGATAAGACAGGAAGCAGTGGAGTAATTAGAGGTAATGGATAATAAGCATATTGTATACTGTATAACTGTGGAGAAGAATAATAAAAACGAACTGTAAACTATGTTAAACAAATTTAGTTATTAAAATTGTTAAATTATCATGAAATTAAGAGAAAGAAGATAAAAGGAAATAAATCCTGTTTCAGAAATACAGAAGACAAAAATTTGAAAGTACTCTCATGACAAAATACTTAGAATGTTGGATAGAATATAGAAAAATTGTTGCAAATGTATACTACATTTTCAGGATTGTAAGTTAACATCCTTTTTCAAGAAACAAAGAGTAAATCAAACACTAGAGTGGAAAGTGTGAACAGATATAACCAGCTAAGGTTTGGCTGATAATGGTCCAAAAGGCAAAGTGTAAGCTGAAAACTTGGGCAGAAAGTGTTTACTGATGCTTTGGTTGTACTTGGTGACATTTGCTGATAGTGGTAATCAAAGATCGTGAGTGCTAATGGTCATGGAGGCACAGGGTCAAGGTACGATGTAAGAATTTGAAAAATGAACTCTGGCATTAAGCCTGGACTTTCAAAGGGTTTCTGTCTTCTATATAAATGTAGACCAAAAAAGGAAATAACCACCTTCAATAGGAAATAAAAGGAAATATTTTCTGTTTCAATTTTGGTTGTGGATAGGGTAGGAAAAAAAAATATTCCCTGTGACATTTTGTGACCACATGTTTCCATTCATATGGGTTTTGTATTATTAATACTACTTTACATGTGAGGTCTAGGAACTCAGACAACACAGGATTTCTGAGATAAATTGCCATTGAGTACAAACGTTTAATCTAAAACAACAAAATACAAGAAGTAAGCTACCATGATGTCAGCCACAGAGAGAAGCAAATAGCATAATCAATCTGTCAAGAACTACAGGATAGAAGAAGACTATGTGCTGTAACTGGTTAGTTGCTCTCTCAACGTAGTTCATTTTGGATTCAGAGATGGGTGATTACATTTCCAAGTTTTCCTTGTGGTTGGCTATGGTCATATGACCAAGATCTGGCTACGGAATATATTTTAAAATGATGTATATCACCCAGCTGGTGTGGCTCAGTGAACTGAACGTTGTCCCATGGACTGAGAGGTCCCAGTTCAATTCCCAGTCAGTGCACATACCTGGGTTTCAGGCTGGATCCCCAATAGGGGGTGTGCAGGAGGCAGTGATTGATGTATCGCTCTCATATGGATGTTTATATCTCTTTCTAAAAAATAAATAAATAAAAACATATTTGATATAAACTTCCAACATGCAATCCTCCATTCTTTTTTTATTTTTTGACATCCTTTTATTTTTTTTATTTATATTTTTATCCTCACCCGAGGACATTTTTTTGTTTTTTTGTTCAGATAGAGTGGGAGGGGGAGAGAGGAAGAAAGACAGAGAGAGAAAAACATCGATGTGAAAGGGACACATCGAGTGGTTGCCACCCGCACAACAGAGGTACGTGCCCTTAGCGGGAACCGAATCCAGGTCTCTCTGGACCTAAGCAAAACCGGCTAGGGCTCGACATCCTTTTAAAGTAGAGAGTTCAGAATGGGTTTGAAGGAAGAGCCTGTACATTCAAGTGGACACATAGAAGACCATTTAGCCCCAAACACCTGACTGACGTGCTTTACTTACATTTGCAAGAAATACGTGGCACAGAGACTGGTTATATGTTTGCAGCAACAACTAGCAGTAAACAAATTAATAAACTATAAAAATGTTCATAAGTGATTAAAGAAATAAGAAAGAAATTGAGATAAGAAGTAAAGATGTTCTTTCTGTAATGACCAGACAGATTAGAGAAAGAACCAGAGTGAATACCTATAAATTAAATTTTTAGGCATTAAAATTAAATACAGCATTTAATAGTTTTAAATTCAAATTAATTGGAATTGAAGGGAGTAATGAACTGGAAGAATTATCCTGAATACAAATTATGCAGAATGCAGCACATAGAGATCAAGTGGTGGAAAAATGATAGATTAAGAGACACGGAGAAAAGCCAAAATACTTCTTATAGGAGTTTTAAAATACGATGAGAGAGGGACAGGAGGAGAGGCACACTTTTATGATATAATGAATGAGAATGTTTCAGATCTGATGAGAAAACCATATTAAGGAAGCACAATATATCCCAAACAAGTAATAAGAAATTTATACTTAGACACCTATGAAACTGAAGATCATAAAAGTCAAAAGACGATCTTAAAAACAATCTAAGAAAATACATGTTACCTAGAAGTTACGTTAATAGATTTTCAAATGTAACAACAGTATCCAAAATATGTGGAAAAATATTATTCAGATTACTGAGAAACATGTGTCAAGTGGCTAACTTACTCAAAATGAGAGTGATTATTTTATTATTTATTATTATTTTTTTTTTACAAACTAAGAGTCTTTACCATCAATAGGCAGAAGAGAACAACAGTCTGAAGGAAAAACAGAGATTATAGAAGCAGTTAAGTAAGAAAAAATATTAATTGTTAATATAATGATTCATAGTCCGGCTGGTGTGGCTCAGCGATTGAGCGTTGACCCATGCACCAGGAGGTCAACGGTTCGATTCCCGGTCAGGACACATGCCCAGGTTGTGGGCCAGGTCCCCAGTCTGGGTATGTGGAAGGTGGCCAATTGATGTTCTCTCTCATCAATGTTTCTATCTCTCTCTCCCTCTCACTTCCTCTCTCTCTAAAAATCAATGAAAAAAAAAATTATGACCCATAATAATCCATTCTTTTTTTCTTCCTATTGGAATAATTTACCCATAGAATCTATAATCTAAACATCTTATAGGGAATGTTGTTAATGCTAGTTAGGCAATATTGGTCTAAAGCTGGTCAAAAGCTGAGTTTATTTATAATAAGTATCTATTCAAATGGCTGCAACTTTATAAATCTCTCTACATTTTGACTTTCTTCTCAATAAAAGAAGAAATATAACACATCTGAATTGTTAGTGTTTGTACATATGGTAAAGTATAATAAGAGCATCCACATAAAGTGTTTGTTATCATGCCACAGAGTACAAACTCATCACTAGTAAGAGGATGAAAAGTAAAAGAAAGAAAACAAAAGAAAAAAGAAAATGAAAGAAAAGAGAGGAAGAGGAGGAAACACATTCAATATGCCACAGGTAATTGAAAGTGAAACATAATATTATAACTTTAAAAACACTAAGCAACACTTTCATATTTTTTATCCAATTCTTCACTCTAAAAGTAAATGATAATAATACATTTCTGAAAGCTTTGCTATAAAAGTAAATTTAATGATTTAACATTTTTATTAACAAAACATTGCATGTGTTACTGAAAATTAAACTAATACTAGGTAAATATATGCTGAGATAAAAAAATATGTTATAGCCCGGTTGGTGTGGCTCAGTGGTTGAGTGTCGATTCATGCATCAAGAGTTAGCCAGTTTGATTCCCAGTCAGGGCACATGCCCAGGTTGTGGGCCTGATCCCCAATGGGGGGCATGCAGGAGGCAGCCAATCAGTGTTCTCTCTCATTGATGTTTTTATCTCTCTCTTTCTCTTTCTCCCTCTCTCTCTCTCAAAAATCAATAAAAAATAATAATAATTAAAAAAATATATATGTTATAGCCCTGGCCAGTTTGGCTCAGCAGTAGAGCATCAGCCTGCAGACCAATGGGTCACAGGTTCGATTTTGACCAAGGGCACGTACCCTGCTTGTGGTTCGTCCTCCGCCCTGGTCGGGGTTGTGCGGGAGGCAGCCAGCTGATGTGGCCCTCTCACGTTGACGTTTCTCTCTCTCCATTTCTCTCCCTCTCTCCCTCCCACTCTATCTGAAGATATATGGAAAAAAACATCCTCGGGTGAGTATTAAAAGAAAAAAAAATGTTATAAATTGTAGGTAGGGGAACGATTATGATAATATTTGCTTTGGCTTATGTATTAAGTACATATGACATGTTAATATGCAATTAATCCTTGATTTGTTTGGATTTTGAGAATTCAATTTCAGGTTATTAAAAATGGAAGATTTTGCTAGCCGTTAAAAGTAAACAAAAACAAAAAACAAAAACAATTACAGATAGATCAAAAGAATTAAACTATTTCATTTCCTACATGAATGTCTTCACAACCAATTTAAAGATTGTTAAGATAACATCCGCACTGTTTCTCACATTAAAAAGGAGAGTAATAATAATTTTATCTCAACCTCATCTCCCTAAATAAAATTTGTATTATGTTATATTTATTTAGCAACACTTCTAAATTATTTTCCATCTTCATTTGAGGAGTGTTCAAAATGTTTCTTCTAATACACAGAAAGGCAGAAGTATTAATGTTCACTGTTTTTCAAATAAACTGAATGAAGTTATGTTCTCCACTAAAGCTATTGAAATAATTTACTCACAGTGAGATGGGAGGAGAGAAAAAAATGGAACAACTCACAGCAATTTATTCAAAGAATCCTTAGAAAGCATGTATATAATAGTGATTTATGAGAATACACTGACTGGGGACACACCCAAACTGTGTTAATATGTAAAATAAATAGCCCGATCCACTGTACTATGAATTCCTGCCAGTTCTTAGTGTGGTTCAGAGCTCTGTTTTGACTATTAAACAGCAAATAGCAACATCTGGAAATGTGAAGGTCAAAGGTCATTTTACTCATAAAACTGCACCAGCATGATTCATAATAACCTGTATCTGACCTTGGCATGAACTGTGGACTGCTGCTGATTTTGCTGTATAAATAAATTAAAAACCCATTCTTTTGTTATGTTGTGATTTTATTTTGGTGACTTGTGTTACTTAAGCAACTAGTATAGAATTCAAAAATTCCAAATGCTGCCTTCCTATATTTAAATTGAAAAGTGTCTATTTGTGCTGAAATTCATTCTAGTACGTATGCTAAAATAACATTTGGAAGACAAGTTTTATTAAAGTAAAATGTTTCCACATTCAAAGCTTACATGTTATTTTCCACTTCTTGTGTTGATAATTTAATATATTTACATTTTAAAGTATGCTTTCCTTGAAATGATTTTAAAAACAGAGCTCCTTGATTTTTTTTTTCTCTCGTTATTTCTTTCATATCTTGCAACATACTTTTTATGGACCACATGTGTGTCTGCTCCCAAATTCATAGGTTGACATCCTAATTATCAGTGTAGCTCTATTTGGAGATAGTGCCTCTAAGAAAGTCATTACAGTAATGTTAAATGAGGTCATACGGGAGAGACTCTGATCTAATAGGATCAATGTCCTTATGAGAGGAGAAACCAGAGATCATACTGACTCCCTATACAAGGAGAGTTCACCTGAGCACACGGGGAGATGGCAACCACCTACAAATCAAAAGAAGCATCATCAAGTAACTGACTGTACTGGCACTCTGAACTTCGAATTCCAGTTTTCGGACCTGTAAGAAAATAAAATTCTGTTGTTTAAGCCACCCAGTCTGTGGTATCCTGTCTTGGCAGACTGTGCTGACAAACACAAGACTTTACTTGGGGATCTTCAGAAGATATGGTCAGGACTACCCTCCCATAGAAAAATTTCATTGAGGTTAGGACACAGGATTGGTGTGCAAATAATATTGAGGAAGAATGGACTGTTTTCAAAGAAAGCTAATTATGATGATTGGAATGCTTTTCTTTATATATGTAAATCTTAGAACTGACCAGTAACTATAAAGAAGTCTTGCCCTTGCCAGTGTTGCTCAGTGGCTAGAGCATCAGTCCCTGTACCAAAGAGCTGGGGGTTTAATTGATTCCCAGTCAAGTGTACGTACCTGGGTTGCAGGTTCAATGCCCAGCCCTAGTCGAGGTGCATGTGGTGCATGCAGAAGGCAACCTATCGATGTATCTCTCACATCGCTCGCTCTCTCTCTCTTTTCCCCCTCCCTCCCAAGTATCCTCAGGTGAGGATTAACAAAAAAATTTTTTAAAAGAAGTCTTAACTTTTAGCTGGTCAGTTTCTAAATATGATATGCAACTGAATGAAACGTCATCAACAAATAAAAATATCTTAAAAGTTTACCTCCTTTTTTATGACTGAGTAATATCCCACTGTGTAAATGTACCTCCGCTTTTTTATCCACTTTTCTAGTGATGGGCACCTGGGCTGCTTCCAAATCTTGGCTACTGTAAATAATGCTGGAATGAACACAGGGGTGTATATATTCCTTTGAATTCGTCTTCTTTTTTCTTTTTTTTTTTTTTTAAATATATTCCCAGAAGTGGAAATGATAGGTCATAAGGCAGTCCCACATATAGGAATACTTTTGCATGTATTTAGGGCAGATAAAATTTATTCTCCTTCCCCTCTCCTCCTCTCCCACATTTGGATAAAATTTGCTCTGTCTCATTTCAGGTTGATACATAACTTTAAAAATCCTTTGACAGCACTTCAATTGTACCATTGATCACAGAAATCAACCTGAACAATTTTAGCAGTAATTGTGGGTTCACTTGGAAAAGCAGAACTCCCAGAGAGCAGATGTTCCATAAGTGCATAAATTACATGCCCTTGACAAATCAACGTTCCCTTCTGCTCTCTGCTCTTCTTTCTCTCATACTCATTACTCCTTCACCTCACTATGAGATCAAGCTGCTCTTTAACTGCTTGCAAGGGTAAATCTCTGACTCGGTAAATTTACTTAAAAAAAAATATATGGTTTATCTCCATTTAGTTGTTTCTTGTTAGAGAAAAGGAAGGTTAAGCATTCGACGATGGTGATCTCTATACCGGCATGTAATTGACTTGTTAGTAGATCGGGTTGGGTGGATAGTGGTTGGTTGCAATGGATTCCTGAAGAGATCATTGTTCTAGCTGTTGAAGTAAAGACAATGATGTTGCTGGTGAAATTTTCTGAGGGTAAGGAGAGGAAAGCATGACCATCCTTAAATTATATTTTTTTTTTAGAAAGAAAAATCATAGGTAAATTTAATTATATTTCCATTGTAATAAGTATTCTTAATATATTTGACAAGTGCTTTAGTGAGTTTCTTTGTATTGAGTTTTATTGCTGAAAAAAGGTATATGATCGATGATTAGTTATAGATCCTGTTTAATATGTACCAGGTGCTTGTCAGTTAACATTTGTCAGTTTTCTATTATTATCTGTGGACAAATGTTCCTGGTTAAATAAAATAGGAGAACTGGGGACTGTGAAATGGTGAGACGATCCCTGGGTCATAGTTGGCTCCATTTCATATGTTAAAGCTATTGTCTGGTTTCTTTAAATAAAATACTAAAACCAAAGGATTGAAGGAAACAACAACAACAAAAACAAACAAACAGATTTTGACATGAGAAGCCTCAGCAGATGAATTTAAAAGTCTGCTTCTGTAAAGCAGAATTTTTAAAATGCAAAAACACTGGTTTGACAGAAGTAAATGTTGTAATACAATAAAATTTTGGTCAGTATATTTTTTGAAACAAATATATATTTCATACCACCTTAGTTTTTTATGTGTTATTATATGGACGTGTTCTTAAAAACTGCACATTATTTAATCGGAATGCTAAAACTCCTGATCAAATATCTAAGGAAGAACACAGAAATATACATATACATATATATATATACACAGTATAAAAATAACTATAGTAAATAGCTCATGATATTTTTTTTTTTCATGTGAAATAGGATTTTAGAATTTGGTAGATTACTTTGTGTGTGTGTGTGTGTGTGTGTGTAACGGTGTTGTGACAGCAGATTTTCAACATCCACTGGTAAAGACTAAGAAGCTAAGAATATGGGTGAGAATTTATTTGCATGAAGAAGCACTCAGGTCTAGAATCATTGCATGAAGTTTTAGGATTTTTCTCTAGTGTCTAAATCAATTTGAAAAAGAGACTTACCATCTGGATCTTATTTTTTTCTTTTTACAACTTTCTGCTGTCGCTCTTTTTTCTTCACTTTTAGACTGTCTTTCTGTGCTCCATCTTATGAATTCATTTATTGAATCTGATTTTCTCTTTCATAGACATAATTTATTTATAATTTATTTATGGACATAGTGTAGTGGAAAGATTATCATCATTAGGTTAGACTTCTTAAAAGAAATAATTCTGTGCCCAATTTTAAAATTATTATTTTCAATTCCTGACCAGTACTCAAGACACACAATCCAAATGCTTACTTGACATCTCAATCCAGTCTATAGGGCATAACACCACACTTAACCTGTGTTTAAAAGTTTGACTCACTTTATATATAGAATCAATTCCTCTATCTTGTGTATCACAAATCAAATTTTAATATCACCCTAAGTGTAACACAAGTGCTTCTCATTTAAGAGAACACAAAAAGTTTTGACCCCCAAGTAGAGAATAGATTGAAGGGGAGCAAGAATGTAGAATGCAGCAATTGAGGGATGAGCTGAGTTGCTAAAAAGGAAAGATGGAAAGAAGGGAAACATTTAAGATGATTTTGGAATTAGAATAAAAAGTATTTCTAGTAGGACTGGAATTTGGGGAGAAGAGGGATGAAAAATTAACAATACAATCTAGATTGTTGCTGTGAACAAGTGGGAAAAGAGATGGCATTTATTGCGATGGAGAAGAATGCGCAGAAACTCCTTGAGGCATAATATTTTTCCTCCAGTATTAGTGGATAATCATGGCCGTTGGCAGAAACGAGATTTTTGCAGTGCTTCTGAAAGTCTCTCCCGCTACCTCCTGCTGAGAACAACTGTGATCATTCTCTGAAGTGTCCTGTGATCCCAGTGACTGCCTGACGTTTTGGGAGGAAGCAGCAAACAGGGAGCCAACAGGACTTTTTGTTCTTTATACATTCATTAATCAAAGATTTTATAAGCATCTAATTAATTGCTTTAAACCTATTTCTTTTTTAAAAATATGTTTTTACTGATTTTATAGAGAAAGGAATGGAGAAGGAGAGAGAGATAGAAACATCAGTGAGAGGATTGGTTGCCTTCTGCATGTCTCCTGCTTGGAACTAAGCCGGCAAACCAGGCATGTGCCCTGACAGGGAATCGAACCAGAGACCTCAACTGAGCTACACCGGCCGGGCTTAACATATTTCTGTAATGGTTGTTTTACTAACACAACCCTGACCTATTCTTCATCTCAATTTTTTTTAATGTTTTACTGATGTTTTAGAGAGAGAGGAAAAGAGAGAGAGAGAGAGATAGAAACATTGATGTGAGAGAGAAACATCAATAGGCTGCCTCCTGCACCCCAGGAATGTACCCCAGGCATGTACCCTGACTGGGAATCAAACTGGGACCTCTCAGTCCACGGGAGAATGCTCAATCCACTGAGCAACACCAGACAAGGCATTCATCTCAATTATTTAAAGCAGAAATGCACTAAAAATAATCTTAAAGGAAATATGTCAAAAAGTTGCAATGATGTTTTCTCTTGAAGTAGGGAGGGGGAGGATGTTCATTCTTAATAACATTATTTTTGCCAAATACTTTTTTTCCCTGAAATTTATACATTTATAAGCAGTTATATGCAAAAATCAAAAAAACAAAGCTATATACTTTTGGAACTTATTTAGAAAATCATTATAATAGCAATTAAATTAATTAATATTTCTACTGAATGTACACAGGTACTGTTTTGACAGTACAACACAAGGTGACATAAAACAGAGTGGTTAACACTCATTCAGCTCACAGCTAGATGTCAAGTAACATAGAAATAGAATGATAGAATATATGGGAATGGAGGTTGAATGAATTTTCAGCTGATGCTTCAATAAGCGGAAATACTGCATTGTGTATTATGTTCAGGCAATAACTAGCCAATCCAAAAGTAGCAAGTGCAGAGGTCATGAGGTGGACATTTGTTTGACTTATGCAAGACACCAAGAAGATAAAGGTAAATGACTTGTCATGAAAAAGTGGAAGAGGGGCAAGATTTTGTTGAAGATTTTTCGTTTTGTTCTAAATACAGTGAAGAAGCACCGGAGGGTGTGAATGGTTGTGGGACAGATGCAGAGTAACATGATTTAACTCACAGGTTAAAAGCCTTCACTGGCTAGTGCGTGAAGGGTCTGAGACAGCGTGGCTGGGTGCCGGCGTGAGACCAGAAGACCTGTGAGGACAACCTAGCAGGCAGTCCAGCTTAAAGGTGTTGGAAGCTTGAACAAAGGTGTTGAAATAGAAACAGTGAAAACAAAAATGAAGTTTAAGGCAAATTTTGAAAGTAGATTCAAAAACATCAGTCCTGGGAGAAAGAGAAGAGTAAATGTCAATCCGAATTTGGGTCTGAATAACAAGTTCAATGACTGAATGTTGCTATATGCCAGTTCTGGAACTCTTTACATGTGTTATTACATATTTTCACAACACTTTGAGAAACATTCTATGTTATCAACTTTTTTTTTGATGAGGCACAGATATAGATTAAAAAACAAAACAAAATGAGTACTTGATAACACAACTAATAATTTTTGTGGAGGAGGAAGAAAGTTCTCCCCAAGGAGAATGATGTTCTAAAAAGGTAACAAAGAATGTAACATTTTGTTATATTCTTTTTGTTGTTGTTGTTAATCCTTACCTGAGGATATTTTACCATCGATTTTTTTTAGATAGAGTGGAAGGGAGAGAGAGAGGGAGGAAAACAGAGAGAGAGAGAGAGAGAGAGAGAGAGAGAGAGACATTGATGTGAGAGAGATATATCCATTTGTTGCTTCCCATACAACCCTAACTGGTGATTGAACCAGAAACCCAGGAATGTGTCCTTGACAGGGAATTGAACCCTGGACCCTTTGGTCTGCTAGCCGACACTCCAACCACTGAGCCAAAATGGCCAGGGCACATTTTGCTATAGTCTGTTGATCATGTGAAATATTTCTGCTGTCTTATTTCCTACCACATTATTTAAAAACATCAAGTGACAATCTTTAACCATCAAAGATATTATTATAGAGTTGATGATAGTATCAATTGAAGGGAAATATTAATTTATTGACCTGTTTCAACACTTCCACACAATCAGCCAGAGACACCTCTTGCCAAATGTAAATTAGCTGAGGCAGTCCAGGAAATTTCCTAATTTAAAATGGAACGGGACAATTTTATTAAGAGATAATGATTACTTCATCTTCAAAAGAGATTACCTGTAAAAATGTACAGGCTTTATGGTTTGTAAACGCATATGTTTTTTTCTTGTGCCCCTAGCCACTAGGGCCTTGGGGGAACTAAACCCGGGACTCTCTGGTCCACAGGCCAAGGCTCCAACCACTGAGCCAAACTGGCCAAAGCTGTAAACACATATGTTTTGTAAACATTAATAATGAATAATGCTTATTGTGTGCTTACCTTTTGTTAGTCACTACCCTAATTACTACATGTGCATTAGTTAATTCAATGCTCAAACAGTCCCAAGAATTGCATTACTATTGTAGGTTATCATAATTATCATTATTATTTTGAACCTCACCCAAGGATATGTTTACTGATTTTAGAGAGAGGAAGGGGAGAGAGGGAGAGAAATTGATGTGAGAGAGAAACAGCAATTGGTTATCTCCTGTAGGAGTTCAAGCAGAGGCTAAACCCATGACCCAGGTATGTGTCCCGGCCAGGAATCAAATCTGTGACCTTTCAGTTTACAGGATGATGCTCCAACTAATTGAGCCACACTGGCCAGGACTCATTCTAATTATTTTAATTTTATAAATGAGGAAAGCAAGTCTTCTGGAGATTAGAATATTGTGGCAGAGTTAAATCTGAAGACAATATTGAGGCTTTGGGGACCATACTCTCAAGCACTATACAATGCTAATTGCCTGATTTCTTGATTATCAAAATGAAAAGTAGATTCTATTATTACAGAATATATGATTTTGTCACAATAACTAGTATAATATTTTAGCAGTTGTAATAAAATACCAATGAGGATAGCTGATTCTGACCTGTAATTCCTAAGGCATCCATAGAAACTTGTCCTCTGACATAATAACATTTCTTTGTATAATCCAGGAAATGATTGAATTTATGTTATGGTGACGGGAAGCATAAGCATGTGAGTTATAAGGTACTTCAGTTGGGTGCTTTATTTTTGTTTAAAAACAAACATAAAATAGTAATAACATAACTTTATTGTACTATTTTATGCATTCACAGACATATCTGTATTTTACATTGTGTTCCTCTCTACTCCCCAGTTTCTGAAGAATCTAGTTTATTATATGCAGTTTTGAATAAACCTAACGTTACCCTTGACATTTCTTGTTTCACTTTTTTTTTTTTAATTCAAGTGGGAATTTACGAGGAACTTCTATTGCTTGACCTTAAGATTATATAACTCCTAGATTGTTTTTTCATAAGTATTCTTATTTTTTAAGATAGTGTATGTTTACTTTCTATTATAAAAACTTATAAATATTGAAGTAAAAATATAGATCACAAAATGTCAAGAATATGAAAATAAATGGTCTGTGATCTCCCAAGTTGAACAGCAGATATTCACGTATATTTTAACACATGCAGAATATAAGCTTAAATATCACATCACAATATTATACAATACAATGACAAATACATTTGGGGAGGTTGATTAATGAAATTGGGAAGGAGAAATGTTCTATTTATGCAGGTTAAGATAGCCCATGTCAATCTTGTTTTTACTGAATATTTTCTATGTTGAATTTGTGTTTTAAGAACAGTCTATATTTCAAGTAAAAAAAATTCAAAGTCCTGCATAAACTGAGCATTTTACAATAATAATAATTAATATTATTAACATTAACAAAATAGTTTCAGTTCTAAATATCTGCAACTACTATTCCAGGTTTTATCTTGTACAAACAGAGACTAAGTAACTGGTTCAGCATGCAGAAATTGAACGAAGACTGACCACAGGTCCAGCTTCCTAAAAATGAAAACCAACCATCTAAAGAGAGAAATGTATTTTGCTTTTCTTTACTTTCTTCCTGTAATTAAAATAATATCTAACAGTTACCAAGTGTTGGTCATGTTCTAAGCATATAAATGTTCACATTTTAATCCTCTCCACAATTAGGAAGAGGCACTATTATTATTCTCAATTTAGAAATGAGGAAACTGAGGCTTAGAGAATTATGGGGGGAAAAAACCTGCAAATGTCAGAAAATACAATCAGGCTTGTATTCAAATTGAGGCAATCTGATCAATGAGCCTACATTTAAACACTTTTTTCTCTTGCTTCCCAATAGTTATTTATATACTAACATTTGCAGACTGGTTTAAATATAGTATTACATATTACATAGCATGTAGCATTTTATGATTCTATTTTTAGGTTTAGTCTA
Source organism: Molossus molossus (assembly GCF_014108415.1). Classification (NCBI taxonomy): domain Eukaryota; kingdom Metazoa; phylum Chordata; class Mammalia; order Chiroptera; family Molossidae; genus Molossus; species Molossus molossus. Next base: position 80,712,446 of record NW_023425345.1, read on the forward strand.
TTACAAAGATTTTCTTTATAAATATAGTATAAAATCATTTCATAATTCAGTTATGCTCCTTGGGGTTGATAATCCACAATTTTCTTAAATTTTTTTATAGACATTGATGCAGGAGTTTTCATCCTAATAGACTGCATAAACAAAAAAATAGTATACAACTTCTAAGATGATGTATTTTCAAACATCTCACTTTCTATACTTATTGGCATTTCAAAGAAATGCATTTATTTTTTGGTTTCTCGGAACAAGCTGCTGCTATGTAAATAGTTGAGCATAGCTATTAGCCTTTGTCAACATACATCTATGAATTTTCTCACTCACAAACTACACACACATACACAACATACACACAGAGATACTTGAAAATAACAGTGTTACCCACATTAATACAATCACTACATTTTTCTGTTTGATGGATGTCTGAATCTAAAAATACGAGGATGGTAATAGGAGTTAAGTGAGAATAGCTTAGTAGAGAAATAAAAATGTAAGTGTTGAAGTGGCAGACTAATTTTAGTTTCTGTAAGTAAGTCATTGGACAAGTTGCTTAGCTATTCTAATTCAAGAGTTCTCAATTTTTGGTCTCAAGATTCTTTTACACTATTTAAATTATTGAGAGCCCCAAAGAGTTTTTATTTATGTGGAGTATATATGCTGATATTTCTCATAGTAAAATTTAAAAAAATATATTTTTATTGATTTGGAGAGAGAGAGGAAGGGAAAGGGAGAATCAGTGTGAGAGCTGAACATTGATCAGCTGCCACCTGTAAACCCGCTGGGATTGAGGCCACAACCTGGGAATGTGCCCTGATCAGGAATGAAGCCAGCAATCTTTTAGTACATGGGAAGATGCTCAACCCATTGAGCCACACCAGCCAGGGCTCTCATATTCAAATTAAAATTGATAGGTGTTTAACATATTGATATATTAATGCATTTTAAATGACAATAATAAATCTATTGCCTTTTAACGTAGTACCTTACTATGAACCATAATTGTCTTTTCCAAACTCACAAATGTTTAATGAGAAAAGTGGCACTGCAATTAATTTTTACCAAATTACTTTAATGTTTGTTTAATATATTTTCATAACTTATTTGAGCTTTATTGTGTTAAAAAAAAAATGTTCTTTTGGTTTGGCCGGTGTGGTTCAGTGGTTGAGCATTGACCCATGCACCAGGAAATCGTTGGTTCAATTCCCGTTCAGGGCACATGCCCAGGTTGTGGACCCAATCTGCAGTGGGGGGCATGCAGGAGGCGGACAATCAATCAACGTTTTCTCTCATTGATGTTTCTATCTCTCTCTCCTTTCCTCCTTCTCTAAAAATCAATAATGAAAAAAATGTATTTAGAAAGTTGGTTTGCTTTATATAAAATAAGTCCAGATTCACACAAATATACAGTTATCAGATCATTCTGGATATTCCTCTTTGATCCTAAATCTTAATATGTAGTTTCTCAATGGTTAGTTGCAATGTAGAAACCATATCAAGGAACATTTCTTCCTCTGTTATAGTAAAATTTATTGGTCTGTGTTACTCTTTGAATGGATTGTTTACCCATGTGTGATTTTAGAATATGTTGGTTTACCAAACTATGTACATCTTCTGAACATTTCATAATAAATTTTTTAAAAATCATATAAATTCACTATTAATATTATCAGAGGGATCTTTAAATATTAAGAAGATGTCAAGCTAATGGTGGTAGAAACAAGTTTCCCAAATGTCTGATTTTCTTCTGACATCCCTCACCAGCATCCTCAGTTTTTTTCCTTGTGCTTCCTATTCTACCTTTCAGATCCTTGTGAGCTCCAGAGGACTCCCTCTATCTTCTATCAACAGAGCTCTATATTTATTTTTATTTTTAAGCATTTAATATAATCCATTGGTAGATTTTGATATTCCAGAAACTAGAAATCTTTCTGGTTGCAGTCTTCAAAAAATGAAACAAAAATGGTCTGTTCTTCCCATAGGCTGTTGTTTGCACCCTATCCTTTTCCTTACAGATTTAAACCCCATTTTATTCCTCTGTGCATCATTTAAGTGGGTTGTTGAGAGGCGGATTCCTCTAAGTGGTGCTGGATGTATGCAAGTGCAGTGCTAGTTCTGTTCGTCACATTGCCCTACACAATTATCCAACTTCACTGTCGACTGATGTTTAGTATCAGAATTAAACTTTGTTGTAATTATACAAGCATTTTGACTTTGTGTTTAAAATATGACTTAATAGCATCACACAGAATCTGGGTGAAATGGTAGAAACAAGTGACATAAACATCCTAGAATACTTTATTTTGTCTTGAGTAAAAGTAGTGATTGTATGTGCTATTTCAATGGCACAGGGTAATGCATACATTTCACTTTCTTACACTTTTTTATCCTCACTTGGATATCTGCCTATTATAGTAACGGAATTTTATCCTTTTCTTGCTGTCTTCTCCAGGGCAATGTCAAAAATCTACAGAATAATGTGTGACGTTTGAAACCAGCAATTAAAAGATTAAGAGATTGGGGGGAACAAAACTAAATTAAAAATTGTAATTCATGGAGTTAAGAATCTAACAAACTTATATGTAAACACAATTGTTATTTATTTAATTTCTGCTGCTGAAAATGCTTCTAAGTGTAGAGGCAAATGTAGAATGCAGGAGGAGGCAGGACTGCTCTCCATTCGCATCATAGCTAAAACCGAGGACAACAGAGGAATGAAGAGTGGAGACAAGAATAGTGACAGTGAGACACGTTCCAATCAGTTGAGAGTAGCAGTGCTTTCAACCTGCAGTTCTTTATGGTCTGGAGTCTCAGGCGATGCCTCCAGATTGCCCTGAATGTACTAAAAGAAACTTTGAATACAGATATTTGTTTTAGAAAAGAGTTTACCATGTAATTTCCCTGTTTGTCAGTTTGTCAGTAGTTCAGATGGAAAGTTTTATTCAACAGAAAATGGCACACTCAAGATCTGGATTTGGGGATGTTTACTTTAGTTACTTTTCCATCATTGTACCTGTTCAATTTATCCCAGGAGCAGTAGAAAAGAAGATACTTTATTTTGCCACCATTGACTTATGAGGAGGTCTGATCTCTTCTGAGATATGGTGCAGATTAAGAAAGGAGTGGAATACATTACTAAGTAATGATATGAAGCATCTTTTCTATAGAGCTTTAGGAACATGATAGAAAGCGATTTTTATTTGTATGACAGAAAGGGGAATAAACAAAATCCAGGATCCCAAACCCTTTCAAACTGTTTACAGAACGGTGTGGATGGGAGCCTGAGTGCATTATTCCGAGGAGAAGGCGCAGTCCACGGCTTTCATCACGTTCTCAAAAGGGTAATACATCCTCGCAAACAGACAACAGACGTACAATGAACGCAAACATCTTTCCAATCGTATAATTGCATAACTCTGCTTATATAGTCAGGTTAAAAAAAAATAATAAGTAAACTGGTAAACAGGAAGACACAGTTTGACTACGTGAGACTTTGCAGAAAGTAAATATTTAGAAATGAAGACATGTTTCCTGAGAGCACTCAACATTGGGGCAGATTTTTATAATTTAGAGAGGAATGTTATTTACTTCCTTCACTGCAAAAGAAACATATAGAAGTGTATTCTTGTCATTAACGATTCCTTGACTATGTTTTCCAAATCCTCACAAAAAGCTGTTAATTTTCATTGGTGACTGGTGGTGGTCTAACATTAAGACTCTCCTTGACAAAGAGAAGACACCAACAAAACTAAAGATAGAGCTTGTTCGTTTTCTTTTGAGAAAAACTATCACGTGGAAACCATTTTTGTTTAACACAAGGAAGGAAAAGGGTTACTTAAGGAACTTATTGTGTTAAATATAATTTATTTCACAGTATTTACATGGACCCAAAGAGCAGAGTTTTATGAACCTTCAGGAAATAAAACAGTACACAGTGATGCACAAGTAAATGAAGTGCACACTTTTGTATATGTTAAGCGTGTTGACAACAAAGAGAAAATACCTTGACTCTCCTCTTAATTTTTTAATGTTTTTTAAATGTATTTAACTTAATATCTCATATATAACTCTATTAGCTTGATTTACCTTGCAGAAGGACCTTTCAAATCCTAATTTAGTGTTCTTTAAAGTATACAGTATTATTCATATCCTAGGCTTGGGACAAGAAAACTGAACAGTGGAATTAAATAAGGGCTATGAAGGATATTTCCCCCGTCATTGATTTACCTCATCCCTGAAATACAAGCAAGTCCATGGAATTCAATAATCTGGTCTCCTTGTACTTCATCAGATCTGACATATTGTATCTGGGGTATTGACTACCCTGAGTTTCCTTTAATTAACTTTACAGAAGTTGTAACATGCAGAAGGTTTCCATTTGGACTTACTAATTTGGTTAGAATTGCTTTAATGTCTAAAATAAGTATGCCAATGAAGTTTGATGAGATAAAGTCCCATACTTTAGTAAATCTAATGTATCCTTAGATACTGCTTTACCACTGTCATTTATAAGACACCCAACTGTGCTTTAAAGTAAACAAGAAATTACAAATAATATTAAGAGAACTATTTGCTGAATCCCTACTTACTAAAAAAATAATAAATCATACCACTTAATCTGACAAAATTCTCTTCAGAATCATTTTATGTGTAGTATTCTATACAACCGCAGGATACTTAACATGTCAAGAAATAATTACTAATACCCGATAAAGATAGCAAATTAAGTGTTTCAAGGATACAAAAATAAGTGGTAGGGTCCTCAGACTCAAGAAAATGATCTGCTAATTCACAACTTTGCATGAGCAAGATGAAGTAGAAACCAGTGAAATTCATGATTGAATTACAAAGTGATGGACTGACTCAGAGATAGGGAGCTATCATATCAACAGATAATTATGAAATTTTATTTTGATGATGTTGAAGAATGACTTAAATAATGTGTCATCTACTGATATTTTTTTTATCATATTGAGCACATTTTTATAAAATGTGATACCCCCCTGTGTCTCTGAATTCACCTTCTATTACTTTTCCCCCATATTATATTCTAGCAGTATAGAGGGTGTCCTCCCCAAATGTATACAGAGTGTCTGTGGATTCAATTACATTTTGAAAATGAAATGCATTTTAATAAACACGGGCTTTATAATTATTCAAAGCTGTGTATAAATTTGGGAGCACACCTTGTATATCTTTTTCTTGATACTCAAATAAGCCCATTTAATTCCTATGTCAGGGCCTTGGCAACTACTGTAATCCCTGACAGTAATGTTTTCTACCCAACCTCACCAGTTTTAGGTTGGCTGGCTCCTTTTAACCATCAATTCCTTGATTCAAATAATACCTCTTTGACTAACATGAGCTAACCACCCCATGTAAGTTGCTCTCTTGGTCTGTCCTGTGTCTAAATTACTTTCAGTCATACTATTCTCTCATATTACCCAATTTTACTTTCATTATCTATTACCCTATTTTATTTCCTCATATACTTTTTTTAAACTTTTATCACAGTATACTCTTTTTAAAAAATTATTTATTGCTGAGAGTATTACAGATGCCCCTCTCCCTTATTTCCCCCCCTTATCCCCCACCACCCAGTTCCCACCCTGACCTAGGCCTTCACCACCTTATTTATAATGTCTGTGTCCATAGGCAATGCACATATGCATGTTAAGTTCTTTGTTTAATCTCTCCCGACCCTCCCCCTCCCCCTTTCCCTCTGAGATTCATCGGTCTGTTCCACGTTTCCATGCCTCTGGTTCTATTTTATTTGTCAGTTTATTGTGTTCATCAGACTCTAGATATAGTGAGATCATGTGATATTTGTCTGTCTCTGACTGGCTTATATACTTTTTACTAGCACAAATTACAGTAGATTTTATTATACCTATTTGTTCACTTTTTTGTTTCCTGTATCTTCCTCCTTTAGAATATAATAAGTTCCAGGGTGGCATACTCATGTTGGCTTCTCCAGAGTTCTAACCTCGGTGCTGTAAAGTGCTTGGCATGTAGTTAGATGTTCGACAGAATTAATGAGTTTTACTTAGATATCTTTGGGAGTTCACTTCACAGAAGGAAGTTTTACAACACATTTTACATTTCACAACAAAAGACACAGATCTATTATTTAAATATTCCTGAAATGTTGATTTTTTTTTTCCTGTGTGGAATCTCAGCCCCATTTCCTTTACTATATAAACCCCAATGAAATTTTCACAAACAGAACTTACCAGTACATACAGATCTTGAAGATATGAAAGGAATTGGAAAGGGTAGAGAATCAAGAAGCAGAGGAAGAAAACTTTGTATAGTAGGCATAGCTAAGGAAAGGGAAGAGAGCAGAGAAAGTGAGGAACAGCAAGTCGTTGATTTAGCAGAAACAGAAGGTCCATATCACCAAGTAATGGAAGATAAGACTGAAAAGGAGAGAGAAATAAGGTTGGTTAAATTCTGTTGGGCTAGCATCTTAAAATTTTACAGTGATAAGATTTGAATTTAGGGGTAAAAAAATGAATAGAACTTAGAAAAATAGATTTCTGGAATAAGAAGCTGTGAGACTGAACCAGAAGGAGAAAATATATTCATGGCCACTAGCTCACTTGAGCTAAAACATAGGACGGCATCCACCTTTTATGCCCAGCAAATAGCCGTACGCATTCTTACCTACCTCCACTGGGAAACCTATTCTGATTCCCTTGAATGTATTAATTTCTCTCTTCCTTTCCCTTGTACTTATTTTTGTATTTTCTTAATGGGATTCCTATTTTACAGCACAATTTACTTTGTTTAATTTTTGAAAGGATTTTCTTCTTTAGACCCATAATGTCTATGTAGACCCAGACTTTTCCTTTTTATTGTTATATCCCCAGTGGTTCTTAGGGTTAATCCTCATATCATATAGTAGATAGAGCCTTCCTCATCCTCACCCCAACACACGCACTGTCCACCATGCTCTGCTCCAAGCTCACCGTGGCCATTTGCCAATGAATATGGAATGGTGTCCTTTACATTTTTACTCTGAATAAAGTTCCTGGAATTTTTTAATATATATTTTGATTTGGTTTTAAAATTTATGTTTCCATTAATAGTGTAAATGTTCTCTCCTTCCACGTGTACATTATTTTCAACCTAATTTTTTATTAACATATTTCTACTCAAGAGATTTCATCTCCCTTAGGATTTTTTTCTCCCCACTGGGAAACCAATGCAAAGAATCCCACCAGAGCAACCTGATCCTCACTGAGACCTAATCTCTGCTGCATTATTTTTCTAGAGATACCCTATTAACCTTGACTCAAATGTCTATTATTTTTTTATCTTCACATTGGTATTTCATAGTTTATAGTTGGCATGTTAGAATAACACTGGCATCTTAACATTATGTTTCAACATGACCACATCAAAAATTATTTATTTTTAAAATTGAGTCAGTAGGGTAGTTTTATTTTAATGACATATAACACTGAGACAAGGTTGTAACTTGAAAGAAAGAGAGAAAAAAGGAAAGCTTTAGTAGACAACTTAAAAGCTGATTAAAATTAATGGGCTTATCTGGGAATTTCCATTTCTCACCTAGAAGTACTTCTGAGCACACACACACACACACACACACACACACACACAGATTTCCCTAAATTTAAATCATATTATACATACCATTTTGTCATATGTCTTTTAGAAAATATTCATCATTAAAATATTGAGCATTAAATATAAAAAATTAATGGACTTTGAGGTTTATAAAGGCTTAGCATCAGTATAGAATTCATACTGCAAACAATTGATTTTAAAATGATCAAGAAACATTTTATAAAATATAATGCATCATTTACATAGATTTTAATCTTAAATTGACTATTTGAACAGAACAAAACTGTAATTAGCCCTTATTTTTGGACTACTACATATATGTCTTTGAAAAACCAGGCAAAATTACAACTCTGTTATCTTGAGTGTCAGAACAGACTTTAGAAACAAAACAAAATAAATAGAAAATTGAAAAATAAATTTTGGAGATTTGCTTTTGTCATGATGGAGTAAGGAGTTTAGTAATTGCTCTTCCCAAAAAGTAACTGTAAAGTTGGACAGAACAGTTAAATTAACCATTTTGATACTCTGAAAATTGACTGATGATATTGAGCAAGTTGAGAAATGTCTATTCATGTAAACTACTGACCTTCAGATAAGAATAATTTGAAGTGTACGGCATTCGTGCCTGACGAAGCTTCTGCTTCCCCAGCTCTGTGTGTACGCCAATTTAAACTAAGCAGGGCAGCCTGTGAAAGCCAGAAGCCTCCCTGATATTGCTGGAATGGTCTCATGAGACCGACTAGCAATTCTACTTCTAGGAATCAACCCAAGGTAAATGAAAACACATGTTCATACTAAGACTTGTATATCAATGTTCATATAGTAATGTTATTAATAACAGTTAAAACTCGGAAAAGCCAGATAACCCTCAACCAATGAATAGGTAAATGAAGGTGGTATATCTATTTAATGGAGTACTAGTCACAAGTAAAAATGAATACCGACAGATGCTACAACAAAGACATATCTCAAAAAATTCAGCCCTGGCCAGTTTGGCTCAGCAGTTAGAGCGTTGACCTGCGGTCTGGAGAGACCCGGGTTCGGTTCCCGCTAAGGGCACGTACTTCGGTTGCAGTTTGTCCCCGGCCCTGGTTGGTCGTGTGGGTGGCAGCCACTCGATGTGTCCCTTCACGTGGATGTTTCTCTCTCTCTCTCCCTTCCTCTCTCTCCCTCCCGCTCTATCTGTACAAAAAATGGAAAAATATCCTTGGGTGAGAATAAAAAAAAAAAAAAAAAAAAAAAAAAATTCATGCTAAGAGAAATAAGGCAGACACAAAAGGCCATCTATAGTATTGCTCAATTTACATGAAATGTCCAGAAAAAAAGCAAATTTATTGATATAGAAAGTTGATCAATGTTTACCTGGTATTGGGACCTGGATAGGAACTGCTTATACATGAGATTGAGGGAAATTTGGGGATGAGGGAAAAGTTCTAAAACTGAGTTGTGGTGATGATTACACATCTCTATAAATAAAAAATCATTGAATTGTATACAATATATTTTATAGTATATAATTATATCTTAAAAGCTGTACAAAAATAAAGGTTACATTAAAAATAACCACTAAGCCAATTTGTAAAATAGGACCACACTGTAAAGAAATAAGAGTGTTAAAAATATTTACTTTTTTTCTTTAGTGATTAAACACATGGAACTATGTGCACTAAAGAGGAACAACAATAAGTCACCAATTATACTGACACAAAGAATCAATGTCTAGTTATTTCTCATAGTAAACAAAAACATAGCTCACTCAGAGGATATTTATTTTAAATTTTTTCTAAAACTCAGAAATGCTCAATTTGTTAGATTTACTTGATTGCACCAATTTAAAATTTTAAGATATTAGAAAAATAATTAAGATAATAGAATTAACTTTTTGTTAGTCATAAAATTTCAAGTACAAAATTTGGGAATCCACCCCCCCCCCCCACACACACACACTCATGATGAAAAAAAAATGCTTAAAAATAATTATGATTAACTCATTAAAACTGTGATGTATATTTAAACCCCCAAAATATACAAAAATTTGTTTCACTGGTATGATAACAATATTGAGTGCTGTTTAAGAAAAAATATTTTGGGTCAAAGAGTCGCAGACCCCACACATGTTCTGATTTTGGAGAACCTCTCTACAACTAAGATTTCTGTTTTTTGGAATACTAATTTGGTGAGATGGTAATGGTTCAGCATCAAATAAGTTTAGTAAGAACAGATTAAACACAGAGCAACAACGTTACTATGTGTTGCAGATCTCCAAAGAAGATGTACAATATTTCTGTAACTGAACTTAAAATGAAAATTGCTGATCATTAATAAAAAGAATATTTAAAGTAATATAAAAGTTTTTTCATAATGTTATGAGACAATTATGCATTTATTTATTCTGCATCTAAATCAGAAAACTGTTTTCTGAACCCTCTTGTACCATTTCAATGAAAAATTCAACTTCAGTTATTACTGGGGTTTTAGTCTTGCCTCCTCAAAGGACCTTGAATTATATAAAAGACGGGGTGTGTGTGGCATTTAGGGTTCATTATCTTTATTATTGCTTCTTCTACCACCTGTAGCTATGAGACTGTGAGGTACAGAGATGGTCTCTGCTTCAAGCAAATGCAGAAATATTATCTTTAATGACTAGCCCCTCTGACCCTAGATTAACCTATATAAATCATCATCATAAGCATTTTCAATGAAGCTAATGAAGGTCAAGCTTTAGGACCCCACCTTTTAAAGGCCTTAGATTTGACTCTAGCAATTTATTCACCTAGTCATAGGTGCTTTTTAAAGAAATTTTGCAAACATTTTTAAAATGCAATTTATAGATTCTTGTATTTATCATTTTGACTTTTCCTACATCAAATGTTCTCTTGTGTTAAATGATTTTAGAGTAAAAAGGATGACTTGGGGATATGATTAAATTTGGTTGACAGCCAAATTTATGATTATTTTTGTGGTTTGTAGTCACATCTGTATTAAGTTATTTAGAACTGCTGTAGGAATTCTACTACTGTTCACTGTGCTCACTCATTCTGTATCATTGTGACATCAAACTGTCACAGAATTTAAGGCCAGTACAACTCATATATTTTTTATCACTGGAGAAAAGGCTTTCTCTACAGTACATCATGGTGTTGACTATTTCAGTATTCTGCAGTAGAGAATATTTTTGTTTGGAATTAGGGTCTTAGGAAAAGCACTTTAAACATAGAGCAACTTGAGTTTTTCTTAATCATTTAAATTGACAAGATGCTCATGATAAAGCTGTTCAAGCCACGTAAAGTGTATATAACCTTGTGAAACTCTAAAACAGATTTTTGCAGAATCAGATGAGGAAACCACTCATGAGTGAGATGCAAAATAATTATGTAAAAAGTTGAGAAAGCTTGACTATTCTTTTAACTGTAGTTATAATGGCATTTTGAACACATTCAATAAACCATGCTAGAAGTTGCGGATACTTGGTTCGAATGTAGGAAGTTGTAGTAGGTGGGTAGTGTGACGGCTCCAATATTTCACAGCTTCTGCTTCTGTGCCCTTTTGTCTACTCTGCCCTTTGAAACTGCACTAGACTTGTGAGTTGTGTTGATCAATAGAATGGGCAGGTGTGTCATGTGTCCATTCTGAGTCTAGGCTTCAAGAGGTTTTGTGTGCTTACAGAAAATCTAATTCATCTCTGTCATTGTCATGAAAACATACTTCTGTTGCGTGTTGAAGAATAGAGACCACGTGGAGTAGATATGCATCATTCCCTTTAAAGGGTATTCCAGACCAAACAGCACCCAGCTGACCAGCTAGCTGAATGTCAACAACACCTGAGTGAGCCCAGCAGTGATTAGCAGCAGCAGATCAGCACAAACAACCAGTTAAAACAGAGACTCATAAAAAAAGCAAATTATGTTTTTATAATCCGACCTATGTTTTGTGATGTGTTTATTATGCATGTTATTATGACAATTAATGCCTACATAAAGGGCGCATTCTTTGTTCTTTTTTTAATGAACAAACTAAAAATGCAGGTAAGAATTAGTGAAATATAAGAAATATAGTAGCACGAACAATAAAATTAATAGAAATTATCAGGATACAACATTGGGCTGCACAGTGCCCCCCCAAAGATATATCCTCATTGTAATCCCTGAGACTTGTGAATGTTACCTTATTTGTAAAAAGGGTCTTTGCAGGTATAATTAAATTAAGGATTTTGAGCTAAGGAGATCATCTTGTTTGATCCATGTGGGCCCTAAATCCAATGGCAAGTTTTCTTGTAAGAGATACAAATAAGAAGACAGATATAGAGAAGAAGGGGATGTGAGGACAGAGGTAGATTGAAGTGATGTGGCTATAAACGGAAAAAGCCGGCAACCACCAGAGGCTAAAGAGGCTTGAAATGGAGCCTCCCCTAAAATCTCTCTGCAGGGAGGACCCTGCAGAAAACTTGACTATAGACTCTTGTCTCTACAACTGTGAGAGAATAAATTTATGTTGTTTAAGTGACCACATTTGTAGCAATTTGTCATGATAGTCCTGGGAAATTAATACAAATACCAAAAAGTGTTTTGTAATAAAAATAGATAGATTACATGGTAAATAACAATTAACTAAGAGAAATTCAACTTCAGTATAGCAAAATATAGAGTCGTAGGTGGTTGGATAATACAAGTAATATTAACGAGTGAATCACATGAACACATTAAAATGTAAATTTTTATATATTTAACATGAAATACTGACATACATATTATTAAAGTTTACAAAATGCTACTGTGACACAGACATCTTTGACAAATGGATTAATAAATATTACCAAAGTAAAGACTGCTTAGAACTAATCCCTGTCAAAATAAACTTAAAGTCCAGCAGGTGTGGCTCAGTGGATTGAATATCCTCCCATGGACTGAGAAGTCCTGGTTTGATTCCTGGTCAGGGCACATGCCCAGGTTGCAGGCTTGATCCCCAGTGGGAGGCATGCAGGAGGCAGCCAATCGGTGTTTCTCTCTCATATCAATGTTTTTTTCTCTCTCTCCCTTCCTCTCTCTTTAAAAAAATCAATAAAAATATATTTTTTAAAATGAACTGAAAATATATTAATACATTACCTCTTGATAGAGATTTCCCAAATTTGACAATAATCCCAAAAAGATACATGATATTACTAACAACACGTTTAGAAGAACTTTTCTAAACTACAAATGACAAAAAATAATAAATTTGATTTATAATCCTGGAGAAAGACTTTTATTTCTCTTCTCTATATTGAAAAATAGTTTAATAGGAGGAGAACATATGCCAATAGAACATAAAACCAAAAATAAAGACCAAAAATGTATTACAAAGATATGGCAGGATAGGTAATGAAACACTATTCTATTACTTTGAATATTTATCATGGCATTTATCAGCTACTTAAAAGTTTATAATTTGTGGATTTGTTTTTGTTATTTAAAAACATGTACTTTAGTACTCTACTCATAATTTTCTCTTTTTTGAAGTTTCCCCTTGTCATTTGTATAAGCCTCATGAACTACAAAATCTTCTTCTGTCCTTGTCCTTAATGACATTGTTAAGTCTGTGATGCTTTTTGTACCAGCATCTAAAAATGATCAGTTTATAATTTCTTGCATCCTTGTCTCTGTCACAAAAGAAAAACCCTGTAACTGTTTTCTTCTCCCTCCCTAAGATATGAGGTTTTCTCTCCATTTCTCATGATCCAGAATCCTTGGCTAGTATGACACAGTCCTGTTTAGTTGGGACAGTCCAACTATTTGCTTTTCTGATCATTGTCTTGGAAGAACAAAACCCTCCCACCTTTCCACTGGGTACAATGGAACTCAAATTCTTTCTCATTTAAAACTAAATTATCCTTCCTGCAAGAAAAAATAAAAATGTACCTCTTCTTCCTTCTATCATGTCTCATATTGTTGTGGAAAATTAGATCATAATAAAAATTTCACTGAGATATGCTGTAACACATGGTATTGAAATAACCACATTTAGTAACATCACAGTTCAATGTCAGAATATTCTCCCTGACTACCTTCCTATTTTCACATCCCATTTCCAATTTCCTTAGTAACCTTTGATTCAAGTCTTTGGAAGTAGGGAATATTCATTTCAGTAGTAATACTAAGTATAATCTTATTTTGAATCCATGCCACTTGGAATTGGTAAGATTTCACATCCCAATTTATTTTTCTGCCTCTGTAAAAAACTGAAAAATAAAACAGATAAGCCCTACATTTTGCCTTGACTACAATCAAAATTAACTGCAGCCCAGGGTGTTCATCTACACACATTTGCCCCTAGGCCTTCACCATCTGTTACAGGTCCTCCTCATGGTTCTCGCTTGACATTGTTGTCTACATGTAGGTCTCCTTTCATTTCACAGGGGCATTGCTCCTCCTCCTGCCAACCGTCCCCTGAGTCCTCAAGTCAGGGCTGAGACTGCTCTCACCCACGTGGGAAAAGCGTTTCGAGTCTACTGATCTCTTATTATCTTACAGCTTCCTATGTTAAGAAATTCATGTCATCCTCATCTCTATTCAGGGGGACATTTGTGAGTTTCACCACAAAACGTGCACTAGGAAATGATTTTCTGTGTTCCATAAATCATCAGTAGAGCACAAATCTCTGTTCTCATCTAAGTTTCCTCATTCTTTATCCACAGGCATCATCTAATAAACAGAGGTGGCTTTGCCCCAGGTTTAACATTTATTTAAATTCTAATCCTACATGTTTCCATGTATGTATGTGTGTGTGTGTGTGTGTATGTGTGTGTGTGTGTGTGTATATATATATATTTTTTTTTTTTTTACAGGAAGCTTATCGAGTATACATGGGCCATAAAGAAATGAAGATGTCCCACCCATACATGCCAGTGGAAATGTAAAACAGTTGTTTGTTTTTTTCCCCTGGAGCCAGAAAAGGAAAATGCACATCTTTTGTAAGTAGAGTCTATGTTTTTATAATTTTTATATCTCCGAAGAAACCATGATTTGTCACATGTAATATTTATGTACATATCAAATATATATATACATAATATAAATCAATTATATATAAATTAATTTTATACACACACACACACACACGATTAGGTAGAATAGACTACAAGGCTCTCCCAATATTTTTTTTTTGTTTGTTTGTTTTTTGTTTTTGTTTTTTTATCCTCACCCGAGGACATTTTTCGATATATTTTTTTCAGATAGAGTGGGAGGTAGAGAGAGGAAGAGAGAGAGAGAAACATCGACGTGAAAGGGACACATCGAGTGGCCGCCACCCGCACGACCTGACCAGGGCCGGAGACAAACTGCAGCCGAAGTACATGCCCTTAGCGGGAACCGAACCTGGGTCTCTATAGACCACAGGCCAACCCTCTAACCGCTGAGCCAAACCGGCCAGGGCCCAATATTATTTCTTACCTCATTTAAGCCTTCCATTAATTGACAATTAAAATTTTACTAACTTCCATACAATAAAAGACTTGAAATTTTGAAACATTTTATAGTTGAGTATTCTAAGTCACTGAGATAAATTGAATCACTATTATATAATATGGACAAAAGGTGTTTGAAAGTTATAGTTTTAAAAATAAAAATTTTAGAGATTATTTTTTAAATAAATAAAAACAACATTTCTTTTAGATTTTTACCAATTAAAATATATTAATTGAAGAAAATTAGGGACATATGGAAACATACAAAGAATACATTATCACTGTCTAAAATTCTACTTCATAGAGATAACCATTGCTAATTTCCTCTTCCATGTAGATTACATCTACACTCATAAATATCCAAACAACTTTAATCATACTGTACCTACTTATTTCTATAATTATTATAACCATTTTTCCATTTTTATATTTTGAACTTTTCCTCAGTTTATATTAAAATTCTACTAGGTCATGGCTTTTATTTTATTTTATTTTTTTTAAATCCTCTCTGAGGATATTTTTCTGTTTATCTACAGATAGAGTAGGAGGAAGAGAGAGGGAAAGAAAAGGAGAGAGAAAGAAACATCGTGAGATGGATGCATTGACTGGTTGCCTCCCCCAGGAACCGACCAGGGCTGGGGACTAACCGCAACTGAGGTACATGACCTTGGCCAGAATTAAACCTGAGACTCATTGGTTCATGGGCTGACGCTCTATCGCTGAGCCAAACCGGCCAGGGCCAAGTCATGGCTTTTAAAGAATAATGTTATATCAGAAAATGATTCTCATTGAAGCAGAAATAACTCAGAAAATAAGTGAATACTTTAAAAATATCACAAGTGGTATTTTCAGAGAGATGTAGGAAAACAATATATTCATAAAGCAAGAATATTCAAGTACAGAGAAAGAACGATTGCATCTTCAAAAATTAACCAAAGTGTCTTAGACATTGGAAAAAACATTTGCCAATAGAATTTGTATGCAGGGTATATGTTAATTTAGATTTAAAGGGATGAGTTAGAAAGGCGTCTCTGAAATAAAACCAGAACTATTAATAGGGCAGAGCTCAATGAAAGATTAATGAAAGAATGTCCCATATTTAAGGAAACATATACTGAACATGAAAAGTTGTAGGCCTGCCTGAAAAACCATTTAAAAGGCCAGTTTAGTGGGTGTGAGCAATATTCCCAGATAAATTCAGTAACTCTGGGTTAGACTTGAGGGTCTGCATTGCTCATCATGCTGCATCATCTCACATTTGTAATGGTATACCACTGAAGGAAGGTAAGCAAAGGATCTCAGTTTTTCCCCTTTAAAACCACACAGTATGCATTGTGAGAAATAGACACGAAGGCAGGAGACAAGACTGGAATGGGAACACTACATAGGAAGCCATATTTTAGCCAAGAAGATATTAATTTGGACTAGAGTAATAGCAGTAGATATCTAGGTAAATTTGTTATATTTTAGAAGTAAAGTTGGTAGGGATTTTTGATGGATTGGTTGTGGAGAAGAAGGTGTCAACAAACATTATAGAAGGAACAGGAAGATAATCTGCTATTTAGGGAAATTTGGTGTAGTATAAAGATGACAATTCAAGTCCATGGAAATGTACAAATTAATCCTTCAGAGGCTTGGAACAATTGGCTCACCATTTGAAAAAATAAATTATATATATCTGTCTGACATCATTCCTAAATCTTAGATGGATTAAATACTGAAGGTTTAAAATTAAAAACTACATGAAAATATAGAAGGATATTTTTTAAAAATTGGATGAAAACCCTTTCTAATTATGACAAAAACCTGTAGAAAACTTGGGCAGAATTGACTATGTACAAACTAAAAACATATGTATTGCAATAAACACCCTAATAAAATTTGAAAAGAAAACTACAAACTAGGAAAATGTCTCAACACATGTAGCAGACAAATAATTTTTTTTCTTCATATATCAACTGAATCAAGTTAATTCTATGAAGAGAAAAATAATAGAAATATAGCAAAAATAATCATTGTCTGTTATACTAGGTATCATATTAAAAATGTCACATACCATATTTCATTTATTCCTCAAAAATATTATAATATAGAAACTATATTAAATTATTCTACAGATGAGAAAACTGAGGCCCAGTATAATAAGGTGATCTGCCCAGAAATGCACAATCATGAATTTTGTTATGAAATTTAATGCTATGGTCTAATTGTGCTTTATTCTGCTTTGCTATATTATACTGTACTATGCTACACTGTAACATCCTATCCTATTCTATTTGATTCTATATTCATCCTATCTTATCCTGTATCATATTCAA
The DNA here is from genome assembly GCF_014108415.1 of Molossus molossus. NCBI lineage: Eukaryota > Metazoa > Chordata > Mammalia > Chiroptera > Molossidae > Molossus > Molossus molossus. The sequence continues at coordinate 80,729,792 of NW_023425345.1, forward strand.
CTCCACTATGCTATACGAGACATACTATAGTATCCTGTTCCATACCAAACTCCCTAGCTTCAATGTGGCAAAATATTTCATTCCAGAACATGTACATTATAATATTTCTCCTCCCTCTGGAAAATAGCAAATTTCCTATTTCTACTATACCCTCTGGGCTTGAGTGCATGCCTGTATGTCTCTCTCTCTCTCTCTCTCTCTCTCTCTCTCTCTCTCTCTCCCTCTCTCTCTCTCTCTCTTTCTCTCTCTCTCTCTCACACACACACACACAGTTTCTAATATCTGTCAATAGCACTACAGAGATTAGTCAAGAAATAATATCTTCTTATGAAATCATATTGAGCACTGTTTATTGTAACTGTGTATTTCCAACAAAAATTCACTGTTATTCATCACAACAATAAATAATATGCAGTTTGTCTGTAGGCAGCCAGTCCAAGAAAATAATTATTCTATATTACGATGTGATATTGACTTGATGACCTAACATTATTAACATACTCTTTAATAATAAATGCATTGTTTTCTTTATGTGACATTCCTCATTGTAAAATTATTAATTTACTGGTTTAATAAGGGCGTTGAAATGATCATGTGTACACCACAATGCTACATAAGCATCTAAATGTTAGTAATTAGTTTATAATCAGATTAAAGAGCACCTATTTTATTACCTGAATGAATATACTTGAGTTTATCACTGAATTATTTAAATATTTAACCAACAAACACTCTACAGAAATATTTTCCTATGTTTCAATATTTTTCTAGAGAAAACAGACATAAACTAAATTATACTTCAGGTTCAACAAAAATATAAATAACATGGAATCTAATAGTCTTGCTTTTGTATTTCCTTTTCATAATAATAGCTGGGTGACTTTGCTGTCAAATGTTGTGAGACTGATCACTTTGCTAGGTAATTTATTAGGTTCTTATAAGCACAATTTATTGCTTATCCAGGCAAAACATTTGATTTGGCAGAAGCAATGGATGCAAAGTCTGGCACTTATGAGTTTATTAGAGATACACTTTTTTTTTTTTAAATTTTAGAGAAATGTGATTAGTTTAAGAGCTCTAGGCTGGCCTATGAAAAGAATTGGAGGATAACTGTTCATAAGTATTTCTTTCCTAAGTATATATATTTGGAGTTAAATGAGTATCCTAAAGACCTTTGTCTATAATTGTCACCAAGTATTTAATATTTATAATGAAAATACCACTATTCTTTTGAAGTAGATCCCACCCCCCACCCCCCTTTTATGGCATTGGTTTTCAGTATAAGGCCAACAAATGGCTGTTTGACTATGAACTTCCTCCAAAAGCTGAAGTGGATTATCAGAAGTATTTTTTTTTAGTGGTCTAGCAAACATTACCACATCACAATGCTCATAATAAAATACTATGAAGCTATGTAATATTATTCTAACCTGTTAAGTGGGAGATGGTTGGAACCAGTCTTTACAAAATATGATTTGATGTTCTCCAGTGGCTTAATGGGGGTTACAGTTCTGTGGCAGAACATCCTGTTTAGTTTCTTTAACTGAATGATATTTTTCTTGTGCCTGATGTAGTTCTGATGGATAGAATTTTTAGAAAGCTAAATTCTTCACAATAGATACCTGATTGGTCACTTCAAGATTTCAAACATCCTGAATGTGTGTAGAGTAGATTGTCAAAGAAAATTAAAGACGTCTTTTCATCATAAATGAGAATAATTCATGAATTATACTGAAAGCTAAAATATTGACAAATTTGATTTAATTTGGAAAATTTTTCTTTTTATAGATAAGCAACTATATAATTTAATGTGTGCTAAGATAAGCCAGAGTATGGTTTCTAGACAGCTAATATTACCATCTTTTTTTCTTTTTTTTCAAACTCACGTGTTATAAAAGCAAGAGAGCTAATAATTTTCTTTCTTAAATTTCCTACCAAAAGAAAAGTTTGTTTGTTTTTTTAATTTATATATAATGGATTGCTTTATATGATCAATTTGTCTACCTCTCACCTCTTGCCTTTCTCTCAATTCTAGTCTCTCTAGAAATAAAATACCAAATACAACCCTCAAGGCTTTTTTTTTTTTTTAATGTTTTTTGTTGATTTTTTTTTTCAAGAGAGAGGAAGGGAGAAGGAGAGAGAGATAGAAACATCAATCAGTAAGAGAAGCATCAACATCAACATTGATTGGCTGCCTCCCACACGCCCTTTACCGGGGATCAAGCCGCAACTCTGGGCATTTGTCCTGACTGGGAATAGAACCAGTGACCTCTTGGTGCATAGGTCTTCGCTCAACCACTGAGACACACCAGCTGGGCTCAGGCTTTCTTTATTGAGCTTATTAGAAGGTACTTATTGACCATATATTGTATTTAAAGCATTTTTTAGCACTTGTACTTTTTATTTGGATACTAGTATAAATCGGGGGTAATTCTTCCTAATTATTGACAAAGTCATTTTTTTTTTCTTATATATAGTATTATGTTAGAGACAACTTGAGCTAAAAAATAAATATATATAACCAAAAGAATGTTCCTTAAGTCTTAAAATTTGATTTCAGGAAAAAGTACTTATAAGAATACAATACAAAAGGTATACTATCTTAGTAGTAAGGAAAAGAAAGGATGGAATTATTGATGGGATTTTGTTAAAGAGACTTTTAGACTAGCATTTCTTATGTACACCTCTTAAGTGACAACAAAATAGAATCCAACTTCAGGATATAATTCCATATTAATATGTCTGACACTACTGCCTTAGAATAGATTTATATTTTTTAAGCATGGCTTCTGATGATTTACAAAACAAAATTCAAATTTCTTTGCAAGTTATTTAAGGACAATTAATATCTGTCTTACCTCTAGCTATTTTTTTATTTTTTATCCTCACCCAAGGACATTTTTACATTTTTTGTTCAGATAAAGTGGGAGGGAGAGAGAGAGAAACATCGACATGAAAGGGACACATGGAGTGGCTGCCACCCGCACAACCCAGCCAGGGCCGGGGACAAACTGCAACCAAAGTACGTGCCCTTAGCGGGAACCAAACCCGGATCTCTCTGGACCGCAGGCTGATGCTCCAACCGCTGAGCCAAACCGGCCAGGGCTCTAGCTATTTTCTTTGAACATATTAAATGTAGACAAACTAGACTATCTATTTCCTGGTGAAGGTCCAGATCAGATTTTTATTGCATTATTTCTTGGCCAACATCCTCCTCTTTAAGAGGAAATCTCTCATCAAAATCTAATAAATTCTTTATTATTTAGATTGAATATCATGTCCTTTATAATACTTTCTTATATTCTTCCTATTAGAAAAAAAGTTTTCTTTCTGAAATTCAATATAACTGGTTAAATTTTATACACACACAAACACACACACACAGACACACACACATACATACTAGTAATACTAAGCATGGCCTACAAAAGTAGGCATGAATGTCTGGACAAACTCAGGATGTTATTAGGCAAAAACTATGTGGAACAAGGCTGGATAGGATGCCAAATGTGATCATATCACCTGGTTTAGCAATAGTTCGTTGAGAGAAATCTCGATAAGCTTTGTGCAACTAAAAACCAAAACACACAAAACATGACTGGTCTATTAAGATGTTGCTTTTTTTTTTTTTTTTCTTCTCAATGGCAATATTTATCTATTATTTGCCTCAGGATTCTTTAGTCACCTGTGAAAATGTTTGTGTTCATGTGTATATTTTTGTATGTGAGCATGCATTATTTTTTTTAAATATGTTTTTATTGATTTTTAGAGAGAAAAGAAGGGAGAGGGAGAGAGAGATAGAAATATCAATGAGAGAGAAACATCAACATTAATAGGCTGTCTCCTGCATGCCCCCTATTGGGAATCAAACCAGCAACCTTTTGGTGCATGGGTCCATGCTCAATACTGAGCCAGGTAGATTGCATGATTTTTAAGGTTAGGCCTCAATGATGATTTCTATGACTTTTAAAAATTCTCTTCATGAAATCCTCAGAAAGTAGGAAGGTGAGCATTATAGATCCTTTGGTTACTCTTGGAAAAGGAAAATAAAAACAATAGAATGTCTTTTGGTCCAACCACTGAGGGGACTTCAGGTTTTTAATAGAAATAAATACAGCCAGGAAACTACTGGAACTTGAATTTTGAGCATGGTAGAAAAAAATCACTTATATGGCTAAAGATCCCAAAAAACAAATAAAGTAAAAATCAACTAAAAAATAAACCACATAATCATAAGATACTAATAATTTATTTTTATCTCCTAATAAAATATTTTTATGTTTGCATTTTTAGTTTTATGTTTACATTTATGAGTATTTTGTATTATTTTCGGGTGTACTGCATAGTGTTTAGACAATGATATGCTTTACAAGGTGATCCTCCCATTATTAATCAACATTTGGTCTGTTGTATTTCTTTTGTTGTGAAATTAAAGCAATGTGTATTCATTAGGATCTCTTAAATTGCAAATATTGATACTATGCCCTTTACTTTGTCTGATAAGATGCCAAGTAAAGAGTAAGAACAGAATAAATATATATTATTTGCATACTATTAAATTCTGTTTGAAATATGTGACATCAGTTCTATATTTTAATTATCAAAGCATTTCCTCATGTGCCATTTGCTGAATTAGCATAAGGCAGCAAATAAAACCAGGACAGTTAGGTCCATGTTTACAAAACAAATGCTTTATTTGGCAAAGGCTACATGCCTAAAAAAAGCTCTGGGTAAAGAACACAAACATAATATGATAACCGAAGAATTTTATTCACTGAAGCATTTGAATAAATTAATTATCTTAATGCTCATGCAAATGGAGTAATTATCATAAATGAATCCTTGATAATATAAAAACCCCACACAATGTACCTCAGAAAAACTATGCACTTAAGAATGCAAACGTGTACTTAATAACTTTTGTTGAATAGAATCAGTCTCGAAACAAATGAGAAGTTAATTGCTCTAAGGATTGAATTTTAATTCAAAATCATGCAAATTTCATGGAACAGAGTTTGATAGCCTATATTCCTCAATATGCAGGAAGAACTAAAAGTCTGTTATTTATTTAATTAACAAATTTGACTCCGATGACATTTAGTCCTTCTGTTCACCCAATTCTTGTTTCTATTTCTTCTAAATACATTTTGTAACTGGCACTAAGTTATTTTTGTTTAATAAATAACATAATTAACTCTGCTATGTATATAAAATTTATTTAAACATGTAACAGTAGAAATGAAAAATTTATTCTTTTCAACTTCTTTTTTTCTCTTTAGTGTCCATGAGAGTGATGTGAATAAATTGCTTTTGAGTAAAATGCTAGTAAATCAATTTTAATAATAACTGAAATATAAAATTTAACCCATATCAACAGACTCTTTTTAGAGGAGATAACTCCAAGATTCCCTACTGGTGATGAGTCAAACTTTTAGACATTGATTATATCATGAATACTTAAGTAATGTATATCTACTCAAAGGTAGTTTAGTAATTTAATAGAGTTTCAAATATTTTAATAAAAATCCCTTATTTGTGCTTCTGCATTCAGCAAGCTGATGAAGATGTATTTGTTTTCTAGTTTTAATGTAATGAGATCTGTTTCATATTTCCAATGTTATCCATCAGACTTAGAGAGAAAGAAGTCATTTAGACATTCTGAGAGAAATCCTCTATGTAAATGTAACTACAAAATCGCCACAGGTGATGCTATTAAGAATGTCTTATGCTCTTAATGTAGATAGATATGAGCTGAGATTCAAAGAAAAAGAGAATAGACAAGAGACTTTAAGAATAAAATACTTGAAGCATTACAGTGACTAAACTCACATGAAAGGGCAATTTTCAACTCATTTATTTTTTTGTATGTGGTGCTGTGCTTATTGTGGAAAATAATTTGAGGCAGATTGTATTCAAAGATAGACGACACAGTGTTTGAGAGAAATAACCGATGCAGTAGTCCCGTTATCTGTGGGGTGTATGTTCCCAGACCCCCCAGTGGATGCCTGAAAACTTGGATATTACTGAACCTTATATAGACTATGTTTTTCCCTATACACACACTCCTATGATAAAGTTGAATTTATAACTAGGCACAGGAAGAGAGGAACAACTAATAATAAAACAGAACAATAATAACACTATACCATTAAAAAATGTATGTAAATATGATTTCTCTCTCAAAATTTTTTCCTGTACTGTGCTCACCTTTCCTGTGCTGATGTGAGATGAGACAGAGCCTATATGATGAGATGAAGTGAGGTGAATGACAGAGGCATTGTGACACTGTGTTAGGCCACTCTATGGGTTACTTGAACACACATGCAGCAATACAAGGACAGTCAGTCTGATAACCCAGATGGCTAAATGACTAACTGGTAGGTAGCACATACAGTGTGGACAAGATCATGAATCACATCCTGAATGAAATGAAGCAGGATAGTGTGAGATTTCATGTCGCAACTCAGAGTGGCATGCCAAAAAAAAAAAAAATTTAGTTCTGTGATTTCCGTTACAATATTTTTAATTAACCATAATTAACCATGAGTAACTAAAACCTTGGAAAACAAAACTGCAGATGAGGGGGACAAAGGTAAATTAAAACATGAAGAAATAAAGAGAAGCTATTCCTAAACATTTATACCCTACCTAAAAGATTCTTAGAAACTCAAACTTCTTGGATGAGGGACATAATCCTAAATTCAATATCCTCATTGCTTCATTGAATATTCATTTCTCTATCTACTATTATCTGTTCTTGTTCTACTTCTACATCGAATCTACCTTTTCTAGGCTTCCTTGTTGATAAATCCAAGAGCATTACTCAGTATTTACATAATTTCCTTTTTTAGAAGTATCTTTTTGCTTTTAAAAATATACTGGTTTTTGTTTTTTTGCTTTTTTCCCCCCCTTCTTAATTTATAGCAGAACACTGCATGGTCAAGGATATCATGTTTTTTCTTGTTCTATAAGGTAGGTGCATTTTTTCCCATAAAGGACATGGAATAGTTATACTAATATACCTGTATAAATACTCTGCTTAGCTTGTTAGACAATACATAAACTACATATAAATTATGTGACAGTTTACACTTATTGAAAAGTTACATTTTGTACCTACTCTGTGGTGAGATTGACTGAGAAGCTGAAGTATGGTAGTTAGGTTCAACTCAGTAACAGAAAGCAAGACATTAAACCAATTATTTAAGAAAACAAGGTTAGGTCATACACAGTTGCAGGAAATGTCTGTGTTTGTGCCCAGGTGGGGAAAAATCTAAATTTCATATTTTCCAGAGAAGCTTGAGAAACAAGTATGTCATAATGTGAGGTGGAGAGTTACATCACCAAAGTTGTGGTCAGTAGGCCCCCAAATAGTTGGTTGTTTAATCACATGTTATGCCATGATGTCAGAAACCTTAAATAGAGGAGAGACCACTTGAAGGTTTTTTTCACACTGCTTTATTTAAAAGGCTCAAAAAAGTGCTCTTGTCTGACTTGGAATGGAGTTGTTCATGTCCTTGGTTTCTCCAAGTGACATCCAAACACAATGTATAGGAGAATAAACAGGCTTTTGCATTTTTGAGAAAAGGTGATCTTTGCTCTCAGGGGAGTACAAAGCTTTCCCTGCAGAAAGACAATGGTTTTAACTATTATGCTTCTTCCTTGGGCTTGAGAAGTTAAAAAGCAAAATATCTGGATACATGCAGGTGATCCCTGGGGTTGTAAAGGGCCACAGTGAACCTCTGAATCTGCTCTGGTATTGTTTTACTGGGGTCAGGTAAAATGAGTAGTCTCAGAAGCCAATGTTTGTGTGGATACTTGCTTTACAAATGAATGGTATAAAAACACCAAATAAAAGACAGAGAGTAGCCAAGTGGCTAAAACAACAATAATTAAATATATGTTATTTACGAGAAGCCAACTTTAAATATAAAGGCATAGATTACAAGTAAAGAGGAGGAACAAACTATGCTAACACCAATCAGAAAGATGAGAGAATAGCTACTTTAATTTCAGATAAATTCAAGTTCAGAACAAAGGAAATTATCAAGGCTAAAGAGGGTCATTCTTTTACAGTTTGTCTCTGTTCAATATCAATACCAACAGTCATAAATTATATTGATATTATGTATCCTCGATAGGATGTGATGAAAATGTCACTGTAGCTATGTGATTGTCCTTCCCTAAACAAATAATCTCAATCTAATCATGGGATAAACATCAGACACATTTAAATAAAAGCTCTATGATCTACATGCCCAGTACTTCCCAAAATTATCAAGATCTCCAACAATAAGGAAAAGTTGAGACCCTGTCATGGTCAAGAGGTGTCTGAGAAGACAAAAATATAAAATATATTATATGTTTTGGTTGGGATCCTAGAACAGAAAAAGGACATTTGGTAAAAGCTAAGGGAATTTGAATAAAGTATGGACTTCAATTTAATAATAATGATCAATACTGGTTCATTAATGTCACAGATGTATCATACTAATGGAAAATAATAATAATGGAGGAAACTGGGTACAGAAGATATATGGGAAACTGTAGTGTCTGCTCAGTTTTTGTAAATCTAAAACAATTTTATTTTATAATGAATAGTCCGTTGATTTTTAGAGAGAGAGGAAGGTAAATCTAAAACTATTTTAAAGTGCAAACTCTGTCAATAGAAAATTGAAGTGTGAAGTGTGCACATTTGGTTATCTCGTAGCCGGGGTGATCCTGACTTGATTTCTTCTGCTTCAGTCATCAGGGATATCTAAGAATAAACGCAAGATTCTATGTAACAGTTGTGGCCTGATTTTTTAAACTTGACAGAGAATAAGAAAAGGTGGCTCCCTTTTCAACATGGAGCATTTGAAGGAAAATCTAAGGAAACCATTTCTAATAGGAAATAAGATTAAATATTTAAATTGTTGTCAAGAGAAGTTATGAAATCTCCTCTTTTTCAGGTGTTTATAAATATAATTATTTTAGATGTAATCTAATCAGAAGACAGGCTGATGGATGAGGTGACTTTTTATATTTGCCTCTTCAGATAAATTTAATATTACAATTGCGAGTTTCTATCCCAAAGAAAATAATTGAACATTGGAAATGATTCATCGTAGGAAGAGATGCCATAGATGAAATAGAGGCTTACACTGTACTTGAAACTATTAACATGATAAAAAGCCTGAATTTTGGTAACTCACAGACATTTGTGTCTGTTTCACAATGTCAAAAGCCCATTTATTCAATGATTAATTTGCTCAATATTAAGTAGCTGTAATTAATATACTTTGATAGTAGATAGGTGCTAGTAAATGTGTAATAAAATGCTTTTTAATTAAAAAGAAAATTTGGAATTAAAAAAATAATTAGTGTTTCTGACTTAAAAAAAAAACAGTGTTCAGGGTTATAATTTATTAAAAAATTTTGTCTTGGTTAGTTAAAATTTAAGAATAAAGGAAAGACAAATCTATATTGTGTAATTCTTTGCTTACAAATGAACACTTTCCAATTTCAACTGACTCTGTAATTTGCTATACACCACTGTGTTTTTTGATTTATTATTATTTTTTGGTTTTTAATCATTTTTTTATTTAATCATCTTTCAGTTTTTATACAATGTAGTCCCTTTCTTTAAGATTATTATTCAAGACCAAGCTTCATTTAACCTATTAGTAAGATTTCTACTGAAATCTTAGAAACCGAGGCTACTAGACAAGAACAACCTTAACTTCCTGGCCATACAGCTCACCCTGACATATTTGTCTGGAACTTGATTTAAACCATTTCTACCCTGTAGTTTCATAGGCTCGAACTTCTTCCCATTAATGAATAAGGAATTAAGAAGTGCTTGCTCTGTGACAAGCATTATGAGGACCATTATTTAAAGCCATGCTACCACTATATACTTTTATTTTTAATCCTCACCCAAGGACACGCATAGAAAGAGGAAGAGAGAGAGAGAGAGAGAGAGAGAGAGAGAGAGAGAGAGAGAGAGAGTCATCGATGTGAGAGAAAAACATTGGTTGGTTGCCTCTGTCCATGCCCCAACTGGAGATTAAACCCACAGCCCAGGTATGTGCCTGACTGGGAATTGAACCAGCAACCTTTCAGTGCTCAGGACAATGCTCAACCAACTGAGCCACTCAGGCAGGGCCCACTATATACTCTTGACGGCCTTCTTCCCATCGCCTTCTTCATAATTAATTATGACTGTCTTTTTTTTTTTGTTATTGATCCTTATCAGCCTGTAAATAAGCCTAGTTATTTTCCGTGATTTAAAATAAAGTAAATGTTAATCATGTTATCCCTAAACTATTAGACTATTATTTTTCTCTCTTATAAGTCAATTTTCATAAATTCTAAATTATTGTCTATGAATGCCTAATATTTCTCATAGTAAAATAATTTCCACTATAACACACACACACACACACACAAGGAAATTGCTCTTATGAGGAATAACAACAAACTACCTTATGCCAAAATAAGAAAGCATATTTTTTTTAAGGTTTCCTACTGACTTTTAATTTCAAACTCTAAGTGATACTGACTGTCTTGTGGAATATCTCTATATCCACCAGTACAGAGCTGATTTTTCTCTCATAGTTTTCTGTCCTAACTTACTCTCTCCTTCAGTATAAGAATACAGGGTTTTGTGGCCCTGACTGATTTGGCTCAGCAGTTGGAGCATCAGCCGGTGGACCAGAGAGTCCCGGGTTTGGTTCCACTAGGGGCATGTACCAAAAAAAAATAAAAAATAAAAAGAATAGTGGGTTTTGTTTCCCTTAAAAATGTGTGTTCACTATAATAATATTTTAAAATTATTGAAGCCTTCAAACTCTTGACCTCTCCTCTGAGCATCACATTTTATATCATACTTGCTTATAGCAGTGACTGGGGACTCGAGTTTAATGTCCCTCTCCTCATGGACAATGCTGGAGGTCATGTGCAAGACCTATGCTACGAGGGTGTGCGGATCAAGTTCAGTCCTCCCAAGACCACTTCGCTGATCCAGCCCATGGATCAAGGTGTTATTCGCGCGTTCAAGGCCCTCTACATGTAGAACACCCTACAGCACCTCATCGAAGGCATGGACCTTGAGGAGAACTTCTTGCTGAAGGAGTACTGGTGGCAATATACCATCACGACTTGTCTGAAGAACATCCAGGCCATGTTGAAGGACATAAAGATGGAGACCATGAAGGCCAGCTGGAAGATGGTGTGGCCTGAAATTGTCCACGACTACAAAGTGTTCACCCCAGAGGAAATGAGCAACTTGGCAGTGGATAAGGCGGTTAAGCTAGCCCGGGTGCTGGGAGGAGAAGGTTTCAAGGATATGACACGCGATGATGTGGATGAGCTGCTGGAGACCCATAATACGGAACAGGGCATGCAAGAGATATTGAATTATAGACTCGTGACACTGGTTTCCAGGAAGTTGGAACAGATGTCCTTTTCCCTAATTGTACTACTATGCACAGGTGCAATCTTTGAACATTGTACGTATAACAACCATAAGAAGACTGTAAGGTGGAGGGCAGAAGGACAATGGGGACCCAAGGAACTACACAGTGGTGACTAGCGTTCTTTTCACCTTGTACAGCTCAGACTTGGAGCTAATGAGTTGGCAACCCCCAAACACCAATGAGCTCAGACAAAAAATAAAAAGCACTGTGATAAATCTTGTAAACCTGTTCTCTCTAGTCAAAGAAACAGGGAGGCAGATTTAGCAAAGAAGAAAATGTTTAGACAATAACTGCTCTATTCCAGCTAAAAACAACAGAAACACTATGTCCTCACCCTCAAATCTGCCAGTAAAGACATAATAGAGAGCCAATTATCCACCTTTTTCAGGTTGTCATGAGGTGACTTAATCCCCCATTCTCCACAGTGTGTAGGAGAAGGCCTACTAAGAAGCAGAGACTTACCCACTGTACAGTAAGATACCCCCACCCTCTACAGTCTAAGTGGAGAACATGAGGAGTCAACTTTCACACGAAGTTCTATTACAATCTCATCCAGAATTTTTTTAGTTAGATACAAAATTTTTCTAAAATGTATATGTAAAAGCAAAGAAAAACATTTTAAACATTTTTAAAAAGAAAAATATTGTGATATGTATGTGATTTCAGGACATATGATAGAACTACAGTAGTCAAGACTGTGTACACAGAGATCAATGGAAGAGAATAGAGAACACAGAAATAACCCCATTTTACAGAATTGTGGCCAACTGATTATCTTTTTACGAAGATGCCATTGTCATTCAGTGGAAGAAAGATAGCCTTTTAAATAAGCGGTATTGGAACAATTGGAAATCTGTAAACAAAAAATAAATAAATCTCCCCCTAAAGCTTACCTTTTCTCACAAATCAATTCAAAATGGATCACACACTAAATATAAAACTTTAAAACTTATAGGAGAAAGTAGTTCTTCAGGACTAAGCATTAGACAAAGAGTTCTTAGACTTGACACAAACTGCATGATCCACAAAAGAAAAAAATAAATAACTTGAACTTCATCAAAATTAAAAGACCCTATTAAGAAGATAAAAAGACAGGCTAATACTGGGGGGAAATATTTGCAAACTACATATCTGATAAAGCAATCATATCTAGAATATATAAAGCACTCTCAGAACTCACCAGTTAAAAATAAACAATCCAAGTAGAAAGTGAACACAAGACATAAAGAGACATTACATTGTAGAAGACAAAAAGATAGCAATAAGCACATGAAGAGATATTGAACACAACTAGCCTAGGGAAATGGAAATTATGTCTATGATATCATTATATACCTATTAGAACAGCTAACACTTTTTTTTTTTTTTTTTAAAGCAACAGTGCCAATTGCTGGTACAGGGAACCTGGATTACTTATATACTGCAGGTGTGAATGTAAAATGTTACCTCCACTCTGGAAAATATTGTGGTTATAGCTTAAAAATAAAATGCTAACCATAGATTTACTATATGACCCAGAAATTGCACTTCTGGACATATCCCAGAGAAATGAAAAATTATATCCATCCAAAAATTTGTATATGAATAGTCATCACACCAAATAACCAAAACCTGGAAATAACTAAAATATCTCTTTGTAGGTGAATGGTTAAACAAACTATAGTAACTCCATGCCTTGAAATATTACTCAGTAATAAAAAGCACTGAACTATTTGATAAACACAACTTGGATGTGTTTCCAGAGCTTTATGCTGAATAAAAACAAACAAATAAAAAAGCAACCCAAACTGTTGCATATTGTCTGAATCAATTTACATGATATTTTTGAAATGACAAAATTGTAGACATGGAAAACAATTTAGTGATTGCCATGGATTAAAGGTGAGGGGGGAGGGTGATGGATGCACTAATAGAGTAGAATGAGGGAGATGTTTGTGGTGATGAAACAGTTCTGTTTCATGACTGAATTGGTAATTACACACATTTACATGTGGGTCAGCATGGCATAAAACTGTACATGCACTTTGTACCAATGCCCAATTCCTGGTTTTGCTTTAGTACTACAATTATGTAAGAGGTAACCACTAGGGCAAACTGGGTGAAGGGTAACTTGGTCTCTCCATAGTACCATTTTACAGACCATACTTGCATAATGTTGTTTCATTCAACTTCATTTGGTTATAGGTTATAAGGATGAAATGCGATAGGAACTTAACTCTTGTTTATACAAGGAGCCTATGGTAAAATGGCTTTGTTAGACATCCTTTAGCTTAAAGTCATCGAAGCCAACCAGGAATTTAAGTGAGGACTCCCCGTAACTTTCTATGAATGTACCTGTAGTATAAGAACCTGACACTTTGTTTTTTTTTTGTTTTTTTAATTGGAAAGCAAGTTTCTGATATTAGGCTTTTCAATGACAACTGAACTGAGGCTCTTTATGACTTTGATTCAATGTGGTTTTAAATCCTTGCTCTAGAAATTGTCTCTCTTTCTAACCCCTCAGAGACCTAGCATTCATTTCCCAGGGACAATCTGCAACCCCCAAGGCAGCAGAAGACAGTGGCCTGATCCTGACTAATCGCCAGGCTCCAGACCTCTGGCAGGCTAGAGATAACAGCTTGACCTCAGTTATGTTTCAGTCCTGGAGCCCTAAGAAGCAACAACCCCCTGGCTACTTTCCCATGAGACCAGACTGTGGGACAAGACCTCAGAGCTGAACTCAAGTCCCCAAAGAAAGATTCATCCCCCTCACCTCACCTTCTATCCATCAGCTTCTAGTACACCCAGAACCCCTAAGCCATGGTGTCTTGTGAATTTGCCCTGTGCACTCTGTGACCTACACTCCTTCAGGGAGTTCGGGCTTTGAGCATTAGCTTCCCCTTCTCCTGGGTGGCGCCATTCATCGACAATACTTCCCACCTCAATTCTGGGTGTTTAGTTTGGCTCTAGTAGCAATGGGTGGGCCAACGCTTTCTGCCGGGGAGACAACCATCTGTAACAAGCACATTGCCAGCTCCAGGACTATATAAAGAGGCAGGCCCTCCACCCCTGACATTTCCTGTGCTCTCGAGATCTCTGGTTGACCTGGAGTACTGTCCACCTAGGATTGCTTGTTCCCCCTCTGCTCACAGTGCTCTACTTCCCGCTCTTACGTTTTAAATTCAACAATAAGGACTGAGCCCACACCACCATCGGCCCCCACCCTCCACCTCAGTGAAAGCAGAACCCTAGGCTCCTGTGCCCTCTACCTACAACCTTGCCACCCTTGCTGTGTGGTCGTCGGCTACTGTGAATCCCTCCAGGACATGTGAGTAAATACACCTTGCTTTTCGTTTTTTATTTTCAAAACTCCTCGATGGCTGTTGCTGAGGTGCATCTTGCAATAGTAGTATCTGCGAAGGCCCGTGCAGCCCCAACATTGGCTCTGAAAGCGGAGTCTGTCGGGGCTCCCTGAGGCACAGGGGATTCCCTTCGCTGCCAGCCCTAGCATCGCTATCCATAGGCTGAGACCTGCTCTGGACGCTATGACTAGTTCCCAATACAATGCTAAACTACATTAAAAACTTGAAGTAGGTAAGACAGAAAAAGACATGTACTGTGTGATCTCACTTATACATGGAGTCTAGAAGAAGCTGAGCTCCTGGGAATAGAAAGAAGATGGTGGATGGGTGAAGGTGGTCCACTTCCCCTTATAAGTTCTGGGGAGTCATCTAGTTGTTCACTTTAAATGACAGTGTTTTATGTCAACGAGAGCTTAATAATGCTGGGTAGGAAAGCTTGTTAAAATGTGGGTAGATTGTGGGTTAATGCAGCTGCTAATGGATTGATGTGAAGGAAACGGAAATGCCTCAAGACTATTTTCTTGCATGTCTTGTTTTAAGATATACAGATCTTTATGCAGATTTTGGTGGAAATGAGATTTTATTACTATTATTTTTTTATGAACATAGACTCAAATATAAAGTGGGGAAATCAAAAGCAAAGCTAGATACTGAGATATCCCAGAGATACTAAATTTCATTGAGGAAGCATCTTGGAGGACGTTGTGTGTGTGTGTGTGTGTGTGTGTGTGTGTGTGTGTGTGTGTGTGCACACACAGCCAGCTGCTGTTGAGGGTAGTCTTTCATTAAGGCACGGGCCAGTGGGGCAGATGCCTGGCAACAGTCTACAAGCATGATAAGCCATCATTGGAATATATTTAAAATATAAAGCCAGTTAATAGAATTTCTCATAGTCACATACTAACATAGTTGGCAGAAAGTAAGCTTTTTCTGCTCTAATTAAGGAAGCAATTTAAAACTTGGTGAAGACCAATATCGGAGTATGGGAAGGATCAGTGTTTTCATGTTGCATGTTGTAACTAATAAGCCACATCACTAACTCAGACACCAGCCTGATTGTAGTCTGATCTTGGCGGTCACAGCCAATTGAAATTCTGAAATTAAATTCAAAATTCATGGCAGAATATTATTTATGGTTAATGGGTGACTTATTTTTTAAAAACATAAATTTTGTATAAATCAATATTCCTCAAAAAATATTACCAAGTTCAGAAAACTGAAATTGAAAAAGATAAATAACCAATAGTACAAATTATTTTGTCACATTAAAAATCTGAAAAATGTTTGAAACATATTTAATCCTCATATATATGAGAGCCTAAGCTTAGTTTAGCCTCTAAATGATTTTCTCTCATTTTTTGCAAATAAAATTAAAAGTAGTCAAATACTAATTGAAAATGTTACATTTTTATTTGTTTCTCTCACAAGGTATCAAAGAAGAAAGAATGCAATTCATAAGTAACAGCATTCCAAACTTTTTCAAGATGTGCTCTTAATTGTTAGTGAATGTTAGGAAACATGCTGTCTATTATTTCATACTTTTACCAATTTGCTCTTGTTTATACATATATACATGTATAAACATACACATACATGTAGATTTTGATTTTCTGCTTTCTATAGATATAATAATACTTTATACCAAATCTACAACTTAATGTATTAACAACAACTTAATATATAATGGATACTTCTATAAATTAATTGGTTTAAATCTAAATTTATTATTTTACCTATATTCACAAATTTTATATATAATAACAATATGTATATATACACAAGAAACAAATAAATGTGTTTAATAACTATCCTATTAGCTCTTTAAAAAAGCTGTTTTACTTTCTAGACAACACATTCTTTTTTTTCTGTTAAAGGCATCCTCACTAATTATTTTGACACAAGAAGTTCCTATCAAAGAATATCAGGTACAACATGTTCTTGTTCACAGTCCTTAAACAAGTGGTAAGAATAAAGACATATAGCATCTTCTTAAACACTTCAACCTCTATTGTGTAGTAGGCTATTTGACTCTTGGAACACCTCATATTTTGTTTTTCTTTCTTTTTTTTTTTAATTGCAGTTTTTTTCGGTTTGTTTGTTTGTTTTGTTTTCTTTCTTTATTGATCTTAGAGAAAGAGGAAGGGAGAGGAAGAGAGAGAGAGAAACATCGATGAGAAAGAACACCGATTGGCAGCCTCTTGCACACCCCCCACTGAGCATCGGGCCCACAACCTGGACATATGCCCTGACCAGGAATCAAACTGGCAACCTCCTGGTTCATGGGTCAATGCTCAACCACTGAGCCACACTGGCTGGGCTGAACACCTCATATTTAGTCTTTATGATTTCATAAAGCTATTTTTCTGAGTTATATATATTTGTTAAGTACAGTTAAAGTACAAGGTAACAATTTATTTACAAAAGACTCAAAATAGGGAAAATATGTGATATTGGTACTTCAATATTTTGGAAATTGAATAAACACATAAAAGAGAAAATATTGTCATACACTGAAATTAAACCAATAAATTAATCTCAGTAAAACCTGGGATCTAAAGTAGGATTAGAGTGTGAGACAGGTAATGACATGTTGCAAACATTCCATGTTTGGAGAAGAAAGAAGGAGAATTCGGAAATTAAAATCCTGGATTTCTTGAAGGTCTTCTTTTCTTTTTGGTGGTGGTGGTTTATTTATTTATTTATTTTTAAATATGAAGGAGTATATAGTTCAACTTGTGGATAAAATAATTGATGTCTCGTTTCTCTCCAAATTAGAAACATAGGTACATAAGGTGAGAAAGAGGAAGAGGATGATGCCATTAACAAAATGGAAGCGTGGAGTTGGATGCCACGGTGACAGAGCTATGGGACCGCAAACACATGCCACTTTGCTGCTACAAAACTACCTGGATCTTAGGTCCAGAGATGCTTCTCAGGAGAAAGGATGATTACTCAGTTTTAGCAAAATCGATCTATCTAAGACAGTATAACAAAATAAAACAAAAGAAACAAACAAAAAAAACTGTCTTCATCTACTGAAATGTAAGCCCTGTGACGGCAGAGAATGTGTGCGCGCTTGTGTTTTCACTTATAAATCCCAGAGCCTAGAATATGCTGGTGCCTACTAGGCACCCAAATGTACTCGTTTAATTAATGAAGTGTTCGAGTTTTGTGAGTTTGTTTATTTTCTGTTTTAATTTTTCTCTCAAAGCTGTGCTCCAGATTTGACTTATTTATTTATTTTTGTTCTTTAAGGTAACTTAAGTACTTGTTTCAGAATTCTTTGTTTTGCTACCTGGAATAAATGTGACATGTCCAGGATTTCCTTGCAATTATAAGTGACATGTGACTAAAATGTTCACCAATAAGGTGTAAGTAACTATGTAGCAGCCTAAGAAATCCTTTTCCTAAGGAGTCAAGATTGCTAACCTAGGACGGGTGACCAAACATTTCTGTGACAGAGAAACATTCTGTCTTGAGACATTTTCAAAATGTAACTCTCTGAGATTTTCAGAGGAATATACTAAATCTAATCCTAATAAAACACCACCCATTCTCCAGGTTCTGTATCTTAGTAAGTATACATGATCGATGCTACCCAGGTATGAGTAACAGACATGTAGAAGTTGAAAGATAATTCCAAAAATGCTAAAATAGTGTCATGTTAAACTTTTGTAATATAGCATCTTTTAAACCTTAGCATGTTTACCCTTCTATTAATAGATACATATTTTGTTTCCATCCCTACTCAATACATGTTAATCAGAAGTACAATCATATAGGGTAGAAGTATACTAAGGGGTAGTCTCACAATAAACTATCATGTTTTGTCTGATGTGCACATTCTTTTGCTGAGGTAAGGTGGTATTTGCCAATAAACTATATTTATCATATGTCTGTAGAGTAACTGCATTTTGAGGTGAGAAAGGATGTAAAATGCCAGGATGTACTGCTTCTGCTCAGGGAAGTTTATATACATGTGTATTTGCACAAAGACACTGTAGGGCAATGAACACCTTAGATCAGCCCTAAGGACTCATCGCACTCCCATGCCCCTAGTTAGTACCACTATGTAAGGAAAAAAAAAAAAAAAAAAATTAGAGGTGAACTCTCCTGAACCTAAGGAGAAATCAGTAACATTTGGGAGAATTTAGACTTCACAAAATATCAGACACTAATGTAGATTCAAACAGATCCTTGATGCAGCTCAAAGGCCTAACCTTTCATTACCAAGATAGGATTAATGTAAAACCCTGTACCATCTTCATTGGCCCTATTTATATGTGACTTATTAGGAAACTCATATACCAGAAGCTGACAGTCAGAGACATGGGAAAAGGATGCATATTTTTAAATTTGCCTCAAATTTAAGACAAGTCTCCTATGTTCTAGTTACACAACTGCTGACTTACTAGAAAATATCACATTTGACATGACCTGAAAACTGGTCCAGGTTAAAAATTACAGGATTTATAAAACTTGAACAGGCCAACCAATTTTTGTTTCAATTTGCAAAGTAGTAACTTTTAGTCTGCCAATTACTATTATGACTGACAGTTACATTAAAAAAACAACTGGTTGGGCTTCAGAGATCCCCAAATACTGACACTAAGAAACTTAGGGTGGCGGTAAAGATGTGGGATCCAGTTCATGGGTACCCACAGTTAGAGATCAAAACATTAGTGATATATTTTCTTGTCACAAGTACTGTATTTCACAGGTGTTAATGTGATGGAATAATCAAAATATGGACCAACGAACGCAGAATGTTTCAACAACACCTAGTTCATACCCAAGTACCTTAAATCAACGTATCCTGAATCAAATACCAAAACACATTCCATGGAATTAGGCCTCTATATATGTCATGGGTTGTTTAGAAAATGTCACTTTATAATTATTTTGTTACTGATGAGTAACTTAGAATAAAATCTGATGATAAAAGATGACATGAAATTTTAAATATTTTTCTGGCTCAGGAATGTCAATATTAAAATTAGCTCATTCTACTTGAAGAAAGATAGATAAGTAATAAATAATAAGCACAATGTTAGCTTTTATTATAGTGGGAATGAGCTCCCAACTCCTATTAGAGAATCTGAAAGGACTAGTCAGTATATATATTAAAATAGACATTTCATGTATGTTAACTAGAGTTATTGTGACAGTCATTTTACAATATTTATAAATATAGAATCATTTTGTTGTACATGCAAACAGATATAATATGGTAGGTCATGTGTACCTCAAAACATGAAAAAATAAGTTATTTTGATTAGATTTTCTAAGATTTTTTGAGTATTTAAAACTATATTGATTTTATTGTCTTAATCTTAATGAATAATAAGCATAGGCAAATGGAATTTTTAAACAATAAAATAGTTCATGTACAGACTAGAGACTGATTAAATATAAAGAAACTTTTTGGAGCTCATATGTGAGCTAAACCAATGGGTGTGTGCGTGTGCATATGGGTGAGTGTGTGTGCACGTGTGTATGTATGTGTGTGCGTGTGCGCATGGTGTATGTGTGTGTGTGTGTGTGTGTGTGTGTGCAGTGCCTGTGAGTTTTTCTCACTGCACCATCTACTTTCTCTTTGAAAAGTATGCTTTTATGTCATCTGGATGCCTCAGAGGGATAACAGTGAGATGAGTATAAATCTTTCGGTTACGCTAGAAATATAAAGTTACATATCCTACTTGAGATTTTGTTTGTTTTTTAGTCATATTTAACCACTCCTTATTTTGTTAAATTCTATCATATAACATAAATAGACAAATGGTAATTAAAAAACATAACCATATGGTTAATGTTAAATATGCCAAATAAAAGAGATTATATAGGATACTCTGAGACAACTTTTTTTTTTTTTTTTTTACTTCTCACTGGAGAATACTTTCCATTCATCTTCAGATAGAGTGGGAGGGAGAGAGAGAGAAACATCTATGTGAGAGAGAAACATCAGTTGGTTTCCTTCTGCCCAACCCCAACCAGGACCAGGGACTGAACTGCAACTGAGGTAAGTGCCCTTGACTGGAATCAAACCCATGACCATTTGGTCTGCAGGCCGATGCTCTAACTGGTGAGCCAAACTGGCCAGAATTAAGTCAACTTTTTATTACTATATCAGAATATCTCCCTAGCAGGAGTGACTCAGTAAATTGAGCATCATCCCACAGACTGAGAGGTCCCGGTTCCATTCCCGGTCAGAGCACATGCCTGGGTTACAGGCTTGATTTCCAGTAGGGGGCGTGCAGGAGGCAGCCAGTTGATGGTTCTCTCTCACTTCGATGTTTCTCTCTCTCTCTCTCTCCCTCTCTCTCCTTTTCTCTCTCGCAAAATATCAATAAATTATATTTAAAATTTTTTTAAATGTCTCAGAATATAGTGTGTTTTGGTCTATGTTTTTATGCAGATCTTCTGGAAATGCACATTTGAATAAAACTCACATTTTATTCTAAGCTTCTATCATTTCAATCAAACATAAAAATCTATGTCTTCTGTGGGAAGTATGAAATGTATAGCAGCATATGTAGTCCATTCCTAAATTATCATTTCCCCCCCAAAAGTGTTGATAGGTTGAACTTTTATGTCTTGGAACACAAATAATGCTATTCATGGTGGTTTGGTTTCAGGCCAGTCTTCAAATCCACTTAAGCCAAAATGTAATTTAAAAATTGATTCTAATCTCCATATGTAAGTACATTTTTTATGGGAAAATAAATCAATATGCCTTTCTCACTGAAGCCCTAGTTTTATACTAGTTACGATTTTACTCCTTTAGACTTTTGACTTTTGAAAATGGTCTGCAAACACTCTACTGGTTTGACAGCTTATTTTTCTACAAATACTCACTATGTAGCTCCCAGTCGCCCTCCATCCATGGGAAGACTATAGTTCCTCACCTCTTGCCTTCAGCTTGGGTCAGTAGATGTGGTCACACAGAGTTTTAAATGTGCCTGTACTAGTGACCTTGCTGTCCTAGGTGTGTGTCTCTGTTGTAGGATGCCATGCCTTGAGTAGCCCCTGTTCTCCATCCTTGGTCCCAGAACAAAACACATGGAACAAAGTCATTACAGGCAATCCTTACATGGGGGGGAGTGAGAAGCACATTATCATTCCCACTGGCATTTCGTGGCAATTCATTCTGAAGAATAACTGAAACAAAAATCAACATGTACAACTAATTATAAGTCCATGGAAGGTGACTTAAGGAGGCTGAAGGTTTTAGAAAAATGCTACAAGATCTGCAGAAAAGTTAAGCTAAGGGTACACAACTTTGCATGTGAAGAGGATGACACTATATTTTGCTTCATAAATTAGTCCCGACTCTTAAAAATAACAGTAATATGTTAAAAAATGGACCAAGAATGCATTCCGAGAAAATACCTTTTATTCAGATACACTTACTATAATTGATTGTATTTCAAATGACCCAAGGGAAGATGAATAATGGTAGAATATTCATGCTGGACATTTAAAAACATTGGCAAATGATAACAGAATCAACAAAGAACAACACCGGCAATCTAATATTGGAAAAAGAAACAGAAGCTCTGCAATGAGAGAAGGACAAATATCACATGATCTCACTAATTTGTGGAATATAGTGAACAAAATAAACCTATGAACAAAATAGACCCAGAGACATGGAAGTCGGGAACAGACTGACAGACCTCAGAGGGGAGGTGAGAGGGCAGGAAGAGATAAACCAAAGAGCCTGTGTGCACATCTGCATAACCCGTGGACACAGACAACAATACTGTGAAGGAAGGGTGGGGGCTAGAGCAGGGAGGAGGGCGTCAATGGGGGTAAAAGGAGGGACATCTGTCACAATAATTAACTAATTAATTATTAAATATTTCTGAGAAAACATTTTCTCATTCAATATAGATTGAATGTGGAAAGTTTAACTGATTGTTCTTATTTTACTTTTTAAAGGGGACTCTAAAAGTTTAAGATCTTATTTGCCACAAGTAAATTCAAGTATAATTTCAACTGTAGAAAATTTTAAATAGTTCTTTAAATAGTTTATAATCTGAACCACCTCTCTGTAAAAAGTTTCTGGTCTATGGTCAAAAATGTAAAGAGACAGTCACTAAACAATCATAGTTAGGGACTGTACAGTCAGTCCAAGAATAAGGATTAATCATTTAAAATTTAAGTTAATAGATGCACACCCAGTTATTCACTGGAGAATTTAAAAACATTTATTTGGGGGTTTTATTCTTTAAATAAAAAATACATCATCAGAATATTAAACATTTCAGGGATAAAGAATATGTTGGTGATATAAAGTCTAGATAGGTGTCACGGGCAAGGAGAATTAGGGAAATATTCTAAAATTATATAAACAAATATATTAATAGTGCTGGGAAAGCAAGGAAAACACTACAACTCAAAGTATTATACCAGGTGACCCTGAGAAAGACCCAGAGCTTGATGAATAAGCTTAAGAACTGGTCCTGCCCTGGCCGGTTTGGCTTAGCAGTTAGAGCGTAGGCCTGCGGTCTGGGGAAACCCAGGTTTGGTTCCCGCTAAGGGCACGTACCTCGGTTGCAGTTTGTCCCTGGCCCTGGTTGGGTCATGTGGGTGGCGGCCACTCGATGTGTCCCTTTCACGCTGATGTTTCTCTCTCTCTCTCTCCCTCCACTCTATCTGAACAAAATGTCGAAAAATGTCCTTGGGTGGGGATTAAAAAAAAAGAACTGGTCCTTAGTCACCCATCGGACTTTTTAAAGGGAAGGTGTATTAGGGTATTCCTGATATCATATAATGAATGCCCAGAGAAACAAGGTGTCTAGCTCTTGGCCTGCTTATTTCTGCCTTATTACTTCTCTCAGAACATTTTGCTCCAAACTACACACTGACTACTGAAACAGAATTGGCACCTGCTTTCCATGAACAAGTCATTTCCTTGCTTACTAGGGAAGCACAAGCAATCAATAATAAGCACCAACATTTAGTACTTCAAAGGTGCACTGATGGACTAAGCATGCTTATTTTAAAGCTTGATGTGGATGTTTATTCAGATGTTATACTACTGAAAGCCAAAGAAGTGTAGTGCAGAGCATCCTAAGAGATTTGTGGGAAGAGGTGACTGCCTATCATTTTATTAATTTTGACAGGATGCATTACAAATATCCCCAGGTAAGTTGTCTAAATCTTTCTCTTTTGCCAGGAGATATTACGTGGATTCTTATTTATCAAACAATATTTTCTCAGGAGGAATATGCTACAAACAAATTTCATTCCAATGTTGCTTTTTTATTTTTGACCACAAACTAAAATCTGCTTCTAGATTTAGGCTTTGTTTCAAATAAAAATTCACACCTGAGGCTTTCTTTAGCTTTTCCAAACATTTATATTTCTAGACTAGAATTGAAGAAATAAGAAAAAATATTAACTTACATACATAAATGTACAGAAAGTTGCAAATGTTATACATTTTCTATGTGGAGTAAAATTAATTTTAAATATATATAAATAAATGTCCACATTTTAACTTTTCTTTAAAGATATGTTTAAGTGGGAGTAAGCAACTTATATATATATATATTTTAAAATATTTTTAAAATATTTTTTTTCTTTATTGACTTTAGAGAGAGAGGGAGGGAGAGGGAGAGAGAGAGAGAAACATTATCGAGAGAGAACATCGATTGGCTACCTCCTGCACGCCCCCTACTGGGGACTGGGCCCACAACCTGGGCATGTGCCCTGACAGGGAATCAAACCAGCGACCTCTTGGTGCATGGGTCAATGCTTAATGACTGAGCCACACCAGCCAGGTGCAACTTATAGTTTTTAACAACCTAAATATAGAGCATATTGATCTTAAATATTTCAGATATAATGTTGACATTATATCTGTAGTATATATCTAGTATATATGTAGTGCCTAGGATTTGAGAAGATAGTTTTAATTAACACTAAAACTCTAGGAGATATAAAAAGAAAGGCATTATAAATAAATAAATAAATAAATAAATAAATAAATAAATAAATAAATAAATAAATAAAAACTGAGAGTTCTGATGAAAAGGTTTGAAGAAATGACAAGACTTTTTGAAGTACCTGAATGAAAATTATTCTGTAGGTTAGTGGCTACTGGGTTTGTACTACTACAGAATATATGCAGAGGTGGGCAAAAGTAGGTATACGAATAAATAATACAGTGATTAATAAATAATAATACCAGAATTGTGTTTTGTATACTCACAACTGTAAACCTACTTTTTGCCCACCACTGTATGCCTCATTCTCAGATACTGTTACCTTGAAAACATGAGAATATTTAAATAAAATCAAAGTATCTTACTTAAATGGTGAAAGGGACATTGTGTATGTTACTTATGATTTGTGATTTTTATTTTAATAAAGTAAGTTAGGCAAGTTAAAAAAAAGGCATTCTTATTTGAATGCATAAACAAACTGTAAAATTATGTAGTAAAAGATACTAAATAAAAAAAAAGAGAGAAATTTGTACTATAACTGGCAGATAATGTATTAATACCTATGTAATTCAAAGGCATCTGCAAATTAAGAACTGTAAAACAAATACCACAGTAGAAAATTATACAAATAAACACTTCAAAAGAGAACTCTTTTCAATAACCCCATGATTGCTTCAGCTATTTGGAGTCTTTTGTGTTTCCATACAAACCTAATGATTTTTGTTTTATAGTTTTGTGGAATATTGATAGGGATTGCATTAAATCTGTATATTGCTTTGGGTAATATGGCCATTTTAACTATGTTCATTTTTCCAGTTCGTGGACAGGAAATATCTTTCCAAATCATTGTGTCTTTTTCAATCTCTTCTAATAATGCTTTGTCGTTTTCAGTACATAGATCCTTCACATTCATTTTCTGTTGCTGTTAATCCTTACCCAAAAATATTTTTTCCATTGATTTTTAGAGAATAGAATGGAGGGGGAGGGGAAAAAAGAGGGAGGGAGAGGTTGATTGGTTGCCTCCCACATGCACCCTGACCAGGGCCGGGAATCAAACCTGCAACTCATGTATGTACCCTTGACTGAAAATCGAATCAACAACCCTTTGTGTGCTGGCTGACACACTAACCACTAAACCACAGTGGCCAGGGCAATTTTTCGCACTTTTTGTTAAGTTTATTCCTGGGTATTTATTTTTTTGGTTGCAATTGCATAATAAATTGTTTTTTCTTTTTTTTCTCCTGAAGTTTCATTGTTCGTATATAGGGAAGCAGCAGATTTTTGTACATTGATTTTGCATGTTGCAACTTTACTGTGTTTATTGTTTCTAATAGTTTTATGATGGAATCTTTGGGGTTTTCTAGATATAGCATCGTGTCATCTGCAGAAAGTGACACAATTATCTCATTCCCAATTTGAATTGCGTTTATTTCTTTCTCTTGCCTGATTGCGCTGGCTAGGACTTCAGAACTACATTAAAAAAGAGTGTTAAGTTGAGCATCCTAGTCTTGATCCTAATTTTAGAGGGAAAGGTTTCACTTTTTTACCATTGAATATGAATTG
The DNA here is from genome assembly GCF_014108415.1 of Molossus molossus. Lineage (NCBI taxonomy): Eukaryota > Metazoa > Chordata > Mammalia > Chiroptera > Molossidae > Molossus > Molossus molossus. Next base: position 80,756,108 of record NW_023425345.1, read on the forward strand.
GTTGAGGATTTGTCATATATGGCCTTTATTATGTTGAGGTACTTTCCTTTTATACTCATTTTACTGAGTGTTTTAATCATAAAACTATATTATATCTTATAAAAAGCTTTTTCTGCATCTATTTATAAGATCATATAGCTTTTATCCCTTTTGTCATTAATGTGGTATATTACACTAATCTATTTTGGTATGTTGAATTATTCTTGTGCCTCTGGAATAAACTCCACTTGATTGTGATGTAATATTTTTTCAATGTATTGTGGTATTCTATTTGCTAGTATTTTGTTTAAGATTTTTGCATCTGTATTAATCAGAGATATTGGTTTGTAGTTTTCTTTTTGTGTGTGTATTATCTTTGCCTCATAAAATGAGTTAGAAAGTATTAGTTCTTCTTCACTTATTTGGAAAAGTTTGAGAAGCATAGGTTTCAAATCCTCTTTGAATGGTAGAATTCACTAGTGAAGCCTCCTGGTCCTACACTTTTATTTTTTGTGAGGTTTCTGTTTCAGTTTCCTCACTGTTGATCAATCTATTTAGATTTTCCAGTTCTTCATGATTAAGTCTAGGAAGGTTATATGTTTCTAGGAACATGTCTATTTCTTCTAGGTTATTGAATTTGGTGGTATGTAGTCTTTCACAATATTCTGGAATTATCTGTGTGTCTGTAATGTCTGTGGTAATGTCTCCCCTTTCATTTCTGATTTTTTTTTTTTTTTTTTAAGTTTCTCCTTTTAATTATTGTAGCCAGCCCTGGCCGGTTTGGCTCAGCGGTTAGAGCGTCAGCCTGCGGTCCTGAGAGACCCGGGTTCGGTTCCCACTAAGGGCACGTACCTCGGTTGCAGTTTGTCCCCGGCCCTGGTCGGTTGTGTGGGTGGCAGCCACTCGATGTGTTCCTTTCACATCGATGTTTCTCTCTCTCTCTCTGTTCCTCTCTCTCCCTCCCACTCTACCTGAACAAAAAATGGAAAAATGTCCTTGGGTGAGGATAAAAAATAATAATAATAATAATTAGTGTAGCCAGATGTTTGTCAATTTGATTAATTCTTTGTGGATTTCTTTATTTTTGCAGTTGATTTCTAATTTGAAAGCATTGTGGTCAGAGAGTATGTTTGGTATAATTGCAATCTTCTTGAATTTGTTGAGGCTAGTTTTCTGACCCAATATATTGTCTATCCTTGAGAATGTTCTATGTATACTGGAATGGATAATCTGATGTTCTTGGATAAAAGGCTCTATAAAGCTCAATTATGCCCATTTGGTCTCATGTGTCATTTAAGACTGATACTTCTTTTCTGTTTGGATAATTTATGTAGTTTCCAATGGAATATTAAGGTCCCCAACTATGACTGCGTCTTTGTCTGTTTCTTCCTTTCTTTCTGTTAGTAGTTTCTTTATATATTTCAGTCCTCCCTGATTGGGTGAATATATATTATGAAGTGTTATGTCTTCTTAATGTAGTGTCCCCTTTATCATTATAAAATGTCTATCTTTGTCTCTTGTTACCTTTGTTATCTATTCTGTGCTCATTAACTGAAAAAAAAAAAAAAAAAAAAAACAACATAGTTAAAATAGCTATAATACCCAAAGCAATATACAGATTTAATGCAATCCCCATCAATATTCCCAAGTTAATAGAACAAAGAAATAATCATAGAACAAAATAATCATCAGATTTACATAAAACCGCAAAAGACCCAAACAGCTAAAGCAATTCTGAAAAGAATAAGAAGGAGAAGGAGGAGGAGGAGGAGGGGAGGGGGAAGGGGAAGGGGAAGGAAGTAGTATCAGTGCCTGACTTCAAATTGCACTACAGAATTACATTATTCAAAACAGCTTGGCATTGGCAGAAAAACAGACACACAGACCAATGGAAGAGAATTGAGAGCCAAGAAATAAAACCACATGTATATGGGGAAATAATTTTTGACAAAGTAGCCCAAAACATACACTGGAGAAAAGAAAGCTTCTTCCATAAATGGTGCTGGAATAACTGGAAACCAACATCCAAAAGAATAAAATTAGACTGCTATTTGTCCTCATGTACAAAATGTAATTCAAAATGGATCAAAGATCTAAATATAAGCTCTGAAACAATAAATTACATGGAAGAAAACATAGGTATTAAATTTATAGACCTTGGTCTTAGTGAAGATTTTATGAATTCGACCCCAAAGGAAAGAGAAGTAAAGGTGAAAATAAATGAATGGAACTATATTGAACTAAAAAGCTTCTGCAGAGCAAAAGAAACTGACAATGAAACAAAAAGGTAATCAGCCAAATGAGAGATATTTGCAAACAGTAGCTCCCATAAAGGGTTAATATCTAAAACATATAAAGAACCCATATTAGTCAACACAAAACAAAGAGTCCAATTGAAATGACAGCAGGATCTGAACAGACACCTATCTCAAAAAGACATCCAAATGGCCAACAGATATTTGAAAAGATGCTTAACTTCTTTAGCTATTAGGGAAATGCTAATCAAAACTACAATGAGCTACTGTGTCACACTCGTTAAAATAACTATTATTAATAACACAGGTAATAACAAGTGTTGAAGAGGCTGTGGAGGAAAAGGGACCCTCATTCACCGCTAGTGGGAATGTAAACTAATACATTCATTATGGAAAACAGTATGGAAGTTCCTCAAAAAAATAAGAATAGAGTTACCTTATGACCCTGCTATCCCTCTTCTGGGTATCTACTTGAAAAACTCAAAAACATTTATTCGGAAAGATATATGCACCCCTATGTTCACTGCAGCATTATTCACAGTGGCCAAGACATGGAGACAACCAAAGTGCCCTTCAATAGAGGACTGGATAAAGAAGATGTGGTTCATATATACTAGGGAATACTACTCAGCAATAAGAAGAGATGAAACACTGCCATTTGTGACAACATGGATAGACCTTGAGCATAGTGTGCTAAGAAAATAAGTCAGGAAGAAAAAGCCAAGAACCTAATGGGTTCACTGAAACTCAGACACAGACAACAGCACAGTGGTCACCAGAGGGAAGGTTGTAGGCAGTGCAGCATGAAGGGGGCCAAACATATGATGACGAAAGATGATTTGACTTTCGGTGGTGGGAACTCTATGCGCATATAGAAATGTACACCTAAAACCTGTAAGATTCTACTAACCAATGTAACCCCAATACCTTTAATTTTCAAATAGGGAGAATGGAATGATAACCATGTCATACATAGAAACAAGGGTATTCAGAAGCAAGAATTTATCTGGGGAGAAAAAATGAATTCATTTTGCCAAAAGAAAAAGTTTCAGGTACTTTGAACATCTATAGTTAGAGATAAATCCCAGCCCTGGCTGGTTTGGCTCAGTGGTTAGAGCGTCGGCCTGCAGTCCTGAGAGACCCAGGTTCGGTTCCCGCTAAGGGCATGTACCTCGGTTGCAGTTTGTCCCCGGCCCTGGTCGGTTGTGCGGGTGGCTGCCACTCGATGTGTCCCTTTCACATCGATGTTTCTCTCTCTCTCTGTTCCTCTCTCTCCCCCCAACTCTACCTGAACAAAAAATGGAAAAATGTCCTCCAGTGAGGATAAAAAAAAAAAAAAAAAATCCCAGAACTGGGTCTAGAGACAGAAAAGATGTGAAATCAACATTTGGAAGTTATCCATGTCGAAGCGATAATTAAAACTATGCAATTGGGTAAGATTGGCATTGGGAGGAGAAAAATTTGGAAGAAGCAAAGAACCTTTAGAATTGTTTATCTGCATGTGGCCACTCCAAATTGCTAACAAAATTAGAGCATAAAGCAAGGAATCAGTAACAAGGCATTATCAAGATGGAATTAAAATAATGTGACAATAAGTTATAAACGTAAGGGAATAGAGGAAGCTTGGTTGAGGAAATATCAGGAGTGGAAGAACATTCAAGAACATCCAGTAGAGTACATGCCTGATTACATGACATCGCTTTGTCTAGTGTTTTTGTTTGTGAGCCTGCTAGCTTTACCTTCTTTCATAAACTCAGTCAACAAGTCAAGTTTTGACGTCCAGGTAGAAACTGACAGCGTTATAACAATGCAGTGTGATGAAAGGCTTACTCCCTTATTCTGACAGCTTCACACTTCAAATCAATTTGTTTAGAGTAAAAGTAAAGAACATTTGTTAGAGAACATATGGCTTTGTGTAAGGAGAGTGCTGCAACTACTTAGTGAAGATATTCTGTGGTTTTGGCATCAGATGACATAGCATTTTTTCTAGTGTAATTTCAGTCTTTAGTTAAAACGCTGCATTTTAGTTTCTGTTCTAGTAAGATAGATTTTTTCTGACAGCTTTGTAACAAAAGTTAGTCACATCGGTTTTATGGCTTAATAGTAAAGTAATGACATTTTTATTGTTTAGTCTAAAAATAATATTTACTAAGATGGATAATCACTTCTGGCAGTAAAATACTTTTGTATATATGAAAGCACTTCTTAAAAAATTAAACATATTTAAAAGTAACAGAAAATTTTCTAGTCCACAATTTTTTTATATTTTCACTTACTGACATAGAAGCCTCTGAGAGAATATGTGCAGACTTTAGTTCTGCCAATACGGAAAAGTTATTCTGAAAAATACTCTAGCTCTCAAACACCAAATATTCTTGACAAAACACAGCAAACTTCCTACAAAATGCATACCTGATTCTGTAATACAATAAGAAAAAAATATATAATATCACAGATTCTAATGTTCAGAAAGCTCAAATCCATTGTAGTAAACTAGTGCTGAAATTCTGGTGGATGTGAGGGCATTTGATTATTTCAGAAATCCGGAGACTTGAATTTTAACTGCTGTCCATTTTGCTGGTGCCTTTGGTCCACCCCCAGTAGGAAATTAGCACACAGATTTTCTCATAGAATATCTTGAATTTTAACAATGACGACAATAACAATAACTACATTTAAAAGGTCAAAAGATATAGTTAAATGCTGATAATACAGAGGACAAAAAATATAAAAAGAAAATATCAAATATATGTTAAGAGATCATATAATGAGTCCAACATACAGTTTCTGAGGTTCTAAAGAAATGAGGGATGATGGACATGAAGCAGGATAAATACAAAAAATTTCCACACCCACCTAGACCTTTCATAATGTAATTTTAAAACACCAAGCACATACAGGACCTATAAAACAGCCAAAAAGACCAAGCTTTATTCAGATTTTCTTAGTTTTTAGCCAATGTACCTTTTCTGTTCTAAAATCTCATCTAGGAAACTACTTGCATTTAAAAGAAATTTTTTAATCCTCACTTGAGGATATGTTTTTATTGATTTGAGAGAGAAAGGGAGTAAAAGAAAGAGAGAGAAGGTGAGAGAGAGAGAGAGAGAGAGAGAGAGAGAGAGAGAGAGAGAGAGAGAGACATCAATGAGAGAGAGAAACCTTAATCAGTTGACTCCTGTATGTGCCCCAACCAAGGGTCAAACCCACAACCTAGGTATGTGCCCTGAATGGGAATTGAACACAACTATTTGGTGTACAGGAAGATGCTGCAACCAGGAAAGCCACCTGGCCAGGACCAACATTACATTTTTAATAACTGTATTGGGGTAACATTGATTAATAATATATATGTTTCCAATATACAGTTCTATGATTTATCACCTCTATATTGCATTGTGGAACCAAGAAAATCAGAATAAAGCATAGACTTCAGCTAATAATATTGTATCACTATTGGTTCAGTAATTGTAACAAACATACCATAGTAATGTAATGTAAGATGTTAACCATGGCGGAAAGCTGGGTTCAGGGTTTATGGGAACTCTCTATATTATCCTCTCAGTTTTTCTGTAAGTGTAAAACTTTTCTGGAAAATAAAGTTTATTTTAAAAAATGTAGCCTATAGGCTAGATGCAAACCAAGGTGTGGTAGTTCACAGGAAGATTATCGACATTAATTTGCTTTTTAATAGCAAAAGTATTTAATTGTCTGAAAAGTTTTTCAAATGACTCAAAAAAAGTTTCATTCTCTAAGTATATTCTGCTCAGTTTGAAAAACATAAGAATAATTGATAGCATATTTCAGCATTGCAATAAATATTTTATGTCTATAAAAAATAAAAATAAAATAAAAATAAAAAGGTAACCAATAGAAGAATGGCAACAGACTTCCAAAATAGAAAAAAAATTGAATTGGTAGAACTAAAACAGAAGGTGAAAAAGCACTGTAAAATAAAGATTAAAAGCATAAGTTAGTGTAGTAAAAAATAATTCAAAATAATCATTGATAATGAAAATTGCATATATATTATTTTAAATGCAGCCTTTATCATATGGAAAATATAAAACAATAATATAAAAACATGGGAAGATTTATTTAGAAGGAGGAAATCTTTACTCAGCAATTACTAATAATTATAATGATGAATTATCTTAGTAAATTTACTTTGATAAAATTAACTTTATCCAAATATAACTAAAAACAAAAAGGGATGCTGAAAAAGAGGGTATACATATCCTAAACATAAATTAATTTGATAATATATAAAAGTAAAAATGATAAAACCATAAGTAGGGGTAAAAACATCATCACAGCCCTAGCCAGTTTGGCTCAGTGGTTGAGCGTTGGCCTGCGGACCAGAGAGTCCCGGGTTGGTTCCCACTAGGGGCATGTACCCCCCCCAAAAAAAATTAATAAAAACATATATTAAAAAAACAAAACAAAAACATCATCACAGTGGGAGATTTTATTATGTTTTTATAATAAAATTGAGAAAAATCAGTAGTGATAAACTTTTAAAACCACAGCGAACAATCTTGATTTAATGGACACATAAAAAACACATCACAGCAGATAGAAAATATGCATTATTTTCTGATACATATTTGATATTTAAAATTAACTATCACCTGGCTGGTGTGGCTCAGTGATTGAGTGTCAACTCATGCACCAAAGGGTTGCCAGTCCAATTTCTGGTCAGGGCACATGCCCAGTTTGTGGGCCCAATCCCCAGTGGGCAGCCAATCAATGTTCTCGCTCATCAATGTCTCTAACTTTTTCTCCCTTGCCCTATCTCTCTCTCTCTCTCAAATAAAAAAAATAAAATTATTAAAAAAATAAAATTAATTGTATAACTAGTTTCAAACTCCATTTTTAAAAATCAATGCCATATAGATTAAGATTAACAAAAGAATTAACATAAATAGTTAAATATAACTTAAACATTTAAAAATGCTCTTCTAAGTAAAAACAGGATCAACAAAATTATCATGGACTTTTGTGATATCAAACAGGCATTTAAAGAAAAAATTGTAGACCTTGCTTATAAAGTATCAGAATAAGGAAATTTAAAAAGTATGAGGTAATCACTTATCTCAGAGTCTGAGAAAAAGAACAGAAAAAAAAAAAAAAAAAACACAGACTCGAAGAAAGTAGAAGAAAGATAATTATAGCATTAGAATCAATAAATAAATATTAGAAAAATCAAAGCTATTGTATAGAATGTATCAAATGGACAACTTTGTCTTTGAGATATGTATACCCATCAATGACCACAGTAACTGAGCAAAAGACAAAAACCAGGTAGTCATTTTTAACATAATTGAATATGTTAAAAATTAGTAATTGGAGAATTTCAACATTCATTCTAGATAAAAACACCTAGCAAACCAAAAGAGAAATCACTTAAATTACTAAAGAATCAGTCAAAAATATATAGCTAAATAAATATATGATAAAAACTGGAAATATCTCCCCAAAATAAGTGAGAATTGAGAATAGTTATTGGCACTGATTCTATAAAGCAATGTTCAATTGCTGACTAGTGCTAAAAATATATATGTATATTTTATGTATATAAATATATATATATTTTTAGCACTAGTCAGCAAAATTACATATATGTTTTCAGAAAACAAAACACGCTACTCATTACTCTCCACTCATAAATCTCAATGTACTCCTCGTGGTCTTCATACTCTGATGCTATTATGATGTCTTTCTAAATTATACTTTTTGTTTTATGATACATAAAATACATATGAAGTTTTATATTTGTCCATCAACTTTCTCATCTTTTCTATATCTCTTGAGATTTCTAAGTAGATAGTGTAAATCATAGAAAATTATAAAGATATAAATTCTTCTCAAAATAATCTATTAGTTTTTTTTCTTGAAAATATACCTTGTGAAGATTATTCTAAAGTGCACCTGGAAGATTTTGTCAAGAAGAAACTTCAGCCCTGGCCAGTTTGGCTTAGCGGTTAGAGCGTCGGCCTGCGGTCCAGAGAGACCCGGGTTCGGTTCCCGCTAAGGGCACGTACTTCGGTTGCAGTTTGTCCCCGGCCCTGGTTGGTTGTGCGGGTGGCAGCCACTCGATGTGTCCCTTCGCGTCGATGTTTCTCTCTCTCTCTCCCTTCCTCTCTCTCATCCCACTCTATCTGTGCAAAAAAATGGAAAAATATCCTCGGGTGAGGATAAAAAAAAAAAAAAAAGAAGAAGAAACTTCACATTGTTAAAGAAAATTTAATTGAGAGTTGTTTCAGAAAATTGTAATTGACTCTCATTATCTATTTTAATATGTTTCTTTAGCCCCACAGAACTATCTCTGAAAATAAGGGAATCTATTTCTGGGTTCCTCTGCAAACAGAGGTGGTTAAGATCTGTTAAACAGGATATATCACGTAAGTGATAGTGGTGTGTGTTATCTCGAGTAGTTGTCCTTAAAGACAGAGAGTAATGCTTTTCTCCTTTTTTCTGTGACTGGAATTTAGATTCAGAAGCTGAAACTAAACCATGAAGCAGAAACCAGGTATTGAGTATGGTAGAACAAGGTGGTAAGACCATAGGTCCTCATGCTCATGAAGCTGATATGTAAGTCTTGGCTTATTTACTATACATTTATGTGAGAGAAAAATACATCTATAATTTGTTTAATCCACATTTACTCATAGCTGAATTATATTCTATATAAGCGACTTTGCTTACAAAATATCAAGAGCTATTATAAAACAATTGTAATGAAGACAGAGGAGTTAGCGCTAAAGCAGGAATAAATAAATTTGCTAATGTAAACCTGAATCAAATAGATTCTTAAAGTAGACCTACAATAAAAACAGAAAATGTACATATTCGAGCAGACACATTGCTTATCAGTGGGGAACAGTATTTCCAATATCACCCTATTTCATTTTAAATAGTGTTACCTATGTATTTAGAAACTGGAACAAATGGAAGGGGTGAAATTATTTATTAAACACCTTGAACATATGAAGAATTTTTAAATGGGAAGTCTCCAAGTTCAAACACAATAGCATTTTGTTCCTGTTTCTTTGTTATTACCCTGTTTTGTTATTTAGAGAAGCCCATTTCTCTCATGTGAACATTATACAGTCTGGAATGTTGATTTGTCTATCTAGTCCATATTAGAACTATATTTTGTATAAAACATTAATACTCAATCAATATTGGTGGAATTGTTTTATTTCTTTAAATGTTGCATTTCAATAATTATTTTAAAGGATGCATTGTTAAATCTTGTACATATCAGCCTTGTTAAGCTTGTTGACTTGATTAATGTATATTGTCCTTGAGAGATGAAGTATTTCTTTGTTTCTGAGTCTGGAAGCCAAGAGCTAGGCTCTGAATTTTAGGAGATGCACCAATGTAGTGAAGGATATCCTACGAACCCTCATTTGAGACAACTTCATAGCCTTCTCTTCATTCAGTCATACATTTCTAGACAAACATTTATAATCTACCAAGGGCCACGCTGATCGAAATTTTCAATTCTATTTTCAAAGAATAGTAAAAATGAGATGAGGTGCCTGGCTGGCATGTTAACAGAAGCTTACTGTACACCTTAATTAACACATAACTCAAAGCCTATTGCTTACTATTTCCTGTGAGCTTAGCTTAGGTTAACATGCCAGCACTTCAATCTTTAATAATCACTTAACTTTCGATTTATGCTTTCATTCAGATCCAGAAATACAGTCTATCCATTTTTTCATTCACTTATTTGAAACTTAAAACTGGAACAGTGCTTCGTGATGTTTCTACCTGAAAAACTTCTGTCTGTAGCTAAAATGTGAAATGGATTAACAGGAAGCTAAGAGTGGTCTGTAAACCCTCATCGTGATTTCTTGAAGCTGACAATAGAAGCTGGAGAGGAATCTCTAGTCAGCCCATGACTACTGACCACATTGCTATTTGTTTATGTTGAATAATCCTTAAAAATCTCTTTTTTAAAAACCTATTTTCCACCTCTGTTAGCAGTTCTTGTAATATTCTTGGAAAATGAGCAATGGGGTATATACAAGAAAGACATGGAATTAAGGGAAGAAGTAAAATTTCATTTCTGATAGAGCTCCAATAACTAAACCTAAAATCACTGATATACCCCAATGTAATTCAACAAATGGGTTGATGTTGCAAGGTATAACAATGTTAAAGAAAATATACTCTGGTCCCATCCAATTTCTAATTTTTAAAAAATTAATTAATTAATTTTTGTTACAGAGGCTTCTCCCTTTTATCCCATTGACACCCTCTTCCTCCTCTCTCCCCACCCTGTCCCCAGCTTTGTTGTCTATGTCCATTGGTCATTCATACATACATGCATATAAGTTCTGTGGTTTATCTCCCCCCTCCCAAACCCTCTTTTGGGGATTGTCAGTCTGTACCTTACTTCTCTGGAACTACCCTGTTCTTCAGGCTGTTATGTTCATTATATTCCACAAATAAGTGAGATCATATGATACTTGTCTTTCTCTGTTTGGCTTCTTTCACTTAGGATAATACTTTCCAGGTCCCTCCATGTCGTCTCAAAGGATAAAAGATCTTTCTTTCTTATAGCTGCAAAAGAAACAACCACCAAAATGGAAAGGCAACCCACTCTATGGGAGAGCATAATTACCAATGATACATCAGATAAGGGGTTAATTTCCAAAATATATAGAGTGCTCATACAGCTCAACAAAAGGAAGACAAAGAACCCAATTAAAAAATGGGCAGAGGACCTAAATAGACATCTCTCCAAAGAGGACATACAAATGGCTAAGAGACATATGAAGAAATGCCCAATTTATAATTTTTGAGTGAGGCTACAGTCCTGTTAAATGTTGTATAACCTGTGTCCCATTCACCCTGAGAATAATCCCCAGGAGCTTGTAGCTGCAGTATTTACCTTGAGATAATTTTTGGATCAGAGTCCTAACCTTACTCCCCCAAATTGTCACAAAATATATCGCTTTTATTATTATTTGTGCATCACTCTAGTATATCAATAGTCTTTGGAAACAAAAGACATCATTCTAGTTATAGATCCGGAGGGTAATGGCTATTTTGGTGCAGAATGTGACATTCTGCTTTGTTTTGTTTTCTGCCTTGAAATCTACCATATAAACGCGCACATGCACACACACACACACACACACACACACACAAATATTAAATACTGATCATCGTATACATTTCTATTACATTAGGATTAGAGACAAGTTTTGCTTAATTTTTATTTTAAATCTTCACCTGGGGATATTTTTCCATTGATCTTCAGATAGAGTGGGAGGGAGAGAGAGAGAGAAACATTGATGTGAGATCGACTGGTTGTCTCCCCCTTGACCTGCATCTGAAGTGAACTGCAACAGAGGTCCCTGCCCTTGACCCAAATGAAACCTGTGACCATCTGGTTCAAGCAGGCAGACGTTCTGACTGCTGAGCCAAACTGGCCAGGGCAGAGGTAAGTTCAGTTTAGAAATAACTCTTAGAATGGTTTTTACATTTGATTTTCACATTGAAAACCAGTCAGATTTTCTTCGGCTTCAAAGAGCATGTTTATGTGAAATTTATAAATGAGGGCTGCCAGCTGCATTTCTCTTTCTAAACGGAAAATGGGTGAAGAGCCCATTACACATATGGACATCTATACACACTCCCATTCATAAATAGATACATTCTCCCTTCAATGTCTCTTGTCAGAAGAACACCAGTCAGTTATAACATACAAACAAGCATATCCTTTATATGGTGTACTTCTCATTTATACCTGAAAATATTTGTTTAATGACTTTGTCATACTACATTGTAAGCTCCATAAGAATAAGACCAGTGGTTACAAAATTCTCATTGTCTGGCATGCAGCAGCTAATTAAAATAGCTGTTTTCTGAAGTTATTATGCTCCAACTGGTTTTCTTTTTATTAACAGTCACTGACAGTACTAAAATTGAACGTGTTTATCTTTGTGCATTTGCTATTAAGATACTCAGAATAGGCTGGCTATGGGAATCACCTCTAGCAAAGAATAGAGTATCTTACCGTGTGTATTTGGTATACCTCTTCCTTGTCTTTTCATTTCTACTCTATTGCCTCTACTTTACTTTTTCACTGCCATACCACTTAAATTTAATTATTTAACACAAATATTTCGATACTCTTTTGGAATAGAGCACATGTATATAAAAACATAAAACAAATAACATGCAAGTGGTTTTAGAAATTCCACTCTTGGTGGTGTACACACACAAAATAGTTTTTTTTTCCCTTCGGTCATTGGCTCCCACTAAACTTATTCTGTCCCTCAGTGATAACTTTGGAATACTTCATTGCCTCCCAGTTGTGGTTAGTGATTTTAAAAGTCCAGCTCAGCACAATCTAATTCAAGATTTTATTATCTCTTTATCTTTCACAGTCTTCATTTTCTCACCCTCAGTACTGGCCTGCTCTCTCTCGGAGGTTCTTGAATTGGAGAGGTGTTGAAGTCTCTTCTTCACTCTTTCTTTTTCCTCCCTCTCCCTCATCCCTTTCTCTTCGCTGGTTTTGTAGCTTGAGAGGAGGCAAGGAGTGAGGAGGGAATTATTCTCGGTTACATGGAACTGATGAAGTCCGTTTTGGTTGGTCATTACTCTGTTGGCTGCACCCTGACGGTGCACCCTGACGTTAGTCTGTGAGTCCTTAATCAGCAGGTCCAGCAGGAGTGTGTCCGCATTTACAGTTTTATTGAATGTGTGGTCTACTTACATGTGGTCTGTTACATCAACCCCCCCGAGCTCCTTTTTGATGGAAGTCTGACTCAGTGTGGTCTTTGTAAGCCAGCTCAGAGTATCTCCTGATAACTGAAAACTTATGTATTCTGGACATATCACTATAAGGGGAGAAACATTCTTTCCTCTGCCCATCTTAGATTTTGACATTGGCTCTGTAACAGTCGAGATTTTTTAAAAAGCATATAAATTTCAGTTTTAAGTTAAATGGAAAACCTCTAAAGAAATAAAGACTCAAAGAAGTGGCAAAACCTAAATGCTTTCCTAATAGTTTGAAAAAAGGAAGGCAATTATGGAACTGTAACTAAAATATACAAGGACTATAAAGGAAGATAATAATTATTTTAATAAGGTATATTATTTTAATTATTTTGATTTTAATAATTTTAATAATTATTTTAATAATTTATTGTTCAGAATTCTCTGGTTCTTAACTTCCTGAAAAGAATATTTCTTTTCTCCTGGATAAGAAGGGCATCTTTTATGGGGGAGTGGAGTGGGAGTGGGGGCTAATTGCATTATGGATAAATTACTGCCTGAATCCCATAATTGTCTTTCTTTTGGGAGTATGTTTTTGCATAAATATTTAGTCATGAATAAATAGATAACTATTTATTTATAGATAAAGTTATCTTTCTTCTGTTTACCTAAACAGGATTTCATTATATGAAAAACCCTTTTTGTATGTTTTTACCTATAACGATGAGCATTTACATTACATTTTTAGTCATTACAAATGTGGCATCTGTGAAAAACATGTTACCCGGCTCCTTGTTTCATCTTGAAGTGAACTCAGTATGTCAGAAGCCGTGAGTTTTGAGTCATGACATTGAGTCCCAGAGGATGCCAAGAGTCAAGCCTACATTTGCCCAGCTAGTAATTTGGAAAGATAAGTATATATTCTAGAAGTTTGAATAAAGAGTTTTAGCTAGTGATTCAAAAACAGAGTTCTACCACGTTCTTCATACAGTGACATCTTCAGACAATTTACAAGAGGTAGATTGCACCAATGGCCATATTTCACCATATTTCTCTTATGCAAACCCCTTAGCAATGAGATACAACAGTTCTATCCACTGGAAATAAAATCTCTCTCTCCACATTTGAATCTGGGGGGCCTTGCAACTTGCTTTGCCAATAGAATGCAAGATAATCAACAGTACTCATGTTCTGCATCTAGTCCTCAACAGACTGCACACTTTTTCTCCTAGAACCCAGCTGAGACAGCATTTGAACAATTTCAGGCTATCCTGATAGTATATGGCTAGCCGCTCCTATTGTCCTAGCCGATATAATGCCAAGCAACACACACCTGAATTGGGGCATCTTAGGCCCATCCACTTCTCTCAGCCATCCTGCACCTGGCTGGCAGCTGACCATAGATACATAAAACAATTCAGCCAAGAATAAAAAAAATATATATTTGTTGAATGTAACCAAAAATTGCTAGACCACAAAATTGCGAGTTAAATTAATGGTGGTTGTTTTAAGCTACTATGTTTGGGCTGGTCTGTTAGGCTACAATAGATAATGACTATACCACATATTGATATTCCTTTCAAATCATTATTAATCTTCTCCAACTATTGTTGGTAAGTTTTCCAGGTTAAAACTGTTTTTTAATAAATTTGGTCTGCACAAGTGTACAGTGTAACCCTTGACTGGATCAGGTTTCAAATAATCACAGAGAATGACATTATTGGGATACTGAAAAAAGAAAATATGGGTTTATGAGGAGTCTTAATAACATTCTGATTATACAGGCAGATTTCTTAGAGATTTACACTGCATTATTACTGAACTATTAAGATATTTATATTTACTTTCAAAAATTATTTTTAAAATGTTGATAAGGCAAATATAAAAAATGTTTACAATTGTTAAATCTGAATGTTATCCAGTATTGTATCATTTAAAATATTTTTTATGTTTGAATTTTTTTCTTAGTAAACATTTTTTTAAATGGGTTGTTCTTTCCTCTTTCTATTGAAAATGATACTTATTGCTAACACACCCTGATTCATATTCCAGCTTCTTAATTTTCAAACTGGAATAAACAAGTTCACTCCATCTAGACTTATATATAAATGACTGTGCGAGAAATTCCAAGAGCCAGGGAGTAATTAAAATGACAAATTCAATTCTGTTTATTCCTGTTGGCAAAATCTCTCTATAGTAGAGGTCAATTGCTTATATTCAAGTGGCAGATAGAAGGAAATCAAATATATAAATTCTGCAGGTCTAATTTATTTTATTTCTTCCTTCCCCTATTACGAGTAGATCCAATTAGATTTAATGGACCTTACTCTCAGTGCTTTTAAATCATCAAGTAACTACACGAATAATAGTATGGGTTGGATTTGGATTAAAGAATATAACGTGATGGGAATACTATTTGTCTCATACACTTATTTATTCTAAGCATGAAATGTAAAATGTGTTAAATGTTTAGCCCAGTGATTAGAATATAAAATGAACACCAAGCAAAGCAAAGTCATTAATTTCATGACTAATTCTATAACCTGTGATCATTTGATTCATTTAAATAAATAGACATTGAAAACCATGATGTACAGGAACTACTTAAGATTTTACTGGAAAATTTTGGAGTAACAGAAAGCTTTGGTCCTTAGAATCTTCTCACAAATATCTAATACTAAACAGAATTAGATAATTTTAGAGTAATGTGCCAATAAAATGCCATCAGGTTATATTTGAAGACATCCCCAGAGCTCCATTCTGAATTAATTGCCTTTTTACCTACTTTTCTTCAAAGCTTTGCTAACATACCTCAGGTCTAAAAACTTTATTTTATTTTGTCATTCATTCATGTCTCAGTCATCTTTGAGTCTCTGAAGTGTTGCTTACAAACCACAGATGTTTCAAACCCAGGTGGAAAAACTGTTTAATTTCTTGTCTATTAAATAAAATAAAATGGTTAGACTGAGTAGCTGTTAAGATGTTCCCCTGATGTAAAATTCCAACATTTTCAGTAAATTGAAAAAAGCTGTGGTAAATGAAACAATCTTAAATAGCAAAGAGGTGAGTGCAAAACTTGGCTGTGCTCTTTGATATCTGGGTCACATATATCGTGCCCGATCAATAAAATGAAGATAGACATCCTAAAAGTTTTTTTGTTTATTTTAAATTAAATGACAAGTATTTATATCAGCAGTCTGTAAACAACATGATGTGAAGCAGATAATAAGTCACATAGTGTTGTTATCTTGGTATCTAAAGAAAGAGTAAAACTAGGCAGGAAACTATATGCAATGAGGCAACCATGAGCTCGGCCAAGCCAACATCATGATTAGCATAACGTGGGAAGCAAGGCCTTAAAAGTATTACATATTATAGAGAGCTTTAAATTCCAGGTTATAGAATTTTATGTAAGCAAGAAAAAGTGATAATTTTGGTTGGTTTAGGGCAGAAATAATCAGAATTGAGCATAAGAATTATTAGACTAACAGTGATAAACTTAGTATGGTTATTTGGAAAAAGGAAAAAAAGAATGTTAAGGAACTCTGCAGAAGTAGAATTTTTCAGCCTTGGCAGGCAAATCAATATAGAAACAGTAAACATTTAATTAAAACTTTTAAAGCTATATATGTTTAAAAATTATTTGTGCCATCTAACAATGAAAAATATCATGGACATCTCAGAACCTGATAATGGAGTAAGTACAAGAAATTACAAAATATTATGAATTTACTATAATTATTATTGGACCTATATAAGTGCATTATTAAATTTGTATAAATTTATAGCAAGCTATAGTCTAATTTATAAATTAATGGAAAAAATTTCTAAAGTAATGTTTGTTTTCAATAAATATGGTAATTATATATAACTTAGTTAAATGAAGATAGCTACAGCTAACATAAAATAAGTCTATGAAATATTTATAGACTCAATGATTTTCCTTTCTCTCAATTTTCTATTATAATGTATACAACTTTCTGTAGCTAAAGAGAAATGGAAATATATACATTCAAAAGTGATAATTAGAATTTTTTATAGAATTGAGAGAGTATAATTAGAAAAGTGAGAAAATATAATAATAATTTTTTAATAAGTTTGATGTTAGAGCATTTAAAATTTTGTTTTTCTTTATCTATTTTAGAGAGAGAGGAAGCAAGAAGGAGAGAGAGATAGGAACATGGAAGAGAGAGAACATCTATTGTCCACTTCATGCAAAGCCCCTCACTGGGGATTTGGCCCACAACCTGGGCATGTGCCTTGAATGAGAATCGAACTGGCGACCTCTTGGTGCAAAGGTTGACATTCAACCACTGAGTCACACCGACTGGGCTATAATATTAATTTTTTTTTAAATTACTCAAATTCACTGATGAACAGTAAAAATGTTGCATGAAGTATAATTTATGATTAGAAAATCATGTACATTGTTGATTCAAATGAAATGTGAAAATAAAATAAAGCCATGATTTTATAGTCTTGGAATACAATAATACATGTAAAAAACTTTAATTATTTTACATCAAATATTGACTACTAAAATATGCTAAAAATTTTACTTTTGACTTATCTCCACAAAAATCAACCTCATTCCTATTCCAATTTTTCTCTGTGACAATCAAAATAAAATAAAACAATTTTGAACAATATATTATTGAAATTTTCATACAAAAAAGTGATAAAATTTGTCACATGATCAAGAATTCCAGATGTCTATTTATTGAAAATTTTTTCAAATTCTTCAGTCACTGTGACACACACACACACACACACACACACACACACATACACACACACACACCACACTCACACACCCAAAAGAATGGGCAATTAAATCCCATTCATCATTTTTCCTCACCGGTTGAAAATATGTTCATGATCATGTTAAAGTGCCATTTCATGAGTCATAATAAAAGAAACATCTGTCAATAATGACTAGAGTTGTCATTAAATACATTAGTCTGACAGTTGTGCTCTGTTCAAATTGCTATTCATGATAGGTAATAAGAAAAAGTAAAAATTTCCTAGTACTCTCCTTCCTTCCCTCCAATTCCCCACCCCCCAACTATGTGTCCTAAATTGTAAAGACATAAAAATATTAAGAATTTCAGTAGACAAATGGATAAAAAAGCTGTGGTACATATACACAACAGAGTACTATGCAGCTGTAAGCAAGAAACATCTCTTATCCTTTGAGACTACATGGAGGGACCTGGAATGTATCATCCTAAGCGAAACAAGCCAAACAGAGAAAGACAAGTATCATATGATCTCACTTATTTGTGGAATATAATGAACATAACAGTCTGAGGAATAGGGTAGTCCTAGAGACGTGGAAGTGGGGTACAGATTGACAATTCCCAGATGAGGGGGTGGTGGGGGAGAGATAAACCTCAGAACTTATATGCACGTGTGCATGACCAGTAGACATGAACAACAAAGCTGGGGACAGGGCGGGGATGGCGGGGGAGGGAGAATCAGTGAGGGAAAAAGGAGAAACATCTGTAACAAAAATAAATTAATTAACCAAAAAATTTTTAAAAAATTGTAAGAATTTCTAAAATCATAGCACAGAAAATTATTTCTATTTTTTTCTATTCTCAAAATATATTTGATGTAATAAAGAATATCCCTTCAATCACAACTCATGGAGATGTGTAACATTACAATTTCTTGTATATGGCAGTGTCTGTCCATTTGTTACTGAATAAAACACTACTGCACAATGGATCCACTTTGATATGATAAAGTATAGGATGAGCTCTGTCTCCCGGGTGGAAATTAAACAGCTGAATGACGGACAGCATGTTGCTAAACTTATCTGATCTTTAAGTTTCTTAGGTTCTAAACTGGTATAATAATAATTGTCCTATTACAATGTCATTGTGAGATTTAAGTTAATATATATAACACCACAGTTTGAACATACTAAATATTTGATAATTTTCTGGTATATTTTGAAGTACTAAAATGGCCCTTTATCCCATACAATACAAAAGAATAGCATTCTGTACATATTAGTATTCAATTAAATTCAATGTGAGGCATTGGTTATTTAAAGCCAAAATATCTTTATGTAATTTTTTGGAAACTTCTTCCTCACAGATTATAACCTACTATGATCAGTCTGTTCGATGAATAATACCTCTCTGAACTTTCATATTGCCCTCTATATTATAGTTTAATTAGGAAAACATGAAATGTTTATATGATTAGGTGTGTAAAATACCCCCTTCCTCCAGGCTACAAAAGCCTAGGATAAGCATCAAATAACAGCAGATATCATTCTTCCGGTTGACCTTCCTTGTTGACTTTTGATTGAACCCAACACTATAAATATCCTCTTTTCAAGCTTACCTCAAAAGGATGTGTCAAGAATTACTATTCCTTAACGTGTGTCCCCATAAATTGCCCCCAATTCAGATCGCTAGGTGAACCAGCTTCACCATCTAATGTGTATAAGTACAAAATAGTGCAACTGAGCCAGAGAATTCTACTGTGTTTCTTGCCAGGTCCATCGATCAAAGTATTTCCATTTGAAGTTTCCACCTGCTGAGGCCGACTTTTCTACTCTACCTGCTTTCCCAGGAGAAGCCTTGCATCGATGCCGAAGCTGAAGGAATCCATCTGACAACATAATTTCCTCATTTCTCTTTTGACCCTCATGACCTACTTTGTTTCAATGCCACCAACTCTGGATACAGTCATTTGTTTTCTTGGTTCTCAGAGATTTTTACTTTTTAAATATCAACAGGAACAATAGAGAAAAATAACCGTTCCCAGGGGAGAGGGTTCAAACTTTTCTGGAGCAGATTGCATTTCTCTTATATGCATCCTTCCATTGATCTATCCATCATTTATCCATTTATCAATTCATCATGATAGACTTGGTCTATCAACAAATTCATTCCCAAATAACTTAGCAAACCTTATCCCCTCAGTATGCAATATTGTCTTAGTTTCTGCAGAGAAAAGACAGGAGCAAAACTACTAACCACATCAATGAGCCATGTTTGGAAATGTTTATTATCCCATTATGAGCATGGTTAAAGCCTGCCTAATCATGACCAAATAAAACCCATGGTATGATGTGACTTAAAAATGTGAGCAAGGGCCCTGGCCGGTTTGGCTCAGCGGTTAGAGCCTCGGCCTGCGGTCCTGAGAGACCCGGGTTCGGTTCCCGCTAAGGGCGCGTACCTCGGTTGCAGTTTGTCCCCGGCCCTGGTTGGTCGTGCGGGTGGCAGCCACTCGATGTGTCCCTTTCACATCGATGTTTCTCTCTCTCTCTCTGTTCCTCTCTCCATCCCCCTCTACCTGAACAAAAAATGGAAAAATGTCCTCTGGTGAGGATTAAAAAAAAAATGTGACCAAGGGAAAGTAAATTTGAGAGCATTCTCTAAAGAAGTGATCAAAATTATTAGCATGCATAAGTGAGTATTTAAGTTCCGAGGCCCAGTGAGAAGAACACTGGTGTGTTTTTGTGTTAACCCAATATAAGACTGCATTATAGAAGAATAAAATCTATTCACATTATATCTATTAGATATGAAATGTTATTAGATATGATTATTTAATCTATGCCTACCTTTACATTAATCATTTCTTTTTTAAAAAATATATTTTTAATTTATTGTTAAACAGAGAGGAAGGGAGTGGGTGAGAGAGACATCAGTGTGAGAGCCACACATGGATTGGCTGCCTTCCACACAACCCTACCAGGGAAGGAGCCCGCAACCTAGACATGTGCCCTGACCGGGAAACGGCAACCTCTCCCTGCACCAGACAATGCCCAACCGAGCCACACTGGCTATGGCTCATCATAAAAATATTGTCTATTCTTAACTATGAAAATTTATTTATTTGGAATACTCTCATAAAATCCTGCAATTTAAATATCCTTGACTAGAGCAAATATTATCTTTTTTTTTTTAATAATTTTTCTTTATTTATTTTAGAGAGAGAGGAAGGGAGAGAGAGAGAAAAACATGGATGAGAGAACATTGATTGGCCGCCTCATGCATGCCCCCACTGGGGATCAGACCCAGAACCTGGGCATGTGCCCTGACCAGGAATTGAATGGTGACTTCTTGGTGCATGGGTCTGAAGCTCGACTACTGAGCCACACCGGCCAGGCACAAATATTATCTTTTAAAATATCCTTTCAAGTCACAAGATATTTCTTTTTTTTTTTTCCTCACCCGAGGACATTTTTCCATTTTTTCTACAGATAGAGTGGGAGGGAGAGAGAGGAAGAGAGAGAGAAAAACATCGACGTGAAAGGGACACATCCAGTGGCTGTAACCCGCATGACCAACCAGGGCTGGGGACAAACTGCAAACAAGGTACGCGCCCTTAGCGGAAACCGAACCCGGGTGTCTCCGGACCGCAGGCCGAGGCTCCAACCGCTGAGCCAAACCGGCCAGAGCACAAGATATTTCTATCACACAATTCTATGTCAAAGCTTTTTAGTAATTTTTTAAAATCTTGTTTATCTTTCTCATTGAACAATCCAGTTTAGTTATTCATTGTTTGTACTGCCTTGAAGTTGGTCTTATTTTATGCCTTTTTTTTTTTCTTGAGTTGCCCGAAATGCCTATGAGATGCTAACCATTTAATCTATATTCTTGGTAATTCAAAATAAATAAATAAAGTTAGATAGCAGGCATTGCCTGTGAAATGTTATTTAAGAAGTTTTTTGTATTTTGCAAAGGTATGTTAATTTATTTTTTATTATTTGGTGACTCACAATGGTTTTAAAGTGTAAAACTTCTAGGTTATATTTTTTAAAATTGTACCTGCAAAATTTTTCAATATTTCTTCATAAGTTTTTCAGTTTATTGTATGGTCTAATGTTTACCAGGTAATTATAATGTATACAGTTCAAGATTACTCTCTTTTAGAAATTTAATATTTATCAATAACTTCTCAGTCAATTAATAGTCATGTTTGTTTGTTTTTCATCTTTTTCTCAGATGATATTTGGATTTAAGGATGGCCTAAATAATAGCAAAGAATTTGGAATATGTGCAGTTTTATTTTTGCTCACTGATCCTATCAGTCCTCACTATTTCTACTCTGTTCGTCTTCATTGGCCTCCTTGCTATTCATTGCACACTCCACGCATATTCTTCACTCAAGGCCTTTGCATCTGCTGTTTCCATGCTCCTGTCCCCAGGTATGCAACTGACTGACTCTCCCACTGCCCTAAGCTTTCTTCTCAATATTCATTTCAATATGGCATTACCTCAAAAACTTAAAAATTGAATTCCCATTTGCCCTAGTGATCCCACTTCTAGGACTATACCCTGAGAAGACTGAAACACCAATCAGAAAACATATATGTCCCCCTATGTTCATAGCAGCACTATTTATAATAGCTAAGGTCTGGAAACAGCTCAAATGTCCATCAGTAGACGAATGGATAAAAAAGCAGTGGTACATATACACAATGGAGTACTATGCAGCTGTAAGAAAGGAAGAGCTCTTATTCATTGAGACGACATGGAGGGAACTGGAAAATATTATCCTAAGTGAAACAAGCCAAACAGAGAAAGATAAGTATCATATGATCTCACTTATTTGTGGGATATAATGAACGTAACAGTCTGAAGAACCGGGTAGTCCCAGAGATGTGGAAGTAGGGTACAGATTGACAATCCCCAGAAGAGGGGTTGGGGAGGGGGAGAGATAAACCATAGAACTTATATGCATGTATGCATGACCAATGGACATGGACAACAAAGCTGGGGACAGGGCGGGGAGGGAGTGTCAATGGGGGGAAAAGGAGAAACATTTGTAACAAAAATAAATAAATGAATAAAATTATAAAAAATATTCATTTCATCAGTGGGTCTCTGAACACATTGTAGAATACAATACCAATGCCTCCTCCCCAGCAGCCTTTCATCATGATTTATTTTGCTTCATAGCAATTACTGACATCTGGTGCTTTATCTGTTTACTTCCCTGTTTATGGTCAGTCTTCCCCCAAAGAGCTCCTTGGAGGCAGAAAACTTGAGTTCTGTGCTTTGCTATATCCTTAGCACCTGGAATAGTGTCTGACACATAGTATGTGCTCAGTAAATATATGTTGAAAAAAATAAATGCAAAAGAAAGAAATTAAAAATGAAAAGGATCTGACATGAATTTTATTTCCACTTCATCTGCTGTTTATAGCCACAGTCATCGCCTCTTTATTTCTTCTTCCGTAACACTTGCTCTCAACTGGGCTTCCGCCCCTTTCGGTTGCTCCTGGACAATATCACATGTGCTCCCATTATGCTCTAGGGAAGCCAGGGTTTGTACTGCCAATTTCCAGACCTAGGCTGGGCCAGAATTTCTGTAAAAGGCTTGTTCTCTTTGCAGGATAAGTTTTTGGAATGAACATACAATCTCCTCTTCGCTGATATTTTCCCTGAAATTATGCTCCCAGAGATTTTTGTCCTTTGCAGCCTAGACTTCTAGAAAATATGAAGGTGTAAGTTATCAAGAGCTAATGGCTGTTGATTACATTAAACTTAAAAATCATGTAAGCCAATTGTGAGTGCTTCTGCATGGTCACAGGTTTAAAAGCAACTATTTATTTATTTATTGTTCAGCAACCCAGTCTTCCATTCCAACTACAACTCTGTAGATGAGTATCGTGGGCAAACTGTGCTTTGATTTACTCCTCTATAAAAATTAGATGTTTCTGCTGTCTAATTCCTAGAGCTTCTTCAAAGATTAATTGATAAATATGTATAAAGCTCTTAAAATAATACCTGGCACATAATAAGTGTGCAGTAAATGTCAGTTATTACTAATTATTGGATTCGTTTACCTAGTTGTGAAACATATCAGGATTTTTATAATTCTCATTTCTCTTTAAGTTGTAGCACTTGTCAGTGGGGTAATCTTTAGGGACACACTGAGCCTGAGTCACACTGTTCTTTGTCTTCTTGCCACTTGAACGGGGGCCCAGTAGTTTGTATCCAAACTCAATTTAAATAAACAGGGATTATAAGAGGTACATTTAAAATAATGTTTTTGCATATATGTAATTAAAATGAAAGATTAAAAAGTAACTATGTAGATAGCTACTCAACATTTTTTCAGTACCACATTTTTAATCTGGCATCTTTCCCCCAACTAGGATCAGGGCCTAAATTTATCATCTAATTGAGCTGCGATTCTCTGCATTATGTTCTTGGTAAAAATACTTAAGTGGTTTGTGAAAACTTATCAGACACCATGACTAAAAGCTGTAAAAATCCCCAAACCTTATGTCTTACACAAAAATGTTATCTCATGCTCAATTAATTGGTAGGAGAGGCAGAGGACAGGGGCAAAGTTGATTCCTTATCATTTGCAATGGGGGCAGTTAGAGCAGCGGTGAATTTACTGCAGCTAGAGCATTCTTCAGTCATTTTGGATTAGGACTATGAATAAATTGGCTACTATTAAGTTCCTTGTACAAAAAGAGCATTTTTGTGTACCTGGCAGGCATTACCACCACTAAAGACTATTAATAGAAAACCTAAATCTCAATATATTGCTTCTAAAATTGTCCCCGTGTAAATATCAGAAAAGTGTGGCAAGGCCTCAGTAGGAAGCACATTCCAGCAAATGGTACTCTAGAAATCCTTCTAAAATCTCCACTTAGTGCGAGCACCACCCAAATCAAACAGTTATGGGAGGGCCACCACGGTCCACTCTGAGGCCAACAGCCTGTTTCACAACTGGGACAGATGTGTGTATACCAGGAGAGGGGCGGCATCTGTGTAGTGTGGCTGTGTGTATTTTCCTTTGAAATCCTGAGTGTGGTCTCATCCAGGCTCTGTTATGTTTGCGTGTTGTGGCACTATGTCGACACGAGAGTACAATATTTGGAAAGCTATTGTTTCCACAGCTTGCACTGATTTATGCTTCTTTCTGCTCGGAGGCCTTTGTAGTAGCTCAAACATGAATGTCATATGTAGCAATGTGCTGGAGGATTGTTTATCACTACTTTAAGCCACATGCTATTATATCATTTAGGATTGTTTTGTTAACTGGACTTGGATTATGGTTTACAAAAGAAGTTTCAAGAGATTCAAATAAATGAAGGAATTCCATCTAAAGCTGAAGGCATGAATGTATCCAACTTTCCCAAACTGTGAAAATGGTGAAAAAAAAATAAAAATAAAAATTCTGGGACTGTAAAATATGTCTTAATAATATGTTCTTTGCAGCAGGATTAAACAAAGTATACAATTTCAAAAACTATTTTCATCCAAAAAATACATTAGACTTCTGTATAATATAAGTCAATTTTCCTTACCTTTGAAATAAAAACATTTTTTTTTCTTACTAATAGTTACAAAGAAATTTATGAGCCATTCCTTTTGGAAGCAAAGACAAGGCATTTTCTAAAAATAAAAACACACACACAACCTTATTTTGCAGCTAAGAGGGAGTCAAGGGACCATCTAGACAACGTCTCAATTCCCAAAGCTCCATATTTTACAGAATCTGCCTGTGTGAAAATTATACCCTCTTGATAATCCCCGATGAATTCAGGGAGTGAAATGAAATCAGTCATTTACTATTGTGATTGGCTTTGATTAAACATTATTTCCATGAACCAGGATAGTCAAACCATAATGAGCAACACCTTCCCAAAACAGTTCTTATTTGACCAAGCCCTACAGGTCTCTTCCGAGGGTTTTGCATGTAGGAAGAGGAGTTTGCACACACAGTTCACAGAATTGTTCTTCTGTTCAACAAAATTATCAGCTTTCAATTTTCGCTTCCCAAATATTTCTTTTATCTAGCTGATTATATTATTCATTAAAATTAATATTGCTTTATGATTATACATTTTTCATTATGTATGAGGCATATAGCAGATTAATTAATATGTTTTGATTGAACATAATCAGATGCATGTGTAGCTAGTGAATTAAGATGAAATGTAACCTGGTAGGCAATTTATTATGGTCTCAGGATATACCCTATTATAGGGTTAAATTCAAAACACTACATTCAAACCAAACTGTCTTCCAATTCAGTTTTATAGAATGAGCTAATTACTATTTATGAAAACAGTAGAATAATTTAGATGGTCATGAAGGAGAATCATAAAAAAATATACAAGTAAATAGCATGCAGTCAGTATATGAATTTCATTTTATATTCTAACTTTAAATTATCAAGGTGTTGCAAACTCAGCTTTGTTCTTATACAAACCGATGTCACTATTTTAATTCATTGATATTTTTAAAAGTAAATTTATTGTCAGTATATTAACAAGTTAGTGTGTGTAAAATAATGTAAAAGTAATTGCTACTAAATATGTAATATTATCCTTAACAATGTTAAAATACCTAAAATTAAATTTTTTAAATGGCGTAGCCCCTTTCACAAATGATCAATATTAACATCTTAAAGTTTTCTTAAAGGATCCATAATATGCATAGAACACCAGAAAACTTTAAGTATTTAATATGTTTCATGGCTTTGACCCTCCTTTCTATACAGGTCAGGAAGAAAAATCATGGTTTGTGAATTAAAATGTCCAATCACAAATCTAGGGTATATGAACTTGGAGATTTATTGAACTAAAACAGAAGAAAGCAGAAGCCATAATACATCAGTCTTACAACAACAGTTAAAACATATTTATAAATCCTTACGAGGCTTAAAAATAATCTGTGTAAAAACACTCCCACCATAACAGGCAGTAAAGTCTTTTAAGAAAAGCAATCTTCTGTAATTGAGGGATCAGAAACAATCAAACAAGTTTAAAATTGCCTTTACTTTATAATCCTTTGGTCTTAATCTGATCTTAATGCCTTCCACCTGCCCCATAAATTGGGTGAAGCTTATGCCTATGTTTGAAAACAATGAAGCTTAATTTTTTTGTTATTTCTATACATATTTAAAGCCCCTTGTCTCGTGATAAACAGATGAATCTCTCTATGCTACGCTTTCCTTGACTAACAATTGAATTAATTTGTATAAAATATTTGCTTAATTTGAAAAGAAACAAAGTGGTTTGATTATGAACATATTTTTATTTTCAATTATTTCAAGGTTTTCAGATTTTCTATAATAAATATGTATTTTTTTTATAATTAAAAGTCAACCCTAACTGCTCTAAAACGTAAAGGCTTTTAAACATTAACTTATTTTAAATTGAAAATTAAATTTTTAAATTAAAACTATAAACAACTTAGTATAATATTGAATTCTGGCAAAATAAATGCTTCTGTATGACTCAAGAGAAGGGAATTGAATTTCTGCTCTGACACTTATTAAGCTCTCAGTCTCTGAATACAATTTGTTTTTTTAACAAAAAGTATATAAATTGTTCTGGGTGGCCATGTGCCCTTCTAGCTATAATATTCTTTGTAGGTCATAAGTTGACCAAATGATGAGTATAGAACACTTATTTTCTGACTAAAGACTAATATGCAGTATTTTATTATATTATTAGTGAAGTATAAATTCAAATGCATTATCCACCCCACCCCCCGAAATGTCCATGAATTCTACTTTGGTAGATGACAATGCTACAATAATGAAATATTTGAAAAGATGAGATAATAATGGCTTAAAACACAGACTTTTTGTTATTGATCATTCCTAATGTATATATTTTCCACCATGTAATGGTTTTTATTGTGTTTGGATATATTAATGCCCCTCTATGTGCTTAGATGCGAAAATATGCTTACCTGTAAAATCCAATTATGTCAAGAAAGGATTTATAAATTGAGGGTGAAACAGTGATACTACCGTTCTCTCCCCTGATCAGTCAGGAAGCACATGACTGGACAGGGATGAAGGATGTGGAACAGAAATGTGGCCATTGAGCTGCCTTGACTGAGTAATCCATATCGGCAGACATTCAGGTGGCCCAAAGATGTTTGAGTGATTATTAGAAATGTTTGTTATATAATGAAAATACACTGATGTAAAGAAACATACTTTAAAAAACCCCAAAATTTCAATATCTGACTTTTAAAAGTGATAAATCTAGAAGGAATTATTTTATAAAAGACATCGCTATATAATTTTCCACTGTTGTATTTTATAACATATAGCGATTCACTTATCATTTTTAACTATATATGCTACAACTGTCTTAGTCTCTATAAGAGATTCAAAAAATAGGTTAGATATCATACAGTCTTCACGGAGAGTCGCCGTGGTTTCTTGCTTCAACAGTGCTTGGACAGAACCGGTGGTTGACCCATCCCCTCCAGCCACCTGAGCCAGCCTTCTGCCACCTCCTCACAGCGCCTGGGACATCCCCAAGGCTCCTGCTCCAGCACACACAGCCGCCCCTCCTTAGCGGCCCACCATGACGTCCACCGCGCCCACCTCGCAGGTGCACCAGAACTTCCATCAGGGCTCAGAGGCCGCCATCGACCGCCAGATCAACCTGGAGCTCTACGCTTCCTTCGTCTACCTGTCTATGCCTTACTACTTTGACCGCGATAATGTGGCTTTAAAGAACTTTGCCAAATATTTTCGTCACCAATCTCATGAAGAGAGGGAACAAGCTGAGAAACTGATGAAGCTGCAGAACCAACTAGGTGGCCCAATCTTCCTCCAGGATATGAAGACACCAGACCGTGATGACTGGGAGAATGAGCTGAATGCGATGGAGTGTGCATTACACTTGGAAAAAAGTGTGAATCAGTCACTACTGGATTTGCACAAACTGGCTCATTTGACAAAAATGACCCTCACTTGTGTGACTTCCTTGACACTCACTACCTGAATGAGCAGGTGAAATCCATCAAAGAACTGGATGACCACATAACCAACTTGCACAGATTGGGGGCCCCTGAAACTGGCCTGGCAGAGTATCTCTGACAAGCACACCGTGGGAGACAGTGACGAGAGCTAAGCCTTAGCTGGCTTCCCATAGCCACGGAGGTGACATCCCTGGTCACCAAAACAATATGTGAATGTTGGTGTTACCTTTACCTTTTCTATAACTTGTAACAAATCATCCACTTACATCTTTTAATTTGTACCATTCCTTCAAATAAAGTAATTTGGTACCCCCACCCAAAAAAAAGTTAGATATCATATTGCATAAAGAAGGCTTGCAATAGAGCAAAGAATATAAACAAGTATCACGATACTGCAAAATAAAATATAATCGTCTTCATAGTAAAAATATGAATACAGCGTAATTCCTTCTTTATATGCATTCCTTCATACACACACACATACTTGATTCAACAATAGAGACTGTAAAAACAGTAGAAACTGTTCTTTGGAACTTTCATGTGAAATATGGTTTAAATATGTGAAATAATCTCTATTTCCTTCTAAAACTAAATGTCCTTAAAATAATTCTTGGAATAATACACTCACATGATAAATAAAATAGAGGTATAGATGCAGTAGCTGAAATACATTAGTTTTGCAAGACAGGAGGCATATGCAACTATTTGTACATGAACAGGTTAAATTCTACATAATAAAAATGCAAATGTCCCTGAATAGCAAATCGGATTATCCAAATAATGACTAATACAGAGAAGCTTGAGGCACCAGTTATCTTAGGGGACAAAAGAAAAGGATGAATCTAGAAACGAGAATTTATCAACTCAATGTAAATAGCAGTCATACATTCCCTTCTCATCCCCCAACAAAAGGCAATGAGCATGCATGGCCCATTCTTGCAAGAATAAGTGTTCCTTCCTGATGAAATTGAAGTCTCCAAGGGGTTCTTAATACTAGAATAACAGATATAGCAGAGGAAATGCTAAGTTGTCAATATGAAAACAGATTTTGTGATAGTCTATAAACCCACTGTGCTGGAAAAAGAACTCCTCTGGAGAAATTGATCCAAGAGAAAAGCCCTCTAAGTGACAGCATTAAGTGTATCACGCATTGCTTGATCACCTCCCAGAGAAGCCAAACAGGGACAGTAAATGCCCACATGGAAAACTATTCAAATACTTCTTAGTTCCTTTCATTTACCTGTGATGTAGAAAAGATCAAAAGACATCCAAAGAAAGCTCCTCGCACAAAAACAGAGACAAAGCAATCAAATAAACAATCACCAAAAAAAAGTGGGGAGGGGGGAACAAGGCAAGGAGCAGATAAACACACACATTATATAATTCATAATATGGAAAATCAAATTAATTTTAATGAGTTAAAATTTACAAATAAGTTAAAGGGTTGAAAAATAAAGAAAGTTATCCAGAATATAAAATAGAACAGAAAAACAGAAATAATATGTTAAAAAATTAAAACATCAGGGTAAGACCAGGAGATTTTAATGTCTAAATTCTGGGATTATCTGGGTTAAAAAAAAAGTTACACACAAAAAAGAAAAATTTATCAAATAGTATTTTTAAATATTGACAACTAAAATTAAATAGGATTTTCTAGACTGAAATGGCCAACTGAGATTTGTGAAATGAATGAACACACCCTAAAGACACACATACATACATACACACTCTAAGCAAGTGATTATGAAATGACAGAATATCGAGTGAAATGAAAAATAGATACAAATTTCATAAATTGTCATCTTGAAATAGGAAAATAGATCATTAGTAACTTAAATATTGATATAGTAATATAAGTCAATATTTTAATACATGGAGCTAACAACTAAAAAAAGGAACAGAAATCATTAAAAATGGAACTCAGAGTGAGAGAATAAAAAGGTGGTATAGGAGACTGCTTTATGTAATATAGCTTTTATACCATTATACTTCAAATTTGCATAAATATATCCCTTCACTTAAAATTAAACCAGTAAAATAAATAAAATAATGAGTAGATGGGAACTGTTTCCTAAAAAGCTTCAAATGTCAGGGTAGCCAGGTCAAAATTATGTTAGGTGTAGGTAGAGACACTACAGTTTTCTTTTATTATCATTATTATTATTATAATAAATTGGATTTATTGGGGTGACATTGGTTCACAAAATCATATGCGTTTCAAGTGTACAACTCAATAAAACATCTGCACACTGTGTTTGTTCATCCATTGTCCCAAGTGAAGTCTGTCTTCATTTTCTCCCCTTCTGCCCACTTCAACCTACCCCCAACTCCGTATCCCTATGGCTATCACCACACTGTAGTCAGTGTCCATGTGGTTTTTTGACTAATCCCTTCACCTTCTTTCATCCAGTCCTTGCACCCACCCCTCCCCTCTGACAGCTGTCTGACCCATGAATCCATGCCGATGTTTCTATTTTTTTCATTGGTTTACTTTGTTCATTAGATTCCACATATAAGTAAGATCGTATGCTATTTGTCTTTCACTGGCTGGCTTATTGCACTCAGAATAATAATCTTTAGGTCCACCCATGCTGCCACAAAAAGTTTTTGAGGAAACTCCATAATGTTTTTCACAGTGGTTGCACCAGTCTGCATTTCCACCAACATACATGAGGGTGCCCTTTTCTCTACATCCTCTCCAGCAGTTGTTTTTTGTTAATTTATTGATGGTGGACATTCTGGCAAGTGGAAGGTGATAGCTCATTGTGGTTTTACTTTGCATCTCTCTGATGATTAGTGACATTGAGCATTTTTTCATATGTCTATTGGCCATCTGTATGTCCTCTTTAGAGACATGTCTATTCAGGTCTTTTGCCCAATTTTTTTTTTTTTTTAAAGGATAGTTTGTTTTTTTTGGTGTTAAGTTATATAAGTTCTTTATATATTTTAGAAATTAACCCCTTATCTGATGTAACATTGACATATATGTTCTCCCATTCAGTGGATTCCTTTTTTATTTTGATGGTTTCTTTTGCTGTGCAAAAACTTTTAGTTGATGTAGTCCTATTTGTTTATGGTTTCCTTTGTTCCCCTTACCAGAGGAGACATATTAACAAAAATATTCCTATGAGAGATATCTGAGATTTTACTGCCTAGGTTTTCTACTAGGATTTTTATGGTTTCACAACTTACATTTAGTTTTTTATTCATTCTAAGTTTATTTTTGTGTATGGTGTAAGTTGGTGGTCTAGTTTTATTTTTTGCATGTACCTGTACAATATTCCCCGCACAATTTATTGCATAAACTATCTTTACCCCATTATATGTTCTTACCCTGTTTGTCAAATATTAATTGATTATAAAGGCATGGGTTTACTTCTGAATTCTCTGTTTTGTTCCATTGATCTATATGTCTGTTCTTATGCAGGTACCAGGCTGTTTTGATTACAATGGCCTTGTAGTATAGTTTGATATCAGGTATTGTGATCCCTCAACTTTGTTTTTTGTTTCTTCTCAGTATTGCTGAGCCTGGGAAAAAAAATGGCAGCGGAGTGAATGGAGCTACACAGACCATCTCCCAGGACCAAACTGGATTTACAACAAAAATAAAGACAAATCGTCAGGAAGGGGCAACCAAAAGGCAGCCTGGAGGACCACATAACCAGGGACACTGACTCAATCCTGGTAGGCTTGTGAGGACGCGAGAGGGGGCCGGGAGCCCATGGACCGCAGCAGCCTAGGCTGGGACCAGGGGGCTCGGCTGGAAACTGCTGCCACCTCGGCTGCGTCCTCTACCTCGGCTGAGTCCTGTGAACTCCACTGAGTGCTAGCCCTCGGCTGGTGCGGCAGACTCGGCTGCCCTTAGCTGGGAGCAGCGCCCTCGGGTTAAAAGTCCCAGGCGGCTCCATGACGCAGAGTCTGGACAGAGGCTAAATTCGCAGTAGCCACTCACCTTGGGCTCCGGCAGAGGGAAGGCACACTGGACTGGAACTGTGTGGGAACACTCGGGATTTGGAGGTGCTCAGAGTTTTTGCTGAGTGCAGCCAGGCAGGACTGTGGTCATCGTACTCCTTCCCAGGGCCCTGGGGAGAGGCGGTGGCCCCTCCCTCGGAGATTCAACCCCACCTGGTGGCCATTGAAATGCTAATTGAGGCGCATTACCAACCAGCATCTGCCCCACCCTCGGGAAATCCTCTTACACTGAGCACCTGAGGGAGATTTTCAGGCAACTCAGAAACCAAGGTTCTTCAGGTGACCTCTACTAATAGCCTCCAGGCAAAAAAAAAAAGCTAGAGGAAAGTTAAGACTTGACAGTGGTGTTTAAAGTGGGTCCTCCCTGCCTCATCCAAACCCAGGAGAGGAAGCCACAAACAGCAGAACACCAACACCCACAGGGAAAATGTGGCAGACTCCAAAGCCCACTGTGATAACCAAAATGGTGAAAAACAGAAACAAAAGCCAAATGAAAGAACAAGAGATCTCTACCAAAGATGAGATAAATGAGGTGCAGTTAAGCAAGTTAACAGAACTAGAATTCAGAGCCATGATCTTGAGTAAGCTCAACAGCATGTGTAAGGACATGAGCACCATGAGTAAAGACATAGAAATGTTGAAAATCAACCAGTTGGAAATTAAAAATGACATATCAGAAATGAAAAACACATTGGAAGGTCTAAAAAGCAGAGTAGAAGAAGCTGAGGACCGGATCAGTGAATTAGAAGACAGGGTAGAAAAAATCAACCAATCAGAAAACCAAAAGGAAAAAAAAAAAAAACTATTAAAAAACAGGAAGACAGCTTAAGAGAACCATGGGACAACTGGAAACGTAATAATATTCACATCATAGGAGTCCCCGAAGAAGAAAAAAAATGAGCAAGAGTTAGAGAATATATTTAAAGAAATAGTGACATAAAACTTTCCTAATTTGGTGAATGAAGAAGGCATTCAAGTTCAAGAAGCACAGAGAGCCCCAAGTAAGAAGAACCCAAACAGGCCAACACCAAGACACATAGTAATCAAACTGTCAGTAATGCTGAGCCTGTTCAGGTATTTTTGTGGTTCTATAGAAATTTTTGTAATATTTATTCTAGATCTTTGAAATATGCCATTGGTATTTTTAATATGCCATTGTAATTTTTAATAGAAATTACATGAAATTTATAGATTACTTTGTAATTTTTAATAGAAATTACATGAAATTTATAGATTACTTTGTGTAGTATGGACACTTTAATGATGTTAATTTTTCCTGTCTGTGAACATGACATATGCTTCCATTTATTTGTATCTTTCTCAATTTTTTTCTTTAATATTCTATAATTTTCTTAGTGCAGGTCTTTTATCTCTTTAGTTAAATTTATTCCTAGGTACCTTATTTTGTTGGTGGTGTTACAATAGCAAAAAGGGTTGTTTTCTTAATTTCTTTTTCTGATAGTTCATTATCAGTGTATAAAAATGCCACCTATTTTTGAAGACTAATTTTGTAACCTGTCAAAATTACTTGGCCAAAGTCATTTATTATATCTAGTATTTTTTTGGTGTAGTCTTTAGGGTTTTACTATATAGAATATTATGTCATTTGTGGATAGTTACTGCTTTAGTTCCTCCTTTCAAATTTGGATGCCTTTTATTTCTTCTCATCTGATTGTTGCGACTAGGTCTTCCAGTCCTATGTTGAATAAGAGTGATAAAAGCAGACATCCCTGTGTTGTTTCTGATCTTAAGGAAATTTCTTTCAGATTTTGCCCATTGAGTATGATGTTGGCAGTAGGTTTGTCACATATGGCTTTTATTATGTTGAGGTATGATCCCTCTATTTCCACTGTGCTGAGAGCTTTTATCATAAATGGGTGGTAGATTTTAT
This sequence comes from Molossus molossus, assembly GCF_014108415.1. Lineage (NCBI taxonomy): Eukaryota > Metazoa > Chordata > Mammalia > Chiroptera > Molossidae > Molossus > Molossus molossus. Next base: position 80,790,670 of record NW_023425345.1, read on the forward strand.
CAAATGCTTTTTCTACATTTAGTGATAAGATCATGTGATTTTTATCTTTATTTTGTTTATGTGATGTATCATGTTCATTGACTGGTGAATATTGTACCAACTTTGCACCCCTGGAATAAATCTTACTTGATCCTGGTGTATGATCTTTTCAATGTATAGCTGAATTTGGTTTGCTAATATTTTGCTGAGAATTTTAGCATTTATGTTCATCAGGGATATTGGCCTATAATTTTCTTTCTTTGTAGTGTCTTTACTTGGTTTTGGAATTTGGACCATCAGTGAAGACATTGAATTTCTCTCATTGTCCCTATCTCTGTTCTAAGTACATGGACTTCACACGGTTTAAGGGAGATAGACAGGAGATAAATGAGTCAAATTGAATGTAATAATGTCAAGGAATCTTTAATTTATAAACAAAATATATATCTTCTGGAAAAATATTTTTATCTTTTATTTATTCATATCTTTTTCAATGTCCTTGTTCAATAAAATAATACCCCATCACTCTTTAAAAACACATATTTAGATGGCTAATATTTGTTATTTGATAACCTGTGATAATGAGAAACAGACTAATGATCTCATAATTAATTACTATGTTAAACTACTAGAATTTTGTACACAGTAGAAAATTGACCCTGATTCAAATTATTAGCAATCTTTGCAAAGAAAACTAGTTCAAATATTATATCACAGATATATTAAGGTACATCTGTAAAAATATTGTAAATGTTATTGTCTGACCACTATATGATAAATCTAAAAATTCATAACAAAATTTTTAAAAGCCCTTATTATTAGAAATTTTAAAATACTTCATTTAATTTCAAGAATTAAGGTTAAAACATAAATAAAATAAAATTATTTTTTAAAACAAAAACCTGATATATTAAACTTATAATTAATGATGCATTTAAAAATAAACTATAAAACTTTTGGAAAAAAATAGAATAAAATATTTCAGGACTTAGGACTAAGAGAAGAGATCCTAGACGACATCAAAAGCACAATTCATAAAAGGCAAAATTGATAAATTGTATCTTATCAAAATTAAAAATTTACTCTACAAAGACCCTCTTAAGAAGATTAAAGGACAAACCACATACTGAAGAAAAAATTTCTAAATCATATATCTAACAAAGAAATAGTATATGTAAACTCTCACATCCAACAACTATAGAGCAACTAATCCAATTAAAAAGAAGCAGTAAGACATAAAGTGACATTCCACTGAAGAGGATATATGATGAAAAATAGATACATAAAGAAATTTTCAACTTCATTATCCGTAGGGGAAATGTAATCTGGCCACAATAACATCACTGAGCATCTATCAGAATGACTAAAATTTAAATGTTATGACAGCATCAAATGCTTGCCATGAATGTGGAAAAACTAGATCACTCTCCTATTGTAGGTAGAAAAGCTATTCTGGGCTACTCTGGAAAAAGATATATCTTATAAAAGTAAATATGTGCTTACCAAGTCTCAGCATTTGCACTCTGGGGTATTTATCCCAGATAATAACAACTTATGCTAAAAAATTCAACTTGGGCCTAGCCAGTGTGGCTCAGTGGTTGAGAGCTCTCAGGGGTCAGCCCATGCACCAAGAGGTCACCTGTTCGATTCCCAGTCAGGGTACATGCCCACATTGTGGGCCAAATCCTCAGTGGCGGGGCATGTTAGAGGTGGCCACTCAGTGTTCTCTCTCATTGATGTTTCTATCTCTCTCTCCCTCTCCCTTCCTCTCTCTCTAAAAATAAATAAAGGAAAAAAAATTTAATTCAACTTGGAGATAAGCATAGCTTTATTTATGATAGCCCAAACTGGAAAAAACTGAAATATCCTTCAGCAGGTAAATGATTAAACAAACCATACCATGAATTCTACTCAACAACATAAAAGAACAAATTACTAACATACACAATTTAGATCATAAGCAAATTATGATGAGTGGAAAAATTATAATCTCAAAGATTATATATAATTCCATATCATAATTTTATATACACAGTTACCTCTTCTGAAATTGACAAAATTACAGGGAAGGAGGTATCTTCATATAAAATTATGGTATGATGATTTCTTTTGATAGGACTATTCTGTATCTTGACTGATGGTAGACAAAAGAAGCATCACAGAATAAAATGCATATAACTCACATACAAATGAATGCATATAAAACTAGTGAAATTTGAGTACGCCTGGTAGCTTTTATCAGTGTCAATTTTCTGCTTTTGACATCGTTTTACAAGATATTTCCATTGGGGAACTGGATGCAGGATGTATGGGACCTCTTTGTACTATTTATTGCAACTTCATGTGAATTTACAATTAACTCAAAATAATGTTTCTGAGGAAATGAAATAAAAACACCACATGTCATCAGAATGCATATAACATAAAGAAGAGAAAAGTGCTGAGTTAATTACACTTTAATACTGTTTTCTATTGTCCTCTCTTGTCATATTATGCTCCTCAGATATCAAGCTTACTCATAACTCAGGGTCAATTACACTCACTCTTTTATGAAATTAAATGAGTAGAAAGAAATATAAAATTCTTCATCAGATACTAAACAAAAGTTATTGAATATAAACAAAAATACATATTATTTGAACTTTAGGAGGCAAGGTTTAATAAACCTATAGCCAATTCAACTAGATTTTATTTTTTTAATGTTATTTTTTTAAACAAAAACCTGAAAGTTATAGAGAGCCCTTAGCCTACTTTTAACATTTTCTAAAATAAACCCAAGTTTTCAAAAAAACAAAAACAAAAAACCTTCATACAATTTAAGCATTTATATCTAATCCCCTTTTTCTATTATTTGTCATCAGCTAGATATTTTCTATTCCATAAATCTACATCACTGCTATATTTTGTCCTGAAAAAATGTTAAAGTACATGCCATAAATAAATCAAACCAATTGTAATAGTACTATCAACCATGCTAGAAAGGTTTTAATATACCTGATATCATCTTTTTTTTTTTTTTTTTTTTTTTTATTAAACTATGTCATAAACCCCAATACAAAAATTTCTAGAGCTATGATACAGTTATGCTCCCAAAATTTAAGGTTCTTTTACGGCAGAACAAATCCAAGGTATGACTTAGAAAAAATGAAATCTGATTCTCAATTAGTTGTAGTTGTTATAAAAATGACAAAGTTTTTTATGTCATAGGCTATATTAATATTGCCTTATGTGTCTTAAAGATGATTTTAGAAGTAAAATTTATGTCTGTACTTTCAAAAGTAATATGACTCAGTTTTCTCTCTTTTATAGAGATATCTGCTGTTTAATGTTTAGTTTTATGTTCATGGCCACAGTTTTAGAATACTTCAAGAAACACCATTTACATTCAATTCAACATGTATGATATCCTCTGGGCTTCAGGCTTAAAGTCAGAGTTTTAAGTAGGACATATGAATATATATATTCCCTAGAAAATATATACACAACTTTGAGTAATTATAAAGCCAGTGTTTATTAAAAGATACTTCATTTTCAAAATGCAATAGAATCTAGACACCTCGTATACAATTTATACATTTTATATACATAATATATAATATTACAATTCAGAATTTGTACCTATCAATATTTTTGCTCATGGCATCATTAAACTCAAAAAGTATATTACAATCTATAATCATGCATAATAATCTACATCTTATTCTGTTATGCTTTTATTTCTTAATACATTTAATATTTTAATCAGTCTGGCATTGATCTTGCTAACATATAAGGTAAAGTAATGGTATACATTTTATTTGAGTTTGCTTTTCATACTAAATGAATTAGAGTATTGGTAGTTTCTCTAATATTTAAAGGCTACTGCAGCCTGGCCAGTGTGGCTCAGTGGTTGAGCATTGACCCATACACCAAGAGGTCACCATTTTGATTCCTGGTCAGGGCACATGCCCAGGTTGTGGACCCAATCCCCAGTGTGGGACATGCAGTAGGTGTCCAATTGATATTCGCTCTCATCAATGTTTCTATCTCTCACCCTCTCCCTTCCTCTCTCTCTAAAACCAATGAAAAAAAAAATACACCAATAATGAACTCACAAAAAGAAAAACTAAAAAAAAAAATCCCACTCACCATTGCAGCAAAAAATTAAGATACCTAGAAATAAACTTAACAAAACAGGTAAAGGACCTATTTGCAAAAAACAACAGGTCATTGAAAACAGAAATAGAGGAAGATATAAAAAAGTGGAAGCACATACCTTGTTCAGGGATTGGAAGAATTAACATCATTAAAATGTCCATACTACCCAAAGCAATCTATAGATTCAATGCAATCCCTATCAAAATACCAACGACATACTTCACAGAACTAGAACAAATACTCCAAAAGTTCATATGAAACCAAAAAAGACCCCAAATAGCCACAGCAATCTTGAAAAAAAAAAAAAAAAAGTAGGAGGGATCACAATACCAGTTATCAGGATATACAACAAAGCCGTAGTAATCAAAACAGCCTGGTACTGGCACAAGAACAGGCATATAGAATAATGGAACAGAATAGAGAACGTGGAAATTGACCCAGGACATTATGCTCAATTAATATTTGACAAAGGTGGCAAGAGCATACAATGGGGTAAAGACAGCCTCTTCAATAAATGGTGTTGGGAAAACTGGACAGCTACATGCAAAAAATCAAACTAAATCACCAACTTACACCATATACAAGAATAAACTCAAAATGGATAAATGACCTGTGACTCGTGAATCCATAAAAATACTAGAAGAAAATGTAGGCAGAAAAATTTTAGACATCACACACAGAATTTTCACTGATACAATGCCTAAGGCAAGAGAAATAAAGGAAAAAATGGACATATGGGACTACATCAAACTAAAAAGCTTCTGCACAGCAAAAGAAACAACCATCAAAATGGAAAGGGAACCCACTATATGGGAGAGTGTAATTGCCAATGATGCATTAGATCAGGGGTTAATTTCCAAAATATATAGAGTACTAATACAACTCAACAAAAGGAAAACAAAGAACCCAATTAAAAATGGGCAGAGGACCTAAATAGACACCTCTCCAAAAAGGACAAACAAATGGCCAAGAGACATAAAAAATGCTCAACATCACTAATCAGAGAGATGCAAATTAAAACAACTATGATGTATCTATCACCTCATGCCTGTCAGAATGTCTGCCATCAACAAACTATCAAACAACAAGTGCTGGCGAGGGTGTGAAGAAAAGGGGACTCTAGTATACTGCTGGTGGGAATGCAGACTGGTACAGCCACTATAGAAAACAATATGCTGTTTCCTCAAAAAATTAAAAATTGATCTGCCCCATTTGACCCAGGGATCCCACTTCTAGAAATATATCTTAAGAAGCCTGAAACACCAATCAAAAAGAATACATGTACCCCTATGTTCATAGCAGCACTATTTGCAATTGATAATATCTGGAAACAGCCCAAGTGTTCATCACTAGATGAGTGGATAAAAAAGCTGTAGTACATATACACAATGGAATACTATACAGCTGTAAGAAAGAAAGATCTCTTATCCTTTGTGATGACATGCAGGGACCTGGCGAGCATTATGCTAAGCAAAATAAGCCAATCAGAGAAAGACAAATACCACATAATCTCACTTATTTGTGGAATATAATGAACAAAGTGTACTGATAAACAACATAGACCCAGGGACATAGAAAGGTGTGTAGTTCAGACTGACAGACCTCAGAGGAGGGGCCTGGGGTGGGTGGGGATGGATGAGATAAACCAAAGAATTTATATGCATGTAAATACCAATGGACATAGACAATAGTGCTGGGGGGGGGGGGGGAGATGGGATCGGGAGGAGGGGGTTTAGGGAGGAAAAAGGAGAATCATCTGTAACAAAAATAAATTAATAAAAATTGGGGGAAAATAATAAAGAATTAAATAAAGGCTACAGCAGTATCATGGCATGGTACCTTTTCTTCAGAAGATAGTCCACATGCATAGGTTCTGCAGATTTTCTACAAAAAGGTTCCTAGAAGTATAATCATGTTCGTCCCCCTCCCTCCCTTCCTCCCTCCCTCCCTCCCTCCCTCCCTCCCTCCCTCCCTCCCTTCCTTCCCTCCTTCCTTCCTTCCTTCCTTCCTTCCTTCCTTCCTTCCTTCCTTCCTTCCTTCCTTCCTTCCTTCCTTCCTTTCCTTCTTTTTTTTTTCTTATTTTGGTCATTTAATCCACAGCATTTTTCTTATCTTTCAAACATTTTTGGAATTTGTTCCAATGATCTCTTGTACATCACAGTCATTTTCATTCATAAGACAGTTGTCCATGCCTCCCTAACCTCCAACCTAATATTTTCTCAGTCTAGTAGAAATTCCTTATAATTTCAGGCTTCTGTGAGACATCTTTCCATCTTGCCAGCAGTGTGAATGCTCGCTTTCTTTGTTTCCTATTCTTCTGCATGATTTAGTCTTTAATGATTCCTAGTGTTTGCCTTTCCCCCAAGCACCATTAAATGGGTCCAATTGAGGTAACAGCATTAGAATTATTTAATTACAACACACAGCACCGTAGTATAGAAAAAAAATCCATTCTCATCAGCTCTTTCAGTTTATTACTGAAAAATACACTCAAACATATTCAGTAACTGATTGCTTACATATTAGGTAATTAAACAATAGGTGGGGTTTTTTAACTTTGCATTTTGTAAATTTTCAATTTATGGAAGAGTTGAGTTGTAAGGAAGATTCAGATAGTCCCCATATACCATTCATTCAGCTTCTCCTGGTGTTAACTTTTCAGATAACAATTCTGTATTTATCAACACCAAGAGAGTAATGTCGGTACACTACTATTGACTAATCTATAGCCTTTATTCAGCTTTCACTAGTGTTTTCACTGATTCTTTTTCTGTTTTAGGATCCAAACCAGGATTCCACATTGCATTACTTATCACAGCACTGGTTTCTCCAACCTGTGACAGTTTTCTGTCTTTCTTTTTTGTATATTTTACTTACTCTAATGATAGTTAGGGATTTTTACTTATCTGCTCATATGGCAATCTGTAAATAAATGTAAGCTAAATTCCTCTCAGTGTGAGAGCTCAGAAATCAATTTAAAGTTCATACATTTTCATAATTTTTGACTAATATCATGCTTGCTTATTCTGACCATTGTTAGTATATAAGTAGTTTTTTTCCCTCCCTTTCTTGCCTCTCCTTTCTTTGCACTCAGTTTCAGTAGCTTTAATTAGCTCAGTTTTCTGTATAGTTTTTATAGTCTTATGTGTTTGATGTTTTTAGTATTTGTAGCTTCAAACACTTCTGAAAGCAGGTAAAGTTGTAAATAAGCAGTTTATAGAGAAAATGGCCAATAATAAAATATTAGTGAATAAGAAGTTGAAAAATGAGAAGAAATAAAGGCTATCCTCCAAAGCCTATCTACTTCTAATCCTCTCCCTCAAGAAAAGCTAACTAGCTGGGTTGCTTTACAAACAGCTCTAGTTTGTGAGTTTACATAAAATTATACTGTATTCATAAGAAAGTAGATATTCCTCATTTTCCTTAAATTCATTTTCTACATAGCATATGGAGTGGTGTAACCATACCTAAAGTATATTTTTCTCTTATTTGGAAAGTGTAAATATAAAAATTCTCTAATCTGCATTTTAAATCAAAATAGAAAAAAAAGTTTTATATATTTTAATACATTTATTTATGAATGAAAATTTTTTTAATCCTCACCTCAGGATATTTTTTTCCACTGATTTTTATAGAAGAAAGGAGGGAGGGGGAGAAAGAAAGAGAAACATTGATATGAGAGAGACACATGAATTCTTTGCCTCCAGCACAGGCCCCAGCTGGGACCAAGGATCAACCTGTAACCCAGGTATGTGCCCTTGATTGGGAGTCAAATCCAAGACCTTCTGGTGCAAGGGCTGACACTCTAACCATCGAGCCACACCAGCTAGGGCATGAAAGCAAAGCTCTTAAGCCATTTTTCTATTTCTATCTTTCTTATTTAATATTAAAATATAGACAGTGGATTATAGTGAAATAATAAAACATATATAAGCACAGTGTTAATATTTAAACAGTCTTGCAAAATGAGTGTTTAATAGCAATGAATATTTTGTTGAACAAGTAAATTAATCTTAATCAGACATTTTGATTTATTGTTATAGAGAAGAAAATACCAACTCAATGTGAACTGCTAGATAGTTTTAAATGAATTGCTTAAGCAATTCTAAAATATTGATTTAAAATTTTTTTATTTAAAATTAAAGCTGTGTTTGCTCTATGTGCAATCTTTGAAAGAATTTTAAAACCTCCTGCCCCCAATATTAAAGAATTAGAACACTTAAAAATTATTTCTTAAAATATTTTAAAATGTGGTGAATTCTAATAAAATAATTCAGAAATTGACACAGCAACTGAACTCTTCCTACTCACCTACATTATCTTTACTGAATTATAAACAGAATAGTCTATCAATTTATCTTTAATAAATATTACATCTTAAATAGTATGTAAAATATTAAATCAGTTTGTACTTTCAATATTAAATTCCAGATGTAAAAAACAAAAAACAAAAAATGCAGTGTTTGAAAAGTACTATTACTTATATCTGTATACCTATATATCTATACATCTATACCTATATCTTTACCAGTACCTATATCTATATCAATGTTGCAATCTATATCTATGGAAGAGAGAAAGAGAGAGAGAGATTAATTTATTTTAAGGAATTAGCTTACACAATTGTTCTGACAAATCCAAAATCTCCAAAAGGCTAGAGACCCAGGAAGAGTTGATGCTGCACTAGGAATGAAAATGCAATAGGCTAGTAGCTAGCAGCATTCTCTCTTCCTTGGGAAACCTCTGTGAGTCTCCTACTAAAGCCTTCAACTGATTGGATGAAGTCTACCCCTATTATAGAAGCCAGTTAGCTTTGCTAAAAGTTAACTGATTAAAGTGTTAATCTCATCTAAGAATACCTTCACAGAAATACCCAGATGCTTGATCAAATATGTGGGCACCGTGGCTTATTAAAGTTAAGACAAAATTAACCATCACAATAAATCAACCCCAAATTGCTCTTTAGCAGTTTTCCCCTTATCTTCCCTAAGAGCACCAATACTTATTCATTGTCTAAGCTAGAAAATCTTTTCCTTCTTTCATCTATTTCTTCCTACATCTTTTCTCTTTACCCATAATATCCAAGAAATCAATAACTTTCACTCACTGTCAACTGTCCCATAAAGATCACCAGAAAAATATTTTATTAAGCAAAACTGAGTTTATTAGACTTACTAATAAATTACATTAACGATTGACTAATTACAGCAAGAGAAAACTCCACCTTAATAGAGTATCATTAGTGTCTCAGGAGAGGCATATTAGGGAAAGGTATTTATAGAGTCTGTAGTCTAGGTTCAAATGGTGTTAGGTGGAGTTTTCAAGATGGGGAATTGATTGCAATTCAGCAAAATTCATGTTGTAATGCTTTCAAATTGGTGGACCCAATATAGACAATTTTGCAGAGTTTTGGAAAGCAAACTGATGTCTGAGAAGCAGGATGTTTGTCCAGGGGAGCCAGATGCTATCTTAATGGGAGAGCTGTTTGCTGAGATGAGCGAACTGCTAATAAATTTATTTGCAAGGACTTTGCAAACAGTGAAAGTAATTATTGGTCTACAGCATTACCTTCCTGGTAGAGAATTTCCTGGAATAAATGGTTAAGCCATGTTGACATGATGGGTCTGGCTTCTCAGTTCAGTTGTATCTTCCTTATATTCTCTTTCTTTTCAGCCCTCTAGTCATTATCTGCATTACTTCTTCCTCTTTCCTGGTTGCTTGAAAATGTTTATGTTTATGTGTAGTCTTCTAACCTCCCATTCAAACATTTCACAATGTTTTCTCTAAATTGTTAGAGCACAATCTAAATTGCCAATCTTATACTGCAGTCTCATAGTAAAAATCCTTTAATGTCTCTGGTTTCAAAGTCACTAAATAGCATAAAAGTCCAAGCTCACTCTTTTGCCTTGGCTTATTTCCTCAGTATCTTCTCTAGTCAACCATCTATCTACGTATAATCTTTGCGCTAGGCAGAACAAATTTAGAATTTCTCCAAATTCCATGATAATTTCAGGCAGATTTGATTTGGGGACCCCACTAGTTCTCCCTGAGATAATGCTTTCTTTCTTTTTTTACCTCAATAGCTGCTAAGTCCTCAAAATTTAGTGTACCTCTTTTCCTCTGAAGCATTTTTCAATTAACACTATCAGAGTTGACCAATCCACTGTTTTACTATTGCATCCAGTTAATAGGTCTTTATCTCTTACATGCTATTATTTATGTTTATATTTATTTTATCCTATGAGACTGATAGCATCTTGAAGACAAGACTTCTGTATTCTCTCATTGTGCTCACTCTAGCACGTAACTTGTCAAAGAGTAGGCACAAAACAGTTGTTGAATAAAATATGAATGGGATAGTTATAAAAATAAATTTTATAGAATCAGTAACTTTACTTTTAGGAAGTGTCTAAAACACATTTATCAGTAACAAAATAGTGTAGATATCTGTGATTATATCCTAGGTCCTAAAGTGATCAAATCTATTCATTACATTCACTTACAAGGTCTACATTATTATGATGTCATTATTCAGATTTCCATTTTATATTGGGGGGAAAAATAGAGAAAAAAAAAGGTGTTTCAATGTGTTTTATGACACAGTATACTTCCCCAAAGAAGAAAAACCTCCCTAGATAAGAGGAGGTTAAACTCTTCTTTCAAGAAATAAAATCTAAATTCGAAAGCACACTAATAAAATCTGATATAAAATTAAAATATTTTTACTACCTATAGTATGTTAGATTTCTAATTGCATGTTCTTGTATTCTAAAAATCTAAATTAGATTCACACACAGTTTTACAATCTATATCATGCAGTGTTGACTACATTTCAGGACTGTGACTCTGTGAATTGCAAAATTTGCCTATTAACAAAACATCGAAAAAGCTTTTTCAAAAGTAATCCTTGGATAAATTTACTCAGTGGTGTGTGTGTGTGTGTGTGTGTGTGTGTGTGTGTGTCTAATATATTAATGTTGGGTGTAGGCTGGCAAAGAATTGTGAGTTAGAAACATGCAAAGAAAATGTTTGGCCTAAAGTAAGAAAATTAAGCCTGTTATAATCCTTTTAACATATGAGGAATACTTTATGTATGTGTTAACCTTGAACTTCCTTCACAGCCATTTCACATATTAAAACATATTGTAACAAACACCCGCCAGTTATGTATCAGGCATCAGAGAACTGAATGCATTTAAATGAAAGGGAGGGTAGAGTCTAAAAATATCAGTTGTAAGTTTTTCCAACAATTCAGTCTCCTAGTTTTATTAGGATCTATGTAAGAGTAATGAAAGTAAGATGGGAAAACAAGTAATGCATTTTATTCCTTGGAGATTTTAAGAGAAGGATGTATTAACTATGAGTTTTAGTTTTTGATTTGGAATTCTGTCATAACAGCTACAGCATTCACCAAAATTAAAAGGAGAATTCTCTTTGTGAGAGAAAATGATAAGTTTATTTTAGATATTATAAATCTGAAATGGCAAAGGTTCTGCATTAGAAATGTTTTATTATCAGAAGTGAAAATAAGATTTAAGGTTAATTAGTAGTAATAGCACATTGACCAATTATTGCTATAAATGCAAAGTCTGAAAGTATGGCAGATTATTTCACACAGGAAGTAGAATAGGAAGAGATCAATAGCCCATGGCTTTGGTCTTACAAGATGCCCATGATTGGGATCAAGATGAATAGGAAGAGCTGGTGAAGAAATAAAGAAGTGTTCAGGTGAGCAGAGAAACAAGGTAGTGCATTGAAAGATTAACAGTTAATATTTAGTTCAGAATTGTATTAATCAAGGCATATATATATTTTTATAGCACTTAAGACTTCTATTTCATATTTCTATGAGATGAGACATTGAAAAATGATCCACATTAGAAAACACAAGTTAAAGAACAATGATCGCCGGGCCGGTGTGGCTCAGTGGTTGAGCGTTGACCCATGCCAGTTTGTCAGTTCATTTCCGGTCAGGGCAAATGCCCAGGTTGTGGGCCCAATCCCCAGTTGGTGGCATGCAGGAGGCGGCCAGTCGATGTTCTCTCTCATCGATGTTTCTATCTCTCTCTCCCTCTCCCTTCCTCTCTCTCTAAAAAAAAAAAGTCAGTGATCCCACAGCTGGGAATATACCCTAAGAAGCCTGAAACACCAATCAGGAAGAATATATGTACCCCCATGTTCATAGCAGCACTATTTACAATAGCTAAGATCTGGAAACAGCCCAAGTGTCCACCAGTAGACGAATGGATAAAAAAGCTGTGGTACATATACACAATGGAGTACTATGCAGTGGTAAGAAAGAAAGATCTCTTATCCTTTGAGACGACATGGAGGGACCTGGAAAGTATTATCTTAAGTGAAAGAAGCCAAGCAGAAAAAGACAAATACCACATGATCTCACTTATATACGGAATATAATGAACATAACAGTCTGAGGAATACAGTAGACCCAGACACATGGAAGTAGGGCACAGACTGACATCCCTCAGAAGAGGGGATGGGGGGTGGGGGGGTGGGAAGAGATAAACCACAGAACTTATATGCATGTATGCATGACCAATGGATATGGACAACTAAGCCGGGGACAGGGTGGAGGGGGGGGTGGGGTGGGGTGTGCCAATGGGGTAAAAAGGTAAAATATCTGTAACAAAAAAATAAATAAAAATTCATAAAAAAAAAAGTCAATAAAATAAAAATATTAAGAAAAAAAGAACAGTGATCAATCACAAAGCTTTTATAAACCATGCCATTTCCCAATCTTCTACAAAAGCAGAAACCAAACTAACAAACTATAAGATAGAAAATATGTACAAAAGGGTAAAATTGTTAATATGTAGTAATTAAAAAATAGTGAAGTTTAATATCATATTATCTCAGGAGCATAGTTAATTTCTCTACTACCCGAAGCAGATGTTTTCTGGCTGAATTTTTATGACCAAAAATGTGATATCCATATTTGTATATCTAGAAGAAAATGGGCTATTTAAAATGAGATAGAGTGGAAGACAAGCTCATGGACTTTCCTCTCTAAGTATGACCAAACTGTGGACAAGCAATTAGGAAAATGTTGGTCTGAAAACTATGTGTCTATAAAAAGGAAAGAGACCTGGAACCCAACGCAGCACAAAAGTGACCACATTGATAACTCCTACCTAGAAGTTCTGCTCTAAGAATTCGGTTAATTCCCTGCCTGTATCAACTATCATTTATTGGGCGCTTACTGTATATCAGACACTTGCTAGGCACTGGTGTTGTAGAGTGGCATTTAATTCACTCTCTTTATCACCAAGAAATGTATAGTCATGTCGAAAAATAAGTCCAATGTTTATAAATGTCAAGATTTTAAAACTAAACAGAAGCTTAGTGAATGATCATTTACTAAAATTATTTCCTCGAGTCTCAAAAATGTGCAGTAGACCCAATTCCTAACTGCTAGCAGAGTTGGACTTCTTTTTGGTATGTTTTAGCTTCTCATTAAGAGCTTTTAAAACTAAATTATGCATTAATGGTATTAATAGATAACAATATAATATCCATCCCTAGATGACACATGATTAATTCCTAAGACAATAATAGAGAAAATTAGTGCTATTAATTTTGGAAAGGAAAGTATAATAAAAAACAACTTCAGTGCACTGATGAAGATACTGTTTTGGGTCATTGTTGAGTTGGATGAAATGTAAATTTCTAGTTTTCGAATTTATTATTGTTTATTGTTCAATTTTGAATAAAGCTTAGATGGAAAATTAAATCAACTCATAAAATGGAATTGAATATAAAGAGTATATCATTAAAACAGTTCAAACTTTCACCATGAATACAAAGATTTTTGTGCAGATAATGGTTTTCTACAATAGTAAACAGTATGTTAAACAGTCTTTCACACACTCAAGCAAACATCCCCATTCAAGATGTTCCTTTTGTCCCCAAAAATTAGGCAGTAAGCCTAGGCCACATGCCTTATGCCTCTCTATACTTGCTACATACCAAACACTATTTGGTATTTAAGGAGCACTTTTATGATGAATAAAATGTGTTTATTAAATCTCATTCATTTTAGTGAAGTAGATTTCATTTCTGAAAGGTTTTTGCAAATCTCACAATCTTCTTAGGCATCTGGAGAGATTGACTCATGGAGAAATTGAAAAATATGATAGAAGTATTACCAAACATTCTGTCTCACTGGGGTCAGAACTTTTTTCTAATCTACACAGTACATACCAAACAGATGGAGTGTGAAAACAAATCTTTGCCTGTGGGTGGCCTTATCTTTTCAGCCAAAACAATCCATATATACCAACCAAAAATATGTATCCAATAAATCCTCTGAAAAATAAGATGTACGAGTTGCTCAAAATATTTGTCTAATTTATTTCTAATATTCAAACTAATCTAATTTCTGAAAAGTAATTATTGTTTTAAAAATGAAATTATCCTGTCAAAAATTCAGCCTTATTTATATTAAAAATACACTTTCATGTAAGTGTCCAATACTAGGAGAATAATTAAGGAATTTATGCTTCCTTAAATTTATAAACTCTTACTTAGGCAACTATTAGAATTAGGATCATGTAGAAAAATGGAAAAATGTTCACCATGTAACATTTGTTGGGAAGAAGTAAATATATGTTTCTGTGAATGTTGTGATTATAGCTGAAAAATATGCATGGAATTATAGGAAGGCTAATACTGAGTGTGAAAAAATAAATGCTCTGTTGTTGGGATTCAGCATAATTTTATTTAAATTTAAAAACATAGTTTATGTTGCCATACTTTTTTCCATATTATAATTGAACCTTTAGTTAAGTTTTTATTGTTTTCTAAAAAATCAATTCCTTTGTTCAGCTCCTTTGTTGTTTGTCTGGTCTCAGCTGCAGGACCACAGTGAGCTGACCTAAGTAAAGTAAATAACAAGAGAGAGGGTTGTGTAAGTCTGTTAACACTTGTCTTCCAACTGGACTTCTTGTTTACTGCATTATCTTTGTTAAGATCACTAGCTCATCAGAATGTTTTGCAAAGACTAATTGTCACTAACAATGAAAAATATTTAATGCCTCAGGAAATTACATTGTAATTTGCAAAAGGCAATTACAAGAAAGAACAGATCTCATATGAATTTGTAATTATAAGACAGATAAATTTCCATGAAAATATCATCTACTATGTAGTTTCCCTTTTTATGACCTTCAGATGTAGCAAGTCAATAATTTAGTGAATAATGTTTGCAGAATTCTGCAATATGCATTAGGAGGAATGTGAAATAATATCAAGATTTTGTATAAATTTAATTTTGTTCAGCTTAAATAAATGAATCCACATTTTTTTTTCCAAGAAATTTTTTTCAAAATTTGTGAAGAAAATGATACATGAATGCTTGTTTATCTCATATAAATGGATTAGCATATAATTAGTAAACTAAGATTGAAATACACATCAGTGCTTTTCATTCTAGCATGTTCATGCTTCCTCCTCCTCTCCAAAAAATATACTGAAACTCTGGTAGTCCCATGAATCCCGTGGATATGTTATGTTATGTGGGAAAAGAGACTTTAAAGATGTAATTTAAATGAATAATCTGCTAATCATAAAACAGGGAGATTGTGGATGACCCCGTGGTCCCAATATAATCACATGAACCCTTAAAAGTAGAAATATTTCCCTGGCCAGAAGCAGAAGGCAAATGAGAGATTAAAAACATGAGAAGGACTTGATCTCCTGTTGTTCATTTGTAGGTAAAGAGGACCACCTACAAATCATGAGAGGGAAATTAACTGTGCCTACAGATAGTGAGTTTGGAGGTGGACTACAGACCGGCAGGAAAACTGCATTCCTGGCTGACACACTGATGTTAGCATGGTCGACCCTGAGCAGAGACTCTAGTCAAGCTTTTTCAGACTTCTGACCCACAGCAATGTGAGATAATAAATGGGTGAAGTTTAAAGCTATTAGATTTTTGGTAAAGTTTTGTAATAGCAGCAATAGGAGTTACAACCATACCTATCCTCTTGAACTTTCATGGGGGAAAATATAAAGACACAGAAAGTTTTACAGTTTAGTTTAATTAATTTCTAACTTCTTTTTCTCTATGCTTCTTCCTTTTGTTGTTTTTCTTTCTGAAGCTACCCAAGGAAACTGGCTATATTACAGTTCTCCTGAGAAGGACCATTCTTTCAAAGATAAATGCACATTTAGAAAATCACCCCATCAAAATCTCTTTTTCTTTGGCTGGCTGATACTAAAGAAAAAGGTAGGAATTGCTTTTCAAATTTCCCCTGGAAGTATTTTCATTTCAAATTTGGATACATGAAGAAAAAGCTCAAAAGTAATGAATCCTAAATGGTAAAATTTCATCAGTCTGATAGATTGATGGGGAAAATATAACAGTGAGTAATCCCCAATGTGCCTTAAAACTTCAATAGACCTGCAAAATCAGGAGAATCTGGCTGTTAGAAATATAGAATCCCAGTCTCCACCACAGAACTACACAATCAGAATAGACGTTTGAACAAGATCACTGGGTTATGCATAATAAAATTTGAGAATCTCTGCCTTAAATTGTGCTAAATGGGTGAAATATTCCTTCACAGTTTAGAAGACTTCTCCAGCTTATAGCATCCTTCACCGAAAGCAAGTCTATGCATAGAATTAGGAGATCCTCTAAGGTTCAATTTCAGAATCATTGTTTATATATCGAGCATTTCCTTTTTGTTAGAGGTTGTTTAAGTGTTTATATTAATTATGCCATTGAAATTCCATAATTAACATGAGGTAGATAATATCTATATTTAACCTAGGGAGAAACTAAATTTTGAAGTAAAAGTGATTAATAACTGTCTATGTACAATTAACAGATATTGGAATCAAGGCAGGTTGACATCCTAGCACTTGGATAAGTGAAGTTAACCACTACAACATGGCCTATTTTATTAAGTTTTAATGTCGATTCTAAACTGTCAGACTATCAAATGTAGCAAAAACTAAAATTTTATTTTTCAATTGCTATTCTATACCATCTGAAAAGCCAAACAAAAATAAAATATTAAATAGTCCCAGATCCTTTTCACATGACTTTTGCATGAATCTTTAAAACAAACAAAACAAAAACAAAAAGATTTAATGGTTTCATGTAAATAGCCCTGGTGTGTTGATTTAAATAAACTCTTTATGATGTTTCCTTATTTCATCTAAAGGAAAAAATATATATATATTCCATGAAATAATTTAAATATATTAATTGAGCCACATATGATAGT
This sequence comes from Molossus molossus, assembly GCF_014108415.1. NCBI lineage: Eukaryota > Metazoa > Chordata > Mammalia > Chiroptera > Molossidae > Molossus > Molossus molossus. The sequence goes on from NW_023425345.1 coordinate 80,808,039, forward strand.
AAGAAATTTTTGTTATATATGATGACTGATAATTTTTATTAAGCACTTATACACCAGAAATTTTATAAATTTTATATGCATTAGATCGTTGAATCATTTCTGCACAATGTTGCGTTGTTAACTACAATTTACCCAATTTTACTGACAAGTGAATTAAACCTTAGAAATTTTTTAAAAATTTTCCAGAGTGCACATTGTAGTGATAGATTTTCAAGTCAGGATTATCTAACAACAAAAACCATACATGGAACAATACATTTTAAATATTTGACTACAGAATGATTTTAATCAAGTAGAGGCTATGGTTCTTAAAATCTTTTATAAAATGAACATTTGAAGAAAGGCTTATGGGAATTAAAAAAAGATAATGCCTAATTTTATCAGATTAAAGCACAGCCTGAAAAATTCTACAGAACAGAAAATGGATGGGAAAATACAAATATAAGAAATAATCAACCTAAATTCACAGGCTAATTATGAGAGAAAGAAAGAATATAATATATTCAAACCATTTAGACTAGCACCTGGAAAATTCTAAGCCTTAAATACATAATTTACCTTTGTTGCTGCTATTATTATTACTACCAATGTATCATTCTCTGTGTATCTACTCTACCAATCTCAAAGATTAAATATACAGCATCCCTCCCTGTTATATAGTAAATATTCTAAATATGAGAATTTTCTTCTGTTCTCCTTAAAGTTTCCTTAAAGAAATTTTGAATAGATATAAATATTAACATTAGAGAATGTTTAGTTAACAATATAAAGCATATGATACCTAAATGTATACCTTAGTACTTATATTATTTTAATCTTTAAGTCAATTTTTAATATATAATATATGAAAGTTTTTAGGCATTTAAAATTACAATTTATAAGCCATCCTGCCTAAAAATTATACAAAATGAATGGAGAGAGGAGAGAAAGTGAGAGTAAGAGATTCTTGGGCTGACAGAACAGTGAAGAATTTGTCATCCAGCTCTTACTTAACTTTGTATGCATTGCCCCCAAATTTCTTCCATACTTGCCATCTGGTAGGTCAATACCCCTAATACCTTAGGGGTCAATAGAGTGCAATTTGAATACCACTGGAGAGGAAGTAAGTCAATAGTAGAAATGAGAATTGGAGTAATTAAGGGTAGAAAAGAGAATGCAACATGCATAAGAGGCAAAGAAGAAGAGAAACTGTTTTGATGAAGAATACACACATGAAACTTTCTTCACTTAATAGAACAGAACAGAATTACAAAGGGCATTAAAAGTTGCCCTGGCCAGTTTGGCTTAGCGGTTGGAGCAACGGCCTGCGGTACAGAGAGACCCCGGTTCAGTTCCCGCTAAGGGCATGTACCTCGGTTGCAGTTTGTCCCTGGCCCTAGTTGGTCATGCTGTTGGCAGCCACTACGATGTGTCCCTTTCACATCGATGTTTCTCTCTTCCTCTCTCTCCCTCCCGCTCTATCTGAACAAAAAATGGAAAAATGTCCTCGGGTGAGGATAAAAAAAAAAAGAAAGAAAGAAAGTTACCGGGAGATTTTATGCAATTGGCCAAGGACATGCTTTGTAGATTTTTGGTAGGAAGCAGCATAAGACTAGGAGTGTTTAGCTCCTTGATTTCTATTTCTGATACCCTAGTCTACTCAGGAAGATTTTACTCATCTTCCAAGCTACTTCTCTGAATGTGTCAATGGCTAAATTAGTTTTCTATAAATAGTTAGCTCAAGTTATTTCTTTGTTATGAAATAAATGCACAGTTAAAACACATTCCATATTTTTACCATACAGAAAACCTCAATGAAATGGAGAAGAATATGCCTTAGCATGAAAAAAACACTAAGTGTGGGAATGTATAATACCTATAATTAGAATATTATCTTTTTCTTATTGTGGGCATCATTAATTGAAAATATTCAATATGTTGCCAAGCTTGATACTTCAAATTTATTTATTTCCTATCACATAAACAGTGAAATTTACAGTCATGTATTTAATTTAAATTATAAATACTTTTAAAAGTTAAACCATATGAAAACGGATAGAGTAATGCCAAACCTTGGGGATAAAATGAGTTTTCACTTCTGGCTGTGTGGTCGGATGCTCAGGTTTACATTGTAGCTTCCCCGATGGGCTACACTGAAGCCCTTTAAGTGTTTCCTGTGGAGAAAGGTTGATTCGCCCTTTGTGCATAACAATTCTTGATATCTTCTAGGCTCAGAAATTGGTGATACCAAATGTAAGCGTTATTTTGCATATTTTCTCCTTGGATTAATAACATGGGAGGAGAAAATTAAATACTTTAAAGTAGGAAAAAAAACTTTAAATAAGGTTGGCTATTTTTCTCTGTCTTTAATTTCAAACCAATAAGGTATTTATTTTTTAAAGAGTTAAAATGAATCGCCCTGGTCAGTTTGGCTCAGCGGTTAGAGCATTGGCCTGTGGTCCAGAGAGACCCGGGTTCGGTTGCCGCTAAGGGCACGTACCTCAGTTGCAGTTTGTTCCCGGCCCTGGTTGGGTCATGTAGGTGGCAGCCACTCGATGTGTCCCTTTCACATCAATATTTCTCTCTCTCTCTCTCTTCTTCTCTCTCCCTTCCACTCTATCTGAACAACAACAACAACAACAACAACAACAAAAATGGAAAAAATGTCCTCGGGTGAGGATAAAAAAAAAAAAAAAAAGTTAAAATGAATCTAATGTTGCTCCTTAATTCTTACAATAGCTTAAATTTAATTTATTCTGTGATAGAAACCCTGCTTGTATTTCTTGTACTTTTTATTTTTTTTAATCCTCACTGGAGGACATTTCTCCATTCTTTGTTTAGATAGAGCGGGAGGGAGAGAGAGGAAGAGAGAGAAACATTGATGCGTGGCTGCCACCCGCACGACCCAACCAGGGCCGGGGACAAACTGCAACCAAGGTACATGCCCCCAGCGGGAACCGAACCTGGGTCTCTCTGGACCGTAGGCCGACGCTCTAACCACTGAGCAAAACTGGCCAGGGGCCCTGCTTGTATTTTTTAAAAAGGCTTCAAAGAGGGAATCTAGATGCATAGGTATAAAAGAATAGATGTAGAGTGAGGTGGGCATGAGAGTGAATGAACATAGATACTGGATACACTAGTTATGTCAAACAACATGTCCCCTTTAATTCTGCTAGCATCCCACACTTACATGAATTATAGAACTGTATTAATTCAAGACTGAATATTTTCCAAGCCTAATATAGAAATGGCTTATAAAATCTTAGGGTGTTAGAATAAGTTGACTGAATATTGAAGAAGACAAAGAGATCTTAAATAATAAGACAAAATTAATCAGTAACAACAACAGCAAAAAAATAAAAGTAACATATTTTCTTTGGTATACATTTGGAAGTCTACTACAAATGTTTACTACATTTGACTACTACTATATGTTTACTACAAATAGTAAACATATAGGGATCCTGAATTTAGATAGTTTTAGAATATCCAATTAGAATTTACTTTATGAGAGTTAAATTAGTAGAAGACCACAGACATTGAGTTGGGTATTTAAAGACACTCAACTTCATTCAAACTCAATGGAGACATTGAGTTTGGAAATCATTAGAAATAATTCTATATATACATATATATGATTTATTAATTCTTACTGATAGGCCACTAAACATCATAAAATCTGATCCAAATGATTGTTATATCTTCAAGACTACTTTAAAAAATTTTTTTGAATTTACCTGAATAAATTATGTGATAACCACCTTTAAGAATGGCATTAACCAAAAGACTCTGTGAGTGCTTATCTGTAAGTGCTGGGCATTGCAGCCAAGGACCTATTCCATCCTTATGATCTCATAATGCAGGTAATGAAATTGCCCTCATTTAACAGAAAGGAAACCATGGTTTAGAGTAAGTGACTTGCCTAAGGATATGGCAGATACTAGCTATTAAAATGGGTGTTACAATTCAGGAACACCGTTCCAATGCCTTCACATCAAACACACTGCTATTTTGCCTTCTTTAAGAAAGCAGTTATTCATGACGTTTTCTTCATACATATCTTTACTATAAAATCATGATTATGTATAGTAGTCAAAAGTAATTTTTAACATCATTTTCTAATCTATAAACATACGAATATGTAACACTGTTTTGGATGCACAGAAAACCCAACTCAAACAGGCCAAACAAGAAAGGAATTTAATCCTGTAGAAGGTCAGATGGTAGGTCAGTCCAGTTGGGTCCATGTCTCTAATTCTCTGTGTTCTCGCTCATAAGTGCTCCACAGATATTTATTTTTTCCCCAGGTATTTGCAGCCCTTATGATCCCCAAGTTGGCTTTCAAATACTGAAGGTAGATTCCCCTCATTCAAATCCAGGGGGAGAGAAAATATATTTTATCCACCGTCATCTAACAAATGTCCTGAATATTCAACTGGTGGACTTCCTCTTTAGTTTGGAAAATGTCCTGCACTGAGTATTTAGGTCACTGCCTATCCCTATCCTTGTGATAGAGGCGAGGGGTGTGGAAAGATTACTGTCGCAAGCTTACATAAATCAAGTCCCACCCCTGAAAATGTTGATGAGACCAATCGATTAAACACTATGGGGGAAACGTTTAGTAAAACTGCAATCTAGGCCTGGCCACAGTGGCTCAGTGATTGAGCATCAACCCAGGCACCAAGAGGTCACCTGTTTGATTCCTGGTCAGGGCACATGCTCAGGTTGTAGGCCCAATCCCCAGTGGGAGGCATGCAGAAGGCAGCCAATTGATATTATCTCTCATTGATGTTTTTATCTCTCTCTCCCTCTCCCTTTCTCTGTCTCTAAAATCAATAAAGAAAAAAATGTTAAAAATAAATAAAACTGCAATCTTCTAGGGAAACTTGATAAATTTAGTCCATCATCTTATTCTTGAACTTACCGTCATCTGCACATAAATATTTTCTGATTTTTTGCTCAATTTGCTCTTTCAGACCGAAACACAGTCTTCCATTAGCAGTAAAAATGTTTAATCTAAAGTATCAATCAAACCTCTGAGCTTTCTTGAAATATTTTCTCCTTGTGTAGTTTGGACCATGTTTTGGCTACAAACTCACCATAAGAAAAGGGTGCACGACGTGGTTGGTGTCTTCTCTAAATTTTCTGAACAAAGGAATGGCCTTATTTAAATTGGTAACATCTTAAGCTGGGATTGTACCCTGTGAAGCTAGTAAGTGTTTCAAGATGATTTTCTCATGGAAAATCATCAAGTGATTCTCAGAAGTTCCTCCACTAGGCCCCTCTATCGTGAAATTCTTTTAACGCTGGAATGCTTTAATTTTCTTCTGGTACTCATTTTTTGGCTTCTTTCTCAGGCTCTAGCAGTTCACATCTAGGTTTTTGCTGGTAGCGTGCCTTCACTTTTCCAGGCCGCCTGAATGATCCAAGACCATCCACAGAGTCACATGGGACGAGTTTATCTTCCAGGAGAAACAGTCATGCATACCTGCATGCTACAAATTTTGGGAGTTCAGCTCAACAGATTCCAGCAAAGCAGCATTCTAAAGGCTGCAAATTCAAAGTTAATCTCCATGCTGTCTCTGGTCCTCTTAAAATTCTTTAGCAGGGGTGAGCTCTTTAGTGTAGTGGGTCCTCAAACTACATGGGTATCTTAGTAGGTACTCTGAGTAGCTTAACAGGAGACCCACTCTCACTACCTTTGAGGAGTAGATACTTCCCTAATGTAGCAAAACAGAAGAGTGGCTTACAGCCCTGCCTTCCTCAAAGATATCCTACTCACAAAATCACACTTTAATTTTTTCCCCTTTTTTGATGTTATAGAGAGAGGAAGTGAGAAGGAGGGAGAGAGAAATATCAATGAGAGAGAACATCTATGGGCTTCCTCCTGCATGCCCCCCACTAGGGATCAGGCTCACAACCTGGGCATGTGTCCTGACCAGGAATCAAACCGGCAACCTCTTGGCGCATCATGGGTCGATGCTCAACCACTGAGCCACACTGGCCAGACCACAAAATCAAACTTTATCTCTCTCATCCTTTTTATATTCTCAGAAACAATGGCGATGGTAAGGATGTGTTCTAAGATGCTGGGATTACGGAATGAGTATTAGGATATATCTTTAAATCTGCACTTTTCAACTTACACATGGCACTGAATATTGGAATGCCAACTTTTATGTCTTATATTTCTGATGATTAAATTTGTTTTCTGATTTATTTATTTTTAATATTTTTATTGTAAAATATATTAAAGCTTGTTTAAACATATGTAAAAGATTTCAGAATAATCTTTATAAGATTTTTTTAATCCTCACTCAAGGATATATTTTTATTGATTTTAGAGAGAGAGGAAGGGGGAAAGAAAGAGAGAGAGATCACATCAATGTGAGAGAGACCCTTATTGGTTGCCTCCTGTACACACCCAACCAGGCATCAAACCCTCAATCTAGGTATGTGCCCTGAACTGAATTGAACCCGCAACCTTTTGGTGTATGGGGCAGTGCTCCAACCAACTAAGCCACCTGGCCAGGGCTCATTATAAGATGTTTTTAAAATCTGTGTTTTTTTAATTGATATTTTTTAGAGGAAGAGGAAGGGACAGAGAAAGAAAAACATCGATTTGAGTGAGAAACATCAATCAGCTGCCTCCTGTAAGTCCCGTACTGGGGATCGAGCCTGCAACCCGGGCGTGTGCCCTGAATGGGAATGGAACTGGGACCTCTCAGTCCAAGGGATGACACTCAGTCCACTGAGCCATGCTGGCCAGGCTCTTTATAAAAATTTTAAAAGACATTTGTTGCTAGTTTAAAACCATTTCAAGAAATAAAGACCTTTTTTTCACTGACAACTTCAGTGTTTCACTATGGAGGCAGTTTTTGTTTTTAAATTCAATAGTTACTAGTATATTAATATGAAATAAGCTTTGTATTAAATTACCTGGAACATACTAACTATATTAACAATATATTCATTTACCGTATTGAGTTAACACTTTTTGATTTACACATGCATTTGAGAATAGTGGGACTGGTGGTGAAAAAAGCTATAGAATAACAGTGGTTTAGTTATTCTATTCTAACATTTCTGGCACAGAGTAGGTGCTCAATACATTTTCTTTAATACAGTGAGGTAAAATAATATTTTAAAGGTATAACAGATTTTTGGCTCAACCTATTTCAATGTATTCTTTCTTTTCTCTCCTTATCATCTATCTACTTCTCTCTCCTTAAAAGCAACCAATGCATTCCTCAGGTCTATGGTTCACCAGAAAAAAATCTGAATTGATTATGAATACAAGTCTAAATATATTCAGCTCAATTTAAATGGACACTAGCCAAGTTCATTCAGAATATAAATTCTGTGAGCATACAAGCAAAGGACAGAAAAATCATTGCTTTAAAAATGCTGAACAGTCACATCCATTTTAATGAAACTTGCATTAGATGAAAACAATTAAGAAAGATTCTTAACCAGGTTGCAACTCAATAAACAATTCTGAAACTTAAAAAAAAAAAAAAAGCAATTTGCTTTATAGTTAAGTTCTTCCCTGGCAGTTTCCCTATCGGTTCTTAGCTGCACATTCAGTGCCGTCAATGAGCCAATTCCAGAGATATTTCAGGAACCTAGTTTGTGCTTAGGGGCAGTGTTTTGGTAATTAGAACTTCTAGTGTACACAAGTGGAACTTATTAGGGAGAGTATTTTAAGTGGCTTAAGCAGATAGGACTATTTGTACTCATTTATTGAGCTGCCAATATGTTAATCTAGCATTTGGTGGGGAAGGACAGCTTTCTATTTTCTGCCTCTAAACTTATCTTTCTTTTTGAAGTTCTTATATAACGTATTGTTCTTTACAGAAGTACACTGCTAATGCATACATACAGTTCCTGAGATAATGTTTGATTTCTTTTTCTTTTTATTTTTTTGAGTTTTTTCTACTTATTTTTTTAAGTATTTATTTTTGTGAGGCGAACGTGATAACCACTACACTACGGAAACAATTGTTTATTTTTGTTACAGATGTTTCTCCCCCCTCAATTCCCTCACCCCATCCCTCCCCGCCCTGTCCCCAGCATTCTTGTCCATGTCCACTGTTCATGCATACATGCATATAGGTTCTGTGGTTTATCTCTCCCCCACAACCCCCTCTTCTGGGGATTGTCAGTCTGTACCCCACTTCCACATCCCTGGGACTACCCCATTCCTCAGACTGTTATGGTCATTATATTCCACAAATAAGGGAGATCATATGATACTTGTCTTTCTCTGTTTGGCTTCTTTCATTTAGGATAATACCTCCCAGGTCCCTCCATGTCGTCTCAAAGGATAAGAGATCTTTCTTTCTTACAGCTGAGATCATATGATACTTGTCTTTCTCTGTTTGGCTTCTTTCGTTTAGGATAATACCTCCCAGGTCCCTCCATGTTGTCTCAAAGGATAAGAGATCTTTCTTTCTTACAGCTGCATAGTACTCCATTGTGTATATGTACCACTGCTTTTTTATTCACTCATCTACTGATGGACATTTGGGCTGTTTCCAGATCTTAGTTATTGTAAATAGTGCTGCTATGAACATGGGGTACATATATTCTTCCTGATTGGTGTTTTAGGCTTCTTAGGGTATATTCCTAGAAGTGGAATCACTGGGTCAAATGGAAGTTCAATTTTAAATTTTTGGAGGTAACACCATATTGTTTTCCATAGTGGCTGCACCAGTCTGCATTCCCACCAGCAGTGTACTAGAGTCCCCCTTTATCCACACCCTCACCAGCAGTTGTTTGATGATTTGTTGATGGCGGCCATTCTGACAGGTGTGAGGTGATACATCATTGTTGTTTTAATTTGCATCTCTCTGATGATTAGTGATGTTGATCATTTCTTCATATGTGTCTTAGCCATTTGTATGTCCTGTTTGGAGAGGTGTCTATTTAGTTCCTCTGCCCATTTTTTAATTGGGTTCTTTGTCTTCCTTTTGTTAAGCTGTATTAGCACTCTATATATATTGGAAATTAACCCCTTATCTGATATATCATTGGCAATGATGCTCTCCCATAGGGTGGGTAGCCTTTTAGTTTTGATGATTGTATCTTTTGCTGCACAGAAGCTTTTGAGTTTAATGTAGTCCCATGTGTTCATTTTTTCCTTTGTTTCTGTTGCCTTGGGTGATGTATCAGTGAAAATTTTGCTGCGTATGATGTCTGAAATTTGGTTGCCTACAGTTTCTTCTAGGATTTTTATGGATTCATGAGTCACATTTAAGTCTTTTATCCATTTTGAGTTTATTCTTGTGTAGGGTGTAAGTTGATGATCTAGTTTCATTTTTCTGCATGTAGCTGTCCAATTTTCCCAACACCATTTATTAAAGAGGCTGTCCTTATTCCACTGTATGCTCTTGCCACCTTTGTCAAATATTAATTGAGTATATTGCCTTGGGTCCATTTCTGGGTTATCTGCTCTGTTCCACTGGTCTATATGCCTATTCTTGTGCCAGTACCAGGCTGTTTTGATTACAGTGGCTTTGTAATATAACCTGAAATCTGGTAATGTGATCCCTCCAACTTTGTTCTTCTTTTTCAAGATTGCTGTGGCTATTCGAGGTCTTTTTTGGTTCCATGTGAACTTTTGAAGTAGTTGTCTAATTCTGTGAAGTATGCCGTTGGTATTTTGATGGGGATTGCATTGATTCTATACATTGCTTTGGGTAGTATGAACATTTATTGATGTTAATTCTTCCAATCCATGAACAGGGTATGTGCTTTCACTTTTTTATATCTTCCTCTATTTCTTTTTTCAATGACCTGTAATTTTATGCGAATAGGTCCTTTATTTCTTTGGTTAAGTTTATTCCTAGGTATCTTAATTTTTTGTCGTGATGGTAAACGGCATTGTTTTTTTAGTTTCTCTTTCTGTGAGTTCATCATTGGAGTATAAGAATGCCATCATATTCTTGACGTTAATTTTGTATCCTGCTTTTTGCCAAATTCATTTATTAAGTCTACTAGATTTTTGATGGAGTCTTTGGGGTTTTCTACGTATAGTATCATGTCATCTGCAAATAATGACAGTTTCACTTCCTCCTTTCCAATTTGGATCCCTTTTATTTTTTCTTTCTGTCTGATTGCGGTGGCTAAGACTTCCAGTACTATGTTAAATAAGAGTGGTGAAAGTGGGCATCCTTGCCTTGTTCCTGTTCTTAAGGGAAATGCTTTTAATATTTGCCCATTGAGTATGATGTTGGCTGTAGGTCTTTCATATATGTCCTTTATTATGTTGAGATATAATCCCTCTATTCCCAGATTGCTGAGCGTTTTTATCAGAAATGGGTGCTGGATTTTGTGAAATGCTTTTTCAGTGTCTATTGATATGATCATATAATTTTTATCTTTTATTTTGTTTATGTGGCATATCACATTTATTGATTTGTGAATATTGTACCAACCGTGCATCCCTAAGATGAATCCCACTAGATCATGGTGAATAATTTTTTTTTATGTATTGCTGGATTCGATTTGCTAGTATTTTGTTCAGGATTTTGATGTCTATGTTCATCAGGAATATTGGTGAATGGTTTTCTATCTTTGTAGTGTCTTTTTCTGGTTTTGATATTAGAATTGTGCTGGCCTCATAAAACATGTTTGGAAGTCTTCCTTCTTCCTGAATTTTTTGAAATAGTTTGAGGAGAATGGGTGTTAGTTCTTCTTTGAATGTTTGGTAAAACTCACCCCTGAAGCCATCCGGGCCTGGGCTTTTGTTTGCTGGGAGAGTCTTGATTACATCTTCAATTTCTTCTGTTTTTATTGGTCTGTTCAAGTTTTCTATTTCTTCCCTGTTCAGTTTTGGGAGACTATGCATTTCTAGAAATTTGTCCATTTCACTTAGATTGTTGAATTTGTTGCCGTATAATTGTTAGTATCTGTTAATAGTCCTTTGTATTCCTGTGGTGTTAGTTATTATCTCCCCTCTTTCATTTCCGATTTTGTGTATTTGGGTTCTCTGTCTTTGTTCCTTGGTGAGTCTGGCTAAGGGACCATCAATCTTGTTTATCTTTCAAAGAACCATCTCTTTGTTTCATTGATCTTTTGAATTGATTTTTTGGTCTCCATGTCATTTATTTCTGATCTGATCTTTAGTATTTTCTTCCTTCTTTTTGCTCTGGGGTTTTCTTTTTGTTTGCTTTCTAGTTCCTTAAGTTGTGAGGTTAGATAGTCTATTAGACATTTCTTGTTTCTTAAGGTAGGCCTATAGTGCTATGAACTTCCCTCTCAGAACTGCTTTTGCTGCATCCCACAGATTTTGTGTTGTTGTGTGTTCATTTTCATTGGTTTCCAGGAAGTTTTTTATTTCTTTCTTGATCTCCATGGTAACCCATTCATTGTTCAATAACATGCTATTTAGCCTCCACGTTTTCAAATGTCTTTGCATGTTCTTCTTGCAGTTGATTTCTGATTGCATACCATTGTGATCTAAAAAGATACTTGATATGATTTCAATCTTCTTGAACTTATAGAGACTTAATTTGTGCCCTAACATGCGGTCTGTCTTTGAAAATGTGCCATGTACACTTGAGACAAATGTGAATTTTGCAGTTTTGGGGTGTAATTCTCTGTAGATGTCTATTAAATCCATTTAATCTAGTGCTTCATTTAGAGCCTGTATTTCCTTGTTAGTTTTTTGTCTAAAAGATCTATCCAGTGATTATCGGCGGGATATTGAATTCCCCTGTTAGGATTGTATTGCTATTGATTTTTCCTTTGAAGTCCTTCAAAAGATTTTTAATATATGTTGGTGCTCCTATATTGGGTGTATATATGTTTACCAAGGTTATATCTTCCTGTTCGATAGATCTTTTCAATTTTATGTAGTGTCCTTCTTTGTTTCCAGTTATGGCTTCATTTTAAAATCTACTCTATCAAATATGAGTATGCTACCTCAGCTTTTTTTCCCTTTCCATTTGCTTGGAAGGTTTTTTTTTCCTATCCCTTCACTTTCAACCAATGTGAGTCTTTTGTTGTAAGGTGGGTTTCTTGTAAACAACATATATGTGAGTCATGCTTTCTTATCCAGTCAGCTACTCTGTGTCTTTTTATCAGAGCATTCAAACCATTCACATTTAAGGTCATAATTGATATGTACTTATTAATTGCCATTTTTGTTTAGTGTGGTTCTATTTTTCTTCCTATTTCTTCTATTAATTACAGCAGTCCTTTTATCATATGTTGTAGTGCTGGTTTGGTGTTAATATATTCCCATAGCCTTTTTTTCTTTTTTGTCTGGAAAGCTCTTTATTTGACCTTCTATTTTGAATGATATCCTTGCTGGATAGAGTAGTCTTAAATTCAGATCCTTGTTTTTTTTTTTTTTGTTTTTTTTTTTATGACCTTGATTACTTCATGCCATTCCCTTCTGGCCTGTAGTGTTTCTATTGAAAAGTCAGCTGAGAGTCTTATGGGGTTTCCCTTGTAGGTAACCTGTTGCTTATCTCTTGCTGCCTTTAGGATTCTCTCTTTGTCTTTAATTTGTGGCAATTTAATTACTATGTGTCTTGGTGTGGGCCTGTTTGGGTTCTTCTTACTTGGGGCTCTCTGTCCTTCTTGAACTTGAATGCCTTCTTCCTTCACCAAGATAGGAAAGTTTTCTGTCACTATTTCTTCAAATATATTCTCTAACCCTTGACTATTTTCTTCCTCTTTGGGGACTCCTATGATGGAATGTAATTACATTTCCAGTTGTCCCACAGTTCTCTTAAATTGACTTCCTGTGTTTTTTGGTTTTTGTTTTTTTTATCCTCACCCAAGGACATTTTTTTCCATTTTTTGTTCAGATAGAGTTGGAGGGAGAGAGAGGAAGAAAGAGAGAGAGAGAAAGATCAACGAGAAAGGGACACATTGAGTGGCTGCCACCCGCATGACCAGCCAGTGCCGGGGACAAACTGCAACCAAAGTACATGCCCTTAGTGGGAACCGAACCTGCATCTTTCTGGACTGTAGGCCGACACTCTAACCTCTGAGCCAAACCGGCCAGGTTTCTCTTCCTGTTTTTTCCTTTTGGTTTTCTGATTGGTTGATTTTTTTCTACCCTGTCTTCTAAATCACTGATCCACTCCTCAGCTTCCTCTACTCTGATAATTAGTCCTTCCAATGTGTTCTGTTTTTTTTTTGTTTTTTGTTTTTTTTTTATCCTCACCCGAGGACATTTTCTCTTTTTTTTTTTTTTGTTCAGGTAGAGTGGGAGGGAGAGAGAGGAACAGAGAGAGAGAGAGAAACATCGATGTGAAGGGACACATCGAGTGGCTGCCACCGCATGACCGACCAGGGCTGGGGACAAACTGCAACCGAGGTACGCGCCCTTAGCGGGAACCGAACCCGGGTCTCTCAGGACCGCAGGTCGACGCTCTAACCGCTGAGCCAAACCGGCCAGGGCTCCAATGTGTTATTAATTTCTTCTATGTCATTCTTCATTTCCACTTCATTGGTTTGCAATGTTTCTATATCTTTACTCATGGTGCTGATGTCCTTAATCATGCTGTTGAGCTTCCTCAAGATCATGGCTCTGAACTCTACCTCTGATAATTTGCTTAACTGCATTTCATTTATCTCATCTTTGATAGAGTTCTCTTGTTCTTTCATTTGGGATTTGTTTCTTTGTTTCACCATTTTGGCTATCTCAGTGGGTTTTGGAGCATGCCAAATTTTCCCTGTGGGTGTTGGTGTTCTGGTCTCTGTGGCTCCCTCTACTGGGTTTGAATGAGCCTGGTTGGTCCCATGTTAAACAACACTGTCAAGTCTTACTTTCCTGGGTAGATCTGCAAGCCCAGGCAAGGTTCATTTATCCTCTAGCTTTTTCCTGGTGGCTAGTAGTCTCAGTTACTCAGTGCCTTGGAATGTAGCCCTGGTGTTCTGCATTAGAGGATTTCCAGAGGGTGGGATAAATGCTGGTTATTAATGAGCCTTAATTTGCATTTCTTTGCCTCACCTGGGAAAGGCTGAATTCCAAGAGGGGTGGGGGGCTGCTGCTTTCCCCCACAGCTCTGGAAAGGAGCCCACTGGCCACTGTCCTTTGTGGCCGCAACTCAGCAAAAGTTCTGAGTGCCCTCCAAATCCCGGGTGTCAACACAGAGTTCCAGCCCAGTCTGCCCTCCTTCTGCCCCAGGTGAGTGGCTGTGGCTATTTTAGCACTCTGGCCTGGTTCTCTGCACTGTGGAGCTTGCTTGGACTTTATTCCACCAGGGCGCTGCTCACAACTAAGACTGCTGCTGTCTGTGGGCTCCCAGCCCACCACCTTCTCGTGCCTCTGCATATTGTACCGGTGTCCCTGGTTATATGGTCCTGTTCTGCTGCTTTTCTGTTGCTTTTATTCCAATTATTTGTCTTTATTTTAGTTGTAATTTCTGTTTGGTCCTGGGAGATCATCTGTGTAGCTTCTATTCAGTCCGCCTCCATTTTCACATGCTCTATGTCTATCTTGTGTGCAGCTGGGTAGCACAGGCCTTCCTGGTGCTCCACACCCTGCAGGTCCTGCAGGTAACTGGATTGCACAATCCCTTAGGGGATCCAGCTCTATGCCTATGTTATGGGCTCCTGGGTCGCACAGGCCTCTCTGGTGCTTCAGGACCCCTCAGGTCCCATGGGTAACGAGATTGCACAGTCTCTGCTGGGTTGCACAGGCATCTCTGGTGCCCTGGCACCTTGCAGTTCCTGTGGGCAGGCAGTTAGATGGCATCAGTCTCTTTGGGGCTCTGGCTTCCCACTGCTCTTATGGGCTACTGGACCGCACAGGCCTCTGTGGAGCCCAGGTCCCGCTGCTGGGGGCTGGGGAGTCTGGCTGGCCCATGGCCCTCAACTCTTGCTCACCTTTTGCTCTAGTGTTTGGGGATGAGTCTCAGCTGCTTGTCTGTGCTTCTGTTGCCTGGGAATGGATGTCTGCTCCCCAGCCTCTGTTGCCGGGGGTATATCTTGACTCTTATTGGGCTGCTACTATGAGGGATGGTGCTGGGCTCTGGGCTGTCTGCGGCTTAAGTGACCGGTACCTTGGCAGCCCCACTACTGTGCACCAAGTCTGTGTTGACACAGAGTGTCCAGCAAGAGATGTTGCTAGTTGTGCTGGTGTGCTCAGGTTTCTGGGACCCTCGCTGCTCCCGCTGCCTCCTCCCAGAGAAGACTGGAGACCTCCTAAAATCGTGACCTCCCCAAGGTGCAGGGAGAAGCACCCTGAAAGGCCTCTTACCACGGTAGCTGGCTGCTCCAGTCCACAGCACAGGAACTTTCTGCTCCGTGGCTCTGCACTGCTCAGGTTTGGTCGTCCACCTTCACATCCACTCACACTCTCACACACTCACTCACTCTCTCATACCCTCACCCTCCCTCTGGTCCTGCCCACTGCCATCTGGATAATGTTTGCTTTCACTTTGCTCAACCACCAGAGTGCATAGTAATTATGCTAGGCCTTGCACATTGCACCTGTTTAATAAATATTTGTAGAATTGAATTCTTTTTCTGATTGTCTTACTCTAAAGAAGACACAGATGTATGCTAACCTCATTATTTAAATCAATAGTAATAAAAGCAATAAGAATAATAACATGGAAGTAGGGAACAGACTGATAAACCTCAGAGGGAAGGGCAGTCGGGGGTGGGAAGAGATAAACCAAAGAACTTATATGCATATAGGGGTAACCAATGGACACAAACAACAATGTGGTGAAGCAGTGGGGGTGGGGCCCAGGGAGGGGTATGTCAATGGGCGAAAAATAATATTATTGTTATAATATTGTCAATAAAGATATATTTTTAAAGAATAATAATAGCTACTACAGTATTGAGCTTTATTATATATGAAGTTTCCACTGAGATTTCCGACCTGTGTCATAAATGAAACTGAAAAGATGTACCACCCGAATATATATATATATATATATATATATATATCATCAATTTATGTTTTCACTGTACAGTTTTCCAACTACGAAAAAAAGACTTTGCCACCATGTTACTGTTATATCATCAACCTAAGTATATTTAGCCATTCTGTTTAAAATGGTTGACTAAGATATCAGATTTCAGAAGAAAGTGATATTTTTTGTATCCTTTCAAGTTCTATAATAATCACTTAAAAACTTCGTTTAATTTTAAATTAAGGAAAAACATTAAAATGTAATGTTTTGTGAACAGAAACAAGACTTAATGTATATACAGAACTCCAGCCTTGGAACATAACTCAGGAAAAATAAAAATAAAACTCTAACCTTGTCTGTCTGCCTACATGGAACCCCAGATTGTTACTAGATAAATCTAAGGGAGAGTAAAAAATTCCTCTCCAACCACACCTGATGGGACCATAATTATGATCCTCCCTTTTTTTATGCCCCAAAATGGTTACTAATAAAAATGCTATCAGATAAAAAATTATATTTTTTAAGATTCACAGAGAAATATTGTAAAGTATTTCATAAAGGTATAGTTATATGAGAGCACACTGCCACACCTTAACCATCCTTTTTTTGATGGCATATAATCCAAATTCACTTTTAAATGCAAGCAGTATTGTTTTGATTTCAATTTAACATCTCTTCACTTTTAGGAAATATACAATTGGGGCTCATGCAAAATCAAACTCTCTGTCCATGAAATTATTTGGAGTTTATCTATCATGAGAAACTAGGAAATGTTCTATAAATATTCATAAGCTAGCAGTTCCCTATAGCTGAGATACATATTTGAGGTATAAAAATAAAAGCTCATAGAAAATATTAACCTGATTATTTTAAATTGAAGTAGGAACTTTTCTCAAGGGCTCATGCATGACCAATATATTTACTTTAAACAGCTCCTTTCATTTTAATATTTTCCATGTTATATCCAGTATTAATATAAAATGATCTCATATAACAGATGTTATTTCTTTCATCTGGTACTTTGCTATATTAATCTTTTCCTTGTAGATTATCATAAATAGGGAAACATTTTTTTATATACCTGGCAATACTTAGCAGTACCTCCACATTCTAATTTATCACTCTCTTCTTATGTGCTGCCTGCCAATTTTCTACTCTTTCCCAAACTTCTGTTTTACAATATTTATTATGAATTTAGAAAAAACATTTTTTCTGTGTATAAAAATAAATACCTATTTAACATAGAAATAATTTATAAATTAAGACTATAATTTTTATAAATATATACATAAAAGCTGATTAAAAGGATGATAAATTTTGTAAAAAATACTGAGAGATATTACCATAATTATTATATTTAGAGTATTGCACTATCTCTGAATGTATTTCTACTGACTCAAAGTAAAGCTATATAAATAATAAAAATAAAGGTTCCCTATTTCCCAATTAAACTGAATAATATAAAAATTATTTTTATGGTAAGAAATAAAATATTGTATAGTGTTTAATCTAATTTAAACAAAACATATGCACACTACCATATAGTAAGGTATTTCAAATATAAAAATAAAATGTATGACCAATATATGTGCTTTCTATGATAGCAGAGCTATTCTGAGATAATATTATCTTTGGTATTCTTACTTTATAATTATCACAATCTCACACTTATTTTTATAACTTTCAAAGGGGTGGAGTTTTGTTGCACAAGACAATTTTCCCTAGGAGAAAAATTTTAAATCAGTATGCATATGTCATACTAATAAACCAATTTAATAATGATTTGGAGTGGCGTGGTTGAGAAATGGGACTATTACTTTTGCCTCACTAAACTTCTAGGAATAAAGAAAAAGACCATGTCTATATTATAGTCTTCAAAATGAATCAGAAAAAGCCTCTGGCTATTTTTCACAATTGTATGTTTTAATGTAGTCCAGAAGCATCAGATTAATTTTACAAATTTTTTACAAAAGTTTTCAGGGAAATGAAACCATTTGAAAATGTTCTCCCATATTCAATCAAGTCATACCATACAGACTCATTATATATCCAATTTACAGGTTGGAACAAAAGTAGGTTTACAGTTGTTCATACAGAAAATAATGCAATACTAATACAAGAATAAATTCTGTTCTACATACTCACAACTGTAAACCTATTTTTGCCTCACCCTATATTTTTTAATTGAAGAAACTTTTCTATACAGACCATAAGTGTACAAGTCAAGAGTTGGTAAATATATGTGTGTGGATATGTTATACCTCTGTGTGTGTGTGTGTATTACATGTTTGTGACAACTGCTGTTAAACCAAAATACAGATAATCTACATAACCCTGAAAGTATCCTTTGTGCCTTTCAGCCTAACTCAAGCCCCATCAATAGCTCCTCTACTGAGCTCTATCACCACAAATTAGATTTGCTGGTTTTTGTAGTCCATATAAATGAAATTATACAGTAGCTACTCTTTTTTCTTTGGTCATTCTCACTCAATAAAATGTTTTAAGATACAACCAAGTTGTAACATGTACTAACAGTTTATTCCTGTTGTCTCTGTGCATTGAAAAATAAGACCCTGGTCTTTGCCTTCCACTACTAGGAAATGATGCCTAGTTCTTGGAATGTCTGGTCTGCTAGGAATAGCTTTGCATTAGATCTTTGACTACTAAACAGTTTAACAACATGATTTATAATGAGAACTTCGTGTCATGCAGTAACAGTTTTTCCTCCAGAGAGTCTGGGAACTAAATGTAGTAGCCAAACTCTCGGAAAGGCTAAGGATAGGCAGAAGGTGAACGAGTCCCAGTAAAAATTCTGGTCACCAAGGCTTGGGTGAACTTCAAGCTGACAATACTGTTTTATCACACATCATTAACAGTAAGACATCCATGGCTGTGCAGGGACAGGACAATGAAAGCTGTGTTAGTACCTTTCCTGAACTCTAACTTGATGCACGTTTTCTTTCGGCTATTTTTTTTTCTGCATTATTTGAGGTATATTTGACAAATATAAATTGTATACATTGAAAGTATATAACTTGACATTTTGGTAAATGTATACATTGTGAAATGATCACCACATTCAAGCCAGTTAACATATCCATCATCTCACACAGTTATTTTGTGGGTGTGTGTATACATGTGTATGAAAGAGGGAACACTTAAGTTCTATCCTCTTAGCAAATTTCAAATGCACAATACAATATTGTTGATTACAGTTGCATTGCTCTATATTAGATTTCCAAAACTATTTATCTTGCATAACTAAAACTTTGCATCCCTTGACCATTATTTTTCCATTTTTTATACTCTCTAGCACCTGTCAACTGCCATTCTGTGCACTACTTTTATGACTTCAGCTATTGTTTTTTATTTTTTTAATAAAATCTACTGGGGTAACATTGGTTAATAAGATTGTATAGACTTCATGTGTACAACTCTATGATACATTATCTGTATAGATTTCACATATAAGTGAGATATGTACTGGTTCTCTTTCTATGTCTGTAAATAGAGCAATACAGGAATACTAAGAAATATACTACCTTTTTTATTTATAACAGTATCCCCAGTGCCTAAATCATAGCATCCAATATCAGCCTCTCAATAAATATCAATAGTGTAAAGCATTTTTTAAAATGGTGATCAGCTATCCTTGCCTTCATTTTTCATAGGACTCTCTCTGGGTACAAATTAAGGTGGGAGGAGGGAGTGTCAAATACAGATTTTTGAGGTTAAATATTGATCTAGGATCTTAAATTTTTAGCAAACTAGGTTATGGCACCCAATTTTATTCTTCTTTGCAGGAAGAATACCTATTCAGTCCAGATATGTATCATTTATCTCTCAAAAGATAAAGGATATCGACATTGATAAGGACAGCTTCTCTAGAGTGCTGTCCTCATCTTTGAGCCTACAAATTTGGGCACTTTAGAGAAGTCTTTTTAGTGACTTGCACTAGCTTTGGCTGTCTGAGAATTTGGCTCATCTGCAGTGTTAATATCAAACACTTCATACTAGATGTATCAACACAGGTGCCTTCCTCCCACTTCTATGTAATTAGCTACACTCACATATCCTGTGGAAAGGAGCTGTAGCCAGTGATGTTTCATGACACCAGACCTGCTGGACAATTCATTAAATCACAGATAAGCACTTGATCAAAACAAAAACAAGCTATGTTTTCAGTAGTTTAATGAAAAGCACTCTCCAAGTTTGGACAATGATGTCTAACACAGCTGATCGGAATATTTCCAACTGATAGTATAAACATCCAGCTTATAGTGGAGGAAGGAGATGGACACAAAGAGAACAGTTGAGCTATGTTGATGGCACAGCATTAAAATGTGTATGTAAAACTACACATAGAAGCCCAATGTTTAGTAGTTCTATCCTCTTAAGACTTTTCTCAAGGCTAACATACAAAATTTGGATATTCAGAAGATAGATACCTTTTCATAGCCCTTAGAGATAATTTATGAATGTACAAAGGACAGATGGCGTTATTAATTGTACCATATGCTCAATATAATTATGTACAGTAAGAAAGAGGAGATTTTACTTTATGATTACTTGTTTTCTCATAATATTAACAAGAACTTATAATAGAGAAGTTTGGTAGAAGCCATATTTTAGAAGAACTGAGGCATAAATACTCCAATAAAAATTAAAAGACATGAATCTAAGTTGTTATTTCAAGAAATGTGATGATAAATAGATAATATCATGAGAGAAAAGCATTAGACAAAAGAGCATTCTACCACAGGATGTAAAAAAACATAATACATATTTCTAAACAGAGGTAAAGTAATAATGGAATAAGAAACCAAATAAGGAAGAGATTGAAGAAGAGTGGTGTGAGTTTCGAGAGAAGATGCCTTGGGGAACAGGAACAAAGGGAAGCAGATGACAGCAGAGCCAGCTCTTCATTAAGCAATTGGGATATTTTTTCTTCAATACCAAAATATTTAATAATGAATCACAAAATTAATGTGAAGAGAATAACCATTGAAAAATCTCATCATAATTTAAACCTAAGATGTCAGTAATGTAGCAAGTGTGGTCATTTGGGTAAATGTGAGCTCCATGCAAGAGAATTTTAATTAAGTGCTTTTTGTCACAAGAAACAGTGATTCATTCAAATTATTTTACATATGAGAAAAGTCATGGAGCTACACAGAAGACATGGTCATGACTTGTGTAAACATAAAACGTCAATCAGGCCTTGAGAAGAGCAAAAAGGTAGTAGGTCCAGAACTTTCCAGGAGTAAAAGCATTAGGTTACTCAGAGTTCAAGGCTGCAGGCTGTAGACACACATTTTAATGCTGTGCCATTAACATAGCTCAACTATTCTCTTTGTGTCCATCTCCTTCCTCCACTATAAGCTGGATGTTTATACTATCAGTTGGAAATATTCCAATCAGCTGTGTTAGACATCATTGTCCAAACTTGGAGAGTGCTTTTCATTAAACTACTGAAAACATAGCTTGTTTCTGTTTTGATCAAGTGCTCATCTGTGATTTAATGAATTGTCCAGCAGGTCTGGTGTCATGAAACATC
This sequence comes from Molossus molossus, assembly GCF_014108415.1. NCBI lineage: Eukaryota > Metazoa > Chordata > Mammalia > Chiroptera > Molossidae > Molossus > Molossus molossus. Next base: position 80,829,465 of record NW_023425345.1, read on the forward strand.
ACTGGCTACAGCTCCTTTCCACAGGATATGTGAGTGTAGCTAATTACATAGAAGTGGGAGGAAGGCACCTGTGTTGATACATCTAGTATGAAGTGTTTGATATTAACACTGCAGATGAGCCAAATTCTCAGACAGCCAAAGCTATTGCAAGTCACTAAAAAGGCTTCTCTAAAGTGCCCAAATTTGTAGGCTCAAAGATGAGGACAGCACTCTAGAGAAGCTGTCCTTATCAATGTCGATATCCTTTATCTTTTGAGAGATAAATGATACATATCTGGGCTGTATGTCTCAAGAATTCATTAATGAACTCTCTTAATCTATAGCTTACAGTTAGGTCTGGCCAATAAGACTAGTAACAAAAGTCAAGGAAAGAAGGAAAGTAAAGTTTAATTATGTATTCTATTGTCTACCAGTGGGATTCCCAAATGTTGTCAACATAGCCATGTTGTGAACTGCCTACCAAGAGGACCATGTGACAAAGAACTTTAAGTTGGCCTATCAGCCGTCAGTTAGCAAAGAGGTGGGGCCTGCAGTCGCAAAGCAGCAGAGACTTTGGAGGCAATTCTTTCCCAGTCGAGCCTCCAAATGAGAACACGGTGTAGCTGACATCATGATCATGGTCCTATGAGACTAGAGCAGAAGACCAAGTAAATTGTGTCTGGACATCTGACCTATAGAAATTGTGAGGTAGCAAAAGTGTGTATTTTTTAACCAAAATCATAGAAGAATTATATTTGTTTATACAAAATGAACTATCATTTAATCACCTATGTGGATAATTTTCAAATATATGGAACATGTTTAACTTTTTCTTTGATTTCTTCTTTAAGTTTCAATATCCTCATCTATCTACATAAGGTATTGATTATACAAATAACAAATCAATTCATATAAAGAACATAGTTCAAGTTCTAGTATAAAACTAGCATTTGATTTGTGGTAGTTATTAGTAGTAGTATTTTTAATGGACATGAAATGAGTGGCTAAATTCTACCATACTCAAAACTGAATCATTGACTTCTGTAAAGTTACTCTTTCTCGGTGGTAGATACTGAATAAATTGTACTGGTAAAAAGGCAGAAGAAAGAGTCTTTGAATTTAACTTCACTGAAACCAACACACACCTAAATGAACCTTAATATTCTTCTTCTTTTCAAAGATCTTTAGACTCTTTGTAAAGATAAATTGGATTTTGATGTCTCACTTCCATCTGGTAGGTTAGCAAAGAATATGCCTTAAACTTCAGAAAGAATTACATACATTTAGATGAGCCAATTCACAAGCTGAAATAACATACTCTTGGCTAGACCACGTCACAAAGGATGAAGATATCTTTAAGGTCCATTTCCAACAGTAGCTCTTGTTACATAGTGGACCATGGTCCTAGGTCTGGGATTATCAAAACAGACAAGAACCCATAGGAAAATAGACAATATTTGTTTAATTATTCCAATGTAAAGATCTCTGCTGATATACTGGATGTTGTACTTGCTGAATTTTCCTAGAGATGATCTAGCTATAGGGAAGATGATCTCTTCAGGCAGGAGAAACAAAATAAAAAATAAGGATTAAGACTACATCATACTAAAAAGCTTTTGCTCAGCAAAAGAAACCATCAACAAAATGAAAAGACAACCTGCTGAATGGGAGAACTTACTCAACAATGAAACATCTGACAAGAAATTAATATATAAAATTTATAAATAACTTATACAACTCAACCCCAAAGATACAAACAATACAATTAAAAAAAATGGGCAAAGGACTTGAACAGACATTTCTCCAAAGAGAAAATATAGATGGGCAATGGACATATGAAAAGATGTTCATCATCACTATCATCAGAGAAATGAAAATGAAAACCACAATGAGGTATCATCTCATTTCTGTCAGATTGGCTATTATCAATAAATCAACAAACAACAAGTGTTGGTGAGGATGTGGAGAAAAGGGGACCTTTGTCCATTACTGGTGGGAATGCAGATTGGTGTAGCCACTGTGGAAAGCAGTATAGAGTTTCTTCAAAAAATTAAAAATGGAACTGCCTTGTACACAGTGATTCCACTTCTAAGAATAGATCTGAAAAACCTGAAACACTGATTTGAAAAAATATATGCACCCCTAATTTCATTGCAGCATTGTTTACAATAGCCAAGCTTTGGAAGCAGCCAAGTGCTTACACAATGGAATATTGCTCAGCCATAAAAAAAAAAAAAAAGGAAAGCTTACCTTTTGTGACAGCATGGATGGACCTTGAGAGTATTATGCTAAGTGAAATAAGCCAGTCAGAGAAAGACAAATACTATATGATTTCACTTATATGTGGAATCTAATGAATAAGATAAAAAAAAATAATCCAACAACTAGAAAGAGACTCATAGATATAGAGAATAGAATGACAGATGTTAGAAGGAAGGAGTTTTAGGGGCTGGGTAAAAAGTAAAGGGTTTCCCTGGCCCTTTTTGCTCAGCGGTTGGAGCGTCGGCCTGTGGACCAGAGAGTCCCGGGTTCAGTTCCTGCTAAGGGCACATACGATGTGTCTCTCTCACATCGATGTTTCTCTCTTTTCCTCGCTCTCTCCTTCCCGCTCTATCTGAAGATGAATGCAAAAATGTCCTCAAGTGAGGATTAAATAAATAAATAAATAAATAAATAAATAAATAAAGTTAAAAAAAAAAGTAAAGGGTTAAGGGGGGGAAAAAGTACCACATAGACACAAGACAACAGATTTTCAGAGGGAAAATAGGTTGGGGAGAGGTCGAGGAGGGTAAAAGAGGTATAAATAGTAATGGAAGGAGACTTGACTTTGGGTATATACAAATGTATAGAATTATACACTTGAAACTTGACTTTGGGTATATACAAATGTATAGGATTGTACACTTGAAACACTTGAAACCTATGTAATGTTATTAACCAATATCACTACAATAAATTTAACATTTTTTAAAAAATTAAATAGAATAACTGCATGTGCATTTTTCATGTCAGAGTAACATTTTACATAATTCAATAGCAGGGCTTTTTTCTTAATTATCATCATATCAACAATATTATTGCAACCTAGCAAATAATCATACCCCACCGATTCTGTAAGTCCTCAAATTTTCATACTAATGATTAAGTAGCACTTTGATAATACATGCAGACTTTATTTTTTATGGTATTTTTCTTATCAGGTCATTGATAGCAGAGTTTGAGCTCTAATTCAAAATGGCCCTTCAAAAATGAAAATTAAGAACTTTTGAAGAGACAAATAAGTCTTCCCTACATTTTGTTTTACATGTCTTTAAGAATAATATAGTTTCTTGAAATGTAACTTAATCAAAATTAAGACATTTACATTTTATGTAGTAGAGTGAGATGTCCTAACTCTAATAATAAACTTAAATGTGTCAAGTCATAGAATTTGACAGAATCTCTTCTCCAAAAACAGATAAGCTACAGATAAATAGTCTTGCTCATGTGTTCCAATAAATGATTGCTAAAAATAATAAAGTTTTATATTCTTTTTCCAAAATCACTATATAACATCAATAGCCTTTTCTAATTAGTAAGGATTATTGTAACTTTTTTCAACATGTTTACTACACATACATTAATGTGTAGTAACTTTTTTTAAAGTTCACAGTGTAGAAAACACTGAATTATATAAAAATTGATTAAAATACATTAGGTATATCAAATTTGTGGTTACCTATAATCCAAAAAGCACCAAATTTCTGTAAAACGTCTACACTCTAAAGTAGTTTTTGAAAAGCAACCCTTCTGTGAGCAATAATAGTGTTTAAAAAGCAATCAAACATTACATTCTCATATATCTTAAGTAATTAATTTTCTGAGTATAAGTAAAGGCATGCTCTGACTGTCCAGGGAATCTACAAAATTAAATTGAGCTTCTATTATGTGTTAGATGCTAGGAATAGAATAGTGGACCAAATCTTGTGGAGTTTATATTCCAATGTGAGAGACTGACATTAAATAAATGCCAGGTGCACAATAGTATAGTTTGAGAGCTTAAGAAGTCATTAATATCAACCCTGCACCCTTAGAAACACATGCATTTAAGAATATCATTTTTAGTCTGACTTCTCTACCAAACCGTAGACTCATATCAAACTGCGAATACAAATCTCCATTTGAATGTCAAACAGACCTTTTTTTACTGCATACATCTAAAACTAAATTTTGTCTTCTCCGCAATTCTTTCTTACCCACAACTTGTCTCATCAGTGCTGATGTACTAGGCACCGTACTTGCTGCCAAGGTCCCTCATCAGCACTGAGGTGGTCATTACCCTAGATGCCAGGAGTGTTGGCTGCTTAGACATCACAGTTGAGTTGTTCTCCTAACATTTCCTGATTTGAATGGACAGCAACTGATGTGCCAAGATTATGCCCCATTTCCAGAAGTAGTTTATGTTCAATGACTATTCAGTGCAGGGGTATACAGAGGCCCAACCCTCTCACCTGATATTCAGAAAATTCGGAGAGTCCGTTTTAGCTCCAGAGTTTCTAAAAGCATCAAGGCCTCCATTGTAACTGAGTCACACTTCAACGTCTATCTCCATTCTCTTCCCTTTTTCTTTACAGTAGTTTGTCTTCCATGAGAAACCATCTAGATAAAATCACCATTCAGATTCTGTTTCCTGGAAAGTTTGACTGAAGAGAGTTGGTCTTAAATGTGGTTCTAGAAAACAGACTTTAAATTGGGATTTTTGAGCTGAATCACCAACTGGCTGACTGGCATGAAAATGCTATTCACTGGTGCCAGATAGTACTGACAGTCTCTGGCAAACTCTAGTGGTGTTATTGTTATACATTTCACAGATGTATAATATAATCTTAGTAAAATGAACATAGTTTTGTATATAATACATTAAGCATTTGAGAGGTTAGATAAACTACTAATTATATAGGACAATGAATGCATTAGAGAAAAACAATGAAGGGATAAAGGTAATTAATCAGTAATTAAAGATGATATGTGTAAACTAATAAGGGCTTTCTCAATAATGAGGTCATCTTCCCTGGAGCTAAAGAACAGATGAAGCTGAGGATGGGGCACAGGATGTAATTATAATGGTAGCAGAGTTCCAGGGAAGGTTTAATTCTCAATCCAATCCCCTCCTGTAGAAGAAGGGACTCTGAGACTTTGGATATACATCTGGCTCAATGCACTTGAAAATCTGCAGATGTGACTCAATTTCCATCTCTTGTCTAAAGATGATGCAGAAGAGATCTCTTCCTTGCAAGACAACACATGCACCCCTGAGAATATACCCCTTCTTCCCTTCTTGGTCACTAGACCAATAACTATGATCATGTCACAATATATCTCAAGAAGTGCCAAGGTTTCCTTGGTAAGAGGATTATACCTAGAAAGAGTATATAAAAGTACATAAGTGTATAAGTCAACATGTATAGCAAGCAGAAGCTTGCTGCATATTTATGGGAATAGATTCTGAATATGATGGGCCTAGGGGAAGAGAACATAAAGTTGGACAAAGGAGAGTTTATCAGTATGGGAGCACTCTTTCACAATTCAGTATTTCATTCTGTGGCAAGGAAAATGAAAGTAATATGCTTCTGCAAGGTTGGGACTTGGAAGCTGAAAGCTTGCGGAAAGTGATGGCCAACCTTAAATGAGGTAGAATGCCAGTATGGCTGTGGCAACTGTAGAGAAAACAACCAAATGCCTCAGAGAAGTAGGCATGTGATAGTGTAGATACTATATAACACCGGAAAATTTTAGCCAAGTGTATTCTATGGAAGGTCCTAGAATATACTATTTTCCAAAGCAATAAGGCTCATCCTTATAGATAATAGCATCTCTGGAAAAGATGTTATGATTGAACTGGGCTCACTGATGCACTGTCATGATAGGATCCTGAATTACTTTGAAACCAAGTGGTAATACATGGCCTTCAAAGCAACACAGGCACAACGATGATAAAGAATAAAACGTTTGAAGGCAGCAGGCAGGCCTGACTTCAGAGAAGTATGGGACAGTTAATAGAACATAGAGTTAGATAGATGGGTAGCCAACAAGTATATCTCTACAGTAGCATAACAAAAAGAAAGGATGCATAGTTGAGATGTTGAAGGAAGCTGACTCAATATAAAGCCAATGGAACTATCGTATTCCTTATTTTTTCACCAGTCCCCATCCTATCAAATGAAGGGAAAAAATAGAAAACACCAGTGAACTATTACAACCGTAACCAATAATAACTCCAATCAAAGTAGCTATGGGAGATATAGAAAAAAATGAACAAAGATTGAGGTACATAGTAGGAGGTCACTGATCTTCCCAAAACCTTTTTTTTTTTTTCACTTCTCAGGAAGGACAATCAGAAGCAGTTCACAGCCACTGGGGACTGAAATTATAGTGCACAGTTACAGTTTTGCCCCAGGCTATGCTAACTTTTCTGCTCTCTCTTACTACAGTTCAAAGAGACCTAAACCACCTGGACATTCTATAGAATATTATATTGGCCGTATCTCCACTTTGTGAATGCTAGACTGTTGATAGGATCCAATGAGCTAGAAATGGCAAATAAATTGAAAGCCTAGTAAAACAGATGTCCTCCAAAGGAAGAGAGATAAACCCCAATAAGATCCAGTGGCCTGTTATTTCAGTGGAATGACAGGGAACAGTGATCTTTGGGCTGCTGAGAACATGACCTTCAGCCTAAAGGATGAATCATTGCATCTCACATACGCTAGCACTGAAGGACAAAGTGCAACACCAGATAGGCAACTTTGGGTTCTGAAAGCAGTCTATGTGTACTGGGTAATACTTCTCCAACTATTCACTGAGTGGCAAGAAAAGCTGTGATCTTGGAGCATGTTCCACAGCACATGAGATTTCTGCAATAGGTCAAGGTAATCCTGACACTTGGGTCATATTTATAGCATAGAGGTACGTCTGGTAGAAAAAGGTGCCGTTGGAGTTTATAGCAAACCCTAACAGGAGAATGACAAGCTGAGTAAAAATCTAAGTTCTTACAATGGCTTAGGAACTTTTGCAGGATCTGTCCTCTGCCCTCTCTCTGACCTCATTTTCTGTTATTCCCCCAACACTATTCACTCCAGTCACACTCACCTCTGTGCTGTTCCAGAAATGCTCCCACAACAGGGCTTTGGCTAATTCCCTGCTGCCCTGAGGGCTCTTCTCTCAGATGTCTGCACGACTGGTTACCTCACTGCTTTTAAACACTGGCTCCATGTCACCTTGTTAATAAGGTGCATCTTGTATTGCAACCTGATCTCTTGCTCCATGTCTCTTACACCCAGTTCTCCCAACCTCTATTATTATCCACTATTTTTCTTTCTTTTTTTTAAATAGCACATTGCAGTTCTAATATTCTTGATCGTTTATTCATTTTTAGGTATTTTTACCTGTTTTTGTTTGTTTGTTTGTTTTGCCTCTCTTCACTTCCAGAATATAAGGCAGAGATCTTTGTTTAATTTATTAATCAGTCTCAAGTGCCTAGAACAATTCCTGGCATTGAGTAGATACTCAGCACATTTTACATAATGAGTTGGGAGAAGAGAACAATCACCATTTGATTAAAATAGCTTTTGAAATAATAGTCTTCTACTTCAGCAAAGTATTGAAGACAGGGTTAAAAATAGTACAGATATCTGAATAATTCCTAGGGGAATTTATTAACCAGAGTAGAAATAAACACTTCACACCTGTGTGAAGTTGTTATTGTTGATAAAACAATACACTAAATTAATCCATCCTCTGAAACCTCATTAACATCTAGAGTTTCTTCTCTGTCTATAGCACAACATAAACATTATTGCTCATAATGATAACGTAAGATTCATAAAGGAAATACGGCTAAAATACATTTCACGGGTACTCTTTAAAAGTTTGGAGAAGGTAATGCATTTATTCATTAAAATTCATTGTGTATAATCAGAAACAGCTTTAATGATAAAAAGTATCAATGGTTAATTTCTGTTATTTAGAAAATACTAATGTAGATTAGCACTCTTAACATTGGTTCTAAATAACAGAAGAGATGCATATTGTCACACTGTAAAATGTCAATTGTTAGTGTGTAGTTTTTCCAGTGTGTGGATTCTGTGGATTGTATACCATCTGTTTCAAATCACAGAGCAACTGCTTTCCACCACAGAACATTTCTGATGTCAGATTCTGTCTTCATCTCTAACCTCTGCCTACTCAAGAACTCCCCCATGTGTAGGTTACCACCTGCACATTCTGGAATTAGCAAGAGTCTAAGACTAATTCAGTCCCAGCAGAATCCACAAGAGATATTTCCATCCTAAGGCAATAACTAAATAAATCATAAATTAGCCCTAGATGGGGTCTTAGATATAATCTAAGTAAATCTAATCTTATGCCATATAAATGGAGCCCTAACTGGGCAGCTTTTAGTACCAAAGAAGGGCTGAACTCTACAAGTCTCCTTTAATCAGAACATCTCTGCTTTATTTATATTTCCTTGGGTTCCACTTGAGGCATTTTTTTCCTCAACAACAGTTACCAAAATTATTTTTAAAAAATTGAGAACACTACCAAGTTTTATTCTTTACAGATAAAGAACCAAAATTCCAGAGTGGCGAGAGCCCCCATACCTCAGGAACACCATGTTCTTTTGTTTAATTGATGCATTAAACAATTTTTTTAAAATACTTGAGTCTAAGTATTGGAAAGGTTCTGTAAATTTCCTAAGGTTAATGATACAGAGCCAATGAAAGTGGTGGAAAGGTCTCTGCAATTCAAAATTTTAAAAGGTAAAATCAAGGAAGTTTCGTGTTGTGAAAGCCAAAACCAAGGAGTACTTGCAAAGCCTTAAGGGTCAATATAAGTGGAGCTGTTAAGACATACAGGCTAGTCCAAAATCTACATTTCCGGTTCTGAATTTTCTTTAAAACTCCAACTGTCTCCTTGACCTCTCCATTGGATATATACGTGAATGATCTAACGTTAATGCACCTCATCCAAGAAAACCTTTATTTTTCTCCTTTAAATCCCCCTCTCTCTGCCTTTCCCAGCTCTGTAATTAAACTGTAGACCCAGAAGCTCAAGCCAAATATCTAGCGTTTATCCTGATTTCCCTTTTTTTTAAAATCAGTTCCCTTTTAATATGTAAGTGAGCCCTGTCAATAATATCCCCAAATATATCCCCAATATTTTAATTTTCTCCATTTTTATTCACCTAAATCTACTTCAGAACCACCACCTTTCTGCAATCGAACACTGCACAAGCCTTCAGTGGCCATCATTGCTTTTATTCTGCCCTGTATTCTGTCCCTTATTCTTTACATGGTAAGTACGTCTAAGTAAGCAGTTATTCATATTTACATCATTTTATTTGAATGTATTGGAGCATACTCACCATTATTTGGAATTTGTTAGTATTTACTTATATGTTTATTTAATGTTTGCCTGCTGGTATCATTTAGGTTACAGGGTCCAGGTCTGTCTCATTCTCACTAGGACATGTAGCTGCTCAATAACTCTTTGTTGAATAAATAAATAACAAAAAATCAAGTTATATGATGCTGTAACTATGGCTTGAGGTTTTTAAAGTCCTATTTTTTAATTCTTCTGTAAACATGAGAGTCTTTCTTAACGTGACCAAGTTCACCAATCACAACATGACATGTGTAAGGTCTAAAATATCGCAAGATAGTTTGTCCCCGGCCCTGGTCGGTTGTGCGGGTGGCAGCCACTTGATGTGTTCCTTTCACACCGATGTTTCTCTCTCTCTCTGTTCCTCGCTCTCCCTCCCACTCTACCTGAACAAAAAATGGAAAAATGTCCTCGGGTGAGGATAAAAAAATAAATACATAAATAAATAAAATAAAATAAAATAAAATAAAATAAAATATTGCAAGATAGATTACCATTTGTTTTTAGCCAAAAAGTGACAGATTATACAGACACTGATGACTAATGCTATTTTTCCTTACTTATTTTTTACAGAAAGATAATCTCTCCCAGTGACTGCCTTATTCTTTCTCAAATTTCTTTTTGAAAGGGGCAATACATGATGTAGTAATATAATATCATGTATATTTGCATTAAGAAAACACATCTTTTGGTTGTGCTTTGATTATTTTTTTAAATTATGTTGTATAAAATTTAGAAGTAATTTTATTTTATTTAAATAGCACATCTAATGATGCCATGAGGATTCACTGCTGATATTGGCACTTGGGACCTAAGCCATTAGTCATTTGGGGGAATATGTATGTGCAGAGTTAAGAAAAAAAGCTTAAAATTAAAAATGGTTTTTGTTTATGACTTGGAAAAATCCAATCTGCTAAAATCCAATCTGCTACATTCTAAAGATTATTTTATTCAATTGACCATACTGGTTCTAGGGGTTAAATCATCTGCTCAAGATCTCACAGCTGTCTGGAGATGTACCTGGAACCAGAATTAAGAATCTCAATTACAGTCCAGTACTTCAACCTTACCAATATGGCTCAGTGGTTTAGTGTTGACCCATGCACCAAGAGGTTGCCAGTTTGATTCCCCATCAGGGCACATGTCCAGGTAGTGGGCCTGATCCCCAGTGGGGGCCATGCAAGAGGAGGCCAATTTTTATTCTCCCTCATTGATGTTTTTATCTCTCCCTCTCTCTTCCCCTCTCTTTCTAATATCAATAAAGAAAAAAAAGGAAGTGAAACAATTATTTTACAAAAGAAACAGTGTAACCCAATGTTGTCATTCATATACTTCTGGTCTCAAAGTCGAGACTCAAAGCCATAATCCATCCTACCCTACCTTCACTCGTTATTCTGAGCTAGATTTACATCAATGTAAATCAATGGGCAGTCTTTGGTACACTATTGACAGTTCTCCAAATTAATACAATAATTTAGAAAACTATCAATGTGAATTTTCATTTAAGATGTCAAAAAATGTGTAAGTTCTATAAACTAAAATAGATGATTCTAGGCACTTAAGGCATGCAAATATTCTGAACTACTAGGAGCAAAGTTTGCCCAATATTTATCTAAAAATAATTTATATAAAATATTGGAAAGAATATTAATGTCCAACATCTGCCAAATGTCAACTACATTATAAAACATCTAAAATAATGTGAATAAGGAATATTTAATCATATAGGAATCTAGTCTAGTGGATAAAAGTACAGGTCTCTAATTTATTTATTTATTTTTAATTTTTTAAATTTCTCACCCAAGGATATGTTTATTATTTTGAGACAGAGAAAGGCATCAATGTAAGAGAGAAACATTGATCTGTTGTCTCCCATAGGCACCCTGACTGGGAATCAAACCCACAACCTAAGTATGTGCCCTGACAGGGAACCAAACCTGCAACATTTTTGGTGTATGGGATGATGCTCTGAACAACTGAGGAGCCCGACCAAGGGAATGCAGGTCTTTTAGACTCCAGGGGTTCTTCTGATGGCAGCAGTGCCCAGGGAGGCCAAGAGAGGCCTAAACTTTATACCGGGGTTCAGGTTCATGTCACTGCCTATGAAAGGGTTAGAGAGCAGGACAGAAAGTTTTAGCAAAGCACGGTAAATGTATTAAAGTGATAGTACGCACTTGAGAAGTGAGAGTGGGTCACTTAGGAGAATGAGACAACCCAAAGTGGTCTTGGTGGAAGGTTTTTATTAAACATAGACAGGGGTGAATAGTGTGGTTCTAGCCTTCTAACACTGATGGGGTGGCTGTCGCTGGGGCTTGTCTTCATCCCTCCTCTCCAGATAGCAATTTATGTTTTGTTCTGCCTGGAACTATCATAGCAATTTGAAATGATGGTATAAGGAGACCCAAAATTGTAATGCAAATTTATTTTTTATGTCAATATGGCTGCTGAATCTGATTGAGACGTGTTTGGTGTATCTCAATGTCAGGATATTAGGGAAGAGGAAACAAGGGAACCAGCGGTCAGTGAAGGTCTCATCTGCAAAGTTCCAGCCGAGGGGGAGAGGGATAAGATAGAGCTTGAGGCCCTTGTTACTTATGCTGACTTTCCTGCCTCACTCCAGCAGACTACTCCTGCAAAATATCTCCCATAAACTCCTAATCAATAAGTGGTCTTGGACAAGTTATTCTTTCTTTGCCTTTTTTCCCTCAGCCATTAAATGGGGGTAATAAATGCCTCCCAGGCTGTTGTAAACACAAATGAATGCACATTAATCTCTTGAACAGTGTTTATAAGGTACTTACTGCTAAAAGAGAAGAGCTGTTATGAGTATTTTATTATAACTCTAATTAAAGTAGTATCTTAATGAGAGAAATAAGGATAAAGAGATTAAAGTAATCACTACAGTGTCAACTATACCTAAAAGGTTTTTCCCTTATATACCAACATGACTTTCTTCCTCTCCACCTTCAGATTTGTAATAAAATGTACATTTTCCATGAAAGAGTTTCTGACTACTTAATTTTTCAAATCTCTACTTCCTCTTACGCAACGCCCCAACTTCCTTCCAAAATCCCTCTTATTTTTCTCTTTAGCACGTATCACCATTTTCCAAACCATATGCTGCCTTGGTTTCGGTCACAGTTCCCCACCAGAGAAAGCTCCTGTGGGCACTGATAGTTAAGGCACCACTTTGTGCCGACTGGCTGGACTGACTGTTTACTCTCCACAGAAGTGTTTCGAACTGTGATTAGAATATGATTTCTTTAAATCTTATTCAAATTTTTATACTGGGCTTTAAAGTACTTAGGAGTATTTATTTTAGCTCCTTCTATGGTGTTTAATTTTATAGACAAAGAATAATTTGTAAACTCTATTAGTGATAAGTTTGTAAAGTTAAATTGATCCGTTTGCTCTTCAGAAATGCATCAAAGACCTCTGGTTTGGTACTCTTGAAAGACAAACTATAAAACAGCAAAAGTCCCATACTAAAAAATACAATCGTTACTTTTTCTGTTATCACTGAAAAGTTTTTAATTTTTTTTGGTAAGACACTGAGTAAAATGCTGATCAGAAATTACATTGTTTTACAAAAATGTTGAATTCAAATCCAAAGATGCCTGATTTTACTTGTAAGTTAGGTTCCAAAATAAATAGAAATGGCAGATGTATTCAAAAAATTTCTTTATCACACTGTTTAGATATAAGATACTTATAATGGATACACCTGGATTATTTCCTAGAAATGTTGGAAATGATTCAGATCTCTGGATATGAATCAATGGAATAATAATGAACTGAGTAAAGTTAAAATAATAAAATTTAAATTTCTGCTAAATTACATGATGTTCAAATGATAAAGTTTTATAATTCATTTTATATAAATAATTGAAAAAATCTTTTTATAAAACTATATAATGTTTGATTTTTATTACCAAATTCTTATAATTGATCAACAAAAGTTGTTTCTGGTGTGGCTTATTATATTAATGCTTACTTATACACTATGTTTCCACAGATTTCTCTTGTAATTGATAGGGCCTTTCCTTGGAGACCAAAAAAAAAAAAAAAAAAAAAAAAGGTATATTCAATATTAAAGTATTTTAATATAACTTCGTTTATAGTTTCATTGAGGTTAGTTTAGTATATAGTCGTTTAGTATATTTAAAGTGTTACTTAAAGAAGTCTATTATATTTTAAGGTATTTGCTCTAGCTAAAATTAATTTTAAAAGCTATACTTCCAAAGGTTGTGAAATTTGCATTATTAGACACTAAAAACATAGGTTCTGATTTCATTATGTAATGCTATAAAACTTTTAAAAACAGAATTGCCATGTTAGTAGCCAAGTTCCTTTATAACATATTAATTTGAAAAGCCACATAAATTGTACACTTGCAACTTGGCACCTTAGAGTTTCTCTTCCAATCCAAATACTGTTACCCAGAGTGTTCCATATAGATTTAAAAACTCATAAATATTTTAAAACTCAACTGGTGGTCCCTGCATCTTCAAATGGTTCCATTCCCCATTTATTAAAATTATAGTGAAGGTAATTCACTTAGAAAAGAGTAATTAATAAATAAGGTTAAGACCTCACAATATGCCAGATACTATGCTAGGAATATTACATACATTATCAGTTTTAACCTTCACAAGAAACCTTAGAGGTACTAAATGTATTCTAGTTATACAGATGACTGAAGTAAAGGCAACTCACTTCATACAGGCTGCTGCAAAACAGCCTCGGTTATTGATTAGTTCATTGCTTTCAGTGTTTCTGTTGTTAAGAAAAATAACAGTAAAAGTGATGAAATGCCAGGCACTAGGCAATGTGGTTTACACATGTATGTTATTTATTTACTCCAATAACCTCAACAAATAAGTGCTATTATTATCCTCATTTTATAGAGAATAGAACTGAAGCTACAGAAGGCCACATACATTTCCCAAGGTCTCACCGAGAGGAAATGGAAGTGGGCGAGCTCCCTTCAGCAACCTGAAGCCAAAAATGCAGCTGGTGGGTCTACCTCCCTTACAAGCCATGGAGATTCGTGGCTAATTCAGAAGATCCAGCTACATGGACCTGATAGTCCAGGACTTCTTTTAGCTGTATGACCAGAGGAATGCCACTTTCTTCATATTTACCAAGAAAAGGAAGAATCCATTCCTCGAAAGATTGTTGTGAGGGTTAAGTAAGGAATTCATTTCAGGCACTTAGCACACCGTCACTGAGAAACCGCCCTCTTACCTTTGACTAGCAGAGGAGAAATAAGAATGCTTTTCTTGTCATGGTGAAGCGTTCAGTTTTCCCACAGATTTTTTTCTAAATGGACTGGGCTTAGAGTTATTTAATTGTTTAGAAGGCATACACCCACTGGGGCACAACACAAAGAATAATAAAACAAAACCACAAAGCAGTAAGATTGCAGGTCATCTCAAAATGATTGCAATACCAACCATCTGGCGTTGGGATTTCTTTACTAAAGAATGTATCTCAAATAATATCTGGCGTTGGGATTTCTTTACTAAAGAATGTATCTCAAATAATATCTCAGCTGTATTTTGTAATTAGAAAACCTGTTTTTAGTAATATGATTATCTAAGTGTAATTGAAAGTTGAACTTATTGGCTTATTACTTTATATGACAATTCTCCATATAAAATAGACTATAAACAGCAAATGACTGAATTTCAAACATCCACAATTAGTTGAGTTTTTGAGATTAAAAAAAAAAAACAAAAAAACCTTAGGTATAGTTTAACTTATCTTTAGTCTACCATATTTAACATTTAAGCCTTTTTATAAACTGTGTAAAGCAGAGGAAACTAAATTATGAGTTTCTGAAAAAACAAAGTATTTCAAATAACCTGATATATTTGACACTATACTTCTTTTGCTAAGGAATTAACTAAACCTTTACTGAAAACTAAGCACTCTGTTAGGCAACAGGTATCACAGAATATTTATCATGTTATTTTGGCTAAGTTAGTCTTTATTCTCAAAACAAGTAACCAAACAATATAAAAACTCTTCTGTTGTTTATCTGATATGTATTGTCCATTTTGTGTTTTACAGTTCAAATCACATTTTCATAGCAATGGAAATTTTAGTGAAAATTCTGTAAATATTGCGTTCTTACTAGAACAAGACATTTTTTTCCAGGTCCTGAGGGGATAGAAAGATAAATAAGGCTCGGTTTGTGACTTCTAAGTTTTTATCATGCTATTTTTTTTGGATTGCTGGTTATATGCTGTGATGAAATGATAAAATAAAAATCAGACTATAAGGAGAATAAAGTCATATCATGACAATTCTTCCATATTGTGATTAAGATTTTGAATTTATCTATACCATCAGAAGATTAAGCATCAGACAGGCCAGGTCTGAATTTACGTACTTCCATCTGGTTAACAGTAAAGTATTGATAAAGTCACTGAAAGATACTCTAAGATAATAAGTTATTCTAAGCCTTAGATCAAAATGGAGATAATATTGACTTTATTTCAGGTATTTTCCGAGCATTCTTCTCTCATTGTCTTTTGGAACTTCCCACATTTCTCTAATGTGAGATTCCTTCATCTGTTCACCTTATTAACTCCTACTCTTCTTTTTGGTGTCAATGAAAACTTTACATATTCAGAAGATTTTATGCATGACATTACATTTATGGCAGATCAGTTTCCCTTTATTCAAATATTTTTTTCTTTATTGATTTTAGTGAGAGAGGAAGAGAGAGGGAGAGAGATAGAAACATCGATGAGAGAGAACATTGATTGGCACCTCCTGTATTCCCCTCACTGGGGATTGGGCCCACAACCTGGGCATGTGCCCTGACTGGGAATTGAACCAGAGTTTTCAAATCAAAATTGTGTGAAAACAACATACATTTGTACTAGGGCTTCAAGTGCTAACAATTCTGTTTTCATTTTCTAAATATTTGTTGTGTATCTCCTATGTGCAAGTAAGTAAAAGGACAAGATGCTGGAAAAATTTTAAAGGGGAATTTATCTGGCCTGGCCGGTGTGGCTTAGTGGTTGAGCATCCACCCATGCACCAAGAGGTCACTATTTTTATACAATAGTAAAAATGATAATTTTCAAAAACTGAGCAAGCCATCAAAAACATTTTTTCCTTCAGTGAATTGTTATTGAACATCTTTGCTCCATTTGGATAACGTGTAAAGAAAGTAGTATGCCGAAAGAAACTTAACCAGGAATAGAGTTTAACCCTGAATCCACACTTTAGAAAAAAATAAAAAAGGAAATATAGCCCTGGCCGGTTTGGCTCAGCGGTTAGAGCATTGGCCTGCAGTCCAGAGAGACCCGGGTTCGATTCTCACTAAGGGCATGTACCTAGGTTGCAGTTTGTCCCCGGCCCTGGTTGGGTGGTGCGGGTGGTAACCACTGGATGTGTCCCTTTCACGTAGATGTTTCTCTCTCTCTTCCTCTCTCTCCCTCCCACTCTATTCAAACAAAAAATGAAAAAATGTCCTCGGGTAAGGATGAAAAAAAAAGGAAATATAACAACATATTACATCTTAGATTTAAGTATACAGAATAACACTTGGAAAACATCCAAAAAGTTTTGAAGAGAAAGTGAGCTGATGAAATGAGAAAATTCATATTTCCTATGATTACCAAACATAAAGTCTGCTATGAAATGTTCATCATTCAAACAGGCTTCCCCTTGGTCTTTAAATGAACTAAATTGAATATTGGTCAGGGGAAGAA
Organism: Molossus molossus; assembly: GCF_014108415.1. Lineage (NCBI taxonomy): Eukaryota > Metazoa > Chordata > Mammalia > Chiroptera > Molossidae > Molossus > Molossus molossus. Next base: position 80,846,594 of record NW_023425345.1, read on the forward strand.
TAAAAACAGCACTGATCATTCTCTGTATATTAGGTCACCTTGTCATTATTAGGTGTCCTTGAAAAACACTGCTTTTGAAAGTCCCCAGCATGCATCTCTTAAAATCAAGAAATTGAACTTGCCAGATTAAAGGCGAATCATTTCTCTGTGCATTTATTATCCAGTCTCTGAAACATTAAGGTGCATAAGTACATTTTAATCATAAAATTAACCCCACAAATATTTAATCATTAAACTACTATAAAAAGGATCAATCAAATTATCTGTAGAACTCATTTTATTTATGTGTCCTTCACTCAGAAAATATAATTAAAGACTGAATGTTCTTGAATTTACTGTGGAAGATTTTACATGAAAGCTATTTATTATAAAAACTTGTTTTGACAGGTGACAAATAAGTTGAATGTTACAGTGATTTTAATGTGATGATGTGACTATTTGATTGCTTTTAAATCACTGCAAAATTATTCCGGTTTGGCTAATTTATAATCAACTACTGAAACCATACAGAGGTAATCGGGCTCCTTGTCTGTAGAAATAGAATAATGAGTTCATGGACCAAGAGTAAGCGATAGGAAAGTTTATTTGAAAAATAGACAGACTCCCCACAGCTGGGAGGGGACCCAAGTGGGCTGCCGGTGGGACTCTTGTCTAGGAGTAAATACCTTGTGAGCCTCTGATTAGTCCTCTCTAGGAATTCTGCCTTGGCAACATCCATACATTTTAAAGGTTGTGTTTCCCACCTGACTGGGTTCAGCCCTTCCTCATCTATAGGGCCTTAGTGACTTCCCTTTTTATGATAATTCCAACTTCTCCCAGGCTACTAGTGAGGAGGAGGCGAAATTTCTTATGCTTGCTTTCTCATTCAATTTTACAAACGTGGAGCCCTCCACTGTGTGTAAGAACCCTGGCTTATCCGACCAGTTTCTACTGATCAGCATTTATTTTGTTTCTACTCTTTTGCTCTTACAAAGAGTTCCACTGAACAGCTTCATGCATACACCATTTGGTCTTTTTACCACTGCATCTATGGAATCTGTTCTTAGAAGTGGGGTGCTGCCCTGGCTGGTTTGGCTCAGCAGTCAGAGTGTTGGTCTGGGGAACCAAAGAGTTGCAGATTCAATTCTGGTCAAGGGCATGTACCTTGGTTGCGGTTCGGTCCCTGGCCCAGGTGGGGTCATGCAGGAGGCAACCAGTCAATGTGTCTCTCTCACATCGATGTTTCTCTCTCTCTCTTTTTCCCTCTTTCTCTCCCTCCCACTCTACCTTAAAATAAAAAATAAAAAAATTTCCGCAGGTGAGGATTTAAAAAAAAAAAGTAGGATGCTGAGTCATAGGGAAAATACACAGATAATTTTGCTAGCTAATCCCAAATTCTTCTCAATGGGGCCAACACAGTTATGCATTTCCACTAGCAATGTATTCTCCACAGCTTTCCCAACAGAACATGCATTTTCTCTTTATGGATTTGCATATTCTGGCTATTTTATATCTCTGACCTTTTCATGACGGGCTTTTTTTCACATAAGTTTCAAGGTTCATCTACAATTGTAGCATGTGTCCGTACTTTATTTATTTTTATTGACTGAGTAAAAATCTACTGAATGTATATACCACATTTTATTTATCCATTCATCTCTTAATAAACATTTGGGTTGTTTCCATCTATTGACTCTTATGAATAGTGCTGTTACAAACATTCTTGTACCAAGTATTTGTTTTAGTGTCCTTTGAATTCTTTTGGATCTATACCTAGGAGTGGAATTACTGGGTCATATAACAGTTCCATTTCACATTTTGAGGAACTGCCAAACTGCTTTCATAGTGCTGCATGGTTTTATATTCCCACCAGAAATGTATGAGGGTTCCAAATTATTCACATCCTCACCAACACTTGTTATTTCCCTCATAAAGTGTGTGAAGATTAGAAGGCAAGAAATAAAACTCTCTATTTGCAGATAACAAGATTCTTCATATAGATAATCCTAAGGAAGCTGCAAAAATGGCTAGAACTGATAATTTAGCAAGATCACACAAGAGGTTAACTTATAACAATCCATTTTAAATAATTTACTTTCCTTATTGATTTCAGAGAGAGAGGAAGCGAGAAGGAGAGAGAGAGATAGAAACATTGATGAGAGAAAACGTCAACTGGCCACCTCTTGCATGACCCCACTGGGGATTGGGCAGCAACCTAGGCATGTGCCCTGACTAGGACTGAAACAGAGACCTCTTGGTGCCTGGGTCGATGCTCAACCACTGAGCACACCAGCCAGGCATAATAATTCATTTTTATACTCTAGCATCACAATATTGAAAATTATATTTGAACATGTCCACTTTTAATAGCATTGTACACAAAAGAAATTCTTTGAAATATATTTAATAAAAGTCATGAAAGACCTCTAAAAGAGGACATGTGGGCTTGAAAGTAAGCAGGGTAGAGGCTACAAAGTTTATTTGTATCATTACGTTTAAAACTGTGCATCAGTGTGATAAATATGTTTTAGAGAAAAAATGAAATATTTAGGGAACCTTTCTAGCATATAGTAAGTTATTATCCCTCTAGCTAAAATTAAGTATTATTTTGAATTAATATTTTATCAGGATCACAGTACCTTAGTAAGATCAAAAGCCTGTGCCTATATTGTAACAAAATTACTTAAATCTGCAACTTTCCACATTTAGATATAATTTTTTTTTTTTTATAAATAAGTCAGACCATGTCACTTTCTTGCTCAAACCCTTCTAATATAATTGCGTTTAATATAAATTAAATTATAAACTTTCCTATGGCCAACATGGTCTACTCCATGCCTGCATGATGTAGTTCAGGCCGTTGCTGCTTTCCATAAGCTACTCTGTGTGTTCTGGCTTTATTTACTGTTCCTTGAAAATAACAAGTATATCTCCACTTATTTCCCCACCCTGTTTATTTTCAGACTAGGAATCGTTTTTCCATAGGTTGTCACCCACTGTCAGGTCTCTGCTCAAATATTATTCCCTCAGAGATACCTATCTTAATCATTCCCTTAAAATGGCATTTTTTTCATTTCTATTATCTATATTTCTCAATTTTTTAAATAAAATTATGACCCTGACAATAAATAATACGTAGAATATATAACATATTGCTCGTCATATATATACATATATATACATATATATATTTTAATTATATGTATCCCCTAATAGAATATAAGCTATATTCCACTAAATTCTATAAGAACACATATATTGTTTCATTTGTTGCTATACTTCTACCACTTAGAAGTTTGCCATCAGCAGTCATTGAGAGAAAGAGATAAGTAAAGACAGTTTGTATCTCATTGCACAGACTCTCCAGTTAGGTTTCTTTTATGATTAAATCTGTTAATCCCAGATCAATTCTAAAGAATAGAAGATTAGCTCTCAGCCCTGTGAAAAATCCAGTACTTCATGCCTCATGTTGCCAGGTCAGTCCAGTCTCACAGGGTCTCTTTCAGGACTCTCAATACTTTACCCTTGTGCATGTGTGCACATGTACATGTACACACACACACACACACACACACACAATTTTTCACAAACTATCATTAGAGTTTTACAATGTGCTTTAACAATAACAAAGACCACTTTCCCCAAGGGAAATGTAATTTCTTTATAAACATTAGAAGTTATTTCTGGCCCGATTCATTCTAGAAATTACACAATGTGTGACTTAAAGAGATTCCCTTTGCTATCGGTATAGTGTGATTACATGAGATTGCCAATGGTCACAATAATAACATATCTAACTCAATCAATTTTCCTGAGTAGTTTTATAATTCAGTTAGCTTTTATTGCATTTCATCACAGTTTTGCATTACTGCATAAATTCCTTAAGGCATTTCACACATTAATAGTTATTTCATCTCAAATTTTAATCTTGAATATCACTTTATTTGGGTTCCCGTGAAAATGGAATCCATCTGTAGGTTGAAATGACTTTGACAGAAAACAAGTGGTTGCCAAACATTTTGTAGAATTACACTCAGTGCCAATTTGGTTTTGGCGAATATTAATGGAAAATAAAGCACTAATGAACCCTTTTCCTAGAATAATATTTGATATTTATATAGTTTCTCTCATCAAAAGACATCAAACATACAACAAGTGAAAATCCCGTTAACCTTCCCAAAATCCTTGTAAGAAAAATAGAGGTCATGTATTTCTACTAGAATTTCATGCATTTTTCATTCTACCTTTCTAGGGTCAGAGGAAAAGTGTTTAAATAATGACCCACACAAAGGTGGAAAAGAAGCTCTCCCTCATCCACAGAACAATTATTTAAACCAGATTTGCTCAAACATTGGATTCAAATTAAATTTTGATAGGGTCCTTTAGAGCATTTCACACATGAAGACAGATGTTAATGATTATACGAGCCTTTGAAATGTATTGCAAATTGATTAAATCTAATATCGGTCAGGAAGTATTTTGTTACACATTTTACAGTCAAGTGTACTATAGTTCCTTGACGATATCTCAAATCATTTATTTTCATGAATAGCGTTTTTATTCGTTCATTCATTCATTGCTTTAAAATTTTATAAACAAAAATGTTTAGTTAAAAATTAATCTTGGAACTTGGATTCCTCTGCCCTGTTGCCTCCTTAGTGGCCAATAACTGGCTTCCTCTCCTACCCCCAGGATGTCCTCTATATTACAGTGATTCTCAATGTGTGGTCCACAGACCAGCAGCATCAGTATTAACTGGGCACTTGCTACAAAAGAAAAATTTCAAGCCACATAGTGAATTAGACTCTCTGGGAGTTAAACTCAACAATCTGTGTTTTGGACTGTGATTATGATTCATGTAAGTGTTTGAGAATTGTAGTTCTATATAATTTTTTTCTTACCAAACCCATGAGAACCTGATGCTAGAAGCATAGATTCATGTTTTCCAAAATATGTGGTGTATACAACATTTTATATGTTGCAGTGTTTAATGCAGCTATTTTTCTTATTTCTGAAAATTGTCTAGGCATTGCTTAATTGCCTGATTGACATTTTTAAAGTGATTATACAGACTGACTTGGGAACCGGCATTCAAAAGAAGACAAATTAAAAGATGGCAGCGGGCAGGACTGGAGGGAGGGTGAGTGTGTGAGAGAGTGAGCTAGTGTATGAGTGGATGTGAAGGTAGATGACCAAACTCATGCAGTGCAGAGACATGGAGCAGAAGGTTCTTGTGCTGTGGACAGGAGCTGCCAGCTACTCCGGTAAGCGGCTCTTCAGGGTGCTCCTCCCTGCACTGTGGGGAGATCCCACCATTTAGGAAGATCCCATGTCTTCCTTAGGAGGAGGCAGTGGAAGCAGCTAGAGCCCATCAAACTGAACCCACCAGTGCACCTGGCACCATCAGACCAGTGGACACCCTGTGTCAACACAGACCAGTGCACAGTAGTGGAGCTGCCAAGGTGCTGGTTGCAGAAGCCATAAATGGCCTGGAGCCCAGCACCATCCCCCACAGTAGTAGCCCAATCAGAGTCAAAGTATACCCCCAACAACAGAGGTTGAGGAGCAGACATCCATCCCCAGGCAACAGAAACACAGATCAGTGACTGAGACCCATCCCCAAAAACTACGGGGCAGCAGCACTCCCCAGATGCCAGCAGTGGGACCTGTGACTCCACAGAGGCCTGTGCTACCCAGCGGCCCACAAGAGTAGTGGGAAGCTAAAGCCTGAGAGGGACCAGTGCAATCCAGCTGCTCGTGGAACCTGCAGGGTGCTGGGGCACCAGAGAAGCCTGTTCGACTCAGCTGCCCACGGTACTGGCAGGGAGCATGGCTTCAACAGGGCCTGAGCTATATAGCTACAGGTGGCACCAGAGACCAGAGGGGCCTACATGACCCAGCAGCAGCACCTACCAGGACACACCAATACCAGTCCCCAGTAGTCAATCCCCCAGGGTCCATAGCAGGCAAGAGGCGACATGCAACACAACATTCTGGGAGGCACAGTAGCCTTATTTGATATACAGTGAGCTACATACACATCCAAACACCCCTCACAGGTCTAGAGCTACCAGATGGCTAAAATGGGGAGACAAAGAAACAACACCCAAAGGGAAAAAAAAAAGAGGAATCACTAGAAAAAGAACTACAGGAAATGGAACACAGAAACTTGTCAGATAAAGAATTCAAAGATTTTAAGGGTGCTCAAACAGTTTGGTGAGAACTACAAGCAACTTAATAAGAATTATGAAGAGCTCACTGGGAACTACCTCAGCTTAAAAAAAAAGAGGTAGAAGCTATGCATAAAAATCAAGAGGAAATAAAGAATGACATAGCTGTTATGAAAAATACCTTAGAAGGGTTCAATAGCAGATTAGAAGAAGCTGAAGACCGAATCAGTGACTTAGAAGACAAGGTAGAGAAAAACACCCAAATAGAGCAGCAAATGAAAAAAATTAAAAAGCAGTAGGAAAGTTTAAGGGAGCTGTGGGACAATACAAAATGTAACAACATTTGCATTATAGGGATACTGAAAGGAGAAGAATCAGATAGGAATACAGAACCTGTTTGAAGAAATAATGTCAAAAAATTTCCCTAAACTGGTAAAGGAAAAAGTCACACAAGTCCAGGAAACACAGAGAGTTCCAAGCAGGATGAGCCCCAGAAGACCCACAGCTAGACACATCATAATAAAAATGGCTAACATTAAAGACAAAGAAAGAATCTTAAAGGAAACAAGAGAGAGACAGCAAGTTACCTACAAGAGAGCTCCCATTAGACTGTCAGCAGATTTCTCAATAGAAATGATGCAGGCCAGAAGGGAGTGGTATGAAGTATACAAAGTAATGCAAGGCAAGGGTCTGAGTCCAAGACTGCTCTATCTAGCAAGGCTATCATTTAAAATTGAATGAGAGCCCTGGCTGGTTTGGCTCAGCAGTTAGAGCATTGGCTGAGGTCCAGAGAGACCTGGGTTCGGTTCCTGCTAATGGCGCGTACCTCGGTTGCAGTTTGTCCCCAGACCTGGTTGGGTCGTGTGGGTGGTGACCACTTGATGTGTCCCTTTCACGTCGATGTTTCTCTCTCTCTCTCTTCCATTCTATCTGAACAAAATATCAAAAAATGTCCTCGGGTGAGGATAAAAAAAATAAATAAAAAATAAAATAAAAATAAAATTGAAGGAGAAATAAAGAGCTTCACAGATAAAAAAACAAATAAACAAACAAAAAACTAAAGGAATTTACCACCACCAAACCAGCACTTCAAGAAATGCTGAAGGGACTGTTGTAAGAAGAATGAGGGGGGGGGGGGCACAGGCATAAAATTAAAATGGCAACTAATAAATATCTATCAATAATTACCTTAAATGTAAGTGGCTTAAATGCTCCAATCAAAAGACATAGAGTAGCTGATTGGGTAAGAAAACACAACCCATATATATACTGTCTACAAGAGACCCACCTCACAACAAAAGACTCACACAGGATGAAAGTGAAGGGATGGGAAAAAATTTTCCAAGCAAATGAAGATGAAAAAAAAGCTGGTGTAGCAATACTCATATCTGACAAAACAGACTTCAAAACAAGGGTCATAATAAGAGACAGAGAAGGTCACTACATAATGTTAAAAGGATCAATCCAACAAGAGGATATAACCCTAGTAAACATATATGCACCAAATATGGGAGCACCAAAATATATTTAAAAACTTCTGGAGGACTTCAAAGGAAAGTTCAATAGCAACATGATCATAGTGGGTAACATTAACACGCCACTGACACCACTGGATGGATCTTCTAGACAAAAATTAACAAGCACTTAGAGTCCTTATAAGACAAGCTAGATTGGTTGGACTTCATTGATATTTAGAGAACATTTCACCCCAAAGCTGCAGAATATACATTCTTCTCAAGTGCACATGGGTCGTTCTCAAAAATTGACCACATGTTAGGACACAAAGCAAGTCTCTACAAATTCAAGGAAATTGAAATAATATCAAGCATCTTCTCAGACCACAGTGGCATGAAACTAGAACTCAATTACAATATAAACACACAAAAACATTCAAACACTTAGACACTAAATAGCATGTTATTAAACAACAAATGCATTACTAAAAAGATCAAGAAAGAAATTAAAAACTTTCTGAAAAACCAATGAAAACAAACACACAATAACACAAAATCTATGGGACACAGCGAAAGTAGTCCTGAGAGGGAAGTTCATAGCACTACAGGCCTACCTCAAGAAACAAGAAAAATTCCTAATTGATGTTCTAACCCTACAACTTAAAGAACTAGAAAGTAAACAAACAAACAAACAAAAAACCCAGAGCTAGTACGAGGAAGGGAATATTACAGGTAAGAGCAGAAATAAACAACATAGAGACTTAAAAAAACAATTCAAAAGATCAATAAAACAAAAAGTTTATTCTTTGAAAAGATGAATAAAATCAATGGACCTTTAGCCAGACTCACCAAGAAACAAAAAGACAGAAACCAAATAAATTAAACCAGAAATGAAAGAGGAGAAGTAACAACTGACACCACAGAAATACAAAGGATCATTAAAAGGTACTATGAACAATTATATGCCAACAAATTGGACAATGTAGGAGAAATGGACAGATTTCTAGAAACACACAGCCTCCTAAAACTGAACCAGGAAGAGATAGAAAACTTAAACAGACCAATAACAACAAAGGAAATTGAAGATGTAATAATAAAAAAAAAAAAAACTCCCAGCAAACAAAAGCCCGGGCCTGGACAGTTCACAGGGACTTTTACCGAACATTCAAAGAAGATCTAATACCTACACTCCTCAAACTATTCCAAAAATTCCAAGAAGACAGAACACTTCCAAAGTCATTTTATGAGGCCAGCATAATCCTAATTCCAAAACCAGAAAAAGACACTACAAAGAAAGAAAACTACACACCAATATCCCTGGTGAACTTAGATGCCAAAATAATAGCAAATCAGATCTGGCAATACATCAAAAAAAAAAAAAATTATTCATCATGACCAAGTGTGTTTCATCCCAGGCATGCAAGGATGGTACAATATTTGCAAATCAATAAATGTGATACACCACATAAACAAAAGCAAAGGTAAAAACTATATGATTATATCAATAGATGGTTAAAAAGCATTTGACAAAATCCAGTACCCATTTCTGGTAAAAATGCTCAGCAATGTGGGAATAGAGGGATCATATCTCAACATAATAAAGGTCATATATGAAAAACCTATAGCCAATATCATACTCAATGGGCAAAAACTAAAAGCATTCCCTTAAGAATGGGAACAAGACAGGGATGCCCACTTATGCCACTCTTATTTAATATAGTACTGGAAGTCTTAGCCACAGAAATTAGACAGAAAGAAAAAATAAAAGGGATCCAAACTGGAAAGGGGAAAGTGAAACTGTCATTATTCTCAGATGACATGATACTATATGTAGAAAACCCCAAAGACTCCATCAAAAACTTACTACACTTAATAAATGAATTTGGCAAAGTAGCAGGATACAAAATTAACGTCAAGAAATCTATGGCATTCTTATACACCAATGATGAAATCACAGAAAGAGAAACTAAAAAACAATCCCATTTACTGTCGCAGTAAAAAAATTAAGATACCTAGTAATAAACTTAACCAAGGAAGCAAAGGACCTCTTCACATAAAACCACAGGTCATTGAAAAAAGAAATAGAAGAAGATATAAAAAAGCAGAAGCACATACCTTGTTCATAGATTGGATGAATTAACTTCATTAAAATGTTCATACTACCCAAAGCAATCTATAAATTCAATGTAATCCCCATCAAAATACCAATGGCATATTTCACAGAACTAGAACAAACACTTCAAAAGTTTATATGGAACCAAAAAGACCCCGAATGGCCACAGCAATCTTGAAAAAGAAGAACAAAGTAGGAGAAATCACATTACCAGATTTCAGGTTATACTACAAAGTTACTGTAATCAAAACAGCCTGGTACTGGCACAAGAACAGGCAGATAGATCAGTGGAACAGAATAGAGAATCCAGAAATAGAACCAAGACAATATGCTCAATTAATATTAGTCAAAGGTGGCAAGAGCATACAGTGGAGTCAAGACAGTCTCTTTAATAAATGATGTTGGGAAAATTGGACAGCTACATGCAAAAAAAAAAAAAAAAAATGAATCTAGAACACCAACTTACACCATACACAAGAATAAACTTAAAATGGATAAAATACTTAAATATAATTTGTGAATCCATAAAAATCCTAGAAGAAAATGCAGGCTACAGAATCTCAGACATCATACGCAGCAGAATTTTTACTGATACAACACCTAAGGCAAGAGAAACAAAGGAAAAAATGAACACGTAGGACTACATCAAACTCAAACGCTTCTGCACAGCAAAAGAAACAATCATCAAAACGGAAAGAGATGCCACTATATGGGCGACCATAATTGCCAATGTTGCATCAGGTAAGGGGTTAATTTCTAAAATACACAGAGTGCTCATACAACTCAACAAAATGAAGACAAAGAACCCAATTTAAAAATGGGCAGATAACTTAAATGGACACCTCACCAAAAAGGACATACTAATGGCCAAGAGACATATGAAGAAATGCTCAATATCACTAATCATCAGAGAGATACAAATTAAAACAACTATGAGGTATCACCTCATACCTGTCAGAATGGCCGCCATCAACAAATCATCAAACATCAACTGTTGGAGAGGGTGTGGAGAAAAGGGGACTCTAGTACACTGCTGGTGGGAATGCAGACTGGTGCAGCCACTGTGAAAAACACTATGGTGTTACCTCAAAAAGTTAAAAATTGAACTGCCATTGGACCCAGTGATCTCACTTCTAGAAATATACCCTAAGAAATCTGAAACACCAATCAGAAATAATATATGTACCCCCATGTTCGTAGCAGCATTATTTATAATAGTTAAGATCTGAAAACAACCCAAGTGTCCATTAGTAAATGAGTGGATTAAAAAGCTGTCATACATGTACACAATGGAATACTATGCAGTTGTAAGAAAAAAAAAAAAATCTTATTCTGTGAGATGGTATGGAAGGACCTGGAGAGTATTATGCTAAGCGAAACAAGCCAAGCAGAGAAAGACAAATATCAAATGATCTCACTTATTTGTGGAATATAGTGAACTAAACAAACTGATGAACATAATTAACCCAGAGACATAGAGGTGGGGTATAGACTGACAAGCCTCAGAGGAGTGGGAGTTAGGGGGGGGGTGGAGATAAACCATAGAACTTATATGATGTATGCATGAACAATGAACACAGACAACAAAGCTGGGGATAGAGCGGGGAGGGGGGTTAATGGGGAAAATGAGAAACATCTGTAACAAAAACAAATTAATAAATAAATAAAAGAAACACTGAGTAAAAAAAAGAAACAAAAAACAAACAAAATATGACAAACCAGATTATTCCTTGTCTTAGAAGCAAATCTTAGTATACAACGTTGATCTTAGAATGTATTTGAGCAGATTAAATATATAGTTTTATTTTTAATCTTCATCACTGAAATATGGTAGATGGACACTAATGGAATATAGAAAGATTATAATAGAGGATAATAAAGCAATAGCTCAGCTGGTGATGTCAGGATAACTTCTCTAAGGATCTAACATTATGTCAAGACCGGAAAAGAGAAGAAAGAAGACAAGCAGAGCAATAGATAGCATAGTTTTTTGTTTTTCTTTTCCAAATTTACATTTATATTTTTCTGAACCATTTGAGAAGAGTTATGAAAATCTTGCCTCTTTACCTGATTATACCTTATAAAAACAAAAATATTCTCACATGTATCCACGGTATAGGTATCAAGTTTAGGACACTTATTGTTAATATAGCATTTTAATATATAATCCACATTCCAGTTTGATCAATTATTCCAATAATATCTTTCACCACAATTCCCCCCCCCCAGTATCATTATACCACCTAAAATCACTTGTTTTTAGTTGTGATCTTTCTTTAGTTGTCTTTCTTTACCTTTGTATCATTTACATATTTTGAAGACAATAGACTAGTAATTTTAAGAATGTCTTTTTTTTCTTTTTATTGAATTTACTGGAGGTGACACTGGTGAACAAATTATACAGGTTTCAGGTGCATAATTCTACAACACATTATCTGTACACTGTATCATATGTTCACCACCCCAAGTCAAGTCTCCATTCATCACCATTTATACCCCCATACCCTCCACCACTTTCCTATCAATCCCTCCACCACTACTCCCACCAGATGTTTGAGGATGCAAAACTGTGCTAAAGATCAGATGCATGAACCAGTATGTTGTGTATAAGCAACTTAAAGAGGCCAATGTGGCCCTGGATGGTTTGGCTCAGCGGTAGAGTGTCAGCCTGCAGATCAGAGGGTCTCAGGTTCAGTTCTAGTCAAGGACATGTACCTTGGTTGCGGTTCAGTCCCGGCCCTGGTCAAGATCATGCAGAAGGCAACCAATCAATGTGTCTCTCTCACATCGATGTTTCCCTCTCTTTTCCTCTCCATTCTATCTGAAGATAAAAATGGAAAAAAAGTATCCTGGGGTGAGGATTTTTAGAAAAGGCCAATGTGTTCAGCAAAGTGGACCAATGGGACAGATGAGAAAGATGAGAGAACAGGTATGTAGGAGCCAGATCTGGCTCTTTTCATTTAGAAAAAAACATATGAAACTCAGAAATATAACAAGGATTTATAGTTCGTATGTATGCATTCCAATGCATAACCAATGGACACAGACAATAGTGTAGTGAAGGGCTGGAGAGTAGGACCTGGGTGAAGGGGTTATTGGGGGGAAAGGGGAAGCTCTATAATAGTTTCACAATAAATATAAATTTTTTAAAAAAACAACAACCATGTGCTGCCTTCAGGAGACACATCTAAACTGCAAAGACAACGTTAGACTCACAGTAAATGGATAAAAAATGATTCTCCAAGAAAATATCATCCACAGAAAAGCAGGTGTAGCCATACTTTCATCTGACAAAATAGATTTCAAGATAACAAATGTCACAAGAGACAGAGATGGACACTTACTACATAAGACTATATGCCACTGAGTTCAATAACCTAGAACAAATGAACAAGTTCCTAGAAATATATAACATTCCTAAGTGGAATCATGAAGAATCAGAAAATATAAATAGACTGATGAACAGTAAGAAAATTGAAACAACCATCAAAAACTCAAAAAATAAAAGTCCAGGACCAGATGGCTTCACTAGTGAATCCTATCAAACATTCAAAGAAGATCTGATATCAATTCTACTCAAACTCTTTCAAAAAATTGAAGAGGAGGCAATATTTCCTAACTCCTTTCATGAAGCCAACATAATCCTGATACCAAAACCTGGCAAAGATACACACACGAAAAAGAAAATGGCAACCCTATATCTCTGATGAACGCAGATGCAAAAATCCTAAGCAAAATACTATTGAATACATTAAAAAAATGATACATCATGATCATGTGGGGTTCATTCCAGGGACACCATTAATGTAACACACTGCATCAACAAAATAAAGGATGAATATCATACGATCTTATCAATAGATGCAGAAAAAACATTTGATAAGATATAAGATCCATTGTTATATCATTTATGATTAAAACACTCAATAAAATGGGCATAGAAGAAAAGTACCTCAACATAATAAAGGTCATATATGACAAACTCTCAATTAGTATCACACTCAGTGGTGAAAACTGAAAGCTTTTCCTCTAAAATCAGGAGCAAGACAAGGATGCCCACTCTAAACACTTTAACTCAACATAGTTCTGGAAGACTTTGCCAGAGCAACTAGGCAAGAAAAATAAATAAAAGGCATCCAAATTGGGGAGAAAAAAGGAAAAGTGCAACTTATACAGAAGACATATCTGTATGTAGAAAACCCTAAAGACCCCACCCAAAAGAAAACTATTTTTGAAACAATAAACAAATGCAGTAATGTTGCAGAATATAAAATCAATGTACAAAAGTCCCTGCTGTCCTATATACTAACAATGAAACTTCAGAAAAAGAAATGGAAAAAATTTACATTTGCAAACAAAGGAATAAAATACTTAGGAATAACCTTAACAAAAGATGTGAAGGACCTAGATACTGAAAATCTTGCAATCTTCTTTGACCTTACTTATCTTTCATTCTTACTACATATCTAATACTTATCAAGTTCAAACTTATATCATTTGTCTACACTTACCAATCCTTTTAATTTTTAATTATGTTACATATATTAATAATACATCAAATGCTAGAAAGTAATATACCAAATAGCTATGTTTCTTCTCACATTATAGATCAAATCTTAGTATTTTTTCTTACTTGATTGACGTTCATTTTTATATTTCAAAAATGTATAACTTTAAAATTGAAATACTCTTACATGTATGTCTTGATATTTTGTTTTTCCTTTTATTTCAGAAGTACATACTTTTCTAGATTGATGTTAATCATATGGATTTATCACTTAACTGCATTACTCACAAAAATGTATAACACTGATTTATATGTTTTTAAATTTTATATTAAAGTATAACATTGTATACATCTTTCTGATGATTTTTTTCACAAATTATGCTCTTGAGATTTATCCATTATCCATCTAGTTAATTATTTTTGATATTTAATTTTATAAATATAATGCCATTTATCAACTTACATTTTAGGGAATATTTAAATTTTATTTTTTAAAAATTACAACACATTCAATCAATATGTTTTAAAATGTCACATCATATAAATGTATGAGATATGCATGACATCTATCAGTAATGGAATTACTAGTTTATAGAATGTGGTTATTTTCAACTTACAAAGGTTTGTTAAAAAGCTTTTGAAAGTGGATGAATCAAATTTTATTCTCACCAATAATTAGTAAAACTTCCACTGCCCCTCATCCTTGTTAACATGTGCTAAGGGTTTTAACTTCAGTTAATGGAAGTGTATGATATCTCATCTGTATTCTCTAGAGTACCTGTAAGATGAAAACATATTTCTTGGCCATTCTATTTTTCTTTCTTCAAATTGCTATTCATATTTTTTGCCCACTTTTATATTAAGCTGGTGCTTGTTAGTTGCTTTTTATGGTTTTTAAGAAGCTCTTTATATGTTCATAAAAATAATAATAATTTTAGGTAGTATTTATACTATATATCATATACTATTCAGAATGCTTTATATTGATTAGCACACTTCATGGATACTAATTTTGTTTTGGTTATTTGTAATAAATATTATATTGTTTATAGCTTTATTATGTACAGATTTTGGATATTTAGGTTTATCAGCCTACTTATTTTATGATTTCTATTACTCTAGAGGGAATCTATCCTATTACAAAGATATGAAGATGCTTTACATACTTTTAAATCCACTGAGCCATACTGGCTGGGCAAAATGGTTAAAATTTTTATTTGTACATTTTGGTATCTAATGCTCCTGAAATATACTTTTATTGGCATTGAGATCCATTTATTATACTATTTTTATAGAAACTATTTGTTCCTACACCATTTGTCTTTGGCTTATCATTTTTCAGCTGAATTGTAAGGTTCTGTATGTCATATATCAACTTGCCACAATTGTGTGGGGTTATTTATGTGAGTAAATTTCTATTATATCACATTATTCCATTCATCTTTCTCTATTTCAATATACTCTATTTTAAATGTATCTTTACTGCTGATAGTATTACAGATGTCCCCCTACATTTTCCCATTGACCCCCTCTACCCTTTTCCTTCTCCCCCCACACCTTCACTGCACTATTGTTTGTGTCTATGGGCTATGCATATATGCATATAAATTATTTGATTAACCTCTTTCCACCTACACTCCCCCTTTCCCTCTGAGATGTGTCAGTCTGTTTCATGCTTCCACGTCTCTGGTAAAACACTACATAATAAATATGTTGTGTTAACTGATGTAATTCATCCATTTCCCTTGTTCTTTTACAATTGTTTTGTTTTGCCCATGCTAATTATAATTGACAAATTCCTTTTAAAACCCTAATAAGATTTTTAGATTTTGATTGTTTATATGGATTGGTTTTTAGTAAAATAGTCATATTTATGAAACTAAACCTTTATTTATAAATAAATAAATAAAGGTATCATGGGGCCACCTTAAATCTGTCCCACACTATCCTCTATCCCAAAGTTTAAAATGATAAAACAGTCAAGTTTCCATTTTAAAACTCTTCATTTTCAATATATAGAAAACTTAGCAGAAAAACAGACATAAATATATATACTTGTTATTTATAGATATAGAATTGCAATATTTACATTGTTGGAGAATTTGATCTTTTGTCTTAATATTATACTATGGATATCATTCCCCATCGTTAATATTTACATGTTAGTATATATGTATCTACCACCTCACAAATTATTATACATAACAACCTTTATAACTGATCATTCTCATGACTAGCTCACAGATATTAACTTGCCACGTATCAAAGTTGGGATGATAAAATGTGTAAAAGATCAGAACAGTAAAGAAAACAAATGTAGAAGTGATGTTGCATCAAATCACAGATAGGTATTTCTAGAGAGCACTGTCTAATATGATAGACACCAGCCACATGGCAATAAAAATTAAATTAATTAAAATTCAATATAATTAAAACAGTCTCTTAGTCACACTACCAACATTACAAGTGCTCAGTAGTTACATATAGCTAGTGACTAATGGACAGGGAAGATACAGAACAGAACCATTACAACAGTAATTTCTGTTGGACAGTGCTATTACAGAGGACAAGGACAAGTAAGATATGAGTTAGATTTCCTGTTATTTCCTGGGAAGTCCTGTTGGCCTTTCGTTTGGCAAAAAAATCCGATATTTTTCCCTCTTTATGTAACACAACAAAGAGAAAAGTAATGTAAAATTTTAAGGAATACATAACACAAGTAAATATGAAAGACCTATTAAACTATTTAAAGACAAAAAATTGCTTAAATTGTTTAAAGGAATAAAAAAATGACATTATGGAAACTTAAAGATTTTAAAATACTATTATTCATTTATATGATAAAATGCCACCTTAAAACTAGGCTGTTGTTTAGAATTATTTTTTTCTGGTCTTAGCAGCAAGTTATTAGTTACAAAATTGAATTTAATACATTTACTAAATTTAATGACTTATTCTTCAAGTAACAACCCAAATATATTTAAATGTCTATATTCAACACATAAAAATTTCACGAGATGTATCTAAAATATGTGACAAAAAAATAATTATTTGTGAGTACATACACAAATAAATACGTATAAGAGTAAATTATCATGGTCTTATGCTCTTAGCTTTCTATTAAACATTACTTTTAAAATACCAATTAATCAATAATTGACATAGCAAGTATATTGAAAAGCTCTGCAAAAGACCTTACTACATATATATAAGGGAGGAGGAAATTAACAGGATCTGAAAAATAAATATATAGAGAAAATAAATAATTTATTAGGATGCTATAAAAATAATCCTAGATATATCTGTAGCCCAGGCTAGAATTCCACCAATCAAACTGCCAATGAAGTAATTAATCAAAGAATTTGAAATAATTTACTGGGGTGGTAGACATAGATGCTGGTTCTTATGCTTACAAAAGTACATTCCAGATGACTGTAGTCTAGATGTCCCTCCTAATTTTTATCTGCCACATGTGGGTATGGAACCAGTCCGTTCTGTGTTTCTGCCCCTCCTACTAGTCTCGATTTAGCTCCTTCTTTAAGTCCCTAGTTATAAGACTTTCATTCAGCTGGGTTTCAAGCAGTTCTGAATGATGGTTTTCTTGATGTTTAGTTTTAATATTGATTCGGTATGAAGCTAGTACCATGTTTACCTATCCAAGCATCCTGGCCAGAAGTCCTCCACTTTCTTTGAAGACATATTCTTTCAAGTGTACACAGAACATTCATTAAGTGTATTCTGAACTATGAACGAAACATGTCTTGAGAAATTCAAAATGATTGAAATCATACATTTTAATATATACAAATCATAATAAAAGATTGTGAACATCTCTAAATAGATTTTTTAATTCTATAGCACATTTATAATGGGAGAACACACTGTAAAATTATAATATAGAGAATATAAAACAATACAAATGAATTAATATGTAATAAGTGCTTTTTGGTTTACATAAATTATTCATGAAAGATTTTCAGAGGCAGTAATAATTTTACCTTTAAAAATTATCAGTGAATGAAATTAGTGCAGGTGAAACCTCGGGATGGAAGCCAAGTGCTGGCTGGGGTTCTGTGGACTGCCCCTCATATTTCTGCCAACAACCCTAGCTCTGACCTTGAAACACCTTTTGGCAGAAGGGACTGTCTGTCATAGCATTGTTCAAGTTACTAAAATTTTCATCTATTGTCTCAGCCAATAGATACATATTAAAGTTATATTTTTAAAAATGTTGTCTCTAAAGGAAAGTTATATTTTTCCACTTAGCTGTTTAGCAAAAGATAAAGAAGTTTGCACATAATTTATTAATTAAAAAGGACCAGATGTTTTATCATTCCTATACTTATGAAACTTTAGATTTTTTAATATAATAACCATTAAAAATACAACTATAGCCAAGATTTGTCTCAGACACAATTTTAGGCATGTTGATATTCTGTCTTCCTGTACACCAAGTCTTCTAATTCAGCACTATGAAAAAGTGAGTGGGAAATTTCTTTATCTTAAGTGAAATCTAGGAACTAATTTGCTTTTTTTTTTTTTTAATTCCCCAAATATGAAAGATGCCCATTGCCAATACAAGCCACCTCTCTTGCCTTCGAGCCTTGTTTGTACATTTTAACCAACTGATCAGGTTTTAACAAGGGTTGCTAGCTAAAATAATGATAAAATAATATAAATATTACATTTTTAGGTAGAGCACAGTTTAAAGGCCATTTTAAGGAGCATAATTACTTTTAACTGGAGACCAGAAAAACTGTCAGTGATCTGGAAGAAATGAAATTTTAAATTCTCAGTAAATTCAGTCACTGATTGATATGCTTTGAAAGGCTATTCATTCGCATAGACAAAAATCCCTATTGCAATGCTAGAGAATAAAGTGGAAAAGGAGAAGAAATACATTTACTTAAATCATTCATAAAAATTTTTCAGAGGCAGTAATAATTTTACCTTTAAAAATTATCAGTGAATGAAATTAGTGCAGGTGAAACCTCGGGCTGGAAGCCAAGTGCTGGCTGGTGTTCCGTGGACTGCCCCTCGTATTTCTGCCAACAACCCGGAGCTCTGACCTCCAAACACCTGTGTGGTAGAAGGGACTGTCTGTCAAACTGAGCAATGTAAGTTCTGTGTTTTGGAAATATATAGGAATAGAATAAAATCTTAAACTCTCTTTTCCTCTGTAATCTGAGCATTTAAACAAAAATCTTTGGGGATTAAACTAATCAATTCATTAGTCTTTTTCTCAGTTAAAAAATAGAATGCTTACAGAAATAGTGTTATTTTAAAGTGTAAAATAAACCTAATACAAATTTCCCAAATAGGAATTATAAATTGCACAGTGTTTATTTAAATTGAAAATAAAAATCCAAACTGTTATTTTATTTGAGAGGGATTAAATTGAAAAAAAAATTAAATATAAGACATGTTAAAGAACTGCTGATTTAATACTATTATTACTCTTTGGTACATTTTTACAACAATTTATGTAATAAAATGCATGGCATCAAAATTGCTCTTTTTATCATTAAGAAAATAAAAAGAAACCTTTGTGTAAATCTGCACTCAGCTGATTAATTAGTATTATGCTTTGTACAATTTAATTTAGTCTTACTAAATTACTAAACCTTAGACTCTTCTATAAAATCAAATGAATAATAAAGCATTTATACGTCACTCAGTTGATCATTTACTAGGCTAATTTAAAAAAAAATACAATGATAGGGGCACTGCAGACTCATTTACTAATACTAAAAAGATCAATTATACTTACATATTAATTAGTGTAAAATTAAATGCTATCACATGCTTACTTTATATCTCACCATCATAATGTTTTTCTATTTATATCATTTTTGAAAAAAGGGTAGACCAAAATTGTATGATATTCAAAGGTTGATTTTTGTAGTTCCATAGACTACTAATTTTATTAATTTTATGTATCATTTTGGGACTAGAAATCTTTATTAGAAAAAATTAATTAATATTTGATTATAGATAACTTCAAAGTATATATTCACTTAAAATTGTAGACGACATTTTCATAGAAGGTTGACCATAGCCACCAATATTATAATTAACTAAGTATACTTTTACTTTATTCTGTAAGTTAAATTCCTTAACTTTGTGGTATAAGAGCATTACTATCCTTTAAATCTCTAATTCTCTTCCTGTAGCACTATTTTTTTTATTTAAAAATATTCAACAGAATACTAATTGTATATATATTCAAAAGTTTAGAGCTAGTAAATAACCTAATGTAAGACTTCTATGAATTTATAATCCAATAGAAAAACTTGCTTCATGTATGAGCTTCTATTGTAGATAAAATTATATTAAACTGAGACTTGAAAAGTGAATCACTTAAATATCTAGAGCACATTAGGAATAAAACCCTTATAGCAAATAAAACCCTTTTATCATAACTGTATTGGCTTGCTAAGGCTGTCATAACAAATAGCACAGACTGAGTGTCTTAAACAAATACATTTATTTTTCCTGGTTCTGGGGGCTAGATGCAAGGTCAAGGTGTTGGCAGGCTGGTTTATTCTGAGGCCTCTCTCCTTGGCTCACAGATGGCCCTCTTCATCGTGTGTCTTCACATGGTTTTTATCTAAGTGTCTGTGTCCAAATGTCTTCTTATAAGGACACCAGTCATATTGAATAAGGTGCATACTAATAACCTCATTTTAGTTTAATTGCATCTTGAAAGACCCTGTCTCTAAGTGGGGTCACATTTTGAGGTACTGGAGGTTAGGACTTCAACATATAAAAGTGGGGGTGCACAATCCAGCTCATTATAACTTGTACTGTAGAACAGTTTTATATTTACATAAGGCTATGTCAGTACTGAGAGTCCCCATTTATCCCATATTCAATTCACCTATTATTATCATTTTATATTAGTATAGTACCTTTGTTGCAATTGATGAACCAATGTTGACATATTATTAAATATGGTCCATAGCATATTCATATTTTTTTAGTTTCACCTAAAATCCTTCACATCATCCCAGGATGTGATACCACATTACAGAGATCCCATCTATAATACCACATTACTTTGTTATGTCTTAGACCCCTCTTGGCTATGAGAACTCTGATTTTGTTTCTCATAACCTTGATAGTTTCAGGAAATACTAGTGAGGTATTTTATATTATGTCCTTCTATTGGAATGTATCTGATTTATCATTGTTATTAAAAACTTTTTTTTCACCAATTAAAAAAAAAAAAAACACAGGAAAGAGAGAGAGAGAGGGAACCACGTAAGAAACATCCATTGGTTGCCTTCCACACATGCCTCCACCAGGGATCAAACCTGCAACCTGTGTATGTGCTCTGACCGGGAATCGAACCTGCCACCTTCTGGTATGATATGACACTTTAACCAACAGAGCAACACTGGCCTGGACTGATTTATTATTTTATTATTATAATTATACTGGGCTTATGAGTTTTAGGGAAGAAGATCACAGTGACATTCTCATCACTTTATAGGAAGTATATATACTAGCCACATGACTTTTGACTACTTATGTGGACCTTGATCAGACCTGGCTGAGGTAGTGTTTGTCAGGTTCTCCAGCGCAAAAGCGTCTATTTTCCCACATTTTTTCCACACCGTTTTCTTTGAAAGGAAGTCATTATATGTAGTTTATACTTAAAGAGTGGGTAGTTATCTGGGTGGAGAAAACCTAAATTATTTGGTATTCTTCTATATAGGAGATTTATCTCACCTACCCCATTATTTAGTCATTTATTTATATCAGTATGGGCAGGTATATATTTATTTTACTTTGAGTTAAAATGCAATGTTATTTTATTTATTTTGTTATTCAAATTGTCCCAGCTTTAGCTATTGGGAGGTTTTTCAATTGTCTTCTGTGTCCATTCAACATACTTGAGTCATTATAGATTTGTTTGTCTGCTTTTATTGTACTTTGACCTTTCCTTGTTTTCAGAAACTGTAAGTTGCTCCAGAATACAAGACTTGTTTTTATTTTATTTGGAAAATGATATTAGAAAACAACATCTAGGTGCTAGATGTATTTGTAGCTATGGGGATGTTGTTTTTTTTAGGGTCTCTACACTGACCAAGTAAAGAAATATATTTGGGTATACTAACATGTATATGTGTGTATGTGTGTGTGTGTGTACATGTGTATAATATATATATTATTATTATTATTATAAATATTGCTAAATGTGGCCATTTGTATCTATACTAAATTAAAACTGAGTTTTTACCTATGTCTCCAACCCTAATTTATGACCACATTGGTCATTCTAGTCTCTTCCCCTTGCCTTTCCCACTTCAGTTATAAGAAAAATGGCTCCACCATTCACCATGAACTTTATTGTTCCATTCTAGTGTATATATAACAGCATCAGAATTGTCCACCCAAACATTGATGGGAAAGGCATTACTGTTATAGTGCTTACTGTAGTTCTTTTACCTTTACTCATAGACTCATTTCCAACATTATTGTGGTCAATGTGACTCCCTCCATCACCTACTTAATTAAAGATTTTCACACATTTGTAATACAGATAAATTATTTTGTTACACTTGGCATTACTTTCTGTGATTCTAGTCCCTATTATTTTTTTAAAAATTGCATGCAATACTACTCAGCCTGAAGAAAAGATAAAATACTTCAATTTGCAACAACATGGATGATCTTGAAAATATGCTGGGCAAAGAAAATCAGACAGAAAAAGTTAAGAACCTTATGATTTCACTTATATGTGGGATATAAAATTGAAAGCAACAAATAAACAAATGAGAAAAGCAAACAAAACTCACAGATGTAGCCAATATGTTGGTTACCAGAGAGAAGGGGATAGTAAAGGGTAAAGGGAGTCAAATGTATGGAAATGGAAGACACTTTGACTTGGGTGTGGGCAGACAATGTAATCTACAGATGCCGTATCATAGAATTGTGCACTCGAAACCTATATACTTTTATTAACCAATGTCTCCTCGATTAATTTAATTAAAAATTGAATACATTAAGCTTTACTATGTGCTATAAAGTTTAATGGGTTTTGAAAAACGTATAATGTCATGTATCCACCATTATAATGTTATATACAAAACAGTTTCATCACATGTAAACCATGTTAAACTTTAGCTATACAAGCATCTGCATCTCCACCCCACCCCAAGTCCCTGGAAACCACTGAACTTTTTACTGTTTCATCTGTGCACTTTCATAGTTTTATAGATCACATATTTTCATCACAGAGTATTATTTCATCACATGGATGTACCACAGTTTGTTTAAGCATTCATCCATCATTGAAGGGCATCTTTATTTCTTTGTTTTTGAGAATTATTAATAAAGCTGCAATAAACATTTGTGTGCAAATGTTAATATGACATGAGTTTTCAAGTCAATTGGATAAATTACCCAGTACATGAATGTTACATTGTATTGTACAGTAAATTTTAGCTTTGAAAGAAAAAAAGCACACATCATTAATGTGAATATAACAATTTTCATCCCAACAGCAATGGATGAATGTCTGTAGTTCTGTACATACTTGTTAACATTTTTTATTGCCAGGTTTTCTTTTTTCTTTGTTAAGTCATACTAATAGGTGTGTGGTGGTATCTCACTGTTGATTTAACTTGCAATTTCCTAATAACAAATAATATTGAAAATATTTTATATGCTTATTTTTTCTATATATCTTATTCCATGATGTGCTTATTCATATCTCTTGCCCATTTCTCTTTGGATAGTTTGCTTTCTTATTTTTTTACTGTGAGGAGTTCTATGTACAGAAATCAAATGCAACAAGAACATGCAAAGACATTTGAAAACATAGAGGCTAAATAGCATGTTATTGAATAGTCAATAGGTTACGATGGGGATCAAGGAAGAAATTAAAAACTTTATAGAAACAAATGAAAATGAACAAAAACACAAAATCTATGTGATGCAGTGAAAGCAGTTCTGAGAGTAAAGTTCATAGCACTATAGGCCTACCACATGAAACAAGAAAAATTTCTAATAAACTATCTAACCTCCCAACTTAAAGAACTAGAAATCAAACAAAAAGAAAACCCCAGAGCAAGTAGAGGGAAGGAAACAGTAAAGATCAGAGAAGAAATAAATGACATGGAGACCAAAAAAAAAAAAAAAAACAATTCAAAGGATCAATGAAACAAAGAGCTAGTTCTTTGAAAAGATAAACAAGATTGATGGTCCCTTAGCTAGACTCACCAAGAAACAAAGAAAGAGAGCTCAAATACACAAAATCAGAAATGAAAGAGGAGAAATAATAACTGACACCACAGATATACAAAGGATTGTGAACAAATATTATGAACAATTATATGGCAACAAATTCGACAATCTAAGAAAAATGGACAAATTTCTAGAAACACATAGTCCCCCAAAACTGAACTGGGAAGAGATAGAAAACTTGAACAGACCAATAACAATAAAAGAAATTGAAAAGGTAATCAAGACTCTCCCAGCAAACAAAAGCCCAGGCCCAGACGGCTTCACGAGGGAATTTTACCGAACATTCAAAGAAGAACTAATACCCATTCTCCTCAAACTATTCCAAAAAAATTCAAGAAGAAGGAAGACTTCCAAACTTGTTTTATGAGGTCAGCATAATTCTAATTCCAAAACCAGAAAAAGACACTACAAAGAAAGAAAACTACAGACCAATACCCCTGATGAACATAGATGCCAAAATCCTGAACAAAATACTAGCAAATCAAATCCAGCAATACATCAAAAAAATTATTCACCATGACCAAGTGGGATTCATCTTAGGGATGCAAGGCTGGTAGTATATTCACAAGTCAATAAATGTGATACACCACATAAACAAAATGAGAGAAAAAATATCATAGGATAATATCAATAGATGCTGAAAAAGCATTCAACAAAATCCAGCACTCATTTCTGATAAAAATGCTCAGCAATCTGGGAGTAGAGGGATCATATCTCAAGATAATAAAGGCCATATATGAAAGACCTACAGCTAACATCATACTCAATGAGCAAAAACTAAAAGCATTTACCTTAAGAACAGGAACAAGACAAGGATGCCCACTTTAACCACTCTTACTTACTGTAGAACTGGAAGTCTTAGCCACAGCAATTAAACAGGAAGAAAAAATAAAAGGGATCCAAATGGGAAAGGAGGAAGTGAAACTGTCATTATTCACAGATGACATGATACTATACGTAGGAAACCCCAAAGACTCCATAAAAATTTAGTACACTTAATAAATGAATTTGGCAAAGTAGCAGGATACAAAATTAACGTCAAGAAATCTACGACTTTCTTATAGACCAATGATGAACTCAAAGAAAGAGAAACTAAAAAAAATCCCATTTACCATCACAGCAAAAAAAATTAAGATACCTAGGAATAAACTTAACCAAAGAAATAAAGGATCTCTTCACAGAAAACTACAGGTCATTGAAAAAAGAAATAGAGGAAGATATAAAAAAATGGAAGCACATACCTCGTTCATGGATTGGAAGAATTAACATCATTAAAATGTCCATATTATCCAAAGCAATGTATAGATTTAATGCAATACCCATCAAAATGCCAACGACATACTTCACAGAACTAGAACAAATACTTCAGAAGTTTATATGGAACCAAAAAAGACCTCGAATAACCAAAGCAATCTTGAAAAAAAAAAAAAAAAAAAGAACAAAATTTGAGGGATCACATCACCAGATTTCAGGTTATACTACAAAGCAACTCTAATCAAAACAGCCTGGTACTGACACAAGAACAGGCATATAGACCAGTGGAACAGAATAGGGAACCAAGTAATAGACCCAAGGCCATATGCTCAATTAATATTTGACAATGGTGGCAAGAGTATACAGTGAAGTAAAGACAGCCTCTTCAATAAAAGGTGCTGGGAAAATTGGACAGCTACATGCAAAAAAGTGAAACTAAACCATCAACTTACAGCATACATAAGAATAAACTCAAAATGGATAAAAGACTTAAATGTGACTCATGAATCCATAAAAATCCTAGAAGAAACTGTAGGCAACCAAATTTCAGACATCATACACAGCAGAATTTTCACTGATACATCACCTAAGGCAATAGAAACAAAGGAGAAAATGAACACATGGACTACATCAAACTAAAAGCTTCTGCACATCAAAAGATACAATCATCAAAATGGAAAGGCAACCCACTATGTGGGAGAGCATCATTGCCAATGATATATCAGATAAGGGGTTAATTTTCAAAATATATAGAATACTCATACAACTCAACAAAAGGAAGACAAAGAACCCAATTAAAAAATGGGCAGAGGAACTAAATAGGCACCTCTCCAAACAGAACATACAAATGGCTAAGAGACTTATGAAGAAATGCTCAACATCACTAATCATCAGAGAGATACAAATAAAACAACAATGAGCTATCACCTCACACCTGTCAGAATGGCCGCCATAATCAAATCATCAAACAAATGTTGGGGAGGGTGTGGAGAAAAGGGGACTCTAGTACACTGCTGTTGAAAATGCAGACTGGTGCAGCCACTATGGAAAACAATATGGTGTTATCTCATAAATTAAAAATTGAACTGCCAGTTGACCCAGTGATCCCACTTCTAGGAATATACCCTAAGAAACCTGAAACACCAATCAGAAAGAATATATGTACCTCTATGTTTGTAGCAGCACTATTTACAATAGCTAAGATCTGGAAACAACCCAAGTGTCCATCAGTAGGCGAATGGATCAAAAAGCAGTGGTACATATACACAATGGAGTACTATGCAGCTGTAAGAAAGAAAGATCTCTTATCCTTTGAGATGACATGGAGGGACCTGGAAAGTATTTGCCTAAGCGAAACAAGCCAAATAGAGAAAGACAAGTATCATATGATCTCCCTTATTTGTGGAATATAATGAACATAACAGTCTGAGGAATTGGGTAGTCCCAGAGATGTGGAAGTGGGGTAGAGACTGACAATTCCCAGAAGAGGGGGTGGTGGGGGAGAGATAAACTACAGAACTTATATGCATGTGTGCATGAACAATGGACGTGGACAGCAAAGCTGGGGATAGGCGGGGAGGAAGAAGGAGGGGGGAGTCAGTGGGGGAAAAGGGAGAAACATCTGTAACAAAAATAAATTAATTAAAAAAAGAATTCTTTGTACATTTTGGATATCAATTCTTTATCATTTATGTATTTTATAAATATCTTTTCTGTGTGTTGATCATCTTCTCTTAACAGTATCTTTCATAAAGCGGATGATTTTAATTTTAATAGAGTCTTTACATCAAATTTTTCCTTTGACAATCACATTCTTGGTATTATATCTTTAAACTCTTTATTAAACCCAAGGTCATATAGATTTATTTTACTGTTTTCTTTTAGAAATTTTATAACTTTTGTATTTTACATGTATGTGTATGACTTATTTTGATTTATTTCTGTAAAAGGTGTAAGTTCTGTGTCTAGGTACATTTTTTGCATATGGATTTCTAATTATTTCAACACTATTTGTAAACTCCCCCCCACCCACACACACACACACAAACCTCTCCATCATACATTGAATTTCCTTTGTTCTTAGTGAAAGATGTTGAGCATATTTGTACAGGTCTATTTGTGTGGCTCTCTTCTGTTCCATTGATCTGTGGTTTTTTGTTTGTTTGTTTGTTTTTTCCCATACCAACTTTTCATGATTTCTATAGATTTATAGTAAGTCTTGAAGTCAGGTAATATCAATCCTCCAACTTTGTCCTTCTTCAGTATTGTGTTATATATTTTAGGCCATTGTCTCTCCCACATGAACTTTAGATTCAGTTTGTCCATATCAACAAAGTAGCTTAATGGTATTTTTAAAAATTAAACTGAATGTAGAGCTCAGGTTGAGAATTGACATCTTCACAATATTGAGTAAACACAGAATATCTCTCATTTATTTAGATTTAATTTATCAGAATTTTGTAGTTTTCAAATATAGATGCCATATGTGTTTTATTAGATTTATATATAAGTATCTTACCTTTTTTTGATACTAATGTAAAAGGTACTATATTTTAATTGCAAATCCTAATTGTTAATTGTTGGTATATAGTAAAACAATGAACTATATATAATAAGACCATGTCCTATAACCTTGATAGTTTCAGTGTTACTTTTTTTGGGTTGCTATCTGCTTATCAGGACAATTGTGATTTTTACTTCCCAAATTGTCTGCATTTATTTTACTTTTATCTTATTACACTAGTTGGACTTCTATATATTATTAAAAAGGATTAGTGAAAGAGGACATCAGGACCCCTGTTCTCAATCTTAGAGGGGAAAAAGCCAGTTTCTCACAATTATGTATGAAGTTAGATTTTTCTGTAGTTGTTCTTCAAGCTGAGAAAGCTTCTCTCCATTCCTAGTTTTCTGAGAGTGTATATATATGTAAATATATATATTTCACCCATAAGTAGTCAATATTAACCCCCAGAAACATTCTCTCCATATCTACAATATATCATCATGTCAGACAACAATTGCTCAACGTCTTCTCATAGTCCTTTTAAAAACTTCCTAGGATATCTAAAATTTGGGCTTTTAAAAAATATTTGGTATGTTTTATGGACTAGGTGTTAATGCAAAAAGTAACCAGAGCTTTTCGGTTACCATTAGAAGATAGGAAAACAATATACATTAGACTACAGTAAAAGAATGTGTTTGGAGGAATAAATCATTTCATATTTATTCCCCACTGAACTGAAAACCTTATCAGTAAATTGATTTTCTTTCTTCTAGAGTCAGACCTAATTTGGTATCATTTATTAAGCACATTCTCTTTTACATAGAGTTGAACAATAAAATTTACAGTACATTTAAATTTTATTAAAATGTTATTTACTCCCTGGCCAATTTGGCTCAGCGGTTGAGCGTCAGCCTGCAGACCAGAGAGTCCTGGGTTCGGTTTCTGCTAGGGGCATGTACCACAAAAAAAAAAAAATGTTATTTACTTCTAAACTTGTTTTGGCATTACATTTTTTCTTTGTTTTTATTCCCATGAAAACTATTTCCATTTTAGTTAGTTTAGAATAGAGTTTTTCCATTTTCATATAATATTCTTGTTAATGTTCATATATTTTATTCCTCATAAATTTTATAATATTAAAAATAATGTATGGATATTATAGTGAATTTACACATTAATTAGTACATGGTTAGTACATATTGGAACGACCAGAGTAAAGGCTACCAGAATTGTCCTCTATTCGTAAAAATTGTAAAAGTGGATAAAATGTGTGAAGCAATTGTTTTTAGGCATTGGACAGTAGCAATGAAGGGTCTCTAATGGTTAAAAGAGGGAAAACACAGGAGAAAGGTCCCAAGGACTATGTAGACCCTAGCATTGGCAAGATGAGAATTTAAGTTGGCCATAGTGACATCACTGAGCTAATAAGCAGATCTCAGAGTTCAGGGCTGATTACGATGCTAGTACTTATTTGGCAATTTATCCACAAGGAGGAATCTGTCTGAATGGAGGGTAGTATCCCCTCTAGAATTCTGCATGCGCATTTCTAATGTGTCCCAGCTGAGGGCTGGGCTGAGCATACTAAGGACATGTTTCTGCAACGCCTTCAGAAAATGGCTACTGACATGCTGAGAGCTGAACAGAGATACCAGCAATCATGCAAGGCTTGGAATATTAGATTTCTGGGCCAGTCTGAGTGAAAAGACTTTTTGAGTAACTCCAGAAGGGCCATACTTTAGTTGAGATCATATTTTAGAGTAAGGGTGACAGGAGGGATCTGAGACCAAAGGGAAATATATTAGCCCTAAGGAACAACAAAAGGAAGCCTAAGAGGATTAAAAGGATCTTCCAGGGTTTTTGTTTGTTTGTCCTTTTATAATATTATTTTATTTTTTAATTAATTTATTTTTGTTACAAATGTTTCTCCTTTTCCCCCCTTGCCACCCTCCTCCCCCTCCCTCCCTGCCTCATTCCCAGCTTTGTTGTCCATGTCAATTGTTCATGCATACATGCATATAAGTTCTGTGGTTTATCTCTTCCCCTCCCATCCCCTCTTCTGGGGATTGTCAGTCTGTACCCTACTTCTACATCTCTGGGACTACCCTGTTTCTCAGACTGTTATGTTCATTATATTCCACAAATAAGTGAGATCATGTGATATTTGTCTTTCTCTGCTTGGCTTATTTTGCTTAGGATAATACTTTCCAGGTCTTTCCATGTCATCTCAAAAGATAAGAGATCTTTATTTCTTACAGCTGCATTGTACTCCATTGTGTAATGTACCACTGCTTTTTTATCCATTCATCTACTGATGGACATTAGCTATTAGCTAAGATAGATCTTAGCTATTGTAAATAATGCTGCTATGAACATGGGGGTACATATATTCGTTCTGATTGGTGTTTCAGGTTTCTTAGGGTATATTCCTAGAAGTGGGATCACTGGGTCAACTGGCAGTTCAATTTTTAATTTATGAGATAACACCATATTGTTTTCCATACTGGCTGCACCAGTCTGCATTCCCACCAGCAGTGTAGTAGAGTCCCCTTTTCTCCACACCCTCGCCAACACTTGTGGTTTGATGATTTGTGGATGGCAGCCATTCTGACAGGTGTGAGGTGATACCTCATTGTTGTTTGGATCTTCCAGTTTTTAATTGCTTTATTCAAACTTCTATCAACACCCATGAAAGAAATACAACACAATCCAGACTCTCTATTATATACATGCAAAATGTCCATCCTCCAATTAATAAAGGACTGGTCATTCAAAGCAGCAAATAGAATGTGACCCATTATCAAGAAAAAAGTAATTAGTAGAAAAGGATTTAGAGATGAAGTTATTGAAGGTATTGACGTTAACAGAAAGAGAGAGGTATTTAAATATATCTACAATAAATATGTTCTACACCTAAAGGAAGAAATGTTCAATAAAATTAAAATAATGTTGATATGAAAATGTATACTTTTTTTTTAATTTACAAAAGTAAAGCACCAAAGTGGAAATTTTCAAATTGAAAAATATAATATACAAAGTTCAAATTTCTTGCATGGTCTTAATAGCAAATGAAGACTGTAAAATAAAAGATGAGTAAAACCAGAAAACGGTTATTTTGAAGATCAGAGAAAATGATTGAAAAGATAAAAAAATGGCAGAGTCTCAGAGATATGAGAGACAAAATTAGGATTTTAGCATAGGCACAATATGAGTTTTGTCAGAGGACAAAAAGGAAGAATGAGGCATAAAATACATTTAAGAAATAATGTCTAAAAATTTCTCAAAATAAGGCAAAAACATCCATGTACATAAGATCAGAAAATTCCATATAGAATCAATTCAAAGAAAAACAAAACCAGTAAATTAATGTAAATCAGAAATAAAAAAAGAGAAAATCACAAATGCTGCAATTCTTTAATAAACTTAAAAGTTCATTTTCTTCTATAGAATTGAGTTAAACTATAGCAAGCAACGCAATAGTTAACTCTTTCTCAGTTTTATTTAATTACACTATCTGCTACTGAATAGTAGTTTCCATTAAAGCTATATTCTATTTCTATAAATCAATGTCAATGTCTATACTGAATCAGTTTGAGACTATAAAAAGAAAATAGTTATTTTTTCAAAAGGCTTTTTGCATGGCTTATAGACTGCCAAATTCTACTAATGTGAAAGATTTTGATCAACTATCTCATGAATATACCTCTTTAAAGTTACACCGTTAGCTAGTTGTTTTATTTATTTTCAATATGACAATGGAATGATTACAAAAATATATCTAGTGAGGTAAGAAAGCTACAAGTCTTTCTTAAATTATTGCAGAAAGATTGCTTGTTCCTAATATATTTATATTTTCACTTGTTTAAAAACCCAAGCAGAAGTATAATTCAATCCATTTTTAACTATGTTCTTGACTTAATAACTATTAATCAGTTTGGAACATTAATGGCATAATTACATTGAACACAATAAGTTTCCTGATATTCTCATATTTTACATATACTATATGTACAAAATATCCAGAATATACAAACTTCATAACATACATATTCCCCATCAACAGTATAGCAAACCATCACAAAGTCCAGTGGGATAAAGGAAAGCTGCTCCATAATTTTATCTTAAAATCATACAATTAAAATATTGGTGGGATAATTCCAACAGGAAGGCCATTATTTAACCATCTGGACATTCACCACTTTTTGACATTGAGCTGATGATGTGATATTCTTAACAAGAATACAAGAAAAGAAATGGCCCTAAGCCTCAAGCCAAACATATTTTAATATTGTCCTAGGATTATACTGCGGTTGGCAAAATAGGTTTAGAATTGTGAGTAAACAAAACACAGAGTTCATTCTTGAATTATTATTTATTAATTATTGTATTGTTTTCCATAGGAACTGTAAACCTACTTTTGCCAACCCCTGTATAAAGGGGCTAGTTACCTGATTGAAATAAATAAACCTCTTCACAAAAGGACAGCATCTTTAAACTACAGTTCTCACAATGTCAACAAATAAAGTACTATAAAACATAAGATTGGAATTTTAAAAGTAAGATATGTAAGGAAGCAAAAAGTAAAATAAAATACAACAAAGGCTAGTTTGCTAAGTTAGATTTACAAGGTTACTAAAAAATGATGGGTATAAGGCTATCATTTTTTTCTATATAAAATCCTTCCTTTATTATTCTCAGACACAATAAAATACTGTTTTTTGCATAAGTCACTATTTAAAATGTCATCTTTCTATTTTATATCTTCCACTTCTTTGGTTTAGAATTTAAACTCACATTATTTTTTTCTCACCCAATATTATGTAGCACAGTCTAGCTATAACATATAATTTAGAAAATAATGATACTGTATGCTTGGAATTAAGAATATGTGAATACTGTTTGAGGAGAAAATCGTCAATTATTAGCTTCTGTTCCCTATTTTTCTTATTATGTAAAGTATAGAATACTTCTGTGAATATTTTCAGAATATAGTTTAATGTCTACTTTTTCCTACATGTATTAGTAAGATATAATACCAGAGAAATTTTCTGAGGTTTGTCAATTTGAAATAAAGCTATGTAAATACAACATGTGTGTCCTATAAAATGCTTCATTAATATTTATGTTTGTATTTTTTTTTATTTCTAAATTTGTGCAAGCTTTTCTTCACGGCCAACATTGAAAGTGGGTATTTATCTATTATAATCACAGTTTTTATGGAATAAATAATATTGATTCATCAAAGGATTTATAGCAAATTTTAATATTTACATCAACAGAAATTTCTTTCATAAACCATAACAAATAATTTTTTTTAAAAAAATATGTTTTGCCCTGGCCAGTTTGGCTCAGCAGTAGACCATTAGCCTATGGTCCAGAGAGACCAGGGTTTGGTTCCCGCTAAGGGCATGTACCTCAGTTGCGGTTTGTCCCTGGCCCTGGTTGGGTCCTGCAGGTGGCAGCCACTCGATGTGTTCCTTTCACTTTGATTTTTTTCTCTCTCTCTCTCCCTCCCCACTCTATCGGAACAAAAAATGGAAAAATGTCCTCGGGTGAGGACAAGAAAACAAAATAAATAAATAAATAATATGTTTTTATTGATTATTTTAGAGAAAGAGGAAGGAAGAAAGAGATAGAAACATCGATGTGAGAGAGAAGGTTGGATCAGCTGCCCCCTGCACACCTTCTCCTAGGGCTTGAGCCCACAACCCTGGCATGTGCCCTGACCAGGAATTGAACTGGGACCTCTCAGAGCATGGAACAACCCTCAATCCACTGAGCCACACGGGCCAGGCAGAAATAATTCTTATGTAATTATATTCATTTGTATTTATGTTTAGTATACATTTTATAATATATTTTATTTTATTATTATTTTTTGTTAATCCTCACCCGAGGACATTCTTCCATTTTTTGTTCAGGTAGAGTGGGAGGGAGAGAGAGGGACAGAGAGAGAGAGAAACATCGACGTGAAAGGGACACATCGAGTGGCTGCCACCCGCACAACCGACCAGGGCCGGGGACAAACTGCAACCGAGGCACACGGCCCTAGCGGGAACCGAACCCGGGTCTCTCAGGACTGCAGGCCGAAGATCTAACCGCTGAACCAAACTGGCCAGGGCTATAATATATTTTATTATCTTTAATAAATATTGAAAAATATTTTTTTCTAAAATATGTGAAGTATAAAGTCAATAAATAATTTAAATTCCACAGTAGTCATTAGCCAACCATTTAATTACTAACACCCTTTTGCCAGAGGTTAACTTCTCCCTGAATGTTGTATCTTTTTTGCAGAAAAGGTTATTTTGCAATGTGAATTTGTTATACCAGATTATATATTATATAGATTTTCATATTTTTAAAATGTATACAGATTGAATAACATCATATGTTTTCTTCTCTGATTTTTTTTTCCTCAACAGTATGTTGAGATTCCTGTTGATGATGTAGCTAAAGTCAATTCATCCTACTTTACCCTACTTCGTGAATATACACATTATAGTGTGTTTATATGTTTTCTTTTCAACGTTTTTCTCTTGCTCGCAGGTTTTTGCTGCTACAAACTTACTACCATAAGTATTTTCAAACATATGTTCTGGTATACAAATTAGGTCCTCTCCTCCCCAGGTTATATGTAGAAAAAAAAAGTACTAAAAAGTAATGTATTGTCAAATTATTTTTCTATAACATTTCTCTCCTTCACATGCTTACCAACTATTACAATATTTAGGCTTCTTTGTTTCTTATAACTAACCTATTAAGTTTAAATAAAAGTTTATTATGGTTTTATTTCCAAATCTGATTATAAATTACGTACAATACTTTTCACATAGTTCACGGTCATTTGTATTTCTTCTCCTCAGGTATCTCTGGGTTGTTTTGTCTTTGTCCTAAAATGTGTGAAAATATGTATATATTTGTATTTTTTTCAAATATATATACACTTTCATATTCTCGATATGAATCCTTTGTTAGATATGTGTGACAAATCTTATTTTCCCAGTTGGCAGATGGTCTTTTCACTCCCTTTACGATATCCTGAATGAATATATGTTCTTTATTGAGAAGTGCAGAATTTACCAATATAATTTCTACTCTTTTTTGTCCCTCTTTAATTTAAAATCATGAATTTTTGTGTGAATGTATATATATGTAGAATCTACATTTTAAAAGTTGTATAGATTTTTTTTTCACATATAAGTAATTCAACTATTTGGTATTGATTTTTTTTAGTATAGTTCATTATTTATTTAATGGGTCTTTATTTCATTATTGATCTGTCATACCAGCTGTCACTTTTTTCCACGTAAACATTAACTTGTTCCTAAGTTCTTTGGTCTGTTCATCTATTTCTGTTCTATACTATACCATATTATTTATTATAGATATACATATAGTCTCTGGCTAAATAACTGAATTTTTTTAAATTATTTTTTTACTTCTACTGGAACTCAGAGTTAATTTATTTTATAAATTCTTAACTAATCTTCACCCTTCTTTAATAATGGTTCATGTTTTCTTTTTTTTTGTCCCCTGCACTGAATTTGTATATTTATCTTCCCCGTCACTAATTATCTGTTTACATGTTTGTTTGTTTTTTAACCCCCAACAGAGGACATTTACCCATTTAGCTCGGATAGAGTGGGAAGGAAGAAGAGAGAGAAAGAAACATCGATATGAGAGAGAAACATCGACTGGTTGCCTCTCACAACCCAGAGCAGGGCCTGGACAAACCGCAACCAAGGTAGGTGCCCTTGACCAGAACTGAACCCACAACGCTCTAACCGCTGAGCTAAACTGGCCAGGACAGTTCACATGTATTTAATCTGATGTTTAATCCTTCTGTACTTCACTTCTAACAATTTTTTTTTTTTTTTTTTTTAGGAATTTTATATGGTATTTTATATAACTGCTTGAATATTTTCATAGTTTCTTATACATGTTTTTCTTTAAGCCACTTCTTTTCAAGATATATCTTATATATTTATTTCATAATCCCTGCCTGATAATTCTAATATCTCTGTAAATCTGATTTGGCTGACTGATATCTCCCAGTTATAGTGCCTTTGGTTCTGTGTATACCTTCTGATTTGCTTTTTCTCTCTGTGGGTTTCCTGTGAAAATCTTTGAGACTTTCAAAGGAGATTTGCTTTTGCTTCTGCCAGACATATGGTCAACTACAAATCTTAGACCACCTTAGAGGAAAACATTTGCTAGGGATTTGGGTGAACAACACAGATTTAGTGAAATTGATTACCATGGTTAGATGAGGTTGTCTTGTCATAGTAAGACTTTCGGATAGATTTATTTTGCCTTCAGAAGGCCAAGGTTTATTTGAGACTGTAAATATTTCTTGCTATCTTCTCCTATATAATGGAACTATTTCCTGGCCATTGCAGTTCAATCTTTATATGAAGATCTTCTATTAGTCATTTAACCCTGGGAAACCTCTAGATATTATTTCTTGTCTTTTACCTGACCTCCTCCACTTCATCTCGCAAATCTAAATTTCAAGTGACGAGGGTCTAGCAGAAACCCTCTGAGTGAAGAGCCAGCTTCTGAACTCGCTTACATCAAAAGATCCCCGTTATAGTTTAAGCATGGCTTTTGCTGTTCCCATATATTCTTCGTATGTTAGCAATGCATTTGTTTGTTTGTTAATTGTCATTATTAGTGTGACTGGTTAATCAGATTGTTTAGGTTTCAAGTGTACAAGTCTATTTAAAAAGACATTTTTTCAGCCCTGGCCAGTGTGGCTCAGTTGGTTGGGTGTCATCCCATGAACCAAAAGGTTGCTAGTTCAATTCTTGGTCAGGGTACATGCCCAGATTGTGGGCTTGATCCCCAGTAGCGGGTGTACAGGAGGCAGCCAATCAATTCGCTCTCACATTGATGTTTCTCTCTTTTTCCCTCTCTCTTCCTCTAAAAAATAATAAATAATACTTTTTAAAAAATAAAATGACATTTTTTACATCTTATATAGACTGTTTAGCTGCTTAATAGGAAGATCATCCAGGGTACCTATCTAATCTGCCATATTTTACAAAATAGAAATTCATATTTATTTTAATAAATATGTTTATGCAAGTTATAATTAGAATATGCTTATTAGTGGGCCTGCAGTAGAACCAATATAAAATATGCACACAAATAACTAAAATAAAACAATAAATGAAATAATAATTATACTTATTAGGCTGCAGAAAATTATAGGAAAAAAGGGGAGACAAATAATTTTAATAGAACAAGCTAAAAATAAATCTCATATAAATAACTACTTTTACAAACTTCTGAAAGAAAAATACTTAAATCAATCTTCAGACTTGTAACTCTTGATATTTACCCTCCTTATTGTACATCTATAAATTATTTCTTCAACATAAGTTTAATTGACAAGACAGTAATTTCAAAGTCGTCTTCTTGTGATGGCCTTTCTTTTTTTTTTAATTAATTTATTTATTTTTATTGACTTTTTAGAGGGAGAGGAAGGAAGAGGGAGAGAGAGATGAAAACATCGACAAGAGAGAACATTGATTGGCTGCCTCCTGCATGCCCCCCACTGGGGACCGGGCCCATAACCTGGACATGTGCCCTGACCAGGAATCGAACAGGCAACCTCTTGGTACATGGGTCAACACTCAGCCACTGATCCACAAGGGCTGGTCATGCTGGCCTTTCTTATCTGCTTGACACATCACTGTGCTACCTGACTAATTAAATATAGGAAACTTGGGCATATTTAGTCAACTTTTAAGTCTTTCTTTCTTTCTTCTCTTTCTTGTCTTTCTCCTTCCTTCCTTCCTTCCTTCCTTCCTTCCTTCCTTCCTTCCTTCCTTCCTTCCTTCCTTCCTTCCTTCCTTTTCTTTCTTCCTGTTTTTTTTTTTTTGTCTATCTTGTTTTCTTCTTAAATCTTCTGAATTTAAATAAATAAAGAAGTATCATTTCTTTGAAGATTCCACTGAAATATATACATTGAGGGGAAAAGCATATCCCAATATGTAAAAGTATAAATTTTTATTTTAAATATTTTTTTATTTATTTTTATTTCTTTAGAGAGAGAGGAAGGGAGAGAGAGATAGAAACATGGTTATGAGAGAGAAACATCAATCAGCTGCCTCCTGCACACCCCCTACTGGGGATCAAGCCTGCAACCAGGACATGTGCCCTGGCTGGGAGTCGAACTGGGACCTCTCAGACCACGGGACAACACTCAGTCTACTGAGCCACACCGACTGGGCTAAAAGTAGAAATTTTTACTATAAATAACCGAACAGATACATATAAAATTTTATCAATCAATATTCATATGAACAAGGTTAGGTCCTGCGAGCTTAAGATGACACTGTCCATCCCAGCAAAAGGATAGTAGTATTATAACAAATCAATTATGTTATTAATGTGTTGTTTGGGGCAGTATTGCATGTTGAAAAAGAGCATAGTTCTGCAGGTTTTTGGTAAGTACCATAAACACATGGGAAAAATATTTTGTCTTTTCCTCTGAGACTATCTATGACTATCATTATATGCTGATTACTTTGCAGTAGTGCTCTGTGATGATTGAGAGTCCTATTAAGGATTTTCTCAAGATTTTGATTTAAAATATAAACTGATTTGACAGAATCTGTTATTTTGTGTTTCTTTTTAAGCAATATGTTCATGTGGTTATATCTTTCTTTTTTCTTTTTTCTTTTTCTCCTCCTGAGCTTTCCTTTGACTACCATTTATAATAAAGGAACTCATCTACTG
Organism: Molossus molossus; assembly: GCF_014108415.1. NCBI lineage: Eukaryota > Metazoa > Chordata > Mammalia > Chiroptera > Molossidae > Molossus > Molossus molossus. The sequence continues at coordinate 80,885,574 of NW_023425345.1, forward strand.
GTGAATACATTTTCCCATGTGGTTTTCCAATGTCTTCAATTTTCATATGCTGGGGTGGTGGTGTGTGTGTGTGTGTGTGTGTGTGTGTGTGTGTGTATGAGAGAGCAAGCGAGAGAGAGAATATGAATGAGAATGAATGATACTGTTCTTCTCTCTTTTCCTCTGAATATATTGAGCCAGCACTTAGACACAATTGCACCACCGAACATTTTACCCACTTTTCTGTTATGGTAGGCTGACAATTCTTAATAATCAATAAAAAGTAGTAACTGTGTCCCCATGGTAACTTAAACTCCCGAAAACGAATTGCAACAGTGAAGCCAAAATCTGAAATAATTCTACCATAACACGAGGGTGTAAAATATCTCACTTTTACTATTAAAATTTCCAGTAACTGCTCTTTTACTTCAAAATATTTACATCATTTACTCAAAGTGCATGCATTCTATAAAGGAAAAATACATAACATTTTACAACAATACATGTTAAAAATTGCCTATAGCTATCTAAATAAAGGATCTTAATGTGACAGAAAGAAACTTTCACTATGGACTAACGATGCCATTACGAGGCAGACAAAGAATTCATTACTTCAGACAATAGACATATCTTTGAAAACATCTGTTAAAGATGGGTATTTTGAAAATTGAGTCATTTAATGCCCTAAGGAATAGCCATTTAGAAACAATCTGATACAAATCTCATTTAAAAAGGATGTGGTACAAATCTAATTTAAAAGAAAACAATTAGTATTTTTATACACTAAATTGTTTTAACAGTGAGTCTTTCCTTACAGAGGAAGGTTTAGAATTCAATCTAAGCAATTAATGTAAAACTTTAACAATTTGTAAACATATATCTAGAAATGATATTCAGTACTACTATTGTGATTTTATTATAAAATAAACAATTATTGTGTTTTACTTAGAAATTATTTTTATGCTTGCTGGTGAATAACAGTTAAAAGATCTGAAAGACAGATTTTTTTCTACAAACGCAAACAACAGGAAAAGCACCTTAGTCTAAATTTTCCTCAAAAAAAGCTTGGTAAAACAATCTCAGGAAGGAAAAGTGCAGGACATGGAGATTGAAAAGAGAAAGTTGAAAAAGCCAACACAAGGGTGTTATATTAATTTGACCAATTATACCGGCAACTGGTGTTTTATCTCTTCAATATCTTCTTATAAAAGATTTTATGCAGTGTAACCCAAAACAGTCCAACCGAGAGAACAAAATGAGGACATATTCTATACATCTATCTGCTGTCATATTTTAGTTGTCAAAGTGATACCACTGTAATTAGGTATCAATAATAGGAAAGGAGCAAAGGGAAGGCCAGACATTGATGTGTTCCCAGCATAACACTGGAGGAGGGAACCATACACCTGGGGGCAGAGATAGGTGGCCAGAATGGGCATGACCACTGCAAGCCTGTGGAAATTTGGGATATATAATACCCTAAACTAGCAGTTCTCAACCTGTGGGTTGCGACCCCTTTGGGGGTCGAATGACCCTTTCACAGGGGTCTCCTAAGACCATTGGAAAAGACATATTTCTGATGGCAATTCATAACAGTAGCAAAATTAGAGTTATGAAATAGCAACGACAATAATTTTATGGTTGGGGGTCACCACAACATGAGGAACTGTATTAAAGGGTCGTGGCATTAGGAAGGTTGAGAACCATGGCCCTAAACAAAGAAACTCACTCTCCTACTCTCTTGGTTCCTCTTGACATGCTTGGCTCATGGGTCATGCTTGGCTTCCTGGTATTTTCCCAAATGGCTCATGGCCATGCGGACCCCCTCATTCAATGGACTAATGGACTGCAGTTAGCCTAATGCTTTCTTGGACCCTGTTCCAATGTGGAAAGAAAACTCTGGACACTGGCTATGATTTTAGCTCTACTGAAACCCCAGCTGTACTTCTATGACTGGACTAAGGAACTGTGACTTTGGAAATGCAGGGATTTAACTCCATGCAGATAAAACTCACTTGTTCTCCTGTGTGAGTCTCAGCAAACTCCTTTTCTCAGGATATTGCAAGGAGTCCAACCCCAGCAGCACCCACTGGGGAAGAGCATCTCCCATTTCATCCGAAATCAAAAGGTGACTCCATGGGCTTTGACTACCTATTCCTGCTTTGCACACAGGTGACTGTTGGGCAAATTCTTATGTGTGACCCTGTCATAGATTCAGGGAAACTCCAGAGCTGGAAGCAGGGCTTGCTTATTGTGAGGTACTATCTGATTATATCTGCATGACTTGGCTAAAGTCTGCATGAAGGATCTTAATATTTGCTGTAGCAATGGCTGGATTATGAGATGAGGTCGAGCAGATTTTGAAGCAGTTATGAGGGTTGTCCGAAAAATAAACAAACATATTTTTCTTAGATTTCAATTTCATTTTGCTGTGCAAAAGACAGCCAAGATAGACTAAACAAAGTCAAGCATAAGTATGAGTCTTTCTGATTTTACTCAAATGTTCCTCAACTACCTCCTATCCCATCTACAATTTCTTTCAATGCAAACATTTTGTTACATGCTAGAACTACATTTACCTGATATTACTATTACATATACATCTTTATATTTTGCAATGCTTTTTATACTAGACCTCTAAAAGCAGAGTCAATGTAACATTGTCATTTCACAGATTTTCAAAATGCTGTGTCTAGGCTACTCTTACTAAAATTTTAGTTATGATAGTTCCTTTTTTTTTTTTTTTTTGCTACTGCAATCCTTTTTTTAAATTATGGTATTTCTTTCATTAAGTTAAAATTCTCTTTAGGGTTTGTTATTGGTCTTGGCCTACTATTACATATTAAATTTTTTCTTGAATGTTTTGAGCATCACATCAAATAATTTCAAGGGTATCCCCTTATCCAAACAGAGAATAAGGAAACTTTAGAATCCAAAATAACGGTTTACACCTGTGAGGCATCAAGACTAAAATGGTGCTATGCGGATAATTATTATAAATAGACTTCTATTTAGCTTTTTGGAAGCCCTGTTCATATTTTTTAGATAGCAGAATCAATTGGCAAGTTGTATGGTTGGTTCTCCTAAAACTCCCTATTTAGTTGGCTTTGGGACAACATGTCAAGGCTCAAGGCCTGGTCACGAGAAGTTAGCTGCAATTACACCTACCTTTCTAAGTACATTTTCAGTTAGAATTCTTAAAATATATCTTTCCTTAACCGTGTTCAGAAGAGTTTAAGTTCATGGATTAAAAAAATAATCACTGTTAAATATAATTTTCTTTGTATTATGAAATTATGTGTGGTTGAGATGAAAACTTACATCTTTAATGACTCTTTGTTTCAATTCTCTAATGTATACCCAAGCCAGTGTGACAGCCGGTGCATGTTCGTTTTTCCATACTCTCCCAAGACTCAGTATTTATTCCACGTGAAGCCTTTAGACTGAGTTCAAAAGCATATTCTGAAAATCTAAAGCAATAAAGTGATTGTGAGAAGTAATGTGAATCAAATATTAAATTTCTAAACAGAAAAGTTACGTAACTTTTAGGAGGATAAATTTGCCTGATTTATCTGTAGTAAGGCTAATAATATTTCACCATTTTCCCTACCTATAATTTTCCCACATGAGAATGTAATCAGAGCAATTGTAACGATAACTTTTATGTATATAATGCTTTATAATTACAAATAACTTTTATTTTGCAATTGCCTTTGAGAACCACACATTTTTTTAAGATATTATACATATTTTATGAAAGAAAATCATGTCTTGGGCTATAACATGAATTTACCAGTCATGTAGCTATACATCCTTTACTATGTAAACAAAATAAATGAATGTGGAAACAATTTTATGTCTTACTATCATCCTTAATTGACTCATAATAATATATTACACTCAATAAACCAATATTAATGTATTATTATTCACTAAACCCCACAAGTTATTAAGATTTTCATAGTTTTTACACTTCTGTTCCGTGGTCTCAACCAGGATATCACATCCAGCATGCCTGTTAATTTTAGTGCTGCCGTCTCCTTAAACTCCTCTTGGCTATTTTCAGACTTTCTGAGCTTTAAATGACATTGCCAGGTTGAGGAATACAGGTCAGGTATTTTGTAGGATACTTCTCAATTAGAATTTGTCTGAGTTTGTTGGTTTTTGTTTGTTTATTTACTTTATTTTTCATGATGAGTCTAGGGATATGGGTTTTGAGAGGAAGGTCACAAAGGTAAAGTAAATTTTCATCATTTCATATTAAGGACACATCCTATCAACATGATTTATGACTAATGATGTTGACTTTGATTATGTGAGTGAGGCAGGGTATGGCAGGTTTCTCTACCATGAAGTTTCAACTTTTTCCACTTTCCATACTGGACTCTCTGCAAGGACGTTCCCATGTGCAGCCCATACTTAGCAGCATGCACCCCCTCGAGGACAGAGTACCTATGTGAGTTACTTGGAATTCTAAATGGGAGATTTGTTTCTTTCCCCCTATTTATTGATTCATTATAATGATTCATTTACTAATATATTCATTTAAGTCACTATACACTCATGTCTATTTATTTTATACTTTGTGTTATCACCTAATTCTATTTTATTCATTATTTTACAAAAACAGTTCCAACTTTTAACATTGGGAGCTCTTTTATTTAAATTTGGAGTCCATTTGGCATACCTCTGTATCATGCCTTTTGTTTGTTTTATTTATTGAGCACTTCTGTACTTCCTGGCAGTAACTATAAGCTGCTCCATGTTCATCTTAAAAGGATACTAGGTATACAACTGATTCTATTTCTATCACATATAGGCCTATTTAGATTACCCATTTGTCCTCATATGAGCTTTAGTGGTTTGGCCTTTCGAGGGTTTATTTCATCTAAATTATGAATTATGTGGAATTGTTTGTTATGTTCCATTATCATTTCAATGTCTATTGGATTCATAGTGATGGCCCTTCTTTCATTTCTGATATTAGTAATATGCCTCTTCTTTCCTTTTTTTCTTAGTTAATATAGATAGAAAATGTATTATTTTTATTGATCTTTTAAAAAAACAGCCTTTGCCTTCATCAGTGTTCCCTATTTTTTCCATTTTAATCATATTGATTTCTGATCTAATATTCTTCTTTTTGTTTTTTTCCAGCTAGTTTTAGGCTTAAATGCTTTTCTATCTCTGGTGTCCTAAGGCTTGGGCCTAGATTATTAATTTTAGATTTTTTTCTTTTTTACTAGCATATGCATCTTAATGCTATACATTTCCCTCTGAGCACTGTTTTAACTGCATCCCATTAATTTTTATTAGTTATATTTTTACTTTTATTTAGTACATTTTTCTCTCTTGAGGATTTTTACCAATGTTATTAAGAAGTGTATTGTTCGATATTCACTGTTGATGTACGTGCCAGATGCTTCCATTTGCTCCAATGTCCTTGATTAATGGTTTTCATTAATTACTATTTTAAAGGTGTTATTGATGTGTCATTATTTTTATATTTACCTAGAAATTCTTCCTTAGAAATATGCTATGTCTTATAGCTCTTTTCACAGTTATTACTTTTAAGTTAGGCATTGGTATTTATTTTGGTTTTCATGTTATAACTATATTTTTAATAAATTTTTATTCTACAGGCTTATCAATTTAACTTTAAATATTTAGTTTTTATTTTATTGGTGGTCTCTATTTTTTGTCAATTTTTAAAATCAATATCTGTGCTTATGTTTATTTTTTTCTTATCTGTTTATTTTGGGTTTACTTGCTATTTTTTTTTATTTATTTCTTAACGTAGGAACTTATTTCATTGATTTTAGATCTTCTCTTCCTTCTTTTTTACCTCTCTCTCCCTTCCTTCTATCTTTTCTAATACAAACATTTAAAACTACAGACTTTCTTGTGAGCACTTTTTAAGCAGCATTCCATAAATTCTGATAAATTCATTACAAAGCTTAAAATACTTTAAATTTTCTTGGCTATTATTTGCCTGTATATGTATTATTTTTTGATGCTCTTCATTCTTTCCTGTGGATGTGATTTCTATGCAGTATTATTTCCTGACATTCTGATAAACTTTCTTAAACATGTTTATAATACGACTGATATGAATTCTCATAGTCGACTCTTACCTAAAAGGTCTTTAATTTTGATTCATAAAGAATTCTGTGTTGATAGTCTTTATTTTTGTCATTTAAAAAATGTTTTTTTTCTCTCTAGGCATCCAGAGTTTTTTTTAGAAGATGGAAGGAAGGGGAGGGGGAGGGGGAGGAGAGAGAGAGAGAGAGAGAGAGAGAGAGAGAAGAAATATATCAATGCGAGAGAGAAACATGCCATCATCCATTGTTTGTCTTCCTTATGCACCCTGACCGGTAATCGAACCCAAAACCCAGGCATGTCTAACCCTCAACCCTTCAGTGCACAGGATTACACTCCCACCAACTGAGCCACACCAGCCAGGGGTAGGCTTCCATAGTTTTGATGAGAAGCCAGCTATTGATCAGATAGCTGTTTCATTGTATTTAATATATCTTTATTCATTAGCTGCTTTCAAAAGTTTCTTTGGTCCTTGACTCTCATTTGTCTGTGGTGTGTATTGGAGAGGTTCCCAGGTGTTTACTTGGTTTATTTACTGAACATTTTGTATCTGTAAATTTTATCTTACTTCAAATTTGGGATCATTTTGGCTCTTATTTCTTCTAATGATTTTTTTCCCAACTTACTCTCTCTCTACTCTCCTGGAATTTCAGTCACACATAAGCTTATCCATTTAATACTATGTAAATTTGATAAGGCTGTTTTTTACCCCCTAACATATTTTCTCTATATTTTTTTACCTTATTAATTTCTATTAATCTCTTTCTACTTTACTTAATATTTTATCTATCATCTTTCCTTGGTTTTTAACTCTATTCAGTGATTTTTTTTTTCATATTGCATTTTCTAATTCTATCCATGCTTTTATGTTCATTTCTATCATTTTTCTTTGTGCTGAGATACCCTATTTTAAATTTCTATAGTGAACATATATGTTTTCTACATAACTGAGGATAAAAATAATAGTTGCTTTAAAATATTTATCTGTTAGTTTGAGTATGTGGTTCACCTCAGGTTCAAACCTTACTATCTATTCTCTTGGGAATTTATTTCATGTTCTTGGTTCTTCGAATGTCATGTGGTTTGGGACTGTATTCTGAGAATTACAAATGTTAAGTTGTGTAGCCTTTAGGTTGCATTACAGTTCTCTGATGCTTATTGTTTCCCTCTTATATCTGGATTTCCTTGCCTGTGCTTAAACTGAAAACTCGGTTTTACAAGCTGCAGCTTTCTTGTCTGTTCAGAGCATTGACCTTTATGTGAGCTATGCTGAGTCTGTTCCCGGACTAAAGGTCAGTGGTAAATGTAGGTGGGCAAGATTTGGCATTTTTCTTGGACTCATTACTTTCTTGGATTGTCCCACTCATGGTAGTGGTAGTCTTCTACCAACAGTTTTCTGGTTTTACCAACTAGAACTATAGCTTTTTCCACCAATGCTGCTTCTGACACTGAATTACCATGTGAGAAGATGCAGTTAGTCTCAGGCTAAAAGCCACATTAGGAAACTCACTGCATACAGCTTGTCTTCTCTGAGCATATACTATTCTCCAGTATTTGTTTTGTTAGTATCTAGTGATTTCAGGTTATTTTCTATTGTTTCAAGATTCTATAGTTTGTTTCTGTGGTGAAAGTCCTCCAGTTGGGTCTTACTGGGGCCTAATGGGATGCCAGGAGTTGAGAAATGCTTTTTAAGTGATACAAGTCATACAAATGCTGCATTTATTTTTTATTTTTTTATTTTTTTATCCTCACCTGAGGACATTTTTCCATCCTTTGCTCAGGTAGAGTGGGAGGGAGAGAGAGGAACAGAGAGAGAGAGAAACATCTATGTGAAAGGAACACATCGAGTGGCTGCCACCCGCACGACCGACCAGGGCCGAGGACAAACTGCAACCGAGGCACGTGCCCTTAGCGGGAATGAACCTGGGTCTCTCAGGACCGCAGGTAGACGCTCTAACCGCTGAGCCAAACCGGTGAGGACTGCATTTATTTTTAAAAATTGAATATGATAAAAAAAAAAAAATGAGTACAGAATATGTTAATTTTTCAATAAGAAATAAAAGACTACTCTTTCATGCCAGTAATATATTACTTAGTATATTATTCACAAGAACATTGCTGAAATATACTATTATGCTTAAACATCCCACTGCACCCATATTCCCTAAGGGGGTAGCTTATTTCCTAGAATGATATAAGCCATTTTATATTATTTATTATATTTATTTATTATGCCAAATACAGAGAAAAATAAACACCAAAGAATGATCAAATAGTGCCATCCCAAACTTGAAATACTTAGATGATTTATAAGAATTTATTTTCAGAATTCTTTTTTTTTTTTGTAACTATCACTTGCCTTTGAAAAATAATGGGCCTCATCAGGAAATAACTAAAATTGTTTAAAACTGGAAATAACACATTTACTATATCTACATCACAGTGGTAAACAAATCTAGAACTATCTAGTAACAGTTTATATTACTCAAATAGGAAAACATTCAGAGATATTCAAAAAGTCATTTTCATAGACACCATTCTCATCTTCATGACACCAACTTCTTTCTACTTTGGCTGATTTTATATGTTATTTTTTTAAATCATGTAGCATTAAATAGACATTACACAAACATTTTTGTACGTGGGTGTATAAGAATATGAGAGAGACGCTTTTTTAAACCTTCAATAACTTACTTCAGATCCAGTTTAAGAATCAAATTCAAGAACTAGGTTGTCATAGATGGGCTTTCAAAGACACTTTATGGGATGTGAAAATGGTCGCGGAGTGAATGGAAGCTACACAGATGATCTTCCAGGACCAAACAGGGATTACAACTAAAAGACAAATCCTCAGAAAAAAGCAACATAAAAGCAGCAGGATAGGACCATATAACTAGAGACATGGGTAGGATCTGTGGAGGCACGAGAGGGTGGCAGGCTGGGAGCTCACAGACAGCAGCAGTCTTAGCTGTGGGCAGCGCCCTTGGGGAATAAAGACCAAGTCCACTCCACATCTCAGAGAGCCAGGACAAAGCACTAAAATAGCCACAGCCACTCATCTGGGGCTCCGGTAAAAGGAGGGCAGTCTGGGCTAGAACTCTGTGAGGACACCCAGGATTTGGAGGGCACTCAGAATTTTTGCTGAGTTGCAGCCACAAAGGACAGTGGCCACTGTACTCCTTCCCACAGCTGTGGGGAAAAGAAGCAGCCCTTCTCTCAGAGATTCAGCTCCTTAAAGGTGAGGCAAAAAAATTCAGATTCAGGCTCATTAATAAGCAGACTCTATCCCACCATCTGGAAATCCTCTTATGCAGAACACCAGGGCTACATTCCAAAGCCCTGAGTAACTGAGACTACTAGCCTCCAGGCAAAAAGCTAGAGGATAACTGAACCTTTCCTGAGCTTGCAAATCTACCCAGGAAAGTAAGACTTAACAGTGGTGTTTAATGTGGGACCACCCAGGCTCATCCAAACCCAGGAGAGGGAGCCACAAACAGCAGAACACCAACACCCACAGAGAAAATTTGGCAGGCTCCAAAACCCACTGAGTTAGCCAAAATGATAAAACAAACAAACATATTCCAAATGAATGAACAAGGGAATTCTATCAAAGATGAGATCAATGAAATGTAGCTAAGCAAATTATCAGAGGTAGAATTCAGAGCCATGATCTTGAGGAAGCTCAATAGCATGAGTAAGGACATCAGCACCATGAGTAAAGATATAGAAACATTGAAAACCAACCAAGTGGAAATGAAGAATGACAAAGCAGAGATTAAAAACACATTGGAAGGACTAACCAGCAGGGTTTAGGAAACTGAGGACCGGATCTGTGAATTACAAGCCAGGGTAGAAAAAAATCAACCAATCAGAAAACCAAAAGGAAAAAAAAAAAAAAACAATTAAAGAACAGGAAGATAGCTTAAGAGAACTGTGGGAAAACTGGAAACGTAATAATATTCGCCTCATAGGAGTCCCTGAAGGGGAAGAAAATGGGTAAGGGTTAGAGAATATATTTGAAGAAATAATGATAGAAAACTTCATTAATTTGGTGAAGGAAGAAGGCATTCAAGTTCAAGAAGCACAGAGAGCCCCAAGTAAGAAGAACCCAAACAGGCCCACACCAAGACACATAGTAATTAAAATGCCAAAAATTAAAGACAAAGAGAATCCTAAAGGCAGCAAGAGATAAGCAACAGGTTACCTACAAAGGAAACCCCATAAGGCCCTCAGCTGACTTCTCAACAGAATCACTACAGGCCAGAAGGGAATGGCATGAAGTAATGAAGGTCATGAAAAACAAGGATCTGAATCCAAGACTACTCTATCCAGCAAGGCTATCATTCAAATTAGAAGGTCAAATAAAGAGCTTTCCAGACAAAAAAAGGCTAAGGGAATATATTAGCACCAAACCAGCACTGCAAGATATGCTAAAAGGACTGCTGTAATTAGTAGAAGAAATATGAAGAAAAATATAACCACACTAAACAAAAAATGGCAATAAATAAGTACATATCAATTATGACCTTAAGTGTGAATGGTTTGAATGCTCCGATAAAAGACACAGAGTAGCTGACTGGATAAGAAAGGCTGACTCACATATATGCTGTTTACAAGAGACTCACCTCACAACAAAAGATTCACATATGTTGAAAGTGAAGGGATGGAAAAAAATATTTTAAGCAAACAGAAAGGGGAAAAAAAGCTAGGGTAACAATACTCATATCTGATGAATTAGATTTCAAACTGAAGGCCATAACTAGAAACAAAGAAGGCCACTACATAATATTGTGATAAGTGAGATCAGGTGATATTTGTCTTTCTTTGCTTGGCTTGTTTCACTTAGCAAAATACTCTCCAAGTCCTTTCATGCCATCTCAAAGGATAAGAGATTTCTTTCTTACAGCTGCATAGTACTCCATTGTGTATATGTACCACTGCTTTTTTATCCATTCATCCACTGTTGGACACTTGGGTTGTTTCCAGATCTTAGGTATTGTAAATAGTGCTGCTATGAACATGGGGGTACATATATTCTTTCTGATTGGTGTTTTAGGCTTCTTAGGGTATATTCCTAGAAGTGGGATCATTGGCTCAAATGGCCAGACCACTCTATTTTAGCAAACGATGGGTTATTACAGCTTAAGATATACTCTGTTTTTAATAGACTATTTTATACCATTTTGTAGTTTTTTTTTAGAACAATTCCATCATTTTATTCATTTTTTAGGGTTTTTTATTTATTTTATTATTTTTTCTATCACCATTTATCCTCCCTCTACCTTTTTCTACATCCATTCACTTTCCTCCCCCCTGCAATCTTCACACTGTTGTCCATATCCATGAGTTCTTTCTCTCTTTTCTTTTTCTTTTTTTATTCAATCCCTCCACCCCCCCCCCAAGACCAGTAATAATAAAAACAAAACAACAACAAAACCTCCCAATAAACAAAACCTTGGACCAAATGGCTTCACAAAGGAATTTTATCAAACATTCAAAGAAGATCTACGCTCCTCAAAGTATTAAAAAAAAAACAAACAAGATGAGGAAAGACTACCAAGCTCATCTTTGGAGGCTAGCATTATCCTAATTTCAAAACCAGATAAACATGACAAAGAAATAAAATTATAGGTCAATATCCCTGGTGAACTCAGATGCTAAAATTCTCAACAAAATATTAGCAAGCCAAATCCAGCAACACATTAAAAAGATCATCTACCATGACCAAGTGGGATTTATTCCAGGATGCAAGCTTGGTATAATATCCACAAAACAATAAACATGATTCACCACATTAAAAAAAAAAAAAAGAGTTATAGAAACCACATGATCATATCAATAGATGCAGACAAAGCATTTGATAAAATTCATCATCCATTTATGACAAAAACTCTCAGAAAAGTGGGAATATAGGAACATACCTCAACGTAATAAAGGCCATATATGACAAACCCACAACCAACATCATGTTTTATATTCTTTGAGAATTCAATTTATATTTTGTTTAGGAGATGTGCAGTTAATGTATAAAGAGTACTTTCATGGGAAGAATAATTTTATTTATTAGTAAAATCTAGTGACAGATATCTCTCTTCAATAAACGAGAATATGGATGTATTCTTAAAAGAATATTTGCATTAGCATTTCTTTTTAACATCTAGTTTTGAATGCATTTTTAGTTTAAGAAAGACTTATTTTTTGTTGTTGTTGTTGTTAATGTTCTCTCCTGAAGCCTCCTACTATTGACCTTGGAAATGCTATGCTCTGAAAGCAAAAAAGCAAAGGAAAAACAAAACCAACCAATCAACCAAAAATGCTCAAAAAGTTTTGCAAACACAGTATAATTATAGAAATAAAGTAAGAAGTCTATTCTCAAAAGTTTAAAAATAAGTAAAACAAATATATTCAGCTTTAGATGACTTAAATGCAATAGTATATAAATTATAATTTTGATTTTATTTCATCAGGAGGAGAACATTCTAACAAAATAAAATTATCTGAAAATGAAAAGTTTTAACTTTGGAAACACTGAGTTTCACATACTTGAAATTAAAGCAATCATGTACTAAGCAAATATAATGTGATTCTCATTCAGAGTTATTATGTGAAGATTTTTTAAAGTGGCCTATGGCTATACTCAGTGACTAATTTGTTTTCTAAGTTGTGTGTGTGCATGTGTGTATGCACACACATGTTTGTGTGTAAAGATTGTATTGAACTGAAATTTTGGAGCTAGATGGTTAGAAATGACAGCCCATGGAAAAAAGGAATAGAGTGAACTGGGGCTGATTAAAGACCAGAGAAGCATTTGCTGAATTCAATGAGTGCATATGAAAAGAAGACTATATGTTCTTAAGAATAATCAATGCCTTTTAATATCCTTTTCAGCAAGTTCCGTAATCCAGAATCCTGAGCCAGGGGGACAAATTATAGGATGAGTTAAAAGATAAGGAATAGTTGAGTAGAAGTGGTGGGAAGAGAAGGTGACAGTGTTTGGGAGTTCTGTCAAGGGAATGGCTCAAGTGTACCATGAAGGTGTAGTCCTGGAGCTTGGGTAGTATTTGTTCAAGTAAATTTGAAAAGAAAGTGTAGGAGGAATACAAAAGGGAGGGATGAGATCAAGTGAGAAAACCACATACTAAAATGAACTCACATACACTGCATAGGATAAAGTAGTAATAAAAGTGGTGAGAAAGGTTAATTACCCACTTAGCAGCCCAGATGTCCTGGATGCCAAAAGCTGCATAATATAAAAATCTGTATGATGTAGTCAAATATTTATTTTTCAAGAAGCTGACATTTAAAATCTGTCAAAGAGCCAACTACACACACTCTTTGTGCCAAAATATGTAAGCCATTTTGCTTTTCATTGAAAGTTCAAGGAGGAACAGAGGCAAGACACTACTATGTGTTTTATCGTTAAAGAACCAGACCCTTCACTAGGTCAAGTTTTGGAGTCAAGGACAAGTGTTAATGCTTAGCTCAGAGTGCTTATAATGTTTTTTCCATAGCTAGTAAGATGTAAACCAACTGTCTCTTGCTATTTAAAATCACCATAAATATACTCAATATGAAGTTAATGAGAAATCCCTTGTGCCCAAATCTCAAATAATAATTAGATAATAAACTCTAAACAAGACACATAAAATAAATAAGCAAAATATTATTTCACTCCAATAATCTTCCTTTGATAATTAGGCACCTTGAAGGGTAGGAAACAACTATAATTTCATGAAGAATGATTATAACTGATGTCTATCGCAAATCAGTAATACTATGCGATGAATACACACACAGAGGCACACAAAGAATTTAGATCTAGAAAGATAAAGATAATATATACAAATATTCTCATTATACAAATTAGGAAATGAGGCCCAGAGATTAGATGTTACCAAAGTACAAACAGCTATTAATTAGCTGAATATTTTACTTACAACCTAGGATTCTTGTGTCTAAGTTTCAGGATTATAATTTATGACTTGTGTTTTCTATGTTTTATCATATTAGTATGCCTTAAAGTATGTATATATTTGTACAGGCACTTGAAATCTCTTCAAGTGGATTAATTTTCCATTTTAAAGTATTCAAAGCATTTATTAAAATGTATTTATCTGTATTATAGTACATACTGATATTTCATCAGGAGTTATTTGTAAAAGTGACAAAAACCAGATATAACAAGTTTAATATAAACCATTTCCATTAACCTAAATCTGATGAATCCCAGCTCATGTAGATTAGCAAATACAACTCCAAGATTTGTGAAACATCAATGTCTCCAATTATCTTAAGTGGTTTGCAAATTAAGCAAAAATCAATACAAAGTCATTTTAATTTATTTTAGTTCATTCAGTATTCAATAAGTTATAGACAATTCATTTATGAGTTTATTTTTTTATGGTTTTGTGATCCAATGTCACTCCAAAAAAACCAATTGAAAAAGGACAAAATACTCCAAACTCTAAAGAAAAAATAAGTAATTTTTACAGTAAAATAAAAAAGTGCATGAGTCCCCATATCTGCTTCTCCCCACACACATTGCTCTTGTCTATTATTAACATCTCATATTTGTGGTTTTAATTGATGAGTATTGATGCATAATTGTTAATTAAACTCCATAGTTTTCATTAGTTTCATTCTTCGTGTATTAAATACAATTTTATGACTTTTGACAAATGCATAATATTATGCAGCCACTATTACAAGATCATACAGAATAACTTGACTGCCTTAAAAATGTTCTGTTCTCTACCTATTCATCCCTTCTCTCCTTCTCCTGATCCCTTGTCAACCACTGATTGTTTTATTTTCCCTATAGTTTTGCATTTCCAGAATGTCATCAAGTTGATATCATATAGTGTGAACATCTTCAGACTAGCTCATTTTTTACTAAGTAATATGCATTTAAAAATATTCTGTGTCTTTTTTTGTGGCTTGAGAGCTTATTTTATATTTTTTATCACAGAATAATACTCCAATGCACAGATGTACTAATTTTTTTCATCTGTCCAACTAGTAAAATACATCTTAGTTACGCCCACTTTTGGGCAGTTATGAGTAAAACTGGTCTGAGTATTTGCATGTTTTTGTATGGATATGAGTTTTCAGCTTCTTTAGGTAAATACTTAGGAGTGTAAGGGCATATGGTAAGATTATACTGAGCTGTGTAGGAAACTTCGAAACTGCCTTCCAAAGTGGCTGTATCATCTTGCATTCTCACCAGCAATAAATGAGAGTTTCTGTTGCCCTACAACCTCACCAGAAATTAGTGTTGGCAGTACTTCGGATTTTAACCATTCTAATGGGCATGTAGTGATATCTCATTGTTATTTTAATTTGCAATTTTATAATGGCATGTTATGTTGAACACCTTTTTATATGCTTACTGTATTTGGTATCTGTATATTATCTTTGAGGAGGTATCTGTTCAAATCTTTTGCCCATTTGAAAAAAGTATTGTTGAATTACAAGAATTGTTTATATACTTTGTTCCCAAGTCCTATATGCCTATATCAGATATGTCTGTGGTTTGACCTTTTTTTCTCTTAACAGTGTCTTACAGAGCATAAGTTTTTAATTTTTATGAGGTGCAAATTATTAATTCTTTCTCTCATGGAACATGCCTTTGGTATTGTGTTTAATAGGTGATTTCCAAACCGAAGATCATCTAGATGTTCTCATTGTCTTCTAGCAGTTTTTTCATTAAAACCATTTTGCTGACCAATTATAGTTATATGTTTCCCCTTGGGCCTCTAACTGATATAGGTGGGACAATGAAAGATTTTTCTAAATGTCAGCCATCTCAGCAACTGAAGATTTAAATCCAAGGACTAGAAAGTATGGAGGAAACAGTTGAGTAAAAATAATAATAATAATAATTCTTTGAAGAGCAAAGTATCTGGAATCAATTTATTTTATTATTATTATTTTTGTTTTTTTTAATTCTCACCCTAGGACATTTTTTCATTTTTTGTTCAGATAGAGTGGGAGGGAGAGAGGGAGAGAGAGAGAAACATCGATGTGAAAGAGACACATCGAGTAGCTGCCACCCGCACAACCCAAACAGGACCAGGGACAAACTGCAACTGAAGTACATGCCCTTAGCGGGAACCAAACCTGGGTCTCCCTGGACTGCAGACCGACACTCCAACCACTGAGACAAACTGGCCAGGGCTGGAATCAATTTAAATGAGTAGATGAAGCTAGTCTGTCTGAGAAGTTAAAGATGAGTACTATTCCCTAAGATTAAAATATCAGGTGAGATTGTTAGTTTTTATTACGCAATAGATACTCAAGGGTCAAAAGATTTTAATCTAAGGGTGGGTAATGCACCTACCTGAGGGCTGAAAGTATTTAAAGAGAACACTGAAGTAATATAGATGTAGCAACCTCAGCAAGCAGCTACCACCCTTGGGAATGGGGAAACAGGGGTGAGAGTTGTGGTTATCAGAATCTGGAAGCTCAGAGCAGGGACTTGATGGTTCTGTTACCAAGGATCTGAGGAGCGTGTCGCAGAAACTTGGAGGCGAGACACTGGGTCCCCCAGGACTGGAACTCAGATGTCAGAGAGGAAATGCTGCCCAGCTGGTGCTGATGTCTCCCAGTGGGACAGAGACTGGGAAAAACCTGGAAACAGGAACAGCTGGGTAGACTGGGTGTGAAGCCTCTGGTGGATGCTATTATGGATAACAAGTGAGCACGACAGAATCTTCTTACATTCCAGCTTCTCTCCCCTTTCCCACCTAGAAGAACTTAACAGGAAACTGGTTGTAAAGAAAAAAAAAAAATGTGGTCTGCAAAGTCACACACTTAACTTTACAGAGCAGAGTGTAAAAACAGTGTTTGGAGTTGATAAAAAAACAAAACCACACAAAACAAAAAAAACTCTTACCTACTGACTAACCATATTTAGGAAAGGAGTCACTAGGGCCTTCTGGTCTCCTTTAGGTAATATCAGCATCATCATTGAGTTTCAATTTAATTTTGAAAGCAAATCACCTATGCTAAATGCTCTCTAGCTTAAATTTATTTTAAGTATGTAGAATAATAAGTTTTACTTAGTAAAATTCCTATAATAGTTTTATTTTCATATTAACTGAGAGCTGAGTTTGTATTATCTCATGAGATGCTAAGATATTAACATCTATTATTATTATTCTACCTTACCATTTTACTTTTCTGTCATGGTTAATTCTCTAGTTTAGGTCCTCATCAGTTCTCACCTGGATTAGTGAATATTTTGTCTATTAGATTTAATTAACTGTAACTTTTATATTACTAATGATCTACTATTAGTAGTCTTTCTAAAATTAAAGAAGGAGACTTGACTTGAGGTGGTGAACACACAATACAATATACAGATGATGTATTTTAGAATTGTACACCTGCAACCTATTTAATTTTATTAACAAATGACACCCCAATACATTCAATAAAAATACGCAAAAATAAAATAAAATAAAATATAAAAATCAAGAAAGACAAGTACCATATGACTTAACACATATATGGGATCTAATAAACAAAATGAACTAACAAGCAAAATAGTGAGTGACTCATAGATAGAGAGAAGGCTGACAGCTATTGGGGCAGAGGGTGCTGTGATGGGGGGAGGGATTGAGACCAAAAAAAGGAAAAACAAGAAAAAAACTCATGGACAAGGACAACAGTGTGGTTATTGTGGTGGGGGGTGGAGGAGGTAGAGAAGGGTATAGGGGGATAAATGGTGATGGAAGGTGACTTGACTTCGGTGGTGAACACACAACACAGTATACATTTGATGTGTTGTAAAAGTATGCACCTGTAACCTGTATAATTTTGTTAACTAGTGTCACCCCAATTAATCAATGATAAATAAATAAATATTAAAAAATGAAATATAAGTATGAAATGAAACAGAAACACCAATAATCACATTTTTATTGATAGAAAGTAATTGTGAATTTGTAGAATGGAATAAAGTGTTCTACAAATCCACTTGAACTTAACCTTTCAGTCTACCTATACTCATTTCCCTCTAATGGCATATTCTAGATATAGCAAACTATAAACCACTTCTCCCAAAATGTGTAGTGCATTTTTACAAATTAATATCTTGAGTTATTCTTTCATAAACTTTAAAGTAGTAATTGGCTAATTTCTAGGAGGACCCCCCCAAAAGAAAATATCTCATTAAAAATATTACATATTAGGCCTAGCCAGTGTGGCTTAGTAGTTAAGCATCAATCAATGCACCAAGAGGTCGCCAGTTTGATTCCCAGTCAGGGCACATGTCTGTGTCGTGGGCCTGATCTCCAGTGTGGGGCATGAAGGAGGAGGCCAACTGATGCTCTCTCATCAATATTTCTATCTCTATCTCCCTCTCCCTTCCTCTCTCTCTGAAGTCAATAAAGAAAAAAAAAAGATTTTTTAAATTACATTTGAGAAATACAAAGAATAATTAAGGCCTACCCTTGAGGACCTCAAAATAGTGTCAGGGTATAAGGAGAAAACATAAAGCTTAATAATCAGTATTTATTTATTTATTATTTTTTTTTTCTTTATTGATTTTAAAGAGAGAAGAAGGGAGAGGGAGAAAGGGATAGAAACATTGATGAGAGAGAGCATTGATTAGCTGCCTCCTGCATGCCCCCTATTGGGATTGGGTTCACAACCTGGGCATGTGCCCTGACCAGGAATCAAACCGGTGACCTCTTCGTGCGTGGGTTGATGCTCAACCACTGAGCCACACTGGCTGAGCATTAGTAATTAGTATTTAATAATGATACAAATAATAGCATTAATAAAGCCATAACATATTTAAAACACTAATTATAAATCAAGTCCTGTACTAATTTATAAATAAATTGTTTTATTTAACTGGTACAACATTTTATTGGACATATAGAAGTAATAAAATGAATCTCAAAATCTCTGGTATGTTTTTTAAGATGGAAAAACTGGTAAGCAGCACCCAGAGAGCCTTAAATTCCACTGACCCAACTCTCTGGCATTATGCGTGCATGTACTGCCTCTCTGTAAGTATTTTGAGGGCGGAGGATATGTCATTTCAGGCAGATTGTAAATATGGAATGGATATAGTAAAGAATGATGTAAGGATAAGGTACATAATAATCAAGACGACAGTAGAGAATGACAGCAGGTGTGGGGGCAGCAGTTACAAGATTAATGGAAAGGAAGTGCCTCTGCATAAGTACTGTGCTGACCGATGGCACCACTGGAGCTCCTGCAAAGGAAGGAGATGGTCTGGAATTCCCACAAAGGACAGAAAAGTCTTGAAGGGCCAGGAAAAGAGTAAAAAATAAACTCCTAATTAATTAACACAGTAGAGGAAAAGAAGACAATTGAACTTGTGCAGAATATGGGTGGATAAGCTAATTTCTCGGAGATCTGCTGGACTTTCTCTCTGGGTGGTGAGTACCTAAGAGAAGCCACACAGTTCTATACAAGCAGAATTCTTCACACAGATCATGTTGCATCAGTATAAAGTTGAAACTGGAAATTTAAAATTGCCATTAAGAATATAAATTCCCTTTTTTGAAGCAATGATGAGAAATTTACTCTAAAACGTTCCTCATATGAAATAATAGTTTCAGGACTGATTTCAGGTAATGCTTCAAGAATTCCTGAGAAGTAGTCCTAAAGAAGGTTTGCTCTCTATCTTTTTCTCCCTCTCCTTTCCTCTCTCTGAAATCAATTTAAAAATAAATAAATAAATACTGATTATTAAGCTTTATGTTTTCTTCATATACCCTAAAAAAGATTCAAAAAAAATTTTTTAAACATAGGATACCATATTTCAAAAACAGTTTGAGAAGAATTTGAAATTATACCAATAAATAAAATTTTAGTCTTAAGATGTTATCATACCCAAGTTACCAATAAACTTTTACGGTAATATCCTCTGGATTTGTGTGACAGAGTATTATATCAAATTATTTCTTAGTTACTTAAAAAAAACTAAATGTAATCATAAAAGTAGATTGATATTAAATGATACTATGTAAATTTATTTATTACCTAACTTTTAAAACCACCATTACACATAGTAGCTACTCTGGAAAGAAATAGAAATATTGTTTTATACATTAAGGAAGTTGTAGCCTATGGAAAGATAGATAAGAAAACAAATAATTACACCATTAAGTTATCTTATATTTGATTTAGAATTCATTAAAGTTTTCTTGCTGAACAAATGTTCAATGAAGTTTCTTCCAGTTTTGAAGAAACATCATTAGGAGACTATTTCTTAAACCACAGTATATTCTTCACATCTGGAGTCCTCTCAGTTACATTACTTTGGTCAGATTTTATGCAGAATACACACTACCTAAGTGCCTACATGATAATAGCTGGCAATCAAGCCTGATTTAGATGTTTTATTTTAATTATTCATTTGAATAATGGGATTTCTGGCTTGCGATATTATCAAGTTGTAAGTAAAGATAGTCAAATTTATCCTTTTTATAGTGAAGAGTAAAATTTGTTACAAATTACTGGTTATTGCATCTGGAATACAAAGATCTTCTATGATGATTTTTTTACCCTTAAACAAAGTGGAATACTAGGTTGTATTATAGAGTCCAAGATGTTAAGAAAATTTATTTCAAAAGAGCTATCCTCTGATTGTTTGCTACACATTTAAAAGGGACAATAGACACTAAAGGTTCTACTGGCCATTAGCTTACCTTGCATTATTGAATTTTTTAAGCGAAGCAAAGGGAATGTTCTTAAAAATATAATGAGTTTGTTTTTAATTTAAATTTTTTTTTTCTTTATTGATATTAGAGAGAGAGAGGAAGGGAGAGGGAGAGAGAATGAAACAGCGGTGAGAGAGAGAACATCAATTGGCCGCCTCCTGCATGCCCCGCATTAGGGATCAGGCCCACAACCTGGACATGTGCCCTGACTGGGGATGGAATTGGCGACCTCTTAGTGCATGGGTTGATGCTCAACCACTGAGCCACACCGGCTGCACAAGAATACAATGTTTTACAGGGGAATGCAAAAGCTATAAAGAGATTTTATGTCTTGTATAAAAAGTCAATAATGAAACAAATAATGGTAAATAAGCTCATGAAAAAAACAAAGTATTTATGATAAAATTCTACTCGAGAAATTGTGGCACTTTGGCATCATTTGTAGACTGTAAAACAAAATACATTCAGTAGGTAGTATGTATATACCTATTCTCTTTTGAAGTAGAGTCATATGTTGCTTCCCTAAGATTCATGAAAAATACTTTCCTTTCAGGTTGGTATATTTAGAATTAATCATACCAACACATTAACAGGGGTAGATCCCTTAATCTGTAAAAATTATTTGTTATGATATAATGTTAAGTTCCTGTGATCTGTTGTATGAAATATGTTCCATAGGGGATACTGAATGTAATATAGACTGCTTGAGGAGCAAAATTGTCACTATGGAGTTAGATTTGATAGCATCGGCACCTATTTTGTAATCCACAAAAGATTTCCTTTTTTGTTCCCTCCCTCTCACCTTTTTTTCTCCCTTCCTTCCTCCCTCCCTTCTTCATTTTCTTCCTTCTCTTATTTTTTCCTCTCTATATTTTTCCTTCAAAAAATACACATTGAGCACCAACTATATTCCAGGCAAACATCAAATGTGCCTGTTAGGCATCTGTGAATTGGTGAGAGAGAGAGAAGGAACGACATCTAACCAGTAGGCAGATAATAGCTGGTCAAAGATTCTTTAATGGCATTATTGGGACATCCTGATTTTATAGCAAAAAGAAAAATGCTACCTTCAGTTTTCCTTGGCAATATTCTTGTTACCTAAAAGGGTTTGGCTCCTGGCTTGATAGCTACATTAATTTAATATCAATAAAACATGAAACATATAACCAGAACTGTCAAACATAAAATTCTGCCAAATATAACATCTTAATATTAGTACTGCATAGAAAATAAAAGGCCATAAAATATTTATATTTTTTATTTGAATCATATTTCATAGTCTATCCATATGGCTTTGGGTTATGAATTACAAAAAAGGAAGTAAATCTATCCAAAACATATAATTCATGTTATGATTCTTGAAGTAATATACATACAATTCCCTCATATTCAAAAACAGGTGTGTTTACCTAGTTAGACACAATAGATCAGTATATGGATAAATGTTAAGTGTTTCTGTTCTGTGAATTACCACTGTAATATAAACCATAATAAGTTTCTTCCACATATTTTCAAATGTGCTGTATATACCATTTAACTCACAACAATTTTAAATTACTCCATTTTTCCTTTATATGTGAAGTTAAATAAAGTAATAGATTAACGAACATGAAGACATTGTCAGTAGTGCAATTCATGCTTCAATTTGGACCTTACAATGTCCAAATACAATATAACCTTAGTTGTCTTTGATGCACTAATGGAAAAGAGAAGGGGACTTTATTAAGCTTCTGCTACATCCTATTCTGTAACACTTTGTTTACTCAAAAAGAATTTATTGAGCAGTTACTATATGTCAGACACTATTTCAGGTTTACCACGTACAGCATAAAAATGGCTCATAAAGCACCTCCCCTCAAGAAACACACATCCGAGTTTGTAAGGGAGAGAATCAGTTCAAGAGGTGGTAGGGAAATAAAGCAGAATAAAGGAATAGGTAATCCCAGGGTATGGTTTGTATTTCATCCCAAGTCACTTGTGTCTATATGCTAGATTCTGAGTGAGGCTGAAATTTAGGAAAACATTTGCTGACTAATGCCCTGTCGGGGTAGATTTGGATGGAAGCATTCACTTTTTTTCTTTTCCTGGAAATGTACTTTTTCTGTGAATACTTTTACCAAGGACAAACTTCTATACATGGAATAAATCTACCTTTGCTCACTCTCAAAATTTGGGCCAGAGTGTGGCTCTATTTTTCTAGATTCATCCTAGCCCATCTAGCTTGAAAGGGACATGTAGCTAAATACATTAACAATGATTTATAATACTAGTTAAAATGTATTGGACACTTACCCTGCCAAGTATACTTCTCTGTGCATTATATTATTTAGTCCTTGCAACAATTCTGTGGGGTCAATAATGTCATTCTCTTCATTACAAAGGTGAAGATACAGAATAAGGAATTTGCATAAAATCCATATCCTCTGCAGTCTTACTCAGAGTCTGCATACATTTAGAAGTTCCTGGATTTTTGTGTTTGGATAGTTAAACCAGTAGTATTTCTTCCATCTAGTTTTGCTTGCTGTTTATTTACTCCTTCAAGTCACATAATATTTTTTCTTTCATCTTACTTATTGAATCTTGTGCAAAAAACACCTTCTCACTCATAGACTAAGTCAGGGTGTCCTATTATTTATTGCCATAGCACTATGAGTTTGCTTCATCATATTTTATTTTAGTTGTTTTACTTAATTAATTTTGATACTAGATTCTCGGCAGGAATCAAACCCACTGTCATTTGTTTTTAATATCTCAAGAACATGAAATAGTCCTGGAACCTAACATGTGTTCCGTAAATATTTTTTGAGTGAATAGATTAAAAAATCTGAATTGACTGCCAGAGTGAGGGACAGGGAGAGAGAGAGAGAGAGAGAGAGAGAGAGAGAGAGAGAGAGAGAGAGAGAGAGAAAGAATCAGTAGAAATTTCTGATAGATCTATTGTTTATATTACTTATAGCAATTTAATAATTTGAAATATACTACCCTATATTTTCTAACAGCAAATTTTAAGTAAAAAGAAATAAGGACTATGATATAATTTTGTCAGCATTCTTTTAGTTTTATGATCTTTTGTCATAATTAAGTTTTGAAAAGGTCGAATATTTATAATACATAAATATTCTTGTTGGCCCTAATGATGCTTTTTGTCTCATGTTAGTTTGGTCTAGTTTCCATCGCTTCATCAGGGGCATGCTCCAAATCCCTAAGGGTACATGACATTACTTCATAGAGGACAGACCAGAGTTAAGCATAAAAAAATGAATAACATAGATTAGAGTTGGAAGAGAGAAAGAAAATGTGTGTTTGTGTGTATGCACATTTGTGTGTGTGTGTGTGTGTGTGTGTGTGTTTGCTGGAACAGGTGACATCAGGATGACAGTAGAGTTGAGCTTTGGCCATGGAATCAGATTACAGAAAATTGAATCTCAAAAAATTTAGTTTCAGGAATTATTTAAAAATCTTTATTAATTTTGCCACTTTTTAAAATTAATGTCAGTTCGTGCCATCAATTGCATCTTTCTTAAGCTTCTTCAAATTAGCATTCTTAGGAAAAACTAAATCAATGTTCATTCCTATTTTTTATACTAATATAGTTCAATTAATATATTTTCTATAATTTATATAAAAATATTTGATAGCCCTAGCTGGTGTTGCTCAGTAGTTAGAGCGTCCGCCTGCAGACTAGAGAGTCCCGGGTTCAGTTCCCACTAAGGGCACAGACCTCGATTGCACTTGGTCCCCGGCCCCGGTTGGGGTTGTGTGGGTGGCAACCACTCGATGTGTCTCTTTCACATTGATGTTTCTCTCTCTATCTTCCTCCCTTTCTCCCTCCTGCTCTATCAGAAGATAAATGCAAAAATGTCCTCGGGTGAAGATAAAAAATTAAAAATACATATACATATTTGATAAAACAAGTTCATATATTTCAATTTGAAATATGCATTTAGAATATAGTTATGTAAAAGGCATTAAATAAAATTAAAACTATGATTCAATTATTTTTAATAATTATAGCTTAAAATAGTGAAAGAATATGGCTTCTTCTGAGATATGACCTCAATAATTTTTTCAATTTTATGCATAGATTACTTACTTTGAGATTTTGAACAAATCTATATAATATTAATAATTTTCCCTTCATTGTTATTCTGTTTTCAAAGGAGACTTAAATTGATGTTTCTTAATATGTGAGTGAAATTCTCCAGAAGTCTTCAACACCTGTAGTGCAATGTTTGCATCTATAGTTCACTTACTTCAGTCCCTCAGGGTCATTCATTTTTATGTATATATTTTTTCTATAAATGTTTTCTAGTATATTTCACATTGCCTTAGATCTGTTTAATTTTCTCACAATTATCATTTAAAAATAATGGTATAGACCTGGCCAGATTGGCTCAGCAGTTAGAGCATCGGCCTGAGGACCAAAGAGTCGCAGGTTTGATTCCAGTCAAGGACATGTACATTGGTTGTGGTTTGACCCGTGGCCCTCATCAGAGTCATGTGGGAAGCAACTAATCGATGTGTTTCTCTCTCCCTTTATCTCTCTCGTTCCCAGTCTATCTGGAAAATAAATAAATAATTAGTGAAAAAATATCTTCAGGTGAGGATTAAAATAATAATAATAATGATAATAATAATATGATGATGATGGTATAGACTATACATTTTCTATTTCACAGATATAGTTAAACATTGTATTAAGAGTATCAAATATAGAAAGTGTTTGCTAGTTGACTTTGGTGCAGCTTTAGCTTTTTCTTTCCTTAAGGTACCCTGATTTGGCGCCCATTATTTCTCTGCACGGTCCATGTGACTTAAGGGGACTAAGGTCACCTCCAGCTTCATGGATGGGCCTTCAATGATCTGAAACAATTTGGAAAATCCCTTCTATCCTGCTGTAGGTTTCCATTCAAGGATGCACTACACCAAAGGCTTATCAGTGCTGTGCATTTCCCCAGAATCACTAAATCAGGCAAGTTCAATCAAAACTAAACCAAGCACGTTTCTTCCTTGTTTGTAGCAGCACACTCTTCCATATGCTGATAATGAAAAGGAAGTATGTAGTTCCTATCCCTGCATTCTAGCCTTATGACTATACACAGCTGAGCAGAAAAGCTGTACGAATGGGGATAATTAGAAACATTATGACGTTGGTGAATCAACAGCTACAGATATGCCCTTGTCTCTATACTCTCCAGCTATCTGGGGAGTTAATATAGTTTTATAATCTTATGAAGGCAGTCTGAATTGTGATTTTGGGATTGTCCTCTTTAGAAGATATCCTGACTTATAGGAGGTAATTAGATATAGGTTATTTAAGAGTTTCTTCTCTTTTCTAATAAAGGGAAACAATGGATTATTCATGTTCTTTTTTTATCTAAATTTCTAGATTCTGTGGATAAAGATGTCCTTCTTGTTATTCTTATGCTTTGATGGCTTTCCAGACTCAAGATCCAGCGTCTCCTCAAGTCTAACTTCACAGTTGCTCATGGCTGCCTTGTCTCCCTGCCCTTGGAAAGACTCCACTTGCCAAGAACCTTCTGCTCAGGGAAGAATCAAGTGTAAGCTTACTCTAGATCATTCACTTTTTATTTCTCTAAGTAAGTTAAAATAATTTAAATGCCTTTTCCTTAAATCATATAGATACCTAGTGTTATTTTATACAGGGTGGATAGAGTAGATTTACTCATATCATTAAAGATAACTCTCCCATTCTTTGTTTCAATTCCAGATGTAATGGAGTATTTGGGTCCTAATTTTTCCAAGTACATCTCAGTTTGATAACTAAGTGGCTCTAGATCCTTTGAAATATCTATGAAGAAAATCAAGGGCTGCTTCAGTAACAAATGGTATTAACTAGTTGATAAGTTGCCACAACAATATGAAGTATATAACTCACTTTAAAGCCATTCTCTGTGTATAGGGCTTATGAATATTGCGTTCAGATTTTCTTTATGTTTTGTTTTCTAAGATCTTCCTCATACTTTTGTGGTGCCTGATTCACAATTACAATAAAATTAATTTATGGAGTAGTGAATTATTTTGTAATCAGTTGTTTGTATTATGGTATCTTTGACTAGGCTATAAACACTCAAAATCAGGGTGAACTTTTGATTTTATAAGAACCTCTATCACGTAGAACAGCACTGGGTCACACAATCATAGTCAATGTTTGTCAGTAACTGAATCAACATCCTCATTCCTTCCTCCCCCATCTCCGCAGCCAATATCAGAGTTTAGCTTGAGGACTGTGGCTAGGTCACTGTGATGGCCAGAGGAATGGCCCCAATGATGGCTATGTCCTAATTCCCAGGAGCAATGAATATGGAAGGCTGCAAGGCAGAGAGGATCAACTATTCCAGTGGAATTAGGGTTGATAATCAACTGATCTTCAGACAGGGAGATTATCCTAGATTATGTAAGTGGGCCCACTATAAAAACAGCCTCCTTAAAAGTAGAAAAAGGAATCAGAAGAAAACCAGAGGGATGCAGCATGAGCACACTCAGCCTGCCTTTGATGGCTTTGAAATTGGAGGAGGAGTTCCATGCACAGGCAAAGCCTTTTGGAGCCCAAAGCCAAGGGCACAGAATCTCCTCTCGAGTTTAGAAGGAAAGAACTTTGCAGGCACTTTGATTTTTTTGTCCAGTGGGATACCTGTCATCCTTCTACTCTGACCTCTAGAACTGTAAGATTATAAATCTGTGTTGATTCGAGTTCCTGAATTGATGGGAATTTGTTCCAGCAGCAAGAGGAAACTACAGCAAAGCCAGCGGCAGGGTCCTCCTCCATGATGGCTCCAGGGGAGCTCCCTGTCACCGCGCAATGGCCTTCTATCTCCTGGGCCCGAGACATTCTGTGCCATGAAGCCTCCCTTGTACCAAACCACATACACTTGATAGGCTTTTCATATTTCCCAGTTAAAAATAAAACAACCACAAAACTTAATTTAAAGGGAAGAGAAAGACAAAGGTCAGAAACTGGGATGCTTCAAAACATCCAACATTTTTACAGTGTTAATGACAATTTCTGTGTTTGCTTCTCGGGCGATGCAGATCAAATGAAAACCTATGTAAAGAAAATGGCTTCCAAAAAAAACTAAAGTCTTAAAAACTCAACATGCATATAGTCAGAAATTGCACAACTTTACTAGGAATTGAATAAAGCAGCATTGAAAGAAAGATTTTATATCCTTTACTTTTATTCAAATGAAACCAGGTTTGTATTTATATATTTGGGTCATTGCAAAGGCTCTTTTCTATAAAGTATTGATAATTATACCGTGAAACATAAAAAATATTGCTTTCAGCCCTGTGGCTCATTTGTGGCCTATTCATACTAAAAGCTTTAATGGAAATATTTAATTATTACATTCCATACGTAATCCTGGAAGTGTTTTGACATCTAAATGTCTTGTCATATTATCTTTCTGCTTTTTCTTTATTTAAACAGAAACTATATAATAACTTGAAAATAAAATATACTTACAAAATTAAGAAAATAATTACAAAAGATTAAAACAATACTATATTTTAAGTGTGATCTCTAATTGCTGTGATGACAATTTTCATGGATTATAAGCATGTTCTAATTTTACTTCTCAGGTTATATGAATAACTGTAAAAATAAAATGAACTAAAAATAAGAAATCTAAACTTAAAAAACAACAACAAACACCTTAAGCTCTGGCCTGGTACCTCAGTTGGTTAGAGCATCTTCCCAATACACCAAGGTTGGGGGTTCAATTCCTGGTCAGGGCACATATAAGAATCAAATAATGAATGCGCAAATAAGTGGAACAACAAACTAATATTTCTCTCTCTAAAATAAGCCTATAATATTTTTAAAAATAATGCTGAGTGTTACGTAGAGGCTCTTGTTTTATTCATAGAATTATATAACATTATTATGATATCTGAATAAAGCAGTGTCAAATAAAAAATTTAATTTGACCTATTTGTTTTTTTAGTAAGCAAAGAGTGCCTTGGTGACCTTTGTGTAGTAGATAAACTTGGATTGTATACACCAGGCAAGTTGTATACACTAGAGGCTAGAGGAGAAGAGAATGTGTAGACTTTGGAAGAGGGGGATGGGCAGGAGAGGGGAAGAAGAGGGTAAAAGGGGAGGAAGTACTCATTTGGGAGCACGTGAAACAAGTATAAAGAGGATCATAAAAGGTTAATGTTCCCAAATATGTTTAGCCTACTTTTGCAGTTTTATGGAGGTATAAGTGACATCTGTAATTGTCAGATCCAGTGCACAAGTGCACATTGCAGTGATTTGATACACACAGCACGTTATGAAAGCATTCCCCTCATGTAGCTAATTCACACATCTAATACCTCACACATTTATCATTTTTACATGTGTGAGAACATGTGAATGGGTAAATAGTTGGGGCCTCATGACCCCCTATGAAAGATTAAGTAAAACTACAGAATTAGTACAAAAGTTTATGTGCTTACACACGTTTTCTCTGGATGTGTATGGATTTGCCCCGGAACAGCTCCAGTCATACACCAATGAGAAGAAAGGAGGAGCCTCAGACAAAGCAGAAAAACAGCCACTCTCGCCCCGGATTTGTTTCATTTAGCAAATACAGTGATACCTCGGTTCTCGAACGCCTCGGATTTCGACCAAATCAGTATTCGACCAGGAGATTCGAGAAACTTTTGTCTCGGAATCCGAACAAATATTTGGAACTCGAACTTCCGAGATGAGCCGAGTTGAGCCGAATGGCGTTCATTCGGCCCAGCGCGCCTTGCTTGCGGCATCAGTGTGAGTGCAGAGAGAGAGTCACGCTTTGTGGAGAGAGTCACGCTTTACACTGAATTTAACCCTTAGACATACTGTACATTTTTATTTCTTGTTGAGACTTATGTTTTTCTACATATTATATACAAATTAGGCCAGTAAATAGGCATTTTCTGGGGCTTGGAACGAATTAATCCAGTTTCCATTATTTCCTATTGGGTTTCATTTTTTCGGTTCTCGAACAATTTGGTTCTCGACCGTCCTCCTGGAACGAATTATGTTCGAGAACCGAGGTATCACTGTATTAAACAAATAAATATGGACTCTGAAATTAATGCAAAAATGTTGTGAATAAACTCAATTTTTTATAGATAGCCAAATTCAAAGTGATTGGAACAGAACTGTGAATCAATCAATGACTTGTTTATTTCAAAAGTTAAGTAAGCTTCGGTTTCAATAAACTCCAGTTTGGAACTGTCTCCCCTTCAGGAGACTTAGATTATGGTTCTTGGGAATCCCTGGAGAGTCATCAAACACATGAAAATAATTATTTGTCTGTTGTAGCCCCAAAGAACAAATGTCAACAGTCGGTCATGTGTGGAAAGAGAGCCTCTACCAGCAGCAAATGAGAAACACAGCCGATGGCAACAGGTTTTTTTCTGTTATGTACCTTTGACCCAGCTGACTAAAGGATGCAATCCAAGTAAAACAATCTTTTAGAAGAAAGCTGGGAAGGATAGTCCAGTCATAACACTGTATCAACCTAAATAAAGAGACAGGTTTTGAATCCGCCATAGATTATAGTTGTCTTTAAATAATTTTAAATGACCTAAATTGGAAAGGATTTCTAATTGGGAAAATAATTTTATCTACATAGGTTGACCTACGTTTAAGGAAAAGAACACTTTGCAATGGGAAGGTGAATTCTATTTTTTTATACTTGCAGGTGAATATCACCTTTCTATAAATTTATGTCTTTTGATAATTCACTTGAAAGAAAATCCAGTTCAAGAAAAGGGCTGACTCAGAAAGCGCTAACACTTAACTATCAACAATATTCTGCATCCCCTCAAACTTCCAGTAACAACTGTGAATGAGAATGCCAACTCTGGTCAGGAGGTAGATGGTTTCTGGCAGCAATTTTAGGCTCAGCAGGGAAAAAAAAGTACTTTAGAAAATGTCTTAAAATATATACATTTTTTTGGTATTGTGATTTCAGGTAATGACATATTTATCAATTTACATGATACCAGGTTCAAGTTAGAAAATATCCTACAGAACAAAATGCAATTTCATGTTCGGATAAACTGAAATCACTTTGCTTTGCAAATACATACCCAGTGAGAAGGGTGAAGGAGTAGTATCTTCTCCAACTTCTCACTCTGTCATGTACTTGTGATAGTTCCATGTTATATCACAGCTTTTTCACACTTATCTTTTGTTTTGCCCTAAGACTGTATTATTGTTTTATAATTTTAAGTGCAGTTTGAGTGCAGATCACAAAGAACCCAAAAGCTTGCCTAAAAGTTCACCCTCTACCACCTTTCAAAAAAGTGTCTTCCTTGTATCCCTTCTCCACTCACCACATTGCAGTACATTAATATACAAACTGATGTTATTAATTTTAGTATGTTTTTATTATCTATATAATACGGTATACACTTTTTTATTACTTACATACTCTAATGCACAAAGTTTCAATTGATCAAATTACATATTATGTCTTTGAAAATTGGTTTGGTTATCTTGGATTGGAATAGAACATATAATTTTTCACGTTAAAATAATAGAAATTTTATTTTTATGTAAGACATTTTCTCTTACTGGCAGGATTTTCAGGAAGATATTTAGTTGTAAAGTGAGAGAAGTCATTGTAGTGATAGAGATGAGCGTATCTGGCAGTTGCTTAAAGCGTATGACCATCTCTTTATTGATGCTGTTTTTACTGAAGATGGCAGTATTTGATATTCTAAATGACGAATCATCACTGATGGTGCTAACTTGAATAATTTACCAAAACACATTTAAAAAATTATTTTCTAAATCTATGAATTAAAGGTATCCATAATTTCTACTTAATATAAATTGAGGACTAAGGCAATTAAATAAAATATTTCTGTAGAGTACATGCAATAAATCTTGTTGGGGTTGTTATTCAAATGGTAAATGAAACTATTTACATGATGCAGGCAGTCTAAAATTCCTATCATACTTAACCATAATTTAATCTGAATGAGATGTTCACAGGTAAATGCAACATTTGTTGGGAAAATGCATCTGTTTGGCTTTTCAGGAAATTTGAACCACTACTAGAATTTAAAAAATAAGGTATTTAATATAGTAATTTGGATTATAAGAATGTGATATGAGCTTGCATCAGTGAGGGTCTGAAAGGCCATACTGAATCACTGAGAACTCAGCCAGAAGAATAGGGGATAGTACAGCAGCTGCAATTCATGGAGAAGTAGGTGAGGTGTTACCGTCCTTATCCACCACCATCATGGAAGGGAGATTTTATAGTTCTGAGCTCTGCCCTCAGGTCCATTTGCCATGACCCTTTGAACAGAATGGCTTCTTTGTCACTTTGCTTTCCAAATCTTCCACAACTTGCCCTTTATTGGCAAACTAGCCCATAACCATGTATGAAAGGAGGTTCTGGGAAGTATTGTCACCAGCTTTTAAAAGGAGTGGTGGTTGTGCTGAGTTATGGACAATCAAGCACATTATTGAAAATATCATATCAACAGACAGATGCATAGTCCTTTACAACCACATAATGAAATAACCAGCTAATTGTCAAAGTTGGAATAAAATCTTTCTATTTTCAGAATTAGATATTTGGACAATTACAAAATTAAGATTTATTAATTGAATTTTCATGTGTTTTCCACTGTTTTCTGCTTTTCTAATGGAGCTTAGAAATAATCTACATTTTTTAATATCCATGCTATAAAAAAAATCAGTGATTTTCTAACAATATAATAAACATTTCAATTAAATATCAGGTATAATGAAATGATGCAGTTGCTTGCTACCTTACATACATCAAGATTCAATTTTTGAAAAAAAAAATTTTTCTTTATTAATTTTTAGAGAGAGAGGAAGGGAGAGGGAGAGAGAGAGAAAAACATTGATGAGAGAGAATATCGATTGGCTGCCTCCTGCATGCCCCCCACAACTTGGGCACGTGCCTTGACCAGGAGTCAAACTGGTGACCTCTTGTTGCATGGATTGACACTCAACCACTGAGCCACTCCGGTCAGGCAAGATTCAATTATTGAATGAATTACCACCAATCTCTACTTAACATATTCAGTTTCTCAGACACATTTTTAAAGTTAAATTAATTATGGGCTAATTGAAAAACCATAGTAACAATAAAATAATATTATTATTTCTGGACAATTTACTATATATGAAGCAGAAACTAAGATTTTTGTATACTCTAACTCATTAAATTATCACCTTTAATTATCAATTTTATTTTAATTTTTTTTCTTTATTGATTTTAGTGAGAGAGGAAGGAAGAGAGAGAGAGAGATAAAAACATCGATGAGATGAGAGAGAATATCAACACATGCCCCGCACTGGGGATTAGGTGCACAACCTGGGCATGTGTCCTGACCAAGAATCAAACCAGCAACACCTTGGTGCATGGATCAATATTCAACCACTGAGCCACATGAGCCAGGCTCAACTTTATTTTAAGTTAGATTCTTATGAATGTCTCTTTAAAGTTGAATAAAATGAAACAAAAATTTTAAGTAATTTGTACAAATTTAAAGAGCTAATAAAAGATATAATTTGGATACAAATTTAAACTCATACTACTATGAGTTAGCTTGAACTCATAAACCCTCAATTATATATATATATATATATATATATATATATATATATATATATATATATATATATTTGATGTGACCAAAACCTGACATGTAATGGGAATATGGTGGGGGAGAGGTATGTGGAAGGCTAAGAAATGAGAAACATGTGAGAAAATTTGCTTCTTTGAGATACAAATTTTTCTAGACCCCAAATTTCCTTTTACACAGGTCCTTCATCTGATATGATTTTCTAATATTTCTTTAAAGTTACAGGAAATGTTTAATGACTAAACCAAAACCCCAATAGTGCAAGTAATCATTTCTATTAAATATAGTCTAAGTGCTAATATAACACAATTTGAAACAGTTTGCTAAATAAAATTCTCCTCTGCCATTTATTTTTAAAATTCTAGGCAAAACCTTATATAAGATCTTAAAATACATTATTTAGGTAGAAAGGTAATACTTTTTAAATGTCCTAAAGATTTTTAATATTAAATGTTATATTACAGATATTTGCAATACAATATTTATTTACCTGAGAAATTATCCCATGAGGAATAAAAACATGTGTTTCTAACTAAACTTATTACTTTACAAGCTTGATGAATGACAACTATGAAAAAAATTCCTTTAGAACCATAGACTAATTGGCTGAATATCAAATCTCTCGGGTCAGAAACAACAGCTGTGCATATAACTATAAGGCAAAATATGAGGCAAGAGGAACAGAAAACAGCAAATAAGTCTGTCATTTTATATTGAATGATACAAGAAACTTACATGTTCCCTTTCTCTCCTGCATTCCATTCATAGGTCCACAGGTTCCCTGTCAGTGAGCAGCAATCTACCATTCCTTATGTTTTGTTTTTTTTCCTATTTCTGTGGCTCTCCCATCGCAGTTCTCAATGCACACATCCTTGGCTGGGTTCAATCAGCTGTAGGGAGGCAAATGTGGGGAGCAGGGTCTCCATCTTTTTCACATTTTTTTTCTTTATTGATTTGACAGAGAGGAAGGGAGAGGGAGAGAGAGATGGAAACATTGATGAGAGAGAACATCGATTGGCCATCTCCTGCATGCCCCCCACTGGGGACTGGGCCCACTATCTGGGCATGTGCCCTGACAGGGAATTGAACCAGTGACCTCCTGGTGCATTGGGTCAACATTCAACCACTGAGCCACACCGGCCGGGCCACATTTTTTTTTTTTTGTAGCTACAAGATTTTAAAATATTGCATCATATTCTTACTCAGTTTTTACTTTCTCCTGAAATCTTTTTGCCTGAATGTAAGCAGACTACCAAAATCTGCTTATACAAGATCCAAATAAAAATGGCTGTCCTTGTCCCTAGGCTAATGATCCAAAGTCTTTGAAGTAACTCACAGTGCCTTTCTAACACTGGTCCTGCACACTTCCACGGTTTCCTTGATCATGTTCCCTGCCTTTGCACTCTATCTTGGGTAGCTTATTTCTGGACCTCTTACTCATCCCTTAGCACTAGTATGTGCTGTAACCTCTCACTAAATAAATTTTATACTGTTTTACTGAATAAATATAGTCATTTTTTTCATTATAACCTTCAAAGTCATGCTATATTTTTTTACTTAATGAACTTTTTTTATTAATTTATTTATTTTTGTTACAGATATTTCTCCACCCCCCACTGATACCCCCTTCCCCCTCCCTCCCCACCCTGTCCCCAGCTTTGTTGTCCATGTCCATTGTTCATGCATATATGCATATAAGTTCTGTCGTTTATCTCCCCCTTCACCCCCTCTTCTGGGGATTGTCAATCTGTACCCCACTTCCACGTCTCTGGGACTACCCCGTTCCTCAGACTGTTATGTTCATTATATTCCACAACTTTTATTCATTCACCATGCTCCTTATTTCAGTTAGCTGAAGGTATAGTATTTCAGCTACTGCAGTATTACATTTTTTTGTTTTGTAATTATGTTTTAGTTGCTTGATTTCTGCTTTATATTGTAAGTGCTCAGAGGAAAAGACCACATATATTTTGTTCTCCATTTAAAATTTAACTCCTATCAGAATCTTAAAAATTACTTGTTAAATGGACATTTCAAATTTGTAAATTCTTTACCTAGACGTAGTTAAAATAATTTTAACTCCTCACCTGCACACATCAAAATATTAATGGAATTGCAGTGTCTACATTTAAGTCAAAGCTGTGGGGGGGTTGAACATTTCAGAGGGAATAGTACATGAAGCATTTTATATCAAAATGATTTTCAGAGGGTAAAGGGGGGATAAATGGTGATAGAAAGAAACTTGGCTTGAGGTGGTGGACACACAATACACCATACAGATGATGTGTTATAGAATTGTATCCCTGAAACATATATACTTTTATTAACCAATGTCACCCAATAAATTCAACAAAAATAAAATAATTTTTAACTCTTAAATTAATAATTATAGGAACATTTTTCTATTTTTCCGGTCTACAAATTGGAATTAGCTTGTTCAGTTGGCATTGTGTTGTCAGTGTTCAAATTATGAGGACAAAAACACACACTACAAATATGTTTATGTGTGTGTGTGTGTTGGTGTGTATCACCTTGGCAGACACTATATTTACTACTTATACAGTGAACACACAAAGCATGTAGTATAAAGAAAAATAACCTAGAAATAAATAGGTTAAAATTTCATAATAAATAACTAACATCCTAAAAATATGTAGAAATTGAATATTCCCTTCCTTTTATAAATATACCAAATATTAAGCTAAGAAACAAAGCTGAGAGAGAAAAAAAAAAACAGACTCCAAGTAAATAATGAACAATTTTAAAAACTGCCTCCTAAATAAAATATAAATTTCTTTTGGCCATATTAAATTTCCTTGAAACACATTTTGGCATGCTGTACATTCAATAAAAAAAATATATAGCAAATAAATACTGACATGGATAGGAAAATAGCAATAGCACCTAATTCTGTTTTTTTAAATTTTCAATTACAGTTTACATTCAATATTATTTTGTATTGGTTTCAGGTGCGCAGCATAGTGGTTAGACTAATCATATATTTTACAAAGTGTTCCCCCAGATATTTCCAGTATCCACCTGGCACCAAACATAGTTATTACAATATTATTGTTCATATTCCCTATGCTGTACTTTACATCCCCATGACTATTTTGTAACTACCAATTTATACTTC
Source organism: Molossus molossus (assembly GCF_014108415.1). NCBI lineage: Eukaryota > Metazoa > Chordata > Mammalia > Chiroptera > Molossidae > Molossus > Molossus molossus. The sequence goes on from NW_023425345.1 coordinate 80,922,117, forward strand.
TTAACCCCTTCAGCTTTTCACCCAGTCCCTCAACTCCCTCCCCTCTGACAACTATCAGTCTGTTCTTTTCATCTATGAGTCTGTTTTGTTTATTTATATTATTTTTTAGATTCCACATATAATTGAAATCATATAGCATAATACCCTCTAGGTCCATCTATGCTGGCTCAAATGGTAAGATTTTATTATTTTGTATGATTGAGTAATATTCCATTGTATATATGTACCACCACATTTTATTCATTGGCCTATTGATGGACACTTGCATTGCTTCCATATCTCGGCTAATATAAATAACACTGCAGTGAACATAGGGTTATAGCACTTAATTCTTGACTAGTGGCTTTTCAAAATGAGTTGAGAATGAATTACGAGTTAATTCAGTTAATTGGGCCATAAATCATAAACATTTCTTCTGATAATCTGTATTAGATAGCATGAGAGAAAGAAGATCACTATTTTGACAATTTATAAAACCCTTCTGTATAATGGTAGGTTTCCCAGTATCGTAAAGATATTTTTTTCCTGCACTAAATCAAGTGTGTATGTGTGTGTATCCATAACAACTGATGCAATATGTGAAAAATACATGCATATGAGTATATTAGCTTGAAAGAGGAGAGAAGCAGAATTATATAGGAGTTAATAGTTCATATTATCTTTGTCATAAATGTTAAACAAAACAATATATCTATTTCAACTTATTTTCTGAATTTGGATAAAGTACTGAATTTCTGTACATCTCTATTTTAGGGTTATTTTAAGTATTAAATAAAGTAATAAACAAAAAGAAATTAGTCCAGTACTTGGTTCAGGACTTAAATTAGTAGGAGTACTTATATTGGTGTATCTATTAAAAAATAAAAATTTTATTTGCATTAAGTTATGTGTTTTTAATATGTCTTATTAAGAGTACTTAGTGCTCTAAAAATAAAGATGCATTTTCCATCATATGTTGTACTCTTCAGGGACAACAAATGGAAAAGACTTTGTTTTACAACTTGCATTTTCTAAATGAGAAATTTTAAGTATGTTAACTAGAAACTAAATGTGATGATACTTCCATGGGAGAAAAAAAGAAAAAGCAAAAAACCTTCATAGGGAATCTGAAGGAACTATCTCTTTAACTAACATTTTTATTTTATAATTTTTAAACATGTTTTGATTGATTTCTTTCTTTCTTTTTTTTTTTTTTTTAGAGAGGGAGTGGGAGGGAAGTAGAGACAGAAACATCGATGTGAGAGAACATCTATCAGCTGCCTCCTGCACGCCCCCCACTGGGATTGAGCCAGGCATGTGCCCTGACCAGGAATCTAATGGGGACCTCTCAGTCCATGGGACAGCGCTCAATCCACTGAGGAACACCGGCTGGGCTGTTTTGTAATTTTTAAAGAAAGCACCACCTTAAAGACTTCAGAGTAGTTTAAACTAGAATGTACATTTCAAAATGTGTGATGATTTTCTTAATACTTAATTTATTCTACAGAACACATTTGCCACATAAAATTATAAGAAAATAGAATCACCTGTTGTAAAGAGAACATTAAACGGTGCCTGCCTGGTCACAACTTGTTGTGACTAGTAAGAGATATGACATCAGGTACTACATTTCAGAGTGAGAATACAAAGAAATCAGATACTGAATGCTTTGTAGCTTTCAATATATGAAGTTTTTAAATCTCACTTAAGGAATGGCATATCCTATAAGGGCAACCAGCCAAAGCTTCTTTTAAACTCTAGAATTAACGAATTTACAAGAAAAATTGACTTATATTTTAAGAAAAAATGTATTTTGTTCACTGGGATCTGAATCATCAGGTAAAGTCTTTGTGAGAATTACTTCCAAGTGTAATCTGTGCACTTATTCAAGGTTGCATGATTTTTATTACTGCATTTAAAATTGTTAATTAAAATAAGTATTATATTTAACTACTTATTATAAAATATTTCAAAGTATTCATTATCAGACCTAAAAAATGAATGTGTGTGTAATGTAATATTGTATTTTTTTTATAAAAATTTTTTTTGAAACCCAAGGTAAGAAATAGAGATATGGTCCTTATGAAACCAAGTGCCAGTGTTCTGGTCTAGGTTTGTTGTCTTGCAAAAATCAAAGAATAGGTTCATGGACAAAGGGGCAAGCGAAAGAAATGTTTTATTTGAAAAACAGACTTCCTGAAGCGGGGAGGAAACCCAAGTGGATTGGCAGTGAGGTTCCTTTGTCTAGGGGTATGTATATGCCTTGCTAGTTTCTGATTGGTCCTTCCAAGAAATTCTGCCTTAGTAATATCCACACATTTTAAAGCTTGTGTTTCCCACCTAACTGGGTTTAACCCTAGATCATCCAGCTCTAAATTCATATTACCCTTCTGGAAAAGAGGTATCTGGGCATCACTGATTTAAAAAAGCTCATCCTGCCTGGCATTATGGCTCAGTGGTTGAACATTGACACATGCACCAAGAGGTCGCCAGTTCAATTCCCAGTTAGGGTACATGCCCAGGTTGTGGGCCTGATCCCCAGTGGGGGGCATGCAAAGGGAGGCCAATCGATGTTCTCTCTTATTGATGTTTCTATCTTTCCCTCTTCCTTTTTCTCTCTAAGAGCAATAAAAAAACAAATTTTTAAAAATAAAAATGAAAAAGCTCATCCTATCAGGTAAATTGGGGTAGATTTGATTAGCAAAGATATATATTGTCTACCAGTGAGCCACACCAGCTGGGCAGGATAATAGTTCTATATTAAGAGTTTACTCCTGGCTAATGCTGGCAATTTTGAGAGGTAAATGGGCAACCAAAGTAAGACATTCACTGTGTACTTATGAAAAAGTGCTTCATACATTCTTCACGGACGAAAGATGCTAATTCAAGTCAAAGGAAATATAATGTCTCTTTTAAAATGGAATTTGAACTGAGCTTCACCAGAAAATGTATGACTATAGCTGGTAAGAGTTTTAAAATGGCCTGAGTTAAAGAAAGAAATTATAAAAATCACAGTTGACAAACGGGGAAAGATATGTTCAAGAGACAGATAAGGAGTGAATGCAAGAGCTTATTTCAGCAAAGAAGAGTTTTCAGAAAAGTTAAGGGCTGGGAAATTATAAGTGAGACCGCGTGGGAGAGGCACCCAGGGCCCCGTCATAAAAGGCCAGGATGAGCTTCTTTTTTTTTTTTTTAATCTTCACCTGAGGATATGCTTTCATTGATTTTAGAGAGAGGAAGGGAGAGAGAGAAAGTGAACACTGATTGTTTGCTTCCTGCACAAACCCAGACTAAGGATTGTACCCACAACCTGGGTATGTGCTCTGACCAGGAATCGAACCCATGACCTTTCAGTGTATGGGATGATGCTCCAACAAACTGAGCCACACCAGCCAGGGCCAGCCTCATTATTGAGAAATGGAGAGTCAATGGAGATTGTTGAGAATAAAAGTAACATAATTAGAAAGGCCCTATTTGACACTGAAGGTAGAATGTGATGGAAAAGCAGCAGCCAATTATGCAACAATAAAACGCAGAGCATTCCAGACAGAGGGTGCAGCTAGTGCAATGGCTTACTGAGCAGAAAATGCAGAAGATGGGTGTTTTCAGAGGACAGGAAGAAGGTTTCTATGCTTGGGGTTTGAGTAGCAGGAAAGAATGGTAAGAGAAAGAGAAACAAGGTAACATAGAGCTTTGTAAGCCCCCATAAATAACTTTGCTCTCATTTTTTATTGGTACTGGAGGACATTAAGTAGGAAAGTGACATATTTTAAAATCTTAAAATCTTAGTCAAGCTGAAAATGGATCACATGAGGTGAAATGAATCATAGATGATGTCTTGAGTGCTTTGCATCTGTCTAATCTGAATTGTGATTGCGTTTTGGAAAAAAAAGAAGAGGCTTGAGAATGAAAATAATGAGCTATTTTTTCTTCTTATTTTGAGTGTAAAGAGTGCAAAAACATAACATCACAGATGCCTAGAGAGGAAAATGTCACAGAGTACAAGGACTGTATTGACAAATGCTGTAGAGAAATTAAATATAATGAAGACAGAGAAGATGAAATTCATGTATCAATTACAAGGTTATTCATTGTAAATCATCCACACAGCACCTTGCTAGAATGGGGAGAAGAAGCACTGAATTATTAAAGACAGAAATGGGAGGTAAAAAATGGAGATAGCAAGTAAATTCTATTATTTTTAAAAAGCTGTGAAATGAAGCAAAACATTTAGCTATTTCAGTTATTTTATAGCACAACAAGTAAAGAATTTACTAAAATATAGAGCAAACAAGTAAAGCTGATCTCTGGTTATTTTGATCAACTTTCTGCATTTTCAGTTTTGGAAATAATGCATCACCTGTTTCACATTTACACGTATTTTAAATTTAGAAATAAGTTGGTTGTACATATTGGTCTGGTTTTGTTTGATTGCTTAACATAATGAAAAGGAAACACTTAAGATATGAAATGCAATTTAATAGATATACATTTGATTTATATGATTTTATTATTTGTTATATGCAGAACTTCATTAAAGCATGTAGTTATAATTTAGTGGGGGTGTGAGGTAAATAAAATAATTCACAAGATTGCTTTAAATGATGTTTTCAAGGCTCTATTTCCTAACATCTAAGAAGTTTATAGAACTCAAGTGACAGAAATAATAGAATTGCCTATGACTCCCAAGCACCTTTCGGTGTATTGGCTCATTTGATCCCCACCACAACTTTGTATGTATTCCCTGAGCTGAGGAAATTGAATCTAAATGAGAATAAATTGAATTTTATAGTTTAGTAATAATACAATTAACATTTAGGCCCTAGTTTTCTGATACTAAAATCAGAGCTCCTACAAATAAACAATTTTCAAATTATACTAAGAAAGCTTGTAATGGATTCAGCAAACCTTATAATTTATTTTTCCTGCCATAGTTTTTAGAAACTTTAGAGATCAATCTTACAATTATATGGACCCCTTTAATCTGGTTCTGTATTGTTTAGTGCATTTTTGTTATTTTGCATTGCTTTAGCACTGCATGTAGCCATTTTTGGTTGTCATTATTTGAATGAGGAAGTTTATATTATATTTAAAACCAGACACCCTGATGAATACATGAATGAAGAAAAATATCAAATAATGACTTGACATTTTTTTTCATGGATGAGAAAAACATTTATTCAGCTGGAATTTCTATTTTAGTAGCATATTCAAGTATAATTTATTTAGTAAATATTTATTGAGTGTTTATTTAAGTATATTAATAACTATCAAAATTTTAAAAGAACACGATGCACAATACAAGGAGAGGGTTGTTGCCAAGGGAGAGCCATCTGGTTTTTCGTCAAGAGACTTGGTAAGATGGGCTTTACCTCAGTAAGTTAGCCTTGGTCCAGGGAGAAAACCTCTAAGTTTTAGACTTCAAATTGTAACTTTTCTGCCCAGTGCCAGTAGTTCATTCTATCAAGAGTGAATGTACATAATAACCAAGTTTGAGATACTTTTATATAAACCAGCATTGTAATGAGTTAATTAAATATAAAAGAGTATCTACTGAAGGAAAAACATTTGTAACATCTGCTAACTTCTTTCTTATTACAAAGCAACCCAGGAATGCCAAATTATGACCATAGATTTGTCTGGTGAATTTGATTGGTAAATAAGAATAAGACCCTCAAAGAGTTAAAAAACAAAATCTCTGTGGAATAGACTTTAAAACAACGTTAAAAGGAACAAAAACTCATAGACACAGACAATTGTGTGGTGATTACCAGAGGAATGGGGGGTAGTAAAGAGTTAAGGGGGTCAAATGTATGCGAAGAAGAAAAATTTAACTCTTGGTGGTGACACACAATACAGTATGCAGATGATGTATACTTGTAACCCATTTATTGTACACTTGAAACCCACATCATTTCCTTAACCAATCCAATTTAATTATAAAAGCCACACGGTAGATTGAAAGAAAATATTTTCATAGTATAGAACATACAATGGATTGATATAGGGGCACTATAAAGCATTCACACAAATTGGAAACAAAATAGAATTAAGAGAAACATAACTTCAGAATAGAAGAACATAATGAAGATTAGAAGATATATAAAGAACCATTGACTGGTAAATATATAACAGCATTCATGTCCATTCGTCTCTTCAGGTTAATGAAAGTATTTAGATACCTCAGTATGAAAGTAGTTATTACAGTTAAGGAAAATAAAACACTTTACTTTGATCAACTAAAATCTATGGACTAAATTATCTAACTATTTAATACACAAAATCCTACATTATTGAAAACTAATTTAAAATTCTTTTTCATCTAGTTGTATTTATTGGTTTAATTGATAATTTAGTAAGATTATAAAGGCTTACCACCATCAATCCTTCTAAACCCTCAGTTTTTAGGTTAAAACTGTTCATTTACTGCTTTATATTTGGTTATTACTATAATCCTAACATACTATACACACATACAGCTCTTCAAGTTTGCCCTGGCCGGTTTGGCTCAGCAGTTAGAGCGTTGGCCTGTGGTCCAGAGAGACCCAGGTTCGGATCCCGCTAAGGGCTCGTACCTCGGTTGCAGTTTGTCCCCAGCCCTGGTTGGGTTGTGTGGGTGGGAGCCACTCGATGTGTCCCTTTCACGTCGATGTTTCTCTCTCTCTCTCTCCCTCCCACTATTATCTGAATAAAAAATTGAAAAATGTCCTTGGGTGAGCTCTTCAAATTCAGCTCCAGATAACTTTATATAATTAATATATACTGAATGCTACATTACGTACATTATTCTGCCCTCAAGTTGTTTACAGATTAGTGGCAAAGATAGACATAAAACATAAGTCAATGAGATGATATGGGGGAAAAAAAAAAGATTGAATAAGATCAATGAACAGTGGCAGAGTGACCCCAGGACAGCAGAAAATATGAAGGCAGGCTAGAGAAACAAAAGAAAAATATGAAGGCTGAACAGAAGATTTACAAAGGCATAAAGAGAATGAGGGATATTTTGAGTGGAAGAAATTTCATAAAAGAACTTGATATATTTATGTTACTGCGCAACATGTATTAAGTAACTCTAGAGAATGAAATGTGAGCATGGATGGATGTGGTTGGGAGGAGAGGTTGAGGGGAGCAACATAAGATGGTGATTATGAAGTCGGCAGGGCTAAGAGAAGGGACCCCATCTGAATACTTTGAATTAGCTTCAAGGTCTCTGCAGTCTTCCCACTCCTCCTCCTCCTCCCACCCCAGGTTTTAAATTGGTTCAGGTCTACAATGAAAGGGACTTTAGATGTATACATCTCTTATGTACCAGCCATATTGATTCACATAATCCTCCAGTGAGCCTCCTGCATTATTAGGAAGGAAATATAAGTAGGAGCAATTGGGTCCTGAAGACATCTGTGCTCAACGATTAGAAGTCAAGATTTTATCCTATTTGTGATGGGCACTCAGCATTTTAAATAATAAAATGAAATAATAGACTTGTGTTTCTGAAATATCACTCAAGCAACAGTGTAAAGAATATGCTGGAGGGGTGTTGGAGGCAGAAATGAAAGCATAAAGTGGTTCAGGTATCCATATTCACATAAATTTAATAGTCTGAGTTGTTAGCAGGTAATAATTTGTTCAGTTTTATTACTATGAATAAAAGCAGGTTATGTATTAGAAAAAATAAATCTGCTTTATTTCATTATTTACTTCTGGTAAAACAGATGTTAATGTCACATATGCAAGCATGCATTTAAAAGTTTAATTGATTGAGAAAAAGCAGAAGAGTTTGAAATGCAAGGTTTTCCTAAAAGTGTTTAAACTTACTTGGGAATTCTTATTGTTCTCTTAAAAGCTATTACTGTACTGTATTCTATGTTATTCTCAAGGAAACCACAAATAAACAGTTATAATAATCACATGATAAAGTGTCCTTAGTGGATTCCCATGCATTTCAGTAATGTTGTGTATAACACATTTAAACTACGTAGAAAAGAATAATCGGGAAATATGTGCACATATTATACTGTTTATTGTCTCATTTCATGTTATTAGATTGTGGGTGTAATAAACATCTACTCAAGAAAATGCTATGAAAAAGAATCCTATCATAATTACAGCAGAGAAAAAAAGAAGCTTTGAAAGTAAAATCCATAGGTAGGTAAACTTCAACATACTTGTAAAGGGGAAAAAAACAATCATTTGGGGAAATTTTTGAACGTTTGTGATTCTGTGTCCATACAACTAAATTATAACCTATAAAACTCTGGCAAAATTTTATTACAGCTTGGGTTTTTGCATATTTGGATTTAGTTGGTGGCTTCAGTAATATGTTTTGTTCCTTGTTGTGTGTGTGTGTGTGTGTGTGTGTGTGTGTGTGTGTGTGTGTGTTTAAATAGCAGTCTACATTTAGCTTCAGGATTTTGTGTTAAGATCAGTGAGAAAATTTGTAGGGCTGGGGAGTAATTTCTTAAAATGTAGGTTTTGGTAGGAAAGCTTTTCACAGATAGCCTTTCAGTTTTCCATGCAGCAAAACTTAAAATACAGCCCAGCTAGTATGGCTCAGTGGTTGAGCATTAACCCATGCACCAAGAGGTCGCTGGTTCGATTCCTGTCAGGGCACATGCCTAGGTTGTGGGCCTGATCCCCAGTGGGGGGCATGCAGGAGGAGGCCTATCAATGTTTTCTCTCATCGATGTTTCTATCTCTATCTCCCTCTCTCTCTCCATCCCTCTCTCTCTAAAAGTAAATAAAGAAAAAAAAAATGTTTTAAAAAAACTTAAAATGCATAAATATTCAAATATTCAGAAAGTCAAGAATATAAAAGTCATAATGCTTATTTGATCTGCCAATCTGCTGTTTAAAAGGGAAGTGATGTGGAAGAACAAGTAAAGGAAAACTATAATTAATCTACATATATAGTCAGAGTTTGGTTTTACGTTGGAACATATCTTCAAGTCCGGGAGGTAAAGAGAACAGATTGTGGAAATTGCTGAGTAACATTCCCATTGCATTTTCAATGGTATGTGTTAAAATCAAAGAAACTATTGAATAATTAATATTTGTCAATTGGTTTTGCAGTTTGTGTTCTAATTATATCTTGAAACCAATCCCATACTCATTTATCATACTCATTTTACAAGTGGGAAGCATGTAAGCATGGATTGAAAAATCCAATTGGTTGAGAAAAGTAGAAGAGTCTGAAATGAAAGATTTCAAATTCAGAAAGAGTAATAATAGAAATAACAGAAATAATTCAAACTCAGAAAAATTAATAACAAAAAGATTTCTTGTAATGTTCTGTTTAATAAGTGGTATTAAACATGTTTTGATATTTTAAATATATGCCCTTTTTGTCTCCTCTCCTGGAATCCATTTTCCATGTGGATAAGAACTATCAAAACAAAAATGGCAGTGGACAAATTTACACAGGTAAGAACAACTTTATTCAAGGCTATTCCATTGGGGGAAAGAGACCAAAAAACTGTCTGAACTCAACTCCACAGGAAAAAAAGAATGCAAGTGTGTTTAAGGTGATAAGAGGATCATAGGTCATCTGTGCTTGCAAGTTGGCCTTAAGGAAAAATAAACTTTCTTCCAAGGAAGAAAGATTTATAACTTGGAGCAAGATCCCCTAACCAAAGTCAGGGACCTCTCCTCTCCACAGACCTAGGAGACAGGGATACTATTTTCCTTGATAATTACATTTCAAAGGGATGGCTCCCAGGTCCCCGAGAAACGCATTCTCAGGTCTTAAGACTGGCAAAAGGTTTTAAAAAAATATTTACATCTCATAACATCAGAGAAGTGATTTATAATGACAAGATTTCTAAAGTAAACCCTGTAAGGAAAGGGAGAGTAAGAGCCTCTAGGCAGAAAGAAGCTTGTCTAAATCTGGTCAAGGTGAGGAGAAAGGTTAAGGCCTTGCTGGGCAGAGGTGCTTCTTTATCTGTTGTTCCAGCCCAGTGTCAGTTTTAGGCAGGCCCTCAATCCTTGACTTTTTAGGAATGGGGCTTGTTCAGTAATCCTGTCTTCCTCCACGAGGCAGGCACCCTTGGTGGCAGCCAATTCTGCCTTCTATCTTAGTAGGTCTACAAGGTACAGAGGCCTGTCCCTCCTGAGCTATAGAGCGTTGCATATTGCACTGTTTCTCCTCGCCATAATAGGTCTTTCATTTTGTTGTGTGGGGCACAAAGGTTCTGGGAGGAGCTTCCTTTTCCTCCTATAGGAAAAGCCCCTTCTCTAGGCTTTTGCCTCTGAGAGAAATCATCTGATCCTTCAATCTTTCTTAGTGGAGCTAAGAAAGGACTGAATATATCCATATCCGTGAGTGTACGGAAACCTAGTGAGCACGGCTCCCAAAGGCTCTTTTCCATCTAGCTCACACATGGCGTCTGGTCATAATTAAACCATTTGGTCAGATACTTCTACATCCATTTGTCTGTCTCTGGCTTTTCTTCCTCTCCTTGACAGAAACCAATGCTCACTTTCCTGGAACGGGCTCATTATTCTTTATTTCAGGCAACTGAGTCACCCTGAGACCTTAGCTATCTGACGGGTTCAAACACATATTGATTTTATAATTAGTCCTCCTTTTTTGTTGTGGTTAAGTTGGGAAAGATGCCTTTATTGCTTCCCACATCCAACTGAAATCAGAACTCCTATATTATTTATCCTAGAATTCCTTTTTAATTATTAGAACAATGATACAAAATAACTTAGCTTTGAACATTAAAATATCTCTAAAACATTGATAAGAAATACAAAATAGTCACGTAGTTACATTTCTCACTAATTTGTACTATTTTTTTAAAAGTTATAATTTAATGGAAGATAGTCTATTCATTTATATATAATTTTAAGAGTGTCAAATAACTTTAAATCATAGTAAAAGAAAATATAATAGTTTTCTTACAAACTCTATTATATGTTACATGCAAAGTGTCTTTTGAAAAACAGGTTTTATTGATTGATTGATTGATTGATTGTATATAGCATTACCGATGCCCCCCATTCCCTCTTTCCTTTGCCCCTTCTACCCAGCCCCACCCCACCCCAGGTCTTCACCACACTGTTGTCTGTGTCCATGGGCTATACATGTATTTATATATGCTCTTTGGTTAATCTCTTTCCACTTCCTACACCCCTCTTTCCTTTGTAGATCTGTCAGTCTGCTCCAAACATTTATGCCTCCGGACCTATTTTGTTCATCAGTTTATTCCATTCATTAGATTCCACATATAAGTGAGATCATGTGTTATTTGTCTTTCTCTCCTTTGCTTCTTAGTGGTGGTAAAATGTTGCGAGTGAGTTGACATTTCTAATAATGACATAAATTAAAAATTAGGAGGAAGTTATTATTTACATTAAAATCACTGAAAGGAACTTAAAATACAAATGTGTTCAGTTTTTAGCAATGCATTTCTGGCTGTATAGTTATATGATCATACTATTAGTATGCATTTAGTTTTAATATTAACAAATATTTCAATTTAATATAAATGCATACACATTCAAAATTAATTTCTATTTATTGAAGCCAATAAAGAATTAAAATATTTTAAATGAAAATTGTTTTATTCCCTTAAAAATCTAATATTTGAAAGAATTTTTGAAAATTAAACAATGTAAGCCAAACATTAGTAGGCTGTAATGATGATCAATTATTAGACTTATGTTTTGAAATTCTCTGAACAGTACATTTATCTTATATTTTCTCAGTACTGTTTATATTATTTCAAGTTAGAAACCTAAATAAATCTATTTATAAATAAAGAGAACTTAATATGTTTTACTACAGCTAACTAATGACTATAAACATTTTACTATTTTTGTGTCATTTTTTCTTTTATTATGTTTCCATTATCACTAAAGATAACATGCAAAAAAATAATCCATAATTATTTGAATCTTTGAAAAAGACCATTAAAGAAAATAATGAATAAGCACAATGCACAGAACTAAAGGGAAAAAAAAAAATTTAAGAACTCAAGTTTATGATTTGAAAATGTCAAATTCAAACAATTTTTAAAATCCATTTAATGTATGCACATTACATACTCTCAGCACCCTGGCCAATAATTTGTTAATACAGGTAAAGGTGCAGCACAAAAGTAATTTTAAAAATCTAAGCTCAGGATTCAAGATGGTCACAGATTTGGTGGAAGGTACACTATTTTTTCATCCTCACCCAAGGACATTTTTCCATATTTTGTTCAGATAGAGTGGGAGGGGGAGAGAGAGAGAGAGAGAAACATCGATGTGAAAGGGACACATCAAGTGGTTGCCATCTGCACGACCCAACCAGGGCTGGGGACAAACTGCAACCGAGCACATGCCCTTATCGGAAACCGAACCTGGGTCTCTCTGGACTACAGGCCAACGCTCTAACTGCTGAGCCAAACCAGCCAGGGCGGAAGCTACACTCTTTTCTTCCCAGGACCAAACTGGAATTACAACAAAAATATGTAGCAATCAATCTGAATAACCAACTGAAGACTAACTGAAGAGAAGTCTTATAACCAAGGACTTACAGAAGTCACACCAAGATTGGTAGGAAGGGCAGAGATGAGAAAAAGGCTATCTCTGTTCCCCTGGGGGGCAGCTGAGATTCCAGAAGGCTATCTTAGATGTGAAGGTTCCCCTGAGAAGCATGGATTCCCAACCCTAAGCCCAGAGCACCAGAGCTGGGAACAGACACCACATAACATCTGACTGTGAAAATCAGTGAGGATTCTGTCAAGGAGAGATGACTGAAATCCACTAGAGACACAGGCACTCTCTTAAAGGGCTGATACTCAAATTTTGTTTGCAGCCACTCACCCAGGGTCTGTGGAGAGAGGGTAGAGCAGGCTAGAGGAGGGTAAGAAGAGGCTAGGGTATGTGGCTCTGGGAGAGAGCTGAAGGGACAGCCACCGGGACCTCTGTGCTGACTCATTCCTTATACCACAGACTCCATCCTTCTTGGGTGGAGCACTCCCTTTCATATAGCATTAACCACGGGGAAGCAATAGCCCCACATCCTGGACTCACTCTCTCCTCACCTTACAGAGCTAATGTCCTGTTGAGGAGTCAGCTGCCTTTGTCAAGGGCTAGAAGTCAGGGGCTGTCAGTGACTCAGTTGTGTGGCTTTGGGGTGGGTATCATTCCCCTCACTTTGCTGTGAACCTGCTTGGCACTTCCCCCTACTGGAGACTGTGATAGATTCACAATCCAGGGTCCCAGTGGATATATCCACTCAACTTCTGGTGCCTCTGCCCTGCCAAGGGGCTGGGCAAAATGGGACAGACTGATTTGTGTGGCACTGAGGTGGTGGCCACACCCCTCACCTTCCTCAGAACCTGATCATCATCTCTCAATCATGGGAGATCCACTAGCTCCATTTCCCAATTCCCAGAGGCCCCACACAGCTGAGCTGATAGTTTGTCCCAGATTCTACTGGGGAAAGCAACTGGTATGGCCCTAGGACAGGCACCTTTTTTTTTTTTTTTTTTTTACATGCCCGAGAAGTGCAGAACCCTCCCTTTACACATAAAATCTTGGTTAGTTTGGGCCTGATAAACTCTGCTGGCCTCTCACCTTGATGATTCCCTGAGACCCTGCCACAACACAGAGGTGTGAGAACACCCAGCAGGTGGTAACAAGACATGGTACAACTGGGGACATTTGCTGAGTGGCCTTAGACCCAGCACTGGCACCAAGTTTGAATCTGTATTAATCTGATGAACATCATTTACTCCTACCTGGTGACTTACTGAGAAACTACCTCATGCATTTGAGTACTGACAGAGGCTCTTTCAGCAACTGAGCCTAACAAGCATCAGGTAGGCAGAAGCTAATGGACATGAATCTTGAGATGAATTCGACTTTTGCTGACCTGTCCCTGGACTCAGGAATAATAAAAGCGAGCCTTGGTGTACAGTTTTGTCCTCCCTGTGTGCACCCAGGCCCAGCAGTTCATTCACAAGCTGTGGATTGCTTGTAGCTCCAAACAGGTGGACCAGGGCAGTCATAGGCAGTATCGGACATTGGCTTGAGGTTGAGTCTCTCTCAAGAAACCCAGAACCAACATATCCAGTGGCCACCTTCAGCCAATATTAAAGAATGATTCAATAAGCTTTGCAAGTGACATATTCAAAGGGGAAATCTTGGCAGGCACCAGACATTACAGAGGTGAATTAAGCTTTGTGTGGTCAGCACCTACACAGCAGCTTGCACATGGTTGGGGTTGAGCCTCACAGTCAGTCAGCCTGAGGGTCAATCTCATGGATGAATAAGCCAATAATAATCAAGACTCAATTATAACAGGAGAGCCCATATAACCTACACAAGGAATATTACTGACGCACCCAGCTCAAACAATCAGGAGACAGCACCACTGGTCCTCATAGGACACTTACTACATAAGGCTACCCCACTAAGACTAGGAATCAGAGCCAATCTATTTAATACATAGAAACAAATACAAAGAGCTGACCAAAATGTGAAGAAATAAATAAATAAATAAATAAATAAGAAAAGAAAAACAGGCCCCAAATGAAAGAATGGGAGAAATCTTAAGAAAAAGAGCTAAATAAAATGGAATCAAGCCATTATCAGATACAGAGTTCAATACAATGGTTATAATGATGCCCAAAGACATGAAAAGACATAGAAATAATAAAAAAGGACCAGTCACAAATAAAGAATAAAATATCTGCTATGACAATACACTGGAAAAAAATTAACAATAGGTTAGATAAAACAGAGAATTGAATCAGAAAATTGGAAAATAAAGTAGAAAGAGATACCCAACCAGAGTGGCAAAAACTAAAAAGGAATTTAAAAAAACTGAGGATAGTTTAAGAAGCCACTAGGACAACATGAAGTATAACAATATCCATATGATAGGGGTAGCAGAAGGAGAAAAGAGAGAAAGAGATAGAGAGATAGAAAATTTATTTGAATAAATAAATGACTGACAATTTTCTTAACCTGGTGGAGAAAAGGACACTCAAATACAAGAAGTGCAGAGTCTCAAACAAGATGAAACCAAAGAGGCCCACACCAAGACCCATCATAATTAAAATGACAAAAGTTAAAGACAGAAAGTATCTTAAAATCAGCAAGAGAAAGACAATTACCTACAAGGAGGCTCTTGTAAGACTACCAGCTGATTTGTAAACAGAAACATTTCAGATCAGGAGGGAATGGCATGAAATATTCAAAATGATGAAAAGGAAGGACCTACAACCAAGGTTACTCTACCATGTAAGGCTATCATTTAAAATTGAGAGAAATAAAAAGCTTCCTAGGCAAGCCCTGGCCAGTTTTGCTCAGTGGTTAGAGTGCCGGCCCATGGAATGGAGAGTTCCAGGTTTGATTCCTGCTAAGGGCTCATACCTCAGTTGCAGTTTGTCCCCGGCCCCAGTTGGGATCGTATGGGTCTCACATCATTGTTTCTCTCTCTTTCTCTTCCTCTCTCTCTCCCTCTTGCTCTATCTGAAAACAAAACAAAACAAAACAAAACAAAACAAAAACAAAAAACTTCCCAGTCAAGAAAAACCTAAAGTGTTTGTTACCACCAAACCAGTATTACAAGTAATGTTAAAGAGCTTAAGGAAAAGGAGGAGGAGGAGGAGGAGGAGGAGGAGGAGGAGGAGGAGGAGGAAAGAAGAGGATAGCAGAGCAACATAGTTAATAATAAAATGACAATAAATATGTACCTATCAATAGTCACTTTAAATGTAAATGGCTTAAATGCTCCAATTATGAGACATAGAGTAGCTAAATGGGTAAGAAAAAAAGGCTCATATATATACTGTCTACAAGAGACTCACCTCAGAACAAAAGATACATACAGACTAAAAGCAAAAGTATGGAAAAATATACATCAGGCAAATAGAAAGGGGAAAAAAAGCTAAGGTAGCAATACTTATATCTGGCAAAATAGACTTTAAAACTAAGGCTATTGTGAAAGAAAAAGAAAGGCACTACATAATGATAAAAAGAGCAATCTGACAAGAGAATATAACCCTTGTAAACCCTTATGTGCTCAACATAGGAGCACCTAAATAGGTAAAGCAAATCATAATGGACATAAAGGAAGAGATTGGCAATAATACAGTCATAGTAGGGGATTTTAACACCCATTAACATCAATGGATAGATCTTGCAGACAGAAAATCAACAAGGAAATGGCGGCCTCAAATGACACACTAGATTAGATTAATTTAATTACTATCTTCAGAGCATTTCACCCCAAAGCATAAAAATATACATTCTTTTCTAAAGTGCACATGGAATATTTTCTAGGATAGACAACATGATAGGATAAAAAACAAGTCTCAATAAATTTAAAAAGACTGATATCATATCAAGCATCTTCTCTAACCATAACGATCTAAAACTAGAAATCAATCAATCAAAAAAGAAATACATACAAAGACATGGATGCTAAATAATGTGTTCCTAAACAATGGATGGGTTAACAATGAGATCAAGGAAGAAATTAAAAGGTACTGTGTAACAAATGAAAACTAAGGAACACAGTGAAAGTTGACCTAGCAGTGAAATTCAGAGCACTGTGGACCTGCCTCAAGAAACAAAAATCTTAATCTAATTTTATACTTAAAGGAGCTTGAAAAAGAACAACAAACAAAGTCCAAACTGAGTGGAAGAAAGGAAATAATAAAGATCAAAACAGAAATCAACAAAATACCAAATGTGTAAGCCTTTGACCAGACTCATCAAGACAAAAAGAGAGGACACAAATAAAATAAGAAATAAAAGAGAAGTAACAACTAACACAACAAAAATACAAAAAAATTATAAGAAAATAATACAAACCACTATATGCCAAGAAATTGGACGAACTAGAAGAAATGGGTAAAATCCTAGAAACATACAATCTTCAAAACTGAATCAGAAAGTGTCAGAAAATCTGAATAGACAGATTATAACTAGTAAAATTAAAGCAGTGTATAAAAAATTCCCAACAAACAAAACTTCTAAAACAGATGGCTTCACAGATTAATTTATTAAACATTTAAAGAACTAATATCTATCCTTCTCAAATTTTCCAAAAGATTATAGATGGAGGAAAACCCCCACGCTCATTTTACAAGGCTGTTATCCTAATTCCAAAACCAGACAGAGACACTACAATAAAAGTAAATCATAGGTCAATATCCCTGATGAACATAGATGCTAAAAGTCTCAACCAAATATTAGCAAAATGGTTCTTGCATTAAAAAGATCATACAGCATGACAAAGTGGGATTTATTCCAGGGATGTAAGGTCGTATAATATCTACTAATCAATAAATGTGATAATCCACAAAAACAAAATGAAGGATACTAAAGTAAACCATCAACAAAATGACAAGACAACCCACTGAGTGAGAGAACATATTTGCTAATTATACATGTGATAAGGGGTTAATATCCAAAATTTATAAAGAACTTAAAAAACCCAACACCAAAAACACAAAATCCAATTGAAAATGGGCAAAGGATATGAATAGATGCTTTTCCAAAGAGGATGTAAAGATGGCCAATAAACATATATATGAAAAGATGCTCAAAGGCACTAATTATCAGAGAAATCCAAGTTAAAACCACAATGAGATATCACCTCACACCTGTCAGAATGGCCACCATCAATACATAAACAAACAAGTGTTGGTGAAGTTGTGGAGAAAAAGGAATCCTTGTGCACTGTTTGTGGGAATGCAGATTTCTGCAGCCACTGTGTAAAACAGTGTGGAGTTACATCAAATAATTAAAAATTGAACTACTTTTTATCGCATCAATTTTACTTCTGGGAACTTATCCAAAGAAACCAGAAACACTAATTCAAAAAAATGCACCCCTATTTGTATTGCAGCATTATTTACAATGGCTAAGATTTGGGAGCAACCCAAGTGTCCAGCATGGATAAACCTGGAGACCCTTAGCTGAGTGAAATAAGCCAGTCAGAGAAAGACAAGTAACATGTGATTTCATTCATATGTAGAATCTAATGATCAAAATAAACAAAATAGAAACAGACTTTGAAAGAGTACTGTTTTATAGGGTAAAGGTAAATGTTTGCAAAAGGCGGAAACTGTGGAAATTGTGTTGCTTGCGTGACGTTTGTTCAGCCTTCTGTTGAGTACGGATAAGGTTTATCTGGACTCAGCAAGGCAATGGATAACCCAGCAGATGCCAGACGAGATACCAGACCAGCCCTACTGCAAGGTGGACAATGGGCCAGACAAAGTACATTAGCAAGCCCTGGCCAGTTTGGCTCAGCGGTTGAGTGTCGGCCTGCGGACCAGAGAGTCCTGGGTTCGGTTCCCACTAGGGCCACGTACCACAAAACAAACAAACAAACATAAAGTACATTAGCAGGAACTGCCGGAAGCTAAAAGTAGGGTATATAACTGCCACCCCAACCCTGATTCAAGGCTGAACCCTTCTCAGCTCAGCCCGCCTGAATCCAGGCACATGCGATAAAGCCATTTTGCTCTACATTGGCCTTGTGCTGTGGATGTGATCTCCCGCCGGCTCAGACCTTTTCGACTTACAGATAGGTAGCTGTCATAGGGGAGAGTGATTGCGATTCTGGGTTCAGAAGGTAAATGGACTAAATAATCAAACAAAAGGAACAACAACAACAACAAAAAAACTCACAGGCACAGACAACAGTATGGTGATTACCATACAGAAAGGAAGTGAGGAGAGGTAGAAAAGAAGAGAGTATAGGAGGAGAAATGGTAATGGAAGGAGATTTGACTTGGGGGTCTTGAAAACACAATAAAATATGCAGATGATATGTTATAGAATCGTACACTTGAAACCTATATAATTTTATTAACCAATGTCATCTCAATAAATTTTATTAAAACGGCAAAAAAAAAAAAAAAAAGAATGCAATCTGGAGGAAGACTGCTTGATCTTAAATCTGAGCTTCATTTACCACTGCTGACTTTGCTGACTTAATCTCTTTGTGCCTCAGTTTCTTGATTTGAAAGCCAACTTTAATTTAGGACTTAATTCAGGGATTAAATGAATATGCATATACACAAACACAAAAGTTAACACAACGGTGTTTGGTATGGGAAACTGCTTAAAATTATTATTACACATTGTTAACAAAATTAGTCATATTAAATATTATTCATATTTAGAAGTGTAACTGAGGAGGTAGAGGCAGGTTAGCAGTGAGGGGCGAAACCATGGGAACGGCTGAGACACGTGGGAAGTTTGAGATGACTTGGGGCTCAACACAGGCAGGTGACTCAGGACACAGCATATCTG
This sequence comes from Molossus molossus, assembly GCF_014108415.1. Lineage (NCBI taxonomy): Eukaryota > Metazoa > Chordata > Mammalia > Chiroptera > Molossidae > Molossus > Molossus molossus. The sequence continues at coordinate 80,941,368 of NW_023425345.1, forward strand.
GAGGTTTATTTGGACTCTACAGATCTCAAAATCAAACTAAAACCAGCATGACAAATTCTGCCCCTAAAGCCAGAAATTCCCAGCTTTTATTTATAAAAATGCGAATTAGAAGCTCCTGGAAGGGCACAGGTCAATTACATAACCAAAAAAAAAAAAAAAAAAAATCCAGAAAGGCTGGTTTCATGCAAGTGGGGAACAGCAATTGTGGCCATTCCTTTCTCTGGCACTGATGGTTTTGCAAAGGAATTTTATTTACTGTTAAAGAATATAGTGCTGGCAATGCTGACTTATTCCAATTAATATACCTACTGGTTTCTGGGAACAAGGCAACTGGATTGCTGAATGAGCTCTGCTGTGAAACTATACAGTGTTTCTATTGCAGAAAGCCAGGTCATCTTAATAAGGATTATAGAAAAAAGATAGAATTTGGGGGAGAAATTGAAAGCAAATATAAGGCTGTTCCAAGGGTGTTTGTCCTCTTCCTCACTCATAGTCTGGGGGAAGTTGAAATGATCATAAAAAGGGAAGCCATTAAGGCCCCTATAGGTGACCTAGGGCTGACCCCAGTTAGGCAGGAAGAACAAGCTTTAAAATATATGGATGTTGCTGAGGCACAATTGAAAGGACCAGTCAGAGGCTAGTAAAGTATATAGCTACCCCTAGATAACAGAGCTTCATGGGCAACCCGCTTAGGTCTCCTCCCTGCTTTGGAGAGTCTATCTTTCAAATAAACTTTCCTTAGACTTAACCTTGGTCCATGAACTCATTCTTTGATTTTGTGAGACATCGAACCTGAACACCGCCGCTTGGTTTTGACTATTTTCTAACAAAATTTAATGTCTTTCTAAAAATGATATATTGCTACTTGTATTACAAGTTATTGTTGTTGTTGTTTACAGGGAATTTACATAAACATGTAAATTGTCTCTTGTGAAAAATAATATTTTCTTCTAAAATATTTAGGCAGATCACTATTATATTCTGTAATTGAGCGGTAGTTGCAACAAAATTCCAATAGTCATAGAACAATTGAAAGCAATTTCTTAAAATTATCATATTTAAAATAGAAAATATCTTCTGTTTTCACTAGAACATTTATTTTTTTGCAACTATTTTTCTCTACCTAGCACGATTTTTGAAAATGTTCATCTTATTAATCAGAAATTCCATCATCTTCCTTGAAAAACTAAGAATTTGCCTACTCTAAAAGGAGAAATGGACTACTCAAAGATGTATAAAAATCAAGGAAGACACAAAAAATAGATACAATTATTGCTTACAGATATTTTGGGGTAACATGAGAATGAGTTGAGGGTTAAGTCAGAGGAGTGGGGGAGAACAGAATTTTGATTAGAAAACATTTTTAAAGTCTGTAAAAATGAACCTAAAATATATAATATGTCAGTTTTTATTTGGTCCATAATCAGCAGCAAATGTTGAACACACTCTATCTAGGGTCTCTACCAGAATCTTTTGCTTAATATCATGTTTATGCAGTTTGATCACTTAATGTATTAGTAAGTAATCACTTAGTAAAAACTAAATTTAAAAAATGGTGTCACCCAGCTGGTGTGGCTCAGTGGTTGAGCATCAACCCATGTACCAAGAGGTCACTGGTTCAGTTCCTGGTCAGAGCACATGCCCAGGTTGTGGGCCCAAACCCCAATGGGGAGCATACAGGAGGCAGCCAATTAATGTTTCTATCTTTCTCTCCCTCTCCCTCCCTTTCTCTCTAAAATCAATAAAGAAAAAAATATTTTTTAAAAGATGATGTCAATAGACTTGTAGTAAACAAATTTAGCAGATTCAGACCAAAATATTTTTATATTTGCAGTGAGGTTTTGAGCAGTTGGTGATAATAAGTATACATACAATGCTTTTAGAACTACCCAAAGTAATTAGATGTTGTTTCAGTAGGTTTAAGCATGATGCTGACAGTAATGTACCTTTTCATATGGCTCAGCAGTTAGAGCATCAGCCCACGGACCAGAGTCTCAGGTTTGATTCCGGCCAAGGGCACGAACCTTGATTGTGGTTGGAACCCTGGCCCTGGTCAGAGTCGTGCGGGAGGCAACAAATTGATCTCTCTCTCTCTCCCCCCACCCCTCTGTCTGAAAATAAATGGAGAAATATCCTCGGTGAGGATTAAAAAAAAAAAAAGTAATGTTTTGCAAAGTAAGTAATCAAGCAATGTGACTTAACAAATATATAATTTACAAGTTTGAATTTTTTCATCTATAGTTCTATACTGGGATAGTTTTCTATCCTGAAATGTAGTTATGATCAATGCATAGGGGGGCACTATGAAACATAAAATTTGCATATTTGCATATTTTATCATAGTGGAGTGCAGGAGCCAACTTGTATTCCCCCAGCAAGAGTGATTTTGTCCCAATTCTATCAGATTCAGTTGAAATTAAAATTAAAGTTGGAATTGGCCATGGTGGAGTATTAATTCATGAAATTCCACAAATACTATAAATTAAGGCTTTATCTATGTTTTCTTCTGGAGAGCCTTTATATATAATATATATATATATATATATATATATATACACACACACATACACACATACATAATATATATGTATATATATAAAATAAAATATGTGTGTATGTATATATATGTATGTGTGTGTATACACACACACACACACACACACATAAATACCTAGAGCCAGAGGCCAAGGTAGAAGCACTCCTATTTTCCTCATGGTCCAGAGTAATTTAAATAGAACCTGACTTACCAGTTCTTCAATCATTTGGAAGGACTATCCTCAGAAATCATATTCTTTTCAGGAATTTCTATTATTTTCTATCCTAATTGATCAAGTTTTATGAAAGCAATTTTATTAAATTATATTTTCTTTGAAAAACAAACATTTCATTCAGTTGTTTTAGGTTAGGTTTGTTTTTAATAGACTTCAAGTTTAATATTCTTTGCAGTTAATTCTGTCATTTTAATACTTCATTTAAACATTCTAGTCTTTCTATCTTGATTAGATTAGCTAAACATGTAAGTTCTTAGACTTAAAAAATAGCTCTCATATTTTAATTTTTCTTAGAGAATTAATATTTTCTTATTTATTGAACTCTGTATTATCCTTTCCTTGGAGTTATTTTGGTGTAAATCTAACTTTTACATTTTCCACCTAATTTTGAACATTTAAATTACTTCATGAGCCCTGGCCGGTTTGGCTCAGCGGTTAGAGCGTCGGCCTGCGGTCCAGAGAGACCGGGGTTTGGTTCCCGCTAAGGGCGCGTACCTCGGTTGCGGTTTGTCCCCGGCCCTGGTTGGTCGTGCCGGTGGCAGCCACTCGATGTGTTCCTTTCACGTCGATGTTTCTCTCTCTCCCTCTGTTCCTCTCTCTCTCTCCCACTCTACCTGAACAAAAAATAAATAAATAAATAAATAAATAAATAAATAAATAAATAAATAAATTACTTCATGATTTATGTTAAAATATTTTAACCAATCAGTACTTTAGTTGCTTTCTATTGGGTCTTATATTTCAATGTTTTGATTTTTATATATTATTCAATTTTGTCATGTTTACTCTTTTAATATTGATATATTTAAAATATCTCCCATAGAATGGTGTTTTTTTAATTAAAATTCATTTTTCCATTGTGCTAAAAAAATAAAAAGTATAAAAATATAATATAAAGAAGGTAATCCCACTATTGGAGATGAGAGTAATGTACCATGTTTGTATTTGTGGGTGCCCTAAGCTCCCCCAAACAAAATAAACTAATAATAAATTAAAAAGACGAAAGCTATCAGCACATTAGGTTCATGTTTTTACACCCACAAAGGAGAGCTCAGATAGCTAGATTTTTCCCTACCAAACTTAGGGACACTATAAATACTACTTCTCAAAGAAGAAAACTATGCTCAAAACAAGAAGTTCTGAAATACAGGGTTAAGAAAGAGCAGTGATATGCCAGACTACACACAGAACCTATTTAAAGAGTGTTCCTCTTCAGTGTGGGTCTTCACTTTGCTCAAATCTGACAATGGTCCTGAAATGTTATTGTGAATATTTATCAGCTCCCTACATGAAAAAATATTGAAACTTTATAGTTAGGTTAAAACAGTGAGCCAAACAGAGAAAAGTGAACTTCTGAAAACAGCACTAGGATGAGCTTTGGCAAGAGTCAGAGTGAAGGCATGATACAATCATGCCATAAGTAAAATCTCATCAGAGATAAGGAGCTTACTTCTAAAGTGAAACGTATTATTTGCAACAACAAAATTGGTGAGTGGCTTATCCGATCCATTCTGCAGGCTAAATCCCTTGATGTTTATCATCTGTTATCAACAGTTGATAGGTGGCTGTACAGATATATAGAAAATGATAGAGCAACAGCATTTGAAATGATCATCAATCTGTTTCTGAGTGATTGGCTCAACTAGAAACTTAACACCAGTAGGGACTTTTCATCGTGGTCATGAAATTGTTTGTTAAATTTTGTCCCCTGAGGGAAATAGGATTGGACTTCTGCTTTCCTTAACCTTCTTTCCAGAGCACCTGGACTGTGATGTTAGAGCAACTGTGGGAGAGAACAGCAGGTCAGGACCACAGGGAGGAACTGGAGAAGTGAGAGACCAGCCAGAAGAGGGTCCAGTACCAACCAATAGATTTAATAGAGGGCATTTACTACTACATTTTTGGTATAATTATTTAAAAGAAAATAGAGTCACAAAAGTAACAGAGATGGTAACTGAAAAGACCTGCCACTATTGTGAGTGTAGAAGTTGGAGTCATTACTTAGAGGCTTGGAGCAGATGCCAGGCAGCCCTGCAGCCTAGACCTGGGAGACGTGTGTCCTGCTCCACTTGTGCTGAATCTTCATGGTTATCCGAAGAGGCAAGGAGAAGCTGGTTTCACAGGCTGGAATAAATCACTGCTGCCAAGATGAAGAAGTGTTGCTGTAAGGACACTGCTAAGAACCAGAAGCAAACAGGTGGGAGCAGCCTTCTTCTTCCTCTAGACTCCCAGACTGACCCTTCAGCAGAGCCTAACAAAGAGCCAGCTGGAAAAGTAAAATGTGGTTTGCAGAATTCCAGCTCTCGGGTGAGAGTGCAGAGAATAGTCAGTTTGAGCTGGAGATAAAGCTGAAACTTGGTCCTGATCAGCAGAAACACCTGCTTTATCTACAGACTTGTGAGCAATTGTATATGGTTGGTATTTTAAGAGAATAAGTTTTAGAATGGTTTGTTGCACAGCAGTAGATAACTAATGCACTAGTGTTCCGGTAAAAATGTTATTTTCAAACCCAAAGAACTCAGGGATTATTTTTCTCCATGTCTTCTTATTGAAGAAATGACTTGAGGATGAACTTTATTACTACCATGTGATAAATGGAGAAGATACAGAAAATATTGACTCCATGTAAAAGAAGAAGTGGAACTCAAAATAACTATGTAAATTATTGTTACAGAACAGAATGTAAATATTAATTACTCTACATTTTATGGTTTAAAATATCTACATTCTATTCTGTAACAATAATTATATATATATATATATATATATATATATATATATATATATATCTCCATCTGTCCAAAGAGTGGAGATGGAAGAAGACTATGGTAGATTCTGTTGAATTTGTGCTATCACTTCTGGCTAAACTGAACTGAGTATTTTCTGCAGCCTCATGCCATGGGAGAGTTAATTCCATTCTCGCCTTCAGGAGTAAGCACCGATAGGTTTACACCTGTCAGCATATCCCTTCTTCTCTTTGCCCAGGTATAACACAGCATTTATGTTAGACCAGGATTTCTCAACATTGACACTATTGACATCTTGAGCCAGACAGCTCTCTGTTGTGGAGGGCTGTCCTGCACACTGTAGGATGTTGAGCAGCATCCCTGGCTTCTAGGATTTAGATTCCAGTAATATCTATCCACATGATTGCCATGGTAACTAGCAGAAACGTGTACAGATATTGTCAAATAGTCTTATGGGTGCAAAATCCCCACTGGTTGAAAATCACTGATTAAGACAAAAAGAGATGCCTCCTTTTTTTTTCTCCTAATTGTGAAAATAAAGATAAAATGTATACGTTTCAGAGTGATAGAAGCCAATTAGCAATGAAAAGAGAAGTTGGTACTTATGAAAAGGACAACACAGCAAAAGCAGGAAGGAGAAACTAAGAGAAATTTAACCCCATTAATTGAGTTCTCAATACCAGTAGTACTTAAACTGCTGACCTCAACACATTCTCTTTCTGATTCATATTTTCCCCTTGAATAAATATAAAATCAGGCAAAGTAAAGGAAACTGAAAAATTCCTTTTCTTTGCCTGATTTTCGATTTAAAACAAAAGATTTGTCCCTACATCTTATCTTTTATCTTCTCATTTTGTATAGTATTTTTGGGCAACTCACTGTTTCTTATAAGAGAAAAAACAACAACAAAAACATATATGTGTATATATATATATCTTACATATATATTTATATATCTTAAAGAGAATAGTTAAGAACATAATATGCTGCTTTCACACATTTCATGGTATTTAGTATATAGACAAACCCATCCTCATATTGTTGTGTGTAGTTTCTTCATACATGTACTAAGTTGCTTATTATCAATTTGACTTTCTGAAATGTTTAGAAGTTACTGGGTTTATTTTTTATTTAGCCTATCATAATTTTTATTTATAGAATTTATTTTTACATGTAGGCTTTGAAAATTCCTATTGAACATGAGACCCCATTTCTTTTACTCATATATGTGGCTGACATCATGTCCCCACTTTTTTCTGAAATCTTTTCTTCCATTTCCAAGATTCATGTAGTTCGAGTGCAAGTAGACATACATAAAATTGACCAAAGACAATTTATAGTCACTTGTCTGGGAATTTATCTCTGAAAAATAAATTATTTCTTGGAACTAATATAAAAACTCAAATTCAGTAGCCATACATGTGTGTTTGTGTATGAACA